>NC_088806.1:21431415-22098698 GCF_011386835.1 Chrysemys picta bellii | reverse complement strand
TGAAGTCTTAATAGACTCATTAGTTCAGTCTTCGTGCTTGATCCCAAGGGAGTGGTGGCCAGTAAGAATGAAGAATTGCTGCAAAGAAATCCTGTGGACTCTGAAAATCAGGCAATGGGAACTTTGCTTCTGGGAGATGGTGGATCCTCCACTCCAGGGGTTTCATAGTTGTGTCTGTGTGTCAAAACTAGGACCTCAGTCCCCATCATCTGCCACTGGGTTTCTTGTCACCTCCTAGTCCAAACCTATACGAGAGAGATCACAGCATTGATATTGGCCTGATCCAAATACTCCTGAACTTGCAGGGGCATCCAAAACCCAGACCAGCATCTCTATTATAGTTCCAACTAACATCTTGGATCTGACCACCCCGCTGCTCCCCAAAGTTTGGGGTATCTCAGAAGGTTCTGAGGGTTGGCTCAGATAAGCACCAAAGTGAACTAGGTCTCTTGGGACTGCAGAATTGATTTGGCAATCTGATGAGAACAGGGCTTCTGGCATTTCTATCACCTCCCTCTTCCAGTTGAGTAGGAAAATAAGAACAGCCTTTTCATGGTATTTTGCCACTTCTTCTACCTGGCTCAGAAGCTAAGAATCTACTGCTGTGAAAATTCTCTGCAACGGAAGGAGTTGCGGGAGGGGGAAGTTATCTGAACATCATCAAACTTTGATTCAGGAGGCCAGTGTTCTGTAATGGCTGGTACTGATGGTGAATGACGGTCATTGATGGTGAGTGATGGTCTTACTCAAGCTAGTTGGCCCATTCCTAGCCTTCTCATGCTTCATCCTGAGGTGGTCTTCTTCACTCAGGCTTAGCTCTTTTTGAGAAAATGAGAGTTTTGCCTGAGTAAGGACTTAAGGAACTGACCCGCTCTATTTTTGATTAATTCCTTAGGCGCTCAGCTGTGCAGCCCTTCCTCATGCAAGCTATCCCACTGGCTTCAGTGTGCGATGAACTCACATGAGTAAGGGCTCCAGCATCGAACCTTAGAATTCTGCATAACTCCAAGTTCCAGAAGGGCAAGAGACAGAGTGATTGATCGTGCACAGATGTTCAGTGAAGTAACAGATGTGGGGGAAAAAATGCAATTTCTCTGAACAGAAGGGGACGGGGAATGGTGAGATAGTGCTGGGCAAATCTTAAGGGGAGTTCAAATACATGTACGTGTGCAGAAGCCCAGGTATTTGGAAATGGTGGGGAGGATGAGTAACAGTGAGCAGGGGAAGAGAATTCAAGGGTTTGTTACCTATCTTACTGGTGGGTTGTATTAAATCACAAAGGGCATTTTTATGATGCATTGTGAAGTTACATCAAGGACACCCAGAGTATATGGAGAGGTGACTGTTTTTAGTATTTGCCTAAATCTAAATATAAGTAAAATAAAAATGGAAGCAAAAGGAAGGTACCTACAATGGCTCTTACTCTCGTGGCATATTTCTATCACACACACACAATGCTGTGGAGTAAAAAGCCTTCAGGAGGAAGGGAGACATCTGTTTTTCCCTTTCAAGACCCTTGCCTGTTCCTTATTTATAAAGAAATGATTGTATTTAAAGCAAATATTATTCTTGTACACCAGCATAAGAGTAGAGATAGATGGATAGATTGGAGGAAAACTGATTTTGCATATAAATGGGAGTTAATTTGCTAACTCTTTGGAGATGTAATGACTGGCTGAACAGTGTAGGGTTAGGAGCTTCGAGAAGTAGCTTCCAGAGTGCTATTTACATTACAAATGTCGTGGGCAGAGTGACTATGTTTTGAAATGCATCAGGCACCGTTCTATCTTCCCGTAGGTAACTGCAGGTCTTGCTAATTTAAGGTGACGAGTGAAGCCATTGGCTGATTTGAAATATTGTTCCATGAAAATTATGGTTGTTCCCAGTCTACCTCCCTGTCCTCTCAGCTTCCCTCTTCTTGACTGATGGCTTCCCCACATGGTTTGCCCTATTTCTTCCTGATTACTCACCTCTTTTTGCTAACATCGATGTTGCTGTTTCATCTCCAAGTTGCTCCGTCTCCCCCCCCCCCCACCCCCACCGCTGGCTGCCTCTCTCCACTGCATGCACCTGGTTCTCTTCAATCCCTGAGCTGAGCACAATTCTAGACACAGCTGCATGCTTCGGAGAGAAGCAGCCAGCAGAAAGCTGGGAAGGTGGTTGCCAGGCAGTGGCCTGACACACAATCTGGATAGATATTCAAAACCTGGGACTCTCTGGCCAGACCAGGTATGCTGATGACTTCTCCCCTTTCCTTCTCCCTTCCCCAGCATGCTGGTGGAGGGCGTGGGGGGGCATACAAGTGTTAGGAGTGGGTAGGGTTCCCTTTGGGTCTCTCTGCAGCTATTGACGGTGCTCAGCATCTCACCTTGCAGAGTGGAGCTCTGAGTTATTGTCCATCTACACAATGGAGTAACTGCTTTGACGTCCCCGGAGTTACTCCAGATGAACGTTGGTGTAAATGACAGTAGAATCTGGCCCTGGCTAATGACTTTGCCGTATTGGCAAAGGGGGTGTGGGAAAAGGAAGAATGAATAGAAGAATAGAACTGATGAGACTGAAGCATCTACCAAAATCTGGCTAGAAGATACAGTGACAACCCGCCCCCCCCCCCCACACACACACACAAAAGCAAGAACACTACATTTAATTCATCTTGTTTTATTTCACAAGAAAAATCTTCACTACCCAAGGCTGTCATTTTGGAAATAATTTGTGGCTGGAGATTTCAACACCCACTCCAATGATATTTTATTCTGACCCTAAACAAAATCAATAGCTTATTTTTTTTCCTCCTCCTTTCAGAAAAACAGTATTTTTCAGCTCAGTGGAAGAAGAAAATAGATTCTTCCCAGTGTTGTTAAAAAGATATTATAACCACTGTCCCTGGAAGTGTAAAAAGTACACGATCTAATATGTCTGGAGCAATTTTGAAAGGCTGCTTTATTTAGGATAATGGTGAAGCAGCAGTAAACCTCATAATCTTGTTGGTAAAACGTACAGTAGAAGGGCTCAGAGATGCATCTTTCTGCCCTGGCTTTTTAACTGTAAAGGAGACAGGTTCATATTTGGATTAGGTCAGTAGGAAAAGTGGTTTGCAGTTCTCTGCTTTGTGGGCATAGGGTGACCAGACAGCAAGTGTGAAAAATCGGGACAGGGGGTGGGGGGTAATATATAAGAAAAAGACCCCAAAATCAGGACTGTTCGTATAAAATTGGGACATCTGGTCACCCTATGTGGGCATCTAGTTCTATTAGATCAGCTCCTCAACACACAGGATTCAGCCAAAATGAAGTCTTTGTTTGGAAGAGCCCAGTAGAGGAACAGCAGGGTGCAATGCAGATCAAGTTTGAAGTGCATTGGCAAAGACGAGCAGAAGCCCAGGACTGGAACAATGGCGGGGGGGTGCTGTAGGTCAGGAACGAGGCATGTTGAGCAGAGCAGTGGACCTATGGACATTAAACATATGACCGAATTCGAAGACCTGTGATTGCAATTCATGTTCTAGCTTGCTGGAAGTTGAAGCTAGGCAAACTCAGCCTGGAAATAAAGCATACATTTTTAACAGTGAGGGTAATGGACCATTGCAACATCTTACCAAGGGTTATGGTGGGTTCTCCATCACTGGCAATGTTTAGATTGGATGGTTTGTTTTGTTTAAGTTTTGTTCTGGTTCAAAAGGTATTATTCTGGGGAATTTTCTGGCCTGTTCCATGGGATGTCAGACTAGATGATCGCAGTGGTCCCTTGTTGCCTTGAAAATGACGAATCTCTGTTCCACAGTCCAGCTAAAGACATGACCGTGTCCAGGAATTTATACACATGTTACAAATGGGATGTTCTGTGGAGGCCCTGGGCTGGAATATCAGGTGGTGGTGCTGCTCTTGAGTGAGGTGCATTGGTAGAGTTGTGTGTGGAATAGGCAGACATGTTCAGGACTGAGATGCGTTCACAGATGTGGGAGTGAAGCTGGAGCTTGTGCGTCAGGGCTTGGGGCAGGGGAGCTTGTCCACATTTTCTCTGGCTACTGGCTTCACTCTGGGTTCCTCATGTTCACGAGCACTGCAATAAAAGGGGACAACCTGCAGCAATACCATTCTCTTAACTGCTCTTCTTGGGCACTTCAGAAAAGCATGTTTGTCAGAAGGGAAAAAAAAATCTTGTGAATTTTAAAATAAATTATAAAATATTTTTGAATAAATTATAAATACATCTCCTCTGTCAGGATTTGAGACGCCGTGCTCTGATCAGAAAGATTTTAAATGTCGTCTCTCGGCTTACTCAAACTCAGCTGTGTGCATCTGGGTGTTTTAAATGTTGGTTTTGATGAATTTTTTACTCCACCACCAACGAATACTTTGTTTGTTCTTGATCGGTGTCAAGGGAGAAAACTTCTGATAACGTGCTCAGACGCTTCGCGGGCAATCAGTGTCAATGGTAAAAGGTTTCACTGTCTAGCTGCAGTCTTCCCAGTGACACAGCACTCTAAGGGACTGGGGAAGAGGGGGATCCAGTGAAAGGGGGGTGGGGTTAGTCTTGTGGTTAAAGCACTGGACAGGGAGTCAGGAGATGTGGGTTTGGTTCCTATCTTTGTCACAGACTTGCTCTGTGACCTTGGGAAAATCACTTCATCTCTTAGTTCCCTATTTGCAAAATAGGGGTCATAATACTTCCTTTCTCACATCTGTCTTATCTATCGACATGCATTATTATTTATTATTGGTATTGCAGTAGCACCTACTAGCCCCAGTCGTGGACCAGAACTCCATTGTGCCAGGAACTGTACAATCATGGAACAAACCCCCGTGAAACCCTAGTCCCTGCCTCAAAGAGCTTACAATCGAGGTATAAGACAAGTGATGACAGATGGATACAAACAAACCGATGGAGGAGCACTAGGAAACAAGGAGACAATTGATCAGTACAGCGCCTCAATGGTCCCACAATGGGACCACTGCTTGCGACCACAACATAGATAAATAAATGTACCAGTGAAGTTGCAGCAGCTAGTTTCTGTGGTCGGGCCGGCTCATCTACACTGGAAGTTTTGCTAAGTAGCAGTTTTCACATGATAACTGGCTAGCCCTCCAAAATGTTTGGGTTTGCCAGGGCAGGTGGAAACAAAGCCTGTAATGGAAACATACTATAGGAACATGAAAAAACATTGCCTGAGCCGTCCTGCACAGGCAAGTCAAAGCTGGGTTATTATTTGGTCAAGGAATTGCTCCCTCTTTCTCACTATGTGCCCTTCCACCTGTCTGCCCATGCCTGTTTGTATGAGTGCCCTGCCCATCTATCTGTGTGTGCCCTTCCCTGTGGCTGTACGCTGGTGCAAGCACATGCCTGTGCCCGCACACCTGTGCATGCCCATTCCACTATGACTTTTGTGCATGCTTCCTGCATGCCCGTTAGTACACGCTTGCATCTGTGCATACTCACACATCGACCAGTGTGCATTGCCTAACCCCTGCAATGAGCTCCGCATTAGCCATCGGGCTGGTTCACTCAGTCCTGGCACCTCCCTCAGGGATGTGGGGAGAATGGGAAGCAGCTGCAGGGATGGGTAGCAGCCTAGTTTCCTTACGAGCTCCCTGTCACCACCGTGGGAGGTGCTTTGCCTCCTCCGAGCGGCATGTCCTTGGGTCGCTCGTTGGAAGGATGAAAGGTACTTTATTAGCCTTCCTTTCGCAGGCTAACAGGAGTAATCACTCTTGTAGCTTTTAATTTAAATGTTTAATTAAGCACAGTTCTAGAAGGCAGAAAAGTTAAAGCTGCTCTTGGCCAAGTCAGTGCAGGTGGGGGAAAAAGGGAGGTTTTTTCTTCCTTGAAGGATGCCAGTGGAAGGTGCTTGGGGGCAGAGAACCGACCTCTCAGCCAGGCTGGAGGTGATGCATTAGTCTGGGCATCAGTGACACTACATGCCCTCTCTTAACCATGTGCTGGGGGATGTGACCAACTCTTCCAAGTGTAATCAGCATGGTAAAAGACACCGCTAAAGGAAGGAGCCACTGGCTTCCCGTCTCTGGTGTCGGTACCGGTCAGGAGACGAGGTGTGCCCGCTGCTCTGAGACTGGGTAAGAAGCAGCTTTGGCTTGATACGTCCAAACTTGCTGTAAGACACTTGAGTGGCTGAAGCACAGGATTCAGGAGATCTGAGTTCAAATCCTGTCTCTGGCACGTAATCCCGGAGTGGTGTTGGTCAAGTCACCCAAAAGCTGATTTCCAGAAGCACAGAGGCCAGTAACCTCTCTCTGGGTATTGGATTCTCCATCCAGATAAAAGCACTCACCAGGGCTATGCAAAACCAGCCAAGAGTACAACTTGACAAAAAGACTTGCAGGTTCCTTCCAGACTGTTCGGAAACTGGACCAGTTTTGGGAAACTGAAGTGTGGAAACATCCCATTTCCAGTTCCTTCCCATTCCAGTGCTCACGCTCAGCTACCAACACCCAGGCAACTTATAATTATTTGCAAAGCCCTCCGAGATCCTCAGATTGTGCTGTAGACGTGCAGGGGCGACATACTATGAACTAGCAATATGGATACAGAAATCCAGTTCAGCTTCAGTCCATCATCTGGGTTCGGAGGCCGAGGGAGCTCTCTGATAGCACAAACTCCCTCAGCTAAGGGTTTTCACCTGGGACAGTTGCAGGTAAATCCATGGTTGGACTTTGTGGCCAGCTTCTCATGGAATCTGGCTGCTTCCTTATCTCTCCTCTTTCCCTCCTGGATTTCCTGTGAATGTATTGCTCAAGCTAGCTCACTAAAAATAGCAGGGATGCCAAGGAAGCCTGGATGGCAGCTTGGGCTGCGACTCTGGGTGCGCGTCCTGCAGTCTCACCACCTGACTGCAGTGTAGACATACCCATTAGGATGTTGGGCTTGCTAGTACGGGTTCCAAGGTGGAAGGAGATGGGGGGAGGTAAGAGGTGGAAGGAGGCCAAGTAATGGTGTGGGTGATTGAGGGACCAAAGAGACTGGCTTGGTGCTTCAGGTCAGTCTGGGTTAGCAACGGGCAGTGGCAGGTTTAGACTGCTGGGAGCATTGGCAGGAGAGGAAAAATCTCAGACTGGCAGATGTCAGTCCAAGACGTTGATCAGATGTAGCAGGAAGGCCGGGCAGCGAGGTGCAGAATTGGGCTGAGGTTCCTATCAGAAGCGCCGGGGGCTGATTTGCTAAAAGCACTGCAGATGCTGAGAGAGAGTTTGACCCCCTGTAAGAGGTACCTATTTCCCAGTAAGCGGTGATGCGCTTTGCTGAGGAACATGGCTACTCGATGTGGGGGTCTGAGTGGGGCTAAGATCTGGTAAACTCATTTCATGTTTGTAAGCCCAAGAGAAATGCTGGCAGGACGCGGTGGACTAGCCAAAGTGTTACCTGGCTAATTGCATTTTGGTGGTGGCTGTTTATTTTATTTTATTTTATTTTGGTTTTTTTAACCACCTGATTTCCCTAGCTTGGAACCAGGCTTGTGTTCCTCGCTTTGTCTCCCAGCCCATCAGAGAGCCGTGGAATCTTGGTTCTTCCAGGCGAGTACATTCCGTGGCTTTAAAAAAAGAACCTTAAACCGGTTCCCGAAATAGACTATGAGGAAAGAGGAAAAATCAGCACTTCGTGCAATGCAGCCCTTCTCCAGGGAGCAATTATCAGCCAGAAAAAAGCTGTTAGCGCTCCGCTCTTCTAATGCGTTTCCGTGTAAATGGATCCTCTGCCTCTCCCCCTACCTGCTCCATGGACCCTCAGCATGCATGCCACAAGAGGAGCTGCTCTGCTTCTAAAGGGGAAGCATCCCCCAAATGAGCACTTCAGCAGAGAGGGGTAACTCCATCTCAAACCATCTTAAGGAGGGGTGTAGCTCCCCCCTAATTCCTCCCCCTCTTCTGGCACCTGTGTTTGAAGTGTGTATGCAGGGGAATGAGGGGTAAAGTTAGAGATGGTCCTGATCCAAACCCCGACGAATTTTGGAAGTGAGCAAAATCCACGTCTGAATCTTGCAAATGGTCTCTCTTCATAACGAGCTGAAGGCAATCCTGGTCCCTGTTGTATTAATCGTGAGGGTCTAAGGGGTCTCGTAGAACCAAAGTGCTAACATGACCTAGTGAGTGTCCAGAATAAGACAGTTTTTAAAACAAGGTTCGGAGTTTGCAAAGACCTCAGCCTGTTTAGTCCCATGGCAAACACACCATTAACAATCCTTTACACCTTTTATAAAAGATACAGAGAAGAAGGGAAAACAGGTAAAGCAGTTGAAACGTAAAGTATTATTTAAGGCTTTCATTTTAACATCATCCCTTGTTCCCTTTGTTTATAGCTGGAGAGAGTTTTGAGACGGAAACCCTCCCCCCATTGTCTGACTGTCTTAGATGATAACTGTCCTTTGGGGGGGGGGGGGGGAAGAGGTTAGTTGAAATGGGCTGGAGCTGTTATTGTTAAAGCCCAATGTTTCCTAGCAGATGAAAGAGGACAACCGCACGAAGGGGGAAAGAGAAGAGCAGCAAAGAGAGAAAATGCAGCTTCTGTCTCTGATGTTGACACTCACTCACAGGTCCAGCACACGGTCTTATTAGCCACTCTGAAACCTGGCAAACTTGTCTCAGCATCGGGCTGTTTGGGGCATTGCTTTTAACTGCCTCTTCCTGGTCACAGGCTTACAACAGTGTTGAGAAATATACAGTCTTGGCTGTCTAAGCCAGGCGCTTATTAAACAGAAGGGAGAGGGAGAGGTGGGAGGAAAGGGAAGACATAAGGTGGGGAAGGAAAAGGACACACTGGGGGAGGGATGGGGAGACAACAGAATCTCACATATGACTGGGAATTAGCCAGAGCCGGTGGAGATGGCAGTATCACCTGAGCCCCTCTCTTTGGCCAGCTCTGGACATCTCTCGGGAATGGGATGAGGAAATCCCACCCGTGTTATAGCGGGTGCCAGAAGGCAGTGTCATCAGTATTGGCTCCCTGGTTTCCAGTCCCACGCTGTTCTCGTTTACCAGGCATGATCAGAACAGTCCTTGAATTATATCAGTAAGCCTTTGTGTTTGTGCTAATTCTCTCTCTCTTTCTCCCTCTTGTGCCTTTTCCCATCCGCATTTATTGTTTTAGGTTATTTTGACATTCTGTGAACTTTCTCTCAACGCTGAGCTCACAATAGGGGTAAATTCATAGGCCTAGTTATTACGGCAGCTCCTCATGAATTTTGGGGGTGCATGAAATGTGGATTTGGATCTGGACTGTTTGTTCAATTCAGGCCCCTCTCTGGTAAATGCTCCTCTACTTCCCATTCTCCCCCGCCATACAGAAGGGTCTGATTCCAGCTGGAGGGATTGCTTACAGTGCTTTCCGCTTCTGTCCGTGCCACTGAGAACCACCCATCACATTGATTTAGGAGCGGGCCCAAGGTTGGCCCTATTATTATTAGAATAAATCTCAACGTGTCTTTGAACCATTTAGTTGTACATGGAGTATCTTAATTTCCTAGCTATCAAAGTGGTGAGTGCTGTTCAAATGCTTAGGTAGGTAAGTCTGACACACAGGCCATCAGCCAGTCCAACTCAACTAGAACCTGAGTCGTGATTTGTGAAGGAGGTTGGCCAACATTTTGGTTACTATTATTATTCCTGTAACACGCAGAGGTCTCAGTCAAGCACTGGGACTCTTGTGTTAGGTGTTGTACAACATACAATAAATAATAACAACAAAACAACCAGTCCTTGTCCCAAAGAGTTTGCAGTCTAGGGGTATATCTATATCGCAGTCATACGTGGGATAGCTGCTTGTGTTGACATGTCAGAGCTAGCTTTGATCTGACTAGAGCAATGAAGTCACAGCAACACGTGCTTCAATGAGGGCTGTACAAGTCCTAGCTAATTATTTGTGTAGAGAGCCCATGTTGCCGTGGCTTTACTGGTCTGATACCCAAGTCATCTAGATGAAAGGTAGCTCAGGTATGTCTACTCTAGCTGCAATCACATCCCATGATTGCAGTGTAGACATACCCACCTGTCTTACACACAGGCTAAGACAGAAGGGGAAGCCCCAAGGAACCCCACAACATTGTGATCAGCATGAGAAGCAGTGACAACTAGAGCTGGGAATGATTTTTCTTTAAAATTTTGGGGGTTTGTCAAAGAAACGAAAACTTGAAAAGTGAAAACTTCCCATTTCTAGCTGCTGAAAAGCAAATAGCGTTCAGTTTTGGACCAAACCAGAACTCCTCCCCCACCCCCCACCCCCCCCCCGCGCAAATTTCCATTTTGTCCAAAAGTTGATTTTTGTCAGAAAAATGTTGTGATGCCCAGCTTGTGACCAGCTGTAGTCGCAACAGACCAGGGCAAGAGTTCTCACAGGGAAGCTGCTCTCCACTTGGAGTCAGTAAGGAAACCACCAAATCATTGGCCAGTCATACTGGGCTTGGGATTCGCTGCAAATGAATCACCCCGCATCAGCTGAGAGTAACCGCTGGAATGTCGTCCCCCACAGTCTTTTAGGAGCTGGTGAGGATGAGAGCACTTCTTTTGTCCCATCCCCTGCATCCCTGTCCACCCTGCTGCATGCTGGGATCAATCTGACCACTAAAATGATCTCATGGAATGTCCTTTTGGTCTGTAACAGGTTCACGCCTTAGCTCTGTTTAGTGGTCGTGAAGCAGGACCCCTCCACAGAGGTATGGTCATGGTTAGCCCTTTCGTATTAACTCTAGGGATTACTACTGAATTCAAGCCATTTGCTTGCACTTTTTCTAAATGCTGTTGTCTTGCTCATTAACAATAGTCCTGTACCCTGGGGTATCACATTTTAAAACTTCATCTTTAGCTTTCCATTCAAGACTAATATTTGGGGGAAATCCCTTACTATAGGATTAGGAATAAAACTGTTGGTTTATCGGCAGTGGGATAAGGATTATCAGGTTAGCAGCAAAGAGGTTGATAATTATTGGGTTAGCAGCAGTCGGGTCAGGATTAATGGATTACCAGCAATGGGGCCAGGATTTTGGGGTTAGTAGGAGTTAGGTTAAAATTTATTGTGCTTATGAGCAGGAGTAGGACTGTCAAATTAGCAGTAGTGGGATCAGGATTATCAAATGGAAGGTTAGGGCTATCCCCGTTAGCAGCATCTAGATTTGGGATATATTTAGCCCTGGGATTGATGGCTAATTCCAGCACAGGGTTAGCAGCCGCATGATAGGTGGCTAAGAATTCAGTAGAAGCGATGCAGGGTCACGGGTTGCCTCGCATCATCTCCGTTTCGCGTCCAGCTCCCGAGTCTGCCCTCCCTGTTTCAGGTTCCCTTTTCCTTGCCGATCGCTGACGTGGTTATTTCCCTGATTAATGAACTCTGCAAATTAACCTCCACGCTGCTTTCTAATTGCCGTTAAGGCTTCAAAAATCACTTAAGCGTTTCCGGTGTTCAGGAGCCCATTCCATTCGGCTGACCAGCGCGATGTGCTGATTGCTGGGAGATAGAGCCAGTCTCCTGACCTCTGCATTTACAATTAATTATTGCATTCTGCACCCAAATTACCCCTGGTCTCCATGTGCTTGGCTTTATCTCTCCGCACACACCGGCCTGGCTTTTAATTAAAGGCCTTCCAAATTAAATGAAAACAAATTCAATTATTACCTCTCATTGGAACAGCTCTCAGCACATTGCTGACTGTGTTTCTTCAGTGGAGAGCCCAGGGCGGGCTGGTCTCCCACAATCCAACAGCACTATATTTTCCTAGCGCTTTCCTTATCACCACTTGAGCAGTTCCATGCCACTGAGTCAGTCCTGGTGTGGACTTTACTGTTGCAGAGCAAGTTGTGATTTGCTTGTATCTTCCTGCTGTCAACCCCACCCAGGGAATGAATTTTCTTGTGCTTGTATTTCATTCCCAGCCTCTCACGTAATGCAGTGGTGGGCGACTTTCAGCGTTGCTCTTGTTACTTATTTGTACCTGCAGTTGCACCCAAAGGGCGCTACCAGGGATTGTGGCCCCATTGTTCTAGGCACTGTACTCACACCCGACAAAGGAGGTGATCTATGCCCCAAAGAAATAACAAAACTCAGCTGCCGTTTCAGAATCTCACGTGAACCTTCTGAACCACCTGAGTTTCCAAAACGGGGCTGAGAGTCTTGAGGACAAAGGGCCCAGATTTGCAAAAGTACCACGTGATTCTGGGTGCCCAGAGTGACACCTTAATGGGGCCTGACAGGTGCTCAGCATTTTCTGAAAATCAGGCCCCTTGAAGGTTCCTCAAGTGGAGGGCACAAAAATCACTAGCCACTTTTGGAAATCTTGGTCTGGATTTCTTGTGGCCTCCTTGGTGCTTCTGGTCATGCCAGTAATACCCCATGGAAAGCATTCCTGTCTACCTTCTCTATCTTGGGTGGTTATTGTATCATCTGTCATCCTAGTGTCTGATCATCTGCCATGTAAAATCAATAGCATTGCTGAAGTCCCTAGTGGATTTCATGGAGTATCTGATACATGTCCCTTTTTGGGGTCACCACTCCGCTTGGGAAAGGGCTTTTGTTTAAAATGTTACTGATTTCCTTTTCTTGGGAAGGAGGCTTAATAGGGTTGGAGATAGAAGAGGATGCTAGTACTGGAGTTTGGGGAGTTCAAACGGGTTGTTTCTGCTGTGAGCGTCCTTTTTAGGGTGGAAGGCTTTCTCACAGAGGATAACTTCAGTGGTTAGCACTTCCACTGCCGGTCCCTACAGCACCAGAAATGAAAAATCACGGGTGGGTGAGAAGTTATTGGAACCTTTAAAAACCTCATGAAAGTTTTTTGGTTCAGTTTTTTGGACGCTGATTTGAGAAGGTCCTTATTTAATCCAGGCTGCCCCCCCCCATCCCAACCCCTGCCTGCCTTTTCTGTTGAGATTCGCCTCTTCCTTTCCCCCTAGCAGCCTCGCTGGAGCCATTGGTGCTGAAACGCTGCCTTTGGGGATCCCGTGAGGTGTCTCTCTTCCAAATGGCCCCAGTGTTGATCTGAGGCTCGTGTGCACTTAGACCCTTGAGCCTGCCAAGTTTCAACAGTTCAACATCTGCTCTCGTGCATCCTTACTCATGTGCTTTGGCCCCTTCCTGCCTCTCCCTTCGCTCCCCCGTGTGCTCTTCACGTATGCCCCAGGGCTGCCCGGGCTCTTTGCTTGTATTCTGCAGGTGCGCTCCATCTTGTGCACACTCACCTTTTTTTGGATGCACTGGAGCAGCCAATGCCTGTCGTATTTTTTTCAGGCTCCATGGCAACCCCTGCAGTTTCTCAACGGAAGGAAGGTCGTGGCTGCCAACTCATCCTGCCCCTGGAGCTCTTTTCTGCCCCTGTGCTGGTAGGCCTGTGTAGTTCCAGTTGATTCAAACGAGGGACTCCATCCTGAGAATCCCACTGGAGAAACCAAACCAAGCCGCCTTGCACCCACGGGCACGACGACAATATATATATTCAGGGCCAGATCCTCAGCGGGCGTAAATCAGCCGAGCCCCATTGAAACCAACAGCGTTACATCTATTTACACCAGCTGATGATCTGTTCCTTTAAAGTTCCCTTTGGAAAGATATTGCCCAGCCGTCCGAGTATCTGGCTGCTCTGGCCCTCCGTGAGGGGACACGAGCCTGCTGAGCTCCAATAACATGCGCCAGTGATTCCGGCGCAGGCTCCTCTGGCCTGGTTCTAAAAGCACAGGCTGATGCTTTCTGAAGGCGCCGAAGCTTTAATAAGCCCCGCGCTGTGCAGAGCCGCTCCTCACGCAGCTCTGTAGGGCAAGAACAGGAGATGATGTTGCTCTTTAAAAGTCCGTGGGGATTCCTTTGACTTTGCTCGTAGCCAACCGCCGTCTCGGTGCAGGGATTGAGGGTTATGCTGCCGTGGCAGCACATTCCTCTCTTTGCTGGGGCGGTTCATCCCTCCCACCCCCTGCTCTCCTCGCTGAGGCCTGCTCCAGCTCTCACTGGAGTCGACGATAAAGCTTCCCTGGAACGCCGCCGGCCGCAGCTTTGCACGAGGCCCATCCCCGCTTGCGAAAGGGCCTGTGTCTGCTCCTTTGGGAGTCCTTTGGCCTGGTGGTGAAGGCACCAATCTGGACTTCAGCTGTGCCGTGTTTGGTTCCTAACTCAGCCACAGGTGACCTTGGGCAAGTCACTTAGTCTCTCTTTGGCTTAGTTCCCCATCTGTACAATGAGGGTAATAATGTGCCCTTCATCTCTTGAGACGCTAAGCTTTTGGGGGCAGGGACTCTTACTATGTGTATGTACAGCGCCTAGCACAATGGTGCTCTGCTATTGGCTGGAGCCTCTAGCTGCCACCATCATGCAAATAATGACTGTGAGAGCATGGCCATGAGGCTGAGTGTCCAACTCACTTTTTGTGACCTAGGACTCCTTCACTAGACTGCACTCAAGGGCACAGACCTGCATCGGCTGGGAACTGGCTCATTTCGTGTAGGCCACCGAGAAGCTTGCAGATGTTTACTTCTGGTTATTGGGCACTCGGGCTAGAGTTGAGCCAGGCAAGGCTGTCTGACATATTACCAATTCCCTTGCTCATCCTGCGCCCTGCAGCTCACCACCCTCCAGGAGATGAATATCACCATCATGTTATAGATTACTATGATTTCACTTTTATCAGGCCACAGCATACCCTCTCCTTTCCCCTGCGTCCAGTATGCAGGCCTGTTGTCGTAAACATCCAGCAATTGGATTTTAGCTGTCATCTCTCTCCAGCGCATCAGCACCGCTAACAGCAAACTGCAGAGCGAACGACACCTGTAAATAACCAAGATTTGGAACGTCCATAAGTCAAAGGGCATCTTCTGCAGGGAGTGGGATGAAGTAGTAATTGTGAATAAAGAGGGGAGTGGCAGAGATTCAAAAGGCCTGAAGATAGGAGCATTAGGAGAGGACAGGAGAGGGAAGATGTAGGAGAATGAGAAGAGGAGGAGAGAGAAATATAAGTGGGAGAGAATATGGAAGTGGGGAGCAGAAGGAAAGCAGGCAGATAGGGTGTGGCGGGAGGAATTGAGAGCCCATGGGAGGTGATCAGGAAGAGAATAAGGACAGGAGCAGGAGACGGAGAGAAAGGGAAGTAAGAGAGTGTGGAAGGAGGGAGGCGTGATCGAGAAAGACAGAGCGAGCTCATCTCACTTGCCTGTGGGATGGTAGGACAGAGCCAGACAGTTTTGCTGGCATTTAATTTGTTCCAGACACACAGAGAGGAGCGGGCCAAATCGGGTGCAGGGTTCTCTGGTTATTTCTCCTCACTGGGGAGACGGGAAGCCTGGGATGCCAGGGGATTGGAGCATTTTTGAAACTCAGGCATCGCTCTTCAGCCACCAACAAATCTTGCACAGTGAGTCTGGAGCAGTCATGGGGGATTTTCTGCTTCAGTCCTGAGTTCCCCCTGGCGGCACAAACACTCTGGTGGGGAACTGATTTCCTCTGTGATGTTCCAGCAGTCACTGAGATGACAGCTCTGTGTCTGGGGTATTGGAATGAATGTTCCTTCCTCCCCCAAGCCCATCAGAAGTGCTGTAATAACACAGGGCCGGCTCCTGAGGCAGCCCTCCTATTGCAGCCGAGGATTAAGATAGGACTTCGGAATTTGTCCCCAAATAATTAGTTTGCCGTCCTTGTAGCATCTTTCATCATCTGATCTCACAGCACAGTAATTCTCACAAGTCGCCTGTGAAGGAGGGAAGGAGCATTATCCTCATTCTACAGCTGGAGAAACTGAGGCACAGAGAAGCGAAAACACACACAGCTAGTCAATAGCAGAGCAGGGAATAGAACCCCGGAGTCCGGATTCCCAGCCCCATGACCCCCCACTGTAACCACTAGACCTCTCTCCTTCCACTTTTTTTCTTTACATAAATATAATGTGTTAAGGGAAATGTTTGAAACAATACAGCTTGGGCTAGTGGTGTATCAGTGCTTTGGGCTCCTCCTCTAGATCACTGTAATGACTTTGAAGACTCTGTGGAATCAAGCATTGTATTACATTAGCACCTGATGCTCCCCACTGCACTAGGTGTTGTATATAGACACCGGAATGTAGCCCCTGCCCGGACAAGCTTACATTCTAACTAGATTTAGTTGGTGTTGGTCCTGCTTTGAGCAGGGGGTTGGACTAGATGACCTCCTGAGGTCCCTTCCAACCCTAATCTTCTATGATTCTACACAAGGCAGAGAAAGAGAGTATTATTGTCCACGTTTGATAGAGGGGGAACCACTGCTCATGGTCACACTGGGAATCTGGGGAAGAATTGAGACTTGAACTCAGATCTCCTGAGTCCTGGTCTAGTTTCCTACCCTCTAAACCCCCCTTATTTTCAGAGAATATTGATGAATAGTTGCATCTGTCTTTACAGCTTTTCAGAGGGGGTTTTGCAGTGAGGGAGCCTTGCAGTGTCAGGAAGCGAAGGGTCTGAGTGCAGGCTTTGTCCGTCAATGCGTGGATGACTGATGGAAGGGGAAGTGGGGTGGGGTTTTAAATCCTTTTTGGGGAAAAAGGTTCATTTTGGAAAGACTCGGCATTGGGTGAGCTTGTCTGCATGCATTTACCTTGCCGGGCCCGATACTGCATGTGAATCTGTATTGTGCATCAGAGCAGCGCGGCACGGTTTATTGTCCCAGCGGAGCAAATTTGTCACTGGGCTAAGCAGGTATGACTCCACTGAACTTGGCAAATTTCTCTCTCTCTCTCTCTGCAGAGTGGTTCCCCCGCCCCATCCATCCATCCTCATTTGCCTCTCACAGAGGTGATTTCCCCAAAGTCCGCTTTCCAGACGCTGCAGTGCCACTAACAGAAAGAATTCAATGTGATGGGGTTTGGTTTTTTCTTGGAAAGCTGTGTCGATGCTGTAAATATTTCATAAATGACGGCCTAAAGGATACGGCCAGGACGCGTTTGTGTCTAGATACCAGGAGGCTCAATCTTAATAAAAAATTAAGCAGTCTTATTAGAAGTCTGAGGATGGCTTGTGGGTGGGTTTGGTGAAGTTTCAAGCTGTGTCTAAAGAAGGAAATGACTTCCACTGCTTGGCATTGGATGCAAAATTTGGGAGGTGCTGGTACCATCATCTTCCTCATCCTTCTAATCTAAGAATCAGACCAGTACATGAAATAAGCGTAGCTTTCTGCTTTTCGCGGGCACTTTGTGAGCTGGGATTTCAATGAGCTACCAACACCACCTCTCCCGCTCTACATTTTCACCTCCCTTTTTCTGTGTCTTGTATCTTGGCGAAGTCTCATCTCTCCAGCCCTCTTGCGCGAGGCTATTAGTCCAGAACAAAAGTCAGCTGAGACTCAGACATAATGGAAAATAATGGAAACTGCACAATAGGAAAGTTAATGGCCGTGGTTACTACTCCAACTCCTATTTCCCCTTGCTCTATAGCTTCATCCATCGCTCACTGAGAGGGGCGTGATGAGGTTGATGCCCAGTGTCACATGAAGAATTTTTCAGCTGACTATAGTGGGGTGTCTGCTGTCAGTGCTATGGAGTGTCTCTTACAACCCCCAGCTTCGCTGCCCCATCTGCAGTGCTACAACCTTATATGGGGCCTAATCCTGTCAAGTTCTGAGCACCTACTGCAAGGTACGCAGTGCGCTCAGCTCCCAGTGAAACCCAGGGAAGTTGAGGGTGGTCCAGGTTGATCTGCTCAACTTTGTCATCCAAATTTGACCACTCCCACCTGGAAAAAAAATGGCATGGAAAATATCCTTTTGAAATGGAATTTTTCTTGATTTTGTTGAAAAACCTGAAATTCTTTTGTTTCCAGTTTTTGATCATTGAAACCTGAACAATGTTGGCCAAAACCTGAAAATGTTTTGCTTTTCAGAAACCAAAAAAAATATATATATCAGTTTTTGTCAGAAAATTTTCCATTCTGGCTGACCAAAAAGCAAAAGTTTTGGGGATTTGGGGTATTTTTTTTTTTTTTTTTTTTGGTTTTTGGTTTGTAAACCCAAAAGCTTGTCAAGACAAATGTTGGCAAAACCTCTTTTGCTTTCCTTGAAATTTTTGGAGGCACAAAAAAACCCACTTCCCAACCAGCAATTTGCTGGAAACGTGCTGCTCTGTCCAGGAGAAGATCCACTCTACAGATGGCAAATGACTCAATAGATTCCAAGGCCTATGGTGGCCCAGTTGAAAACTCATTTGGGTACGGACAGCTGCCACAAGCTTGAAAAAAAAAAAATCACCTTCCAGGACAAATGTATCACTCCTTGGTGCATCATGACATCTCAGAACGATGTGGGTTCATGTGTCATGATAGTTTAATGTCTTGTGAACTTAGTGTGACTACTGAACCAGGAATGAATTTAGCCCCTTAAATGACTTGGGCCAAGGATGAGTCTTTAGCTTTATATTATAAAATGAGCTGTCAAGAATTGTCTAGTTATTACTTAGCCCTGCCTTGAGTGCAGGGGACTGGACTAGGTGACCTATTGAGTTCTTTTCCATTTCTATGCTTCTATGATTTTTATCGGGGCGCTGGTTGGCTCGAATATGGCTGCACAGTAAGGAATTGTGAATGGCACTTGGGATTTCCAGTTGATGCTCAGTTGGAGAACATTTTCACCCCTTTGTATTTTCCGATATGAACATGGATGAGCTGGAGTTTGCAGGGATGTTTGAGGAATGTCTGTCCTTCACATGAATACCGAAAATTCCGGTAGGTGGGACAATATTTGAACACAACGATAAGAGCATCCTCTGTGTATTACTGCTAACGGTCATCCAATCAGGGAGCAGAAGCAAATGCCAAGTGGCTTAGGTGCCCAATCACACTCTGTAAATAGCAGACAAATTTATGAAGATCACGCTAGCAGAAAACCAGTATTTTGGGGGTAGTTATGAGTGAAGCCTATGTTGGTAGACATGGAAGTGGGATCCTGACCAATTTGAAAACAGGAAAAGGGGCAACATTCACAGGGTAAATTATTTTCAGTGAGTAATTGTGTCCTCTGTACCCTGGGGATTGGAAACAGGTCATGGAGCCTAGGGCTGAGATTTTCAATCAGTCTAGAGGATTTAGACACGCACCTTGCATTGAAATCAGTGGAAGATGCATCTAAATACCCTTAGAATGCTTTGAAAATCTCAGCCTTTGTTTTTGTGCAAGCTGGTTTGTCCCATCCTGCTGCCTACGAAGCGTTGTCTTGGCTCTCAGAGTGTGGTGATGAGACAGATGTGGATTTGTGCATCTGCTAAGAGTGCAAACACACTCAGATCCTGTTTGACTGAAAGGATTTGAGAGGGTAGTCTGAGTTCCAGGGCTCCTTTCTTCACCCTACAGGATATGAGTAACTCCATCAAAGCTAAGGGAGAATAGAACCCTGGGAGGCTAAACGTGATCTTACCGTGCAGAAAAGGCACTGGACTGGCGCCGGACTAGGACCCAGAATGGATAAGAGGCTTTTTTTTTTAACAACCGCTATTCCCTTTGCTGATTAACTTTTTTTTACAGAAGAGCAGAGGCTAATTGTCAGCTGTAACCATCTCCCTCCTCTGCTTTATTAACACGGACAAGCAAGTAGACACACCATTGATGGGTTTGCATTGCATCTTCACCCTGCAGGGTCAGACTGACTAGCTTGCTCCTTGCTCCTTGGCTGACTAGCAGTGCGCTATCTGCAGCTGCATGGGGAAGCGGAGGAGAGAGGGCCAGGAGGTGATAGGATGGGGCATAGGAATGACTGGAAACCATAGTAGAGCATCATGCCTTGGAGAGAAGGAGTCCTGCTGAAAATCCCTCATGTTGGTGACTGCATCAAAAGGAAGAAGGGTGCAGTGGTTAGGCGTTGGCTGGATATTTGGAAGATCCAGTTTCCTGTGTGACCAAGAAGACCTCTCTTTGTGCCTCAGGTCCTCAGCTGTAAATGAAGCATAATACTACTACATAACTTTATCTACAGGAGTGTTTTGAGGATAAATACATTAAAGGTGGTTCATATACTATAGTCCTAAGGGCCTTAAAAGTGCTATAGATAGATGCCATTGTAAAGGCTGAGGTGAAACTACTGAGATTTATGCAGTGCCAGCTTCTGGGTTGCTTCTAGTTTAGCATCTGGAATTTAAATATGATCGGAGTCTCTGGATGCTAATAAAGCAAAACTTAGCCTAAATAGCAAAATTGTGGCTGGTTTCAGGCCAGAATCATGTCAAAGCACCAAGTTTTTCATCATTTTCACCCCAAACCGTAACTCCACGCAACTCCACATGAAACTCAGTCCAGTTCTAAGCAGAACTGGGCCCCAGGCCAAGATTTCCGAAAGTAGGGGGTGCCTGTAGTTAAAACTCCTAAGTAGGGCTTAGGAAAACAAGATTTCCATTTACAGAAAAAAAAACGGAGGCTTTGATGTTTGTTTCTGTTCTGGGGTGGAAAGAAACCCAAGACCTTCAGAAATTGTTCATGGAATTGTTTTATGAAAATCCTTGTCTAAGTTGCATCAGTTTGGGGCCTGGCTCGCTTGAATGTTGGGCCACCTACAATTGAAACTGGCTCCAGATTGGGGTGAAACTGGGCCCAAGTTTGAGAATTGCAATGAAATGTCTTTGCGTGGTTTCTGGTTGTAGTCTAAGGTTGTCTCTAAACTGCAGCTGGCTGTGTAATTTCCAGCTCAGATAGACATACCTGCACTAGCTTTGGTTGAGTTGAGCTAGCACACTAGAAATAGAAGTGTAGCTGTGGTGGTGCAGGCAGTGGGATGGGTTAGCTGCCTGACTTGTGGAACTCATTGCCATGGGATATTGTGAAGGCCAAAAGTATAACTGGGTTCAAAAAAGAGCTAGGTTCATACACAGGGCAGCGTCCTATCTCTCCCCCCACACCACTGCTCGATCAAAGCATGAAAACTTGATCAAAACTACTGTGTGTATGTCTACCCCAGTCTGGAAATTACACCAGTGTAGACATACACCTAGTTTCACACAACTGATCTGCTTGGTGAGCTATGATGCTTCATATTAGCGTGTGTTTGTGTATAAAACCATCTAGGTAAAAATCATTCCAACCAGTTCAGTCACTGCCTTTATAGTCCTGCCTTCCCCGAAATCTTACTGTAGCCACTGTCCAGGCTAAGGTTAAATGTTCCCTTTTCACTCCCATCTTGAGTGAGAACTGGATGGCTTCGCTAAGTGTGATTGGAGCAGTTTGTTTTTAAGCTCCGCATAAGCACTGTGCTGGATTGATAGCGTTTTCATTCTTTCTGAATCGACCCACTGGGAGCCGTTAACGTTTTATTGCTCTCTACAGCTCCCTGGCTGGAGCGGAATAGAGAGGCCTGCAACTGGAAATACTTTGTCTTCTCTTTGGAGGGTTTATGGTTGTATGTGGCTGGGTGCAATAGAGGGATCAAAGAGACTCAGGTTTTCAACTCCAGATCTGCCAGGTTTATTGCTCATCTTCCATAAGGTGCTGTATGTCACCATGTTTTGCTGTGTTGGTGGGGGGTGAGTAGGGAAAGATCCAAGAAAAACTTCCCACTAGTCCTCATCGCTTCCCTCTAGGTTGGGTGTCCCAGTGGATAGTGTCCCAGTGAATTGGGAGAAGAGAGGCACTACTGCTATTGACTGTGTGACTTTGCGCCCAATTCACTTACCATCTCTGTGCTTTGGTTTCTCCGTCTCTAAAATAAAGATAATCTTCTTTAGTGAAGTGCTGTGAGATCTGTGAGTTGGTAACATGATGTCAAAGAGGCTTCCTCAAGAATATCCCTTGTAAGTCTTTAATTGCTGGGAAAGGGGTCCTAGCATGTATAAGAATATGTCCCAAAGCTTTCCGATGAGTATAACAAAGAAAGGGAGGCCGTGCCAATGGGCAAACAAACATATTATGGGCACTAACCAATGGAGTTACCAATGGCTAATTTACAAGGTCTTTGCTAAACTCTCGTTGGAGTCAATGAGAATGTTGCCTAAGCAAGGACTATGGGAGTTGGCCGTGGATGGTAACTTAGGCTAGTAAATAAGTCTCTGGATGGAGAATCAAGAGACCTGGGTTCTCTTCCTGGCTCTGTTGCTGACCTGCTGTGTCATCTGGAATAAATTACTTCTCTGTGCCTCTGTTTCCCCTCCCCACTTCCTCTATGTAGATTGTAAATTCTTTGTGACAGGGACCAACTCACCTGTCTATACAGTGTATAGTGCTATGGAGCCCTGATATTGGGTTGGGGCCTTCAAGCAATACTGGAGTAAAAATATTTCATAACTCCTTTTGAGGTTCTCAGAATACTTCACAAACAACCCTGAATTAACAGTACAATGCATTGCCTCTCTATAGCATGCTGGATCCATACATCTTTAAGCACTTTCCAAACGTTAACCAATTAAGCCCCTTATCGTTCCTTTTGGGTAGAAATTGTTATTCTGTTTTAGTGCTGGGCACATCAAGGTACAGGTACAGCAAGGTACCAAGGTAAAATGAGTTGCCCAAGGTCACTTGCCGAGTTAGTGGCAGAACCGGACTGGAGCAAAGAGGCTGTGCTTAGCACGGAAGATGTGGTATTGGGGACTGTGCCTTTAAGGGCTAAGCTTCTGGGTGGAGTGCTGAGAAGCTCTTGTTACATATAGACATTTGAAACCGGACACAGAATAGTGCCAATCTCTTGCAAGCTCCATAAGCACTGAAAGAAGCAAAGAGTTCAACCTAGGATGGACTTCTGGGCCTTATTTCTTACCACTAGGCAATGCTTCCTTGAAACACAGAGAGCTGAAATAATTGACTGGAAAAGCTAGAAAATGAGTGGGGAACCAAATAACATTTTTCCGTAGTTTAATAGATTTTAAGGCCAGAAGGCACCATTTAGATCATCTAGTCTGATCTCCTGTATATCATGGGGCATTCAGTGTCCTTCAGTTATTCCTCTGTTGAGCCCAGTAACCTTGTGTTTGACTGAAGCCTATCGCCAAGAAAGGCATCCAGTCCTGATTTGCACTGGAGAATCTACCACTTCCTTTGGTAGTTTGTTCCGATGGTTATTCACTCTCACTATTAACATTTGGTGCCTTGTTTCTAATTTTAATGTCTGTTTTTAAATTCCAGCCACTGGTTCTTGATATGCCATACTCCACTAGATTTAAAGAGCCCTTTCTTACCCGGTATTTTCTCACCGTGAAGGTACTAACACACCCTAATCAAGTTACCTCTTGATCTTCTTTTGGATAATTTGTTTCCGTTTATTAGGTCTTCAACCCTATTTCTTCTTCCCGTTGTGTGAAACTGTAATCTCTTATTAGACTGTAATCTCTCTGGGTCACAGACTGTCTTTGTGTTATATATCTGTACAGCACCTAGCACAGTGGGGCCCTAATTCCTAAACGGAGGCCTCTGCATATTACAGTAATGCACATAATGATAGCTGAACAGACCAGAGTGGACAGTTTCCCTTGAGGAAGGAGAGCGCTTGCATTATCTCCTTATAGCTCCGAGACGGCCAGGCCGGGGTACTTCTGTCGGCATGTTTTCTAATTTAATTACTTATCCTTGTCTCAAATGGTTTATGGTACACTAGACTATTAAATGTGCCATAAGCAAATGGCTCTTGAAAGAGGAAGAGGATTTATTTGTTTTAGCAACCACTCCAACAAAAGTCTATTTCCTCAGCTAATTAAGATTCCATTCACTAATTTAAATGTTATGCTAATTAAAGCACAATTCTGAGACTGTAAAAAGGAATTTTTTTAACAAAAAAAAAAAAGAGAGAGAGAAAGAAGCAGCAAGAAAGAAAGAAAGAACTGGTTGGCCTTTTGGAATTACATTAAATTTATTGCGTTGTTATAACAATGGTGAACAGAGTAATTATTTCATTTGCCTCGCATGCTGTATTCATGCTGTTGCTTTTATTAATTTCCCCCGTTCTCACACTTCAGCTCATTAACACGGGCTCTCTCTCCTCTAATGGGCATCGTTTTGTGATGGTTTAAAATGAATTGTGAGTGTGAGCCTTGAAGTGCTCCTTCCATTTCTCTCAGAAGGGCCACACAGAGTTTTTAAGCTTGTTTTATCTCCCCTCCCCCCCAAGCTGAGACAACCCTTCTGAGTGTTAGCTTCATAAGCGAGTTTTGCGGCCAAACCAATTCCGAGAGGTACGTTTTTGCTCAGTTTAATTAAAATATAATTAGTTTGACTTAAAAAAAATAAGAACTTTGCTTATTTAAACAAGATGGCAAAAGATCTAGAGTTATGTGAGGAGGCTGCGAGTTAGCATGCCTGGATTCTGTTCTCAACTCAGCCGCTGACTCACTGTATGACCTTGGGCATGTCTCCTCACCTCCATATCTCAATTTCCCCACCTCTAAAATAAGACTTCCGTTATCATTTTATTTAGTCATAGTATCACGTTTAGTCATAGATTTCCAAGGACTTTATAAAGAAGAAAAATATCATCTCCGTTTAACATACGGGGAAACTGAGGGACAAGGAGCTGAAGTAGCTAGTAAGCCAATGGAAGAGTCGAGGTCTCCTTAGTCCCACTCAACTGCCCGATCCATTGTCTCCCGGATGAGGAGGAATATATTTGCTACAAGGGAGATGTGGCAATCAATTAATGCATGTTGATAAAATTCTTTGGCTTTGGTTGAGAAGAGCCTGCTATTCAGATGAGTATTGTCAGCGACAGGCTGATACCACCCACATCGATCTGAACACCTGGGGACTTCTGGAAGTAGATAAAAGCTCCTTTGCTTCTACAGTTTTTGGCTCCGGGTTGGATCCACATTTTGGAAAGGACTGGTCTTCTGGGTTTGTTTTGGGTGTAGCAGGAGCCTTGTTGGAAGAGCTGAATTCATGAGGTATCCCCTGTTCCACCTGGCAGTAAATTCTGAATGTCAGTTACTTGCGAGATGTCTGCCCTCTTGAATCCACTTTGTTCTGAGATCTTCCCTCATTTGGGGCTGAAATATCCTCAGAACAGCCTGTGAAACTTCAGTGCTATGAAATCCAAACCCGAGCTTTAAATCAGGCTCAAACCCCAACCCTAATCTGTATCCACACAGCGCCTCCTTGGTCCATCGCGAATTATCATGTTGCTTTGTCCATGAGGTGTTCAGAGTGAAATGCTCTTGGAGGTGAGGAAGTGCCTGTGGTAGCCCTTTGAGGCAGCGTGTGGCAAGAGGCTGATGTTCATTCGTTGGACAGCAGCATTAGGCTGTAAATGGAAGCCAGTGAAAAAGAAAAACATGGTGGTGGTGGTGGCAGGGCAGGTGGTGGAAGGTCCCGCCCCGAAATGCCGCCCCCCCACAGAGGCGGCGGAAGGTTCCGCCGCCGAAAAACCACCGCGGTCGCCTAGGGCGCTACAATTTGGGGGGCGGCGACCGCAGTGGTATTTCGGCAGCGGGACCTTCCGCCGCCTCTGTGGGGGGTGGCATTTCGGGGCGGGACCTTCCACCGCCTAGGGCGGCAAAAAAGCTGGCGGCGCTCCTGGGTGGTGGGAGGAGAAGTAATAAGAGATGACAGGGGAAGGAATAGCCTGAGCAAGCCTGGCCATGCCAAGAACACACTGAGGCTAAATGGGCCTTAGATCAATCCAAATTTTACGTCCCCACAGAGAGCTCCTTCCTTCCTCAGAGCTCACCCACCCGCTTGGACTCTCGCACCCACTCCTTCCGCCTGCTCCCGTTCCCCTAGATTCTTGTCTCCTAAGTGCTTCATCCTTAGCTCCCCACACGTAAGAGGGCAGCAATCAGCTGTGCACGACCTCCCGCTCCTCTCGCATCGTCTGCTCAGGGGCCTGCATCTCACCCGGACAGGGGAAGTTCGTTTTGCTGGCTGGGATTGCCCTGATAAGCATCTGATCTTTGGCGTGGGTGCAAAAGACCTGTCTTGTAGCTGGTTCCTTTGCAAATGATATTTCACTGCAGGGGCGCCAGGCAGAGGTTTATGCTCTTGTTTTAATTGGTCATTTATTTATTTGTATTTAAAAAGGAAACCCATTAAGATTCTGTTATGAGCTCTCCCGGTTCCTCAGCTCCGAATTCCTGAGCTCCCGGCAGCCCTGTCACCAGGACCATATTAAATCTGCAAGGCAGTGCATTTCTTAATTTTTGTTTGTGGTCGGGGAAGATAAATTCCATGTGACACTTTAATAATTGAAATGCCTCCTTCCCCTCTTCACCCTGGCTCAATCCTGGGAAGTGTTGAGATCCTCCTGTGCGGGTACTGAGCTACCACAACTCCCCCTGTATCTCTTCTTCCAGTTCTCAGACTATATGTATTCCCATGCAGCACACAATGTGCAGAGAAAGGCCAATGTTAAGAGAAGCACAGGGCTGGTGCGAAATAGAGAAAGGGGTGGTTGTTGTCGTCTCCTACCTCCATCTACCTTGTTGTTTTCTGAGTAAGATTGTTTAAAAATGCTTTAAGCACAGCAGCACCATTTGCTGTGGTCCAGTCTGCGCTGATTGAAGTGTGGTTAGGTTTAGGTTTGTTAGGTTAGAGTGAAATTTGTTGCGGAGCTACCTAGTGGAAATGCAGCCGCTTTAGCTTTCTGGAGGCTGAGAGTTCGAGTCCTGCTGCTGGGATTGTGAATTTAGCTGGCTGAAAGGAGCTGGCTTAGCAACCCCGGCAAAGCCTCTGTTTCACAACAGCGTTGAGGGGGGCGTAGCACCAGGAGCGCCAACCGCAAGTGATCAAAAAATCATGAGTCGGGGCAAAAAAATTCAAGAGATTGACTTAAAAACAATGAAATGAAATACAATAAATGTTGGGTTTGTTTTCCTTGTCTTCTGGTTTTTCTGAGCCTCCAGGTGCAGATCTACACAGTCAGTGGCAGTGAGCCTCCAAGCCCGGCTCGACAGATTCAGGTTCGCAGGGCGCATGCGAGGGTGCTAAAATAGCCGTGTAGACTCTCTGGCTCAGGTTCTGCGGTCCACCCTCCTCGCTAGACCTCAGAGCCAGAGCCGCACCATCTACACCGCTATTTTTAGCGCCGTCGCACAAGCCCTGCGAGCCCGAGTCTGTCAACCCAGGCTCAGAGGCTCAGTGCCATATGTTTTGTTCAATGTCCCCTGGGTCACACTTTCAAGCTTTCTGACACAACCATGAGGGCTAGAAACTTGCGTTTTATACTACTAAAGTTGAGATTCTCATATAATCGCATGACTCCAGGTTCTGGGTCTTTAAGAGAAAAAAACAAATATTGTAAGAGTCGGCAGCACCCTCACCTTAAGCTTCTTCCATGTTATTATTTCTGTTTATCGTTTGTATCACCATAGCACGTAGGAGCTCTAGTCACGGACCAGGACCCATTGTGCTAGGCGCTGTACAAACACAGATCAAAAAGTCAGTCCCTGCCCCAAAGAGCTCACAATCTTAGTAATACAAGGGGGGGTATTTTGAAGACACTGGCCTCCAAATCAGGACACCTGGATTTTATTCTGATCTCTGCCACTAACTTGCTATGTAACCTTGGGCAAGTCGCTTCCCCCCTGCCCGTGCCTCGGTTTCCCCATTTTACAAATGAGGGTGACAATAGCACTATGTAACCTCAGAGAGGTGTGCTGGGGATACATCCCTTCATGATTGTGGGGCACTCGGAGGAACACGGTAGAAAGGCCAATAAATGAATAATGGCACTTTCTTGTTTCCCATCCCTGCCTTTTCAGCCTGTAAAGGGAGAGAGAAAACAATTTGGCAGTGACCACTGAGTCCATTGCATTGATCGAAGAAATCACAAGCAAGTCACATTTTTTAAGTGGCACCTGAAAGCGTGGCTGTGATGTCTGTGCCGAATGACCTTTCCCTTTCTGACGTGACCTATCTGCCAACAGTGCAGCATCATTTCCCCTTGATGGGACTTGAGAGGTTTTATTTATTTATATTTTGGTGACTCTGCTCGTGAGAGTCCAAGGAAAGGATGGGGTTGAGAGCCAGGCGGAACGCAAGCAGGCAGCATCTATGCCAGTAGGTTAGACCATCTCCTCTTGAGCTCTGCCCGCAGCGCCTTGTTCCCACCTCCGTCACCCCAGCTCTGTCAATGTGCCTCAATCCTGACTGGCAGCAACCTCAGCTGAGCCAGTCCTTGGCAAGCAATAATCCCTCTGTTATAATACCCACTGCTTTGCCAAACCTGGCTTCTCCCCCTAAATACACACGCAGAGCTGTGCCAATGCACCTCACTGGTTCTGAGGCTTCTGACCTCCGCGTCTCTGCAAATACAGACATTTCTCCTAATTTACCCCGATTTTGACCTGTCATTCCTCTCCTAGGCTCTGCCAATACACCTCAGTCCTGAATGCCAGAGCCCCCCTGTTTTTCCTCTCCTGCTCTGGCTAAGCCCTCCACACACACATCACTCTGCCAACGCCCTTCAGTCCTGACCTGCAAGTAGCACCTGCTGGTCTTATCTTGGGCCCAAGATAGATCTGAACCTTGATCTTGATCAGAGGTGACTTGCAATGCATTAAAGCCATAGATGTTTTGAAACTGCACAGCGAGAAAGTCTAAGTACAGTACTATTCATACGTCCGGAGCTTGCTGGGAACTTGCAATGCCACCCACGCTTGGTATTTTCTACCAGCTCTGTGAGACTTACACAGCTGTGGAATACATGGTGCGAGAGAGCGAGCCTCTACTTAAGGGATTTCATAGAGAGAGCTGGATTAGATAGATTTGATGGGAATGAAAATCAATGTTTATGAAAATGAATTTACCTGCATCTCAATTTGATATTTGGTGGGAGCGAAAACAAACAAACCAACCAGCAAACTCCTCAAAACCCCCCAAGTTAATTAACTTGCATTGCTCATCCAGTTTGGTCATCTCTTCCCTTTTTAACCATTTAATAACTGGTTCTCCTAAACTGGCTTGCCAGTCAACAGCAGTCTAGAATGCAAGACTCAAGCCTGCCACTTTACTTGTTCTCTGACTGGCCCCTTAACTACCTGATCTGTTACTCGGAAAAATGAAGTGGGTATTGTGGAATAATTGGGTGAGGGGAGAGAACTACATTGACCCTGGGTAGTTGGCTCCGCTAACAAAATTGCTTTTGGCGCATGCCTTAATCTCTGTGGCTGTTGGAAAAATTCTGTCAAACGCCTTCCTGGAAATTGAATACATTATTGCTAATTCAATCACACAGCTGGAGAAGCCTGGCATTTCCATTGGCTGTCAGGCAGCTCTGTCAATCTTTGCCACTGGAGGTTCTGGGGAGGAGCCAGATGCAAGTGGGTGTGGGGGAGAATGACTTTCAGAATTTCATTGGTAGGGTCCTACCAAATTCGTGGTCCATTTCGGTCAATTTCATGGTCATGGGATTTTTAAAATCGTAAATTTCATGATTTCAGCTATTTAAATCTGAAATTTCATGGTGTTGTAACTGTAGGAGTCCTGACCCAAAAAGAGGCTGGGGGCGGCGGGCGTTTCAAGGTTATTGTAGGGGGGGGGTCACAGTATTGCCACCCTTTACTTCTGTGCTGCCTCCTTCAGAGCTGGGCCGTCAGCCAACAGCCGCCACTCTCCAGCCACCCAGCTCTGAAGGTAGCGCTGGGCCGTCAGCCAACAGCCGCCACTCTCTGGCCACCCAGCTCTGAAGGTAGCGCAAAAGTAAGGATGGGAATACTGCGACTCCTCCCCCCAACAATAACTTTGTGACTCCCCCCGCAGCCCCTTTTTGGGTCAGGGCCCTCAGTTTGAGAAACGCCAGTCGTCCCTGTGAAATCTGTATAGTATAGGGTAAAAATACACAAAAGACCAGATTTCACGGTCCGTGATGCATTTTTTATGGCCGTGAATTTGGTAGGGTCCTGTTCATTGGGTTACGAGGAAGGAGGTGAAATTAAACACTAGCATTCCTGGGTGGAGACTGGATGGCCAGGTTGAATTAATATGATTGTCCTATGTCGCTTTCCAGTCAAAGATCAGAAAGCACTTTACAAGTAGTAGTGCATTTAGCTACACACACTCCACCTGTGAGGCAAGGAAGTAGTGTCATCCCTGTCTTACAGATGGGGAAGATGAGGCATAGAAAGCATCAGTCTGATTTTCAAAAGCGTTAGGTGTCAAATGCACATCTACTTTGTGCGCACCGTCTGGTATATGGCATGCACAAGTCATGTATTTGTATATGCAAATATCCAGATAGATGCAAGGCTTGTCATAGTTTGCATGTGCTTAAACCTGCATTGCACATGCAAATATAGGTGCACGTTTTATCACAGAGGGAAAGTGAAGAGCGTTAAACTCAATGCTCCTGTTTTACAAGGGACTCCCTTCAATCAGGGTCTACACAATACATCATCCCATGGCCATGCAGCTCGACAGGATTCTTACAGAGATGGCCAGAGCTGCAAAGTTTGGAGCTGAACTTCCCCAAAGTTCAGGGATAGCTGGATCTAGGATTTTGGTTTAGCAGGTTTTAAGTACGTGAGTCAATTGTGAAATTCCGATCTCCGTCTCAAGATTATGGGCCTGTGCGGAATAGTGTTTGGTTTGGCTCAGGGAGTGACAGGCCAACCACAACATTCATATCAGGATTGAAGTTTCCTCATTATTTAAGGGGCTCAGAACTGGAGTCACAGCTCTGCAGTTTTCTCTGTGTGGTCCATCATGTCCACTCAGCCTGCCTCATTTACCCAATGAAGTGCCACCCAGGCAAGTTGTAAGGAGGAATGCATTAATGGGTGACATTAAGTGCTATTTTCAGGACTTAACTGGGAGTTAGACAGTGCATTAAAGGAACAACGACTTTGCAGTGAAGACATGGGTCTGGGACTCAGGAGATCTGGGTTCAGTTCTTGCCTCGGCCACAGACTCTAAGGGTACGTCTATACCCAGCCGCTAGTTCGGCGGCTGGCAATCGAACTTCTGGGTTCGACTTATCGCGTACTGTCTGGACACGGCAGCGCTGTTAATCCCCAAGTGTAGCCAAGGCCTAAGGAAGCTCGATCAAAGAGAACGTTGAGAGGAGACTTGATCAGCATCTCCATTTACTTACCTGGTGGCCAGCTCTGCTATCCAGCAGAAGAAGGCATAACAAGATCCAGTGAGTGGAAGCTGAAGCTAGACAAACTCAGATGGGAAGTAAGGTGCACATTGTAAGTAAGGGTGACTAACCATTGGAGGAACTCACCGAGGGACGTGGTGGATTCTCTACCACTTTCAGTCTTTAAGTCACAACTGGGGGGTCTTCATAAAAATGTGTGCTGCAGCTCACGCAGACGTTATGGGCTTGATGCCGAGATTACTCGGTGAGGCTCGTTGGCTTGTGTCGTGCACGAGATGATGGTGGTGGTCCCTTCTGGCCAGAAAAGCTATGAATCTAGCACACAGTGTTCTCAATCTCCCTCGGGACTTGTAGGTGCTACTGTAATGCAAAAACAGCGGCTACTAGTGCATGAGCATAGTGCTGGCCTTCTGCACAGGAGTGAATTTCACCTTAATCCTAATGTCTATAAAAGGCCTGGGGAGCCTGGGGTAGAAAGGGGTCTGCATGATGTGCTGATTTATTATTATTACCGCCCCTCCAGGTGTACTCCCTAGGGTAGCACTAAGATCCAGTGACTTCTACTGTCATTCCCATTGTGACGGATGGAAAAAGCTGGAGCTGCAGAGATCAGGATCACTAAATAAAAGTGCAACACATCTGGAGGGATCCCCACGGCTCCCTCCGGAGCCCTCTCCTTAGTGGAGCTGCGTGAAAAAGGGGGACAGAGCATGGAGTTGTCTGAGAGAGATGGGAGAGGCAGGGTGAATGAATGCATCCCTTAAAGACTGCAACAAAAAGGACTAAAGGTTGAAAGGCATTTACTGTGGTGGGGGGAGCCTGGGCGATGGGGGCAAGAGGGGGTCCAAGTGTATTTTTTGTTACTCAGACGTGAGGCTGGGTTTGTAGACGTGCCCAGCCGCGGTGCTGCCAAGAGCAATAAAGCAATGCTTTCTTCCTGGCTCGCTCTCTTGGCAAGGATTGTGATCTGGGTTACCAGAGGCCATCAGTGGTGCTCTGGTATAACCCCATCATAGGCAGGGTTAGAGAACTGGCAGGGAAGAGATGGGTTCTCGGCCTTCTCCCACCTAAATCCTGATGATAATATGGGTCTGATCGATATTTGCAAGGCGGTGTTTCCCTCTCCCCTCTCCCAGTGGAAGCCATTAGCGTATTTGATTCCAAATCTGTTAAAGGTACAGTGCATCCACAGCTGGCTAGGAGCAGAAGACAACATGATTAATGAGCATTATGCTAATTCTGGCCCAGGGGACACAGTGTGGTGTGTGTTTTTTTTTTAATAAAACCAAGCCAAGACAGAACTAAGACAGAACTGAATAACACCTCTCTCCCCGTATCTCCCTCCTCCCCCCGTTAGCCCTTCTTGGCTTTGTTTGCTTTCGGGACTCTTTAGTTCGCAGTTTTGTGTCCAAATCTGAGTTTTCAATGTTGATTCAGAGCTGACAGCTCCTGTTGACTCATCCTAGAACGGTGAGAGTTGAGCGTGTCTGGGATCCAGGCCTTGTGTTGATACCGCTTAGAACTGATTGACATTTCCCCATCATATTGTCAAACCGTGATGTTTTGACCAGAATTACGATTAATTATTTTGTAGTGTGGTAGCATTTAGGAGCCCCAGTCCTGGGCCAGGACCCCCAATGAGCTAGGCGCTGTACAAACCCAACAATCAGACGGTCTCTGCCCCCAAAGAGCTCACAATCTTGGACATTTTCATTTTAGTTTAAATTTTTCAGTTTCGGGGGGGGAGGTTCAAAATGTTTCACTTGTTTCTATGAAAAATAATAATTGTGCATCCTCTCACTTCATCCCCACCTCTTTTTCCAGTGTCATAAAAAGAAAAAAATTGAAAATGGGGAGTAGAAGGGACATTTTCCCTCAGGTTTTTACTTTTCTCCACCGGAAAAAGATGGGGAATGTTTTTTTTTTTAAGAACTACTCCCACTCTCTCTTTTAAACAAAATAAAATCAATAAAAAGTGACAGTGTTTTCCCCAGTGAACTGATCTAGCGTTTATTTTTAATGTCCAAAATTTAATTTAGATTTTTTCCCCAACAAATTAAAATAATGGAAAATTGTCAAACAAAAGGGATTTTTTTTCTTCCTTTCACATTGTTTTTGAAACCTGCTTGCCTTTTTCTCCAACCACCTCTAATAAATATATTGATTATTTCAAAGTATACAGCCCAGCTGTTGAAAACAGAACTTAAAATCCTAGAATCGTTTGGAAAGGCAACGCTGGTTGCTTTTTCTGCCGTGCTTTAAGCTCCAGACCAGTGTTTGAAAAGTCAGAGCTCACCCAATTTGATGCTACGTGATTATTTCATTGTTAGATGCCAACCGTGCCTTCAGCACCTCTGTCCCAAGGGACGTAAGTCTGTGCCTACACTATCCTAAGGCTGTGATTCGCTGCTCATGTACACATGCTTCGCTAGTTCTCACCGAGCTAGCACTGTTATAAATAGCAGGACAAGTAGCAGCCGCCGAGGCATAGCTGAGCTATGCTGAATACAGACCCACCAGGTTCAGATGGGTTGGTATTCCCATGCCTCGACTGCTGCTTTCTGTGCTACGCTGAATGAGACACATGCTACTTTGGGTCAACTGGCCTGTCCTTTTGGAGGAGGAGAATCTGCGTTTGACTCTCATTGTTGCAGGAAGTTGCTGGGCAGCACGGTTGCGGTGAAGTTGTCAGTGGTCATGCTTCTGGGGTACGATTTCATATTCGAGTGCCCTTTCTCATCGACCCCAGGCGTTACGGCCTTTTTTTTTCCTGTTAGGAGCCTTCCCAACTGGCTCTTAAGATACTTGAACAAAATGGACTTCATGTGCAGATCCCAGTGTTACCCTCCGAGAACGCAGCTGGGCAAGCGGTAGCTTTGGGTTACAGTCAGGAGCAGGGCGGAAAGCAGTCCAAGCAAAGGCCTCATTCTGCCGGGTTCTTGTAAGATATGGTGAGACTGTCTCTCTCACCTCAGCCATGTCACAGAGAAGGCAGACGTCAATCCTGTACAGCCCAACCCCTGGGAATGTGTGCACCCCTGGAGGCAATGCCAGTCGGGCTCAATCCTGCAAGGGTACTGAGCGTTGTGGTCCCAAGCCAGCAAAGCACTAAGGTGCATGTATAAGTTTAAGTGTGTGAATAGAAACATTGACTTGAGTTGGACTACTTGTGGGCTTAAAGTTAAGCGTGTGCCTTGGGCTTTGCTGGAATAGGGCCAATATGCCACTGATTTACCTAGGGGGAGGACAGGCCCGTAATGTCAATATACCAGTGCGTAGACCAACACTCTGCACTCTGTTAAACTGGTGCGAGTCTACTGAGGGGAATGGAATCACTGAGAGCAGAATTCAGCCCTCTGTATGTTTAGTGTGAGCTCCCTGTTCTGCATGTTGCATGGATCTCTTGCTCCCTCCTCCCCTTCCTGGAGGCTGTTTGTTTTATCTCTGGCATGAAGGATCTTTATTGGGCTGTCCACTGTTTGCAGCCGCACTGGCTGGTTTTACGACTAGTGTTCCACTACTTGGTAATCATAGGCTGTTAGCAGCCTGCAGCGGGGACTCAGCCGAACACCAACATGCAAGGAGAGATAATGGTAAATAACCAGCAGCTATTGGTGAAGGTAGAGGGAAAATAAATGGATCCAATTTTCAGTCCCTTTTTTCCCCTTCCTCCGTGACTTCTTTCAAAGTGACTGAACAGCAGTTTGGGCCTTGCAACATAAATTATGGCCGCAGCCTGGGAAGATCCGTATAGCTCTCCAACATTTGATGACACAAAACACCCAGACTCAAACCACAGCAACTCTGTGAGCTGTGGAGGTAGCAAAGAGCCCTGGCAGGGAGTGGGGTTTGGGCCTCGCGGCGCTCCGTAACTAGGGCTGGTTGAGATTTTTACTCCAACTCATCTTTTCAACAGAAAACTGGATGTTCAGGGAAACAAAAATGTCGGCAGAATGACTCTGCTTTCCTTCACATTTTTAAATTTGTCATCAGAAAACTTGAACAAAAGAAAATTTTCAACCAACCCTCCCTCCCACCCTCATTTTCCCCGTTTTCAGCCGTTTGGGGCCAAATTCTTTTTGGTTTTCAAGTTGCATGTGAGGATTGAGGCACATTTGCGGGCGAGCAGCGCGTATGGGATGCTCGTCTCATACAGGAGCCGTCGTCAGGATGTAAGCAGAGGACTCCAGTCTCCAGGGCTGTCAATCTGCCACTTTTCACCAGCACTAAATTTACTCAACATTAGGGGCGATGAATATGAAAAGCATGGTTTAATTAAACACATGATACATTTGCTCATTAAAAGGCTGCTCAGAGTAAAGGGAAAACACTGCTGACAATCCCATCAGCCTTGCCTCTGAAGCCTCTCTGGCGAGAGCAGAGGCCGTTCAGATGACTCATAGCGCACAGCACAGCATGCTCCTCCTTTGTAATGACAACTTTGTTTTAGAAGTCACTTGCAAGCTCCTTCTTCTCAGCTCATGTCAACACACATGGAGGAGAGATGGAGTGAGACAGCTCTCACGGAGGGGTGCAGCCTGCTTTCTACTCCTCCATTGGTCCTGATCCTGCACTCGCTATGGTTGAAAATTTTCCATTGAGACCTTTTTTGGAAAAAAAAGTCTGCTTTCCTCAACAACAACAACAAAATTGTCAGGAAACTCCTATGCTTTTCTGGTTTGGCTGCTTTCAGCCAACTCGCTTTTCAGTTTGTTTTTTGTTTTTTGCTTCCTTCAGTGAAAAGTCACCATTTTGTGTTGCTGAAATTTTCCACTGGGCAGGGTGGGGAGACATTTTCCAACGAGCTCAATGGAGGATGATGATGATTCTGCCACAAATGTTGTGAGGCTTAATAAATACAAGTGAAGTGCATTAAGATCCTATGTGCAGTATTGTTATAAAAGGCAGCTCAGGTTTCACTGAAACATGGCAGCACCTGCCTGTATTCCTCCGACCCCATCCTCCTCTTCCTCCTCACACTCAAGGCACGTTGGAGTCCCCCTTGAGAGGAATAGCTGTGCGCCTGCATCTCCCTGTCACAATAAGCCCATTTGCCAAGGTAAGGAGCTCCATTGAGGGATGCTGTTAAGGTTACATTAAAAGAGCTGCTTTCAAGCAGTTTGAAAGGACCAGAGGGGAGTCAGCAAATCATGTGCTTGGGGTGCATCTGTTCAGACAAAGAAGTGTCCTCCTGAGAGAAGTAAGACCAAATGAAATTAATAGGCAGCAGATTTAAAACAAATAAAAGGAATTATTTTTTCACACAACATACAGTCAACCTGTGGAACTCCTTGCTGGAGGAGGTTGTGAAGTCCAAGACTATAATAGGGTTCAAAAAAGAACTAGATAAGTTCATGGAGGATAGGTCCATCAATGGCTATTAGCTAGGATGGACAGGGATGGTGTTCCTAGCCTCTGTTTGCCAGAAGGTAGGAATGGGCAACAGGGGGATGGATCATTTGATGATGACCTGTTCTGTTCATTTCTTCTGGGGCACCTGGCATTGGTTGGAAGACAGGATACTGGGCTAGATGGACCTTTGGTCTGACCCAGTACGACCATTCTTATGTTCTTAGGCTGCTGGGCATCCGTACAGCTCGCTTATCTTAGGCTTGGTCTACACTAAACCCCCAAATCGAACTAAGGTACGCAACTTCAGCTACGTGAATAACGTAGCTGAAGTCGACGTACCTTAGTTCGAACTTACCGCTGTCCAGACCCGGCAGGCAGGCTCCCCCGTCGACTCCGCGTACTCCTCGCGGCGAGCAGGATTACCGGAGTCGACGGGGAGCACTTCTGAGTTCGATTTATCGCGTCCAGACTAGACGCGATAAATCGAACCCAGAAGTTCGATTGCCTGCCGCCGAACCAGCGCGGTAAGTATAGACAAGCCCTCAGAAAGTTTACCTCCCTCCCTCCATCCAAAGAGAAGATTGCAGTTTGTGCTGTTTAAAGCCTTTTCTTCTCTTTCTCTCTCTAATTTTACATAGCATTTGTTCCACAACACTAATAAAAGAGGCAGGAGAATGGGACGTTATACTCTGCACCCTTCGACAAAGAAGAAGAATAGGACCTTGCTGGTCTCTCCTTTTAATTTTCCTTGAGCCTTTGAGTAAAATTCCTTCAGGGATTTATGAAAGAGAAATTGCACAAGACCCTCATTTCACGTGTGAATAAGGAGACATTTTTCATTAGTAAACATACAGTGCTAAGATTAAAACAAAAATAAAGAGCCGATGCTCGACAGCTAAGAACAAAAGAATGACGACATAACTCCAGGTGGGCAAAACCTCCAGCAAGGTTTGCAAATAACAAAGCTAAGCCAAGATGGTTCAGACCCAGGTGTCTTTAATAATTATTTATTAGGGTGGGTTGGAAATTTTCTGTGGAAAGTGGTTTTTAGAAGGAAAATTGGATTCTTGATAAAAGTAAAATGTTCATGGCAAGTGCCTGATTTGGCCAGGAAACTGTGACTTTCCATCAAGAAAAGAAAAAGTCTTCAGCTGAAAACTGGTTTTCAGTTTTTTAGGGAAAACCTGCGCTAGGCGCTGTACGAACGCAACAAAAAGACCGTTCCTACCCCCAAAGCGCTTAGAACCTACGTCAACTGTCCTTTATTAACCCCTTCCCTGATCACGCAAATAAGCTCAGAGGATGAAGATAAATGACTCCAGTTGTGGTCCAGCCCTAGAAATAAGATGACAATATAAAACACATTGCAGCTCCGCTCTTGGCTAAAATGACAATTGCTCCCTCATCTAGTCAGACAAAGCTCAAATTCTCATCTCCCTCTCCCGACAAACAGAAAGCCATATCCCAGATCCCTCCTTTAGTGCTTGATCTGAAGTCAGTGGCAGCTTTCTCATTGCCTTCAAAGGGCTTTGTGTCAGACACTTTCAGAGTTCTAGTGTCTCATGATTGTCCTTTTAGTTTAGGCCTGCAATACCCCGAATGGCTGAACCTCCCCCTAATCAGACACCAGCTGGCTCTTTAAACTAAACTTCTGGAAAAGTGGCCATTTCTCCCAGAGAGGCAGGAGCCAATCTCCCTCGACAAGCAGGCTTCCTGAACTGGTTAGTGTGCTCAGACCCACAAATAACAGCAGCTAGAGTTGAATGGTGTGGAAGGTCATGCGATGGTGGGGGGTTTTTTAAGTGCTGGTGTAAAAAGAGGCTTTTGCGAGGGCTTTGTAGTTTCACTTTGCAAGGGTTTGTGTTGGTTTTGGTTTGTATCAGATTGCAAACCCCTCTCCAGCATTCCCTCATCCCTCGAGCAGACCAACACTCTGTGGACTTCCACCTGGTAGCCTATCAGATCCAATGACTCCATTGCAGACCCATATGTTCACCCTCCAAGTGTTATTCAACCCAGGGCCCAAGGCTTATGAACCATAGTTGTGACTATCTGTAGCACAGTACAGAACTTAGGTGAGAGCTGCATGGCTTCTGATCCTGTTTTACACAACTCTGGTTTTACCAGAAGTGGCTTTGTTCCTCCTCTCTCCGTAACAAGCCTCGGTTTCTTCTCTCACTCATGTCACAAGTGGTATGGTCTCAGCTCGTTCGGACTCCGTCTCCTCTCTCCATAATCCCTCAACGTGGTGTTCATCAGAGTCTTGGTTTCTGGATGTGTCAGACTGATGATTTGGGGCATGTCTCAGACCATTGCAAAGGGTAGGGAGAATGTAGCCAGATTTCCTGGTAGTGCCTCTGTGATTTTATAATGGTATTTACTGGCACTGATAGCTGAAGCTGCTTGAGATCTTTGCTAACCTTGCCTCCTCTTGCCAACCCTTCCTCCTCTGACTTTGCTACTGGATGTCAAGTTAGCTTCCTTTTAGAGGGGTCTTTGAACCGACTCCTGCATCTATACACTCTTTGCTTTTGGGGGGAGTTTGGATTCAAATCCACATCCAACTTATCTGAGGCCAAACCCTAACAGTGCTCTTCCATAGCTTTCTCCATCCATCTCTATGCACTTTACAAAAATAGGGTTGGGGCTGAGCTGTTACCTCCATTTTACAGATGGGACAATTGAGGTATGGAGAAGTGAAGTGACTTGCTTGAGGTTACACAGCAGGTTAGTGGTAGAGCTAGGACTAGAACCCAGGTCTTGTGACTCCCAATCTAATGCCTTCTCCTTATTGCAAGGCAGTGTTGCCTAATGGGTAGAGCATAGCACTGGGCTATAGGAGAGCTGGGTTTTGTTCTTGATTGTGCCACTGGCCTGGCTGGGTGACCTTGGAAAATCACTCCACCTCTCTGTGCCTCCGTTTCCCCATCTGTAAAGGGGAATAATGACACTAACCTCCTGTGTAAAGTTCTTTGAGATCTATGGGTGGAAAGTGCTATGTAAAGGACAAGGGAGGTATTATTCATAATAATTAATAGATATTCCCCACTGGGCCACAGACAGCCTAGCTCAGTCTAGTCCAGTGCCCTATCTGGTGGCCTGAAGACCCCAAGACACGGAGGAAAGTTCAGATCAGGAGCTGAATGTGGTTGCTCAGACCCCATTTCTTGCTTTCATCTTTGCTCCTTGAATTCAAAGCGCCAAGCAGAGTTGCAATTTATGGTGAATATTTTATGCCTCCAAATGATATTTTGTGGGATTCCAGTGATCTTGCCTGCGGTGCTGCTGTCAGTCTTGGGGGAAGCCTGCCTTCATTGCATGTGTCAGCTTGGTGAGGCTCCGTTTTTCCAAATGGATAATTCTGTTCTTGTGTCATCGAGGAAATTGTTCCCTTCCTGGAAAGGCTGAAATGCCTTCTAAACAAGGTGCTGACTACCAGTGAGCTCACAGGGAAAATAGGTCAGATAACAGCAGGCAACTCTGAGAAGGTGACAGGTCTTCCGTATTTCCTTCCCTGGTCTTCTCTGGAGCATTTGCATTAACGGGGAGACCGTCAGGGTTTAGAGAGTTGAAGACTAAGATCACCACCTGTACTAGCTGTGGCCACAGTCCATGGTGGATAGATACCTTTTCCCCTTCCTTATCACTCAGGACTGATTGGCAGGGCAAAGCTGGGAATGTGTACAGCATGGGCAGTAACAGCGTAAGTGTTTCCCTTATCTAGGGCGAGGTCCTCAACTGTTGTAAACCGGCATGACTCGAATGATTTTGTGGGACTCAGTTGACACTGGCTGAAGATCTAGCCCCCCTCTTCCTGACAACCTAAGCTGAAGGTCCCTCTCTAAGAGGGACAGAAGTGATTTCAAGGAAATGGCATTGAGTGTAGTAGATGGGAATGCTTGGCTCTTCTAATGACTGCAAAACCTACAGTCCGGTCCTGTAGATAGGATAAACACAAGGCCACCATCTCCTTTGATCCTATGGCAGACAGGGCATTTCCAACACTGCAGGGCGTGCCTGTGTCCAGAAAATCAGTAGGGCGATCAAGTGTAGAGATCTCGGACATCTTTGGAATAAGTTAGGCCCCAGTGTAATTTTAGAACCTTTGTAATTGCGTGGATTTACCTCAAGGCTGCTAAGGATCGGTGGGCTCTGAATATTTGAGATATGTGGAGTCATATATGATCCTCCTTGTGTTTAGACCAGTTGGACGGCTGAACACGAAGCAGTGAAGGGGGAGCAGGAGAAGGAATGGAAGAACTAGGTAGAGAATGGGGGAAAGGCCTGGGATAAGAAACGAGGGTTGGTCAGTTCCATACACAACAGGAGATATTTGTGGCATGTGAATCCCAGTGTCCTGTCAGATTTCTAATTTGAGCAACTGCATTCTGTCTACTGTTTTGGCTGGGCGAAATAGGCCTGACTCATCACTTATTTACAGCACTCTTCTGACTGTTAATTGTTGACGTCAGTGAAGTGATTCCCTTTTTACACTCATGTAATTCAGCGTACATCTCCATCTGAGCTGGGAGCTGTGATTCCCAGCTCACGCAGACGTACCCACGCTAGCTATGCTTGAGCTAGTGCCAGGGGTGGCAGGTTTGTAGAAATGTTGGTGGAGCCCAGAACCTGTCCCCCCCCCCAAAAAAAACTTCACCCCCCCCCACCTGCCTAAAGCTCTGGGAGGGAATTTGGGTGGGGGGGAGGAGGACTGGGGTGCAGGCCTTGGACTGGGGCTGGGGATTAGGGTGCAGGAGGGGTGCAGGCTCTGGGAGGGAGTTCGGGTGCAGAAGGGGTGAGAGGTTGGGCTGTGGGAGGGAGTTTGGGTAGGGGAGGGAGTCTGGGGTGTGGGCTCTGGGATGGAGTTTGGGTGCTGGGTGCAGGCTCCGGGCTGGAGTAGGGGGTGGGGGTGCAGGAGGAGGCGAGGGGTACCGGCTCTGGGATGGAGTTTGGGTGTAGGCTCTGGAAGGGAGTTTGGAGGTAGGCTACAGGCTGGGGAAGGGAGTGGGTGTGCAGGAGGGGGTGAGGGGCGCAGGCTCTGTGACGGAGTTTGGGTGGAGGCTCTGGGCTGGGGGTGGGGGTATAGGAGGGGGTGAGGGGTGCAGCCCTGGGAGGGAGTTTGGGGGTGGGAGGAGGTGCGGAGGGAGGGGGTGCAGGCTCTGGGAGGGAGTTTGGGGGCAGGAGGGGGTGTATGGGTGGGGACTGTGGGGTGGGGCTGGGGATGAGGGGTTTGGGGTGTGGGAGGGAGCTCAGGGCTAGGGCAGAGGATTGGGGTGTGGGGTGGGGGTTCATGATGCAGGAGGGGGCTCAGGGCTGGGGCAGAGGGTTAGGGTGTGGGGGGGTGAGGGCTCTGGCTGGGAGTGCGGGCTCTGGGGTGGGGCAGGGCTGGGGATGAGTTTGGGGCCAGAGAGGAAGACTCCCCCTGCCCTCTCTCCACTGGCAGCAGCGAGCTCTGGGGAAGGGGCCCCCCGCGCCCCCGGCAGCACACTCACCCTGCACCACTGTCACTGCACGTGCTCCTAGGGCCCCTCTCAGGTCCAGGAAGCCCCCTCGCCTCCCCTGTGGTGGGTGCCGTGCGGGGGGCTTCCATCACATGTGTGCCTCCTCCCCTGCTGCTGCCCCTCACTCTAGCCTCACTGGGGGTGGGGGATGGGGCTGCCCCTTGCCCAGCATGGGGTAGAAGTGGTGACTGCGAGCTGGGGGGTGGCCCTGTGCTGGTGGAGCGTCCCACCGGAAAAAGGAAGGGTCCGAGGCAGAAGGGCAGGGTAAGGGCAGCATGCCCTGCCACTGGTGGATGGGGGCGGGACTAGGACCCTGCTTCAGCAGTTGATGCCAGGAGCCGGTAGAGCAGAGTCAGCGTGGAGCTGCAGGCTCCGGGGCCGGGGGAGGTGCACGGGGGCAGCAAGTGGGGGCCAGGGGACGCGCCCGGGGATGGCAGGTGGGGCTGGGGGAGAGACCCTGCCCCAAACATTGGTGAAGCCGGGTCCCCGGGCCTTGAATATTGCTGGAGCCCAGGCACCATGGGCCCATACAATTCGCCGCCCCTGGCTAGTGCCTAAGACTAGTGCTGTGTCCCAGGTGGCACATTGGACTAGCTGCCTGAGTTCGTGCCCAGGGGGCTCGGTGGGACTGTACTTGGGGCGGCTACCCTCCGTGGTTGCCCAAGCCACTGTGGACACAGGTCTATTTTTAGGTGCTAGGTCAAGCAGAGCTAGTGCTGGTATGTCTATGTGAGCTGGGAGCATACCTCCCAGTTCCAATGTAAACGTACCATAAGAGAATCAGGCCTAACAATCTTCCCTTCCTGTCTTAAATTCGTGTATCTTCCACTCCAGAGGTGGTTACATTTCAGTGGTGATGCAGCGTGTGTATTCCTGTCAAGTCTGTGAAGGGCTTTGGGAACTTCTGGGATGAAAGGTGCCATACACACATGAGTATTACTAATACCATGGAAATATGCCAGTGATAATTAAAGCTGTGAGAACCTTCACAGTTTCACTTCACGGAGCTTTTTGCAAATATTTCCATTGGTTTTGATCCATGCCGCTTTGCCGGCTCTCGGTTTGGCTTTGAATTTCCAACACGTGCAAAATCTCCAAGCAGAACTCAGTGGGAACCTGTGAGCTACATGTGGTTTTATGTTGCAACTGTGCAAATGTATTTATTGTTACTTCTATTTGTAGTACCATAGTGCTGGCCCAGGACCATCCGACCTTGCAGGCTCCCAGAGCCCGGGCTGCTGCCTGAGCCCGAACATCTACACCACAATTAAGCAACCCCTTAGCCCGAGACCCACAAGCCTGAGTCAGCTGGCATGGGCCAGCTGCAGGTTTTTAATTGCAGTGTAGACATATCCGATCTTTACACCCTAACAGGCTGGCATTGTCAATATTCTTTGTAGGCATCATGGCAAAGGAAAATTTGAAGGAGGAGGAGGAGGTGCAGCAGCATGGGGGAAAGTTCAAAAGTTCGTGTAGGAAAATATAACAATTGAGCAATGGAAGCTGACGTTATGGGCTGATCAGAGGCGGGAGTCGACCTTTTGATACTGAATGAAATAAGCAGGGGTCGGGATAGGTCCGGAAAGCCTTTGAAAGTGAAGAGAGAGAGAGTTGGTCTTTTGATTTGATAGAAAAGGGGGAGCCAGGGAAGGGATGCAAAGGAGACGAGTGACGTGGTCAAAGCGACAGTCTAGGGAAATGATCTTTGCAGAAGTGGTCTCAATGGCAAAATTGCACTTGGCAGGGCTGTAATGGCGTGTGGATGCGGAGGTTTAGGTTGGACATTAGGAATAAATTGCCTAGGGAGGTGGTGGAATCTCCATCACTGGAGACTTTTAAGAGCAGGTTGGACAAACACCTGTCAGGGATGGTCTAGATAATTAGTCCTGCCACGAGTGCAGGGGACTGGACTAGATGGTCCCTTCCAGTTCTATGATTCTATGGGATGGAGAGGTTCAGTTGGTTTCATTTTGCTGAAGGAGGTGCTAGGAAATGTAATAGACTCAATTAAGCAGCTCTGTGTGGCAGATGGCTCCTTGCAGGGGTGGATAGGGAGGAGACTTCAATCTCTGTGCAGTTATGAAAGGTTATCGCCTCCTCCTAGTCTGCTCCAGCCCTTCCCTTCTGTCACACTTCTACAACTAGAGCTGTGGGAACCATGCCCAGTGAAATCCAAAGCCACATGCAACTTGCCTGTTTTTTGTTAAATGCTCAAAACTCCACGCCAATTTTGTCCAAACTTTTCAAGCAAACCTTGGGCCCATTTAGAACAAAGCTGAGTGAATCTATGGGTTTGCATCAAAACCATGCAAGATTTCCCCTTGACAATAGTTAGGCTCCTGGTGTGCAGAGACCACTGCTGGTCATACTGACCAATGTTGTCTCATTGTTTCTTTGGGCTCCTCCATTGGTCTATCTGTATCCATCTGCTGCCATAGGCGCAGGAAGTAGGGGTGCGAGGGGTCTGCAGAACCCCAAAGGTTTTGTGCCCGGTGTCCCATCTGCCGGCCCCACACCCCTGCCACCCAGGGTCCTGGCCACCGGCCCCACTGCTGCCCAGGGGCTCCACTGTCGGCCCCACGTCCCGCTCGGCCACCAGCCCTGTCCCTGGGAGCTCTGCAGCCAGCCCAGAGTCCTGCTCAGATGCTGACCCTGGAGGCTCTGCTGCCAGCCCCAGGGTCCCGCCTGGCCTCCAACCCCATGCCTGGGGGCTCTGCTGCCGGCCCCGCATGCGAGGTCCTTGCCACCTTACCCCTGGCCGCAGCCCTGCTCCCGGCCCCAGCTCTAGGGGGTGGTGAGGGGCACTGACAGGGGGCAGCTCAGCACCCCCACTCCAAAAACTGTTCCAGCGCTACTGTCGGCTGCCTCTTGTCTTATACTTGTCAATTCTTAGGGGGAGGGATTATCTTTTTGTTCTCTGTTTGTACAGCACCTAGCACAGTGGGGTCCTGGTCCATGACTGGGGCTCCTACGCAGTGTGATAATACAAATAATAATAGTGATAAATAATACACATCTTTCCCACCTTTCCCTGGTGTTTTCCCCCTGCAGCCCACTTACACACACACGCACGCGCACAGACACTTTTTCAGAAACATTGTCATAGATCTTTATAATCCAAGATATCCTCTGCTTTCTTGCATGCATAGATGAGCAGTGACATGACAGTGTTGCAATTTAAGTGCCATCACAGGCATCTGAGTTAGCACCCATTGATATGAATGGGGGCAGTGCACACCTGAAAGCTGCTGTTTCAGGCTTTCTGCACACTCAGGCAAACATCTCTGCATCCATTACGCTCACTTCTCATTAGGAAGGTTTTCTTTGCAACCATAACAGCTAGAGACTGAGTTTTTTGTTTTGTTTTCTTTTCCCGCTGAAATGAAAGCTGACTCTGGAAAACAACTGTGAGGTCTGTCTGGTCTCTCCCCATCCCAAGCTGGTCCTTTGAGCCTTCCTGGAACTTGATCCACCCTTTGGGAAATACTACTGTATGAGAGTGGTGAACATACCTAGCTAGGACTGCTGTAGCCATGTTACAGAACCTAATGAAGCTCATTCATACCACTTTTCCTGATTACAGATAGGTCTGAGCCAAATATCTCCAAGATTTTGGGGTGGGAGGGTTTTTGAGATCTATGCCCATATTCTGCCAATGGTTCCTGTCTTTTTAGTGGGGTGAACCAAAAATCTCAAGGCCAGAAATTCCCCCAAATTTGTGGACTCAAAAATTGTCTCCAGCCAAACTCTCTGGCTTTAGTCCATCAACTTGTGGGTAGAGCCAAGCAAATCATTGACTGTTAGGTTTGGTGGGGAAAATGAAAAACTTTGAAACGATTTTTTTCCATTTTGTTTTTGGGTATTTTAATGCTTTTTGTTACGTTTTTCTAATAAATCTAGTTTCATTTTTCTGTCAGCTGTAACTATTCGCTGAATTCGACACAAATTCATGCATAATTTTGGTTGACCCGAAACCGCGTTTTTTGGCAATTAAACTACTTGTATGAAAAATTTGGCCCAACTCCACTTGTGACACAGACAAATTCTGCCCACAAACAAAATCTGGCTGATCCCCCCTGGCTGTGCTGCTAATTAAAGATCATTTGGAAGTGGGTATCTGGAGAGCTCTGGCTTCTCTCTTAACGACAGCATCGAGCTAATTTGCTATGGGGTTAAATGTGGAGACAGAACTGGAGAGATCCTTCTGTCAGCCGGGCCCCCTCTGCAAATAGCGATGTGATGTGGCATATAGCAATTAACTGCATTGCAGCCCCACTGGCTCAGCAGTAGAGAGGGAGCAACAGGAGCACATCTCAAACTGTGCGTGTGGGAATCTTGACTGTGAGGATGCAGGAAATTGAGGAAAAGTGCGTTTTTTTAAATGTTCATTTAGCATTTGTGGAAGGTGCTGGATTGACAGCCCAGCCAGGAACTTGGTAATGGAAGGTCTGTAGTTATCCCTACTATCAATATAGTGCAATCAACTGCAGAGAAAGCTTCCTGCACATTGCCCATCCAATGTGCCTCTTCCCTGATCAACTCCACAGCTGAGGCCGTTCCCCCCTTAGAAATGCTACAGTAATGCTTTAGTGTAGATACTTACTACAGCGATGAGAGGGATTCTCCCATCGCTGTAGTTAATCCACCTCCCAAAAAGGTGGTAGGTAGGTTGACAAAATAATTCTTCCCTCGGCCTAGCACTGTCTACATCGGGGTTATGTTGGCTTAACTGTATCTCCCAGGTGTGGATTTTTCACACCTCTGAGTGAGATAGCTGGGTTGACCTAACTTTTTAGTGAAGACAGGGCCTAAGGGAGGAGTTCAGTTGTCATCAGTGAGAGAATCATAGTAACGTCAGGTGGGAAGGGACCTCAAAAGGTCATCAACTCTAGTGCCTGTACTGAGGCAAGACCAAGTAAACCTGGTCTATCCTTGACAGGGATTTGTTCAACCTGTTCTTAAAAATCTCCAGTGATGGGGATTCGATAACCTAACATGATAGTTAGAAAGTTTTTCCCAATGTCTAACCAGAATCTCCCTTGCTATAGATAAAGTCCATTACTTCAGTGGACATGGAGAATTATTGATCACAGTCTTCTTAACATATTTGAAGACTGTCATCAGGTCCTCCCCCTGCCCCGCCCCGTCTTCTTTTCGCACAATTAAACATGCCCAGTTCTTTTAACCTTTCTTCATAGGTCACGTTGCTGCCCTCTGGACTCTCTCCAATTTGTCCATGTCTTTTGTAAAGTGTGACTTCCAGAACTGGACACAGTACTCCAGCCGAGGCCTCACCAGTGCCTTGTACAGCAGGACAATTACCCAAACCTAGAACTTTGGAGGATGTTCAAGTTCCAACCCCAGTCCTGCATCTGGATGTGTCATTGTTTTGTCGATCTCTGGTCTCCCTGGCATATTTAAGCCTTAGACTAAGGGGTGCCGACTTCGACAACATTTCTCAAGATGAGGACACCTGATGGTTGGGACCTGAACTGAGGCCAGCTGCTCATTTCACTATGGCAGAACATGGGTTTTGATCGCGCCTGACCTAGAGGTGAAAAACTCTGTATCGTATTACCGAACCCCTTGAGCCTTTTAATTCGGTGAGCGGAAGGTCTTTTTGATCTTGGTAGCTCTGCAAAGCAGCCAAATCTAGCCACCGAGTCTTTTAAAATCCATGTTTGTACGTGGGGGAATGTTTCAGGGTATGAAATTCTGAACGTTTGCACTTGTTTCATTGCGAAGTTTCCATATGTAACAGGGGATGACGCTTTCTCTTGTAAGGGGGGAAGGGGGTGAAATCAGGATCTGAAACAAATTCCTCAGGTGCTGGCATAATTATTTATTATTACACATGTAGCTAGTCCTTATAGTAATGTTTCAGCCTAGAGGCATACTATACTGCCTCTCCTCTGGATATATTGCTGAGATTCCATGGAAAGGCAGTGGAAGGGTCCTTTCGCTTTATGTAAAAGAATTCAGTTTCTGAAGGTTTTTCCCAAGGCACCAGGAAAAAAGGCTCCTGGAGAGGTAGGTGAAGAGTTTACCTAGTGGCATTGTTTCGTTAGAGATGACTGGGAAAGCCAAGCTTCATTTCTATCCTAAAAAGCTTCATGCAAGGTCATGGTACACTCTGCCTCTTCAATAACAGTGAGTTTTGGAGAGCTGTTATCTTTCTTCTTCTGTGTGAACAGAATGCCACCGGGTTGCTAAAGTGTTTGTAGACTGTCTCTCTTGCCATAAGCACTTTCCTTCCTGCAAACACATGTACAGGCATTTGCAGCCCGGAGTGATTTTTTGGAGGATGCTTATGTTTCAGGAGCGTGGGGAGATGCTTGTGGCATGTTGATGCATCACGTTGGACTCTGACCTTCCCAGAGCTCATGTGCCTATGCAGAGTCAGGCCTGGTCGGGGCTTGAAAGGGAGACGGCCATGGGAAGCCCGTTGTTACTGGAAGTGGTACTGATGTTTCAGGAAACGACACTCTTCTTTCTCAAGTCGTTCTGAAGCAACGCCCCAGCATGGAGTTAGCATGGACTGTGCTGGCTGCAGATAGAGCTGGTTAATTATACAGTTAAGTGGTTTTTGTTGGAAAATGCCAGTTCATCGAAACGGCAATTTTTGCGTTTGGAAAAATACCAGTTTTGAAGGTCATGGATGGAAATTCTGGGAAAAATGAGGCGGGGGGGGGAATGAAAGGGGGAGAGGAAGAAGAAGAAAAAGAAATAATAGTCAAGAGTGGGTTGGGCCCTCACCTGGGGTGTAGGAGACCTAGAACCCGAACCCCAAGGCTCTTCTGGGGTGTCTTCCTTTCTGTGGTTTTTTTTCAATGAGAAATTTTTAATGGTCTCGGTGTCATTCCAGTGCAGAAGGAGAAGAAATGTCAAAAGTTCAAATTTTTTCACGAACCGGAATTCTTGCTTTCCAGCCAGTCGTAGTCACAGCTTCTGTTAGGTGAAGCCTAAAATCGAGGCCACGGGCGCTGTGTTAGTCCCAGGGTCCTGGCCAAACTCTGGCTTGGGTTGCTATATGTGGTCTCCCTACAGTTTTCGTCTGAAACGGTGTTCTTCATTCAGTGCCTGAACATTTTGTGTACTATTGTTAAACAGCTGCCTTTTCCCACACTGGATGTGGCTGCCTTTCCCTCGTGGATGAAGCAGTTCCTGCCTATATGTTACATTCGTGATCCTTCTGCATGGAAGGCCCAGGATGTATGTTGGTTGAGGCAATAGTCATGCATTGCTGGGGTGAACCATGTGTTGGCAGTGATTCATCCCTTCACTTTGGCAATGACTCTTGATGTGATAGCCACACTGAGGGGAGGGGACTGGTTAGAAGTCCAGCATGGGGTGATTTTCTTTGCCTGTCATGAGACTGGGGAAAGGCCAAGTTTAAGCTGATTTCTGTTCAAACACAATCACTCTCCCCTTCCTCTATCTAGAGCTAATTCTGCAATCTTGGTACAACCCCTCCCCCCTGGGCCATCGCAGGGGTTTGAGCCCATGTCCTTAAGCACCAAAGCACAGACCTCCACTGCTTGAGCGATGGGGCAACTCCATTAGCTGGCAGCAGTAGTAGATTGTGCTACGATATGTGGACAAGCTGCAAGAGGTGTGTGTGTGTGTGTGGGGGGTGCAACATGCACTGCACAAGAAAGTTAGTTAGTCTCACTTATAGTGATGTAAATCAGGAGTAGCTCTGAGTCGAGTGGAATGACATGTGCGTAACAGGAGTGAGACCGGAAATAAGCTCATTGGCTAAGATTTCACAAAGTGGCCAGGGATTGTGCGAGTCTCATACGAACATAAGGGCCATACTGGGTCAGACCGAAGGTCCATCTAGCCCAGTATCCTGTCTTCTGACAATGGCCAATGCCAGGTGCCCCAGAGGGAATGAACAGAACAGATAAGCATCTAGTGATCTGTCTCATCTGGTTTGTTCTGAAACCTGTGCACTATTCTGACACTGTCAGCTGGGCCCAGGTTTGATCAGAAGGTTCTTTTGAAAAATCTGAGCTGACTTTGGGGTTTGTACAGGAATCTGAAACCAGGTGAGGCTCATGTAGATCCGCCTTCCATTTGAAAAAAATTTTCTCAGCTTCTACCACCCCCTCTCTCTTTATTTCTCTCTCACACACACTTAGTACCATTACCAACTAACCCTTCATGCCCTAACTGTGTTCGCTTGTGTAGCTGTCCCCTCCTCCTGTATTCTTGGTATAGCATTCCCATTGTTTTAAGCTGTAACCGCTGTACATTATGAGTTGCATAAAGGACGTGTTGCAGAATGGAACTGTATTGTGCATAGCGACTGTGTGCTTCCCTTTAAACTATAGCCCTGTCACCAGGCAGCTTTCTGCAGAGTGGTTACTGAGTGAACAGCTGAGAACCTGTGGGAAGACCCAAAAGGCACTTAAATTATATTTGCTCTTTGATTTTGAAGACATTTAGTCCCGTTTAATGGAATTGGAATGCAATTTAACTCTGCAAAGAAGGGGAGGCTGCCTCTGGAGAAGTGACACTGCCATGGCTGGGGAAACAAAAAAGCGAAGTGAGCAAAACAGCAGGGTCGGGTTCACTATCCAAATAATTATTATTAAATAAATAAGCTAGTGGGACTGTGTCTGTCAGCCTCTCTGTGCACTTGAAATTCTGTTAACCACATCAGCGCTGCCTAATGTACTAGGTTAGCTGCGCTTTGCAGTGAAACGCGTACCCCATTCTTGGTCGACTCTCCAGGGGAATGTTGACAATGAGTTAGGTCAGGTCTACGTGACAATGGTTTGTTGGCATAGCTGTGTAAGTCATGGGTGTGAAAGCAAACCCGCCCAGAAACTAACAAGTGAGACTCAGGATGCTTGACGTGTTCTGCCAGTCTAACTGTACCAGCAAACCCTCCTCCAGAACAGCCCCACGTTCATCTCCCTACCCCTTAAACAGTCCCTACCCAATTGCTCCGGAGAAGAGATGGGCTTTGCCATGTCCCAGCAAGGCTATATGGAACTGAGGATAGAAGCAAGTTCTAGAGTCAAGAGACCCTGATGGGAAACTTTACCACCAGCTCTTTTCCATTGGAACCAGGGGAGCACTAGCTCAAGCCCCTGAGCATAACTACAGTGGTATCACATGACACCATGGTACATACTTTTAGACTGTGCCTACATGCAGTCCTGGGGATTTTAAATTCCAGCCAAACATGGGATTTTCTACCCTGCTGGGTGAATTCCATCATTGAACACTGAATTCCTGTAGAACAACAACCAAACTGAATCTCTTTGCAGAACAGGCAGGATTTAAAGTCTATACCTTACTGTCTAATAATAGGCGTGCGTATATATGTCTGTATCTTTGAAATCCCTTCGTACGTCCAATGTGCCTGGACAAAAGCAAGGGACTGATTTATGACTAAAGGACAATATTTCATTTCCCATAAGTGCCTTAATCCCGTGAGTAAATAATACAGCTTTGTGCTATAATCCCTCAGCTGGTATATCTCTACCCTTCCTGGCTACCTCTGTGTTGATTTACATTTAATATGTTGCTATTAAGTTGCTCTGTGTGTGTGGCTTATAATAAGTACCGTATTTATTCTGTCAGGGGATGGTTGGTTTTTTTAAGTCACATTTGTATTGTATTTTAGTGCACTCATGAAAAAGAATGCTGGGCACGTTCCTAAGATATTTGTATCTCCTCTTCCCTAATTCTTTCCATGCTGCTCAGAACACACCTTATTTTGGGCCTGCATCTGACACTGTCTATGTCAGACTGATGAGTTCTCTACCGTAAATTGCTCACCCGGCTTCAGCCGATTCCAGGTGGCTTTGGTTACTGGCTTTTGCTTTCTGGCTGGACTCTTTTCCCCCTCTCTCCTCCTCCAATTATTGCTTCAGACGTGTCCTCCAAGCAGTCACCGTCCAACCTGAAAGTCACAAATCTCAGACAGCACCATGGAATCTGCGGGCGGAGGTTGAGCCTGGTAGTAGAAGCTCCAAAGGCAGCATTTTCAAACGGTCTAAGCAGCTGCTACCTGGGCCGCTTTTTGAAAGAGCTCAGCACTAGAGAAGGTTAGAACGTTTTTGGTGAGAAATATTGGTTGAAGCCAAATCTCTGCTCTGGGTGATTCAGAGGCTTTTCTGCCCCTCCCCCCCCACCTTTTTTTTTGTCTTCCTCCATTTCGGATCACTCTGAATCAGACAGACCACAGACGTGCACATTGGGGAGTTCCCCATCCCAGGTCAGCGTCCTAATCATCAGGCAATCGAATGTGAGAGTCAGGCCCCACCCACCCACCCCCCTCTCTCCCAATGTGGAATGAAAACTGATTTTGAAACCGGCTTTGAACTAGAATTGCCATCCTCCAGACACCTCGACCCAGCCCCAGCAACTCGTGTTGAGCCCCGTGGAGATCCCAACCCCCCATTCAGCAGGGTGGGAGCTGCTGGGTGCTCGGCTCGCTGCAAAACTGGCCCTGGTGGCAGGCGCTGAGAAATTTTCAAAATTTCTCTCTCTGCATCAGGTTACTGTCTCGTGGCTTTGGGTTTCAATGAGGACGCATGGCACGGTTCTACGCTGTAAGTACATTATGATGTGTTGTGGTCGTGCCGAGGAGGACCAGTTGTGGACAATGGCCCCATTGTACTGAGACCACAGCCTATCGTACTGACAGATATTTGTCTCATGGTTTCCTTGTGTTTGTCTGTCTGTTGCCACCGGTTGTCTTATACTTTGACTGTAAGCTTTCTGGAGCAGTGACAGTGTTTTTGTTGTGTTTGTACTGCGCCTTGCACCATGAGGTCCTGGTCTATGGGTAAGGCTCCTAGGTGCTTTGGTGAATGATGGTAGGTGCTGGAGGAACACACAACAAATAAACGGTCCCTCCCCCAAAAGACACAATCGAAGTACCGCACCAGAAACAACGGGGAAAACAGTAATCATCATTTTTATTCTAAGCCCCTCCCCTTCAATGAAACTTCACCCATATTTATTTATAGACCCAAATCTAGTTGTCTTCTGTGAGGTCTCGAAATGTTCTGACTAATGTTTCTTCACTTCCACCTTGGGACTGGAGTCACAAGTGCCAAGAACACCATGCGAGAGGCTGTTCTTTTAGACGTTTACGGTCAGGAGGAGAACTGGCTGAATAATGGACAGGAGGAGGGGTGGGGAACATGGGTTTATTTGTGAAGATTTTATCCGGTGACTGGCAAAGATCACGAATGCTTTATTTGACTGGTATTACTTGACCAGCTGCAGAGGTGGCAAATAATGAAAAAAGGGTGTTCTTTGTGAAGGATGGGCTGGATCCTCTGTGGATAAAACCATGCCACTCTGTGGATATCAGTGAAGCTATGCTGATTTACGCCAGCTGACGAGCTGACCCCAAGCCTTCATCAGTTGACTGGGAAAATTGCTGAAGACGTTATTCATGACTATTATTTGAGTGGCTGTAGCCAGTAGACGCGCTGGACAGAGTTCTCCTACTAGCCTGCTGTGAGGTGTCCAGTCCAGTTCTGCTGACGGAGAAGGTTCAGAGAAGCTTTGAACATTCTGGATGCTTCGCTGAACAATGTGTGATGAAGCAGGAGGTGAGCGTCAGTTTGGGGGGTATCTGGCTCCAGGGTTGTGGGTGGAGGTCAATCTCTAATCTGATTCCCCAAACCTTTTTCAGTTCTCCCATCCCTACTGTCAGCCACAAACTCTGGCAGGCGAGAGTCATTTCTGCGTTAGTTGCCTCAGGGCTTGTCTACACTACCGCTTAAGTCAATGTAACTTATGTCACTCAGGGGTGTGAAAAAGCCACCCCCCTGAGCAATGTAAGTTACATCAACTTAAAGCGGTGTCTACAACGTAGCTTCTCCCTCTCCTAGTGTGATAGTGAAGACAAGCCCTCAGCATGACATCTGGTGGAAAAGCCTCGAGTGATCCATTTGTTTCATTTTGAGCACACGAGTCCCAGGCAGGCGGGTTCTCTGCAGCGGGGAGCTGAGCGATGGAAGGGCACAGCAAACTGTAAATAATTGAGAGGTTTCAGCTACCACCTCTGAGCTAGGCATCCTCCGGAGACCTCCCCTCTCCTGCTCCTGGTGCCTCTGTGCGACACCGAAGAATCCGCTCGATACCTGCCCTGAGATTGTGCTGGGAGGGAGTCAGGCTGGAGTCTGGATCGAAGCTCCTGAGAGGCAGTGGAGAGAGCCATGCTGTGCTCCCCTCTGGGCTCTGAAGCTGGTGTTTTGGTGTCAGCCTCGTTTTGTTTTCTCCTGACACAAGGGAGCCTTCTTCTTAAAGGCAAACTGCCAACAAAATCCTGACAGTGCTGCAACACCAGGTGAAGGGGAGGATTTAGTGTTGTTACTTGACACTCCCCCCTTTCCCTTTCACGTCCCTCAGCCTCTGGCCTCACTCAAACTACTGGCATTTGCCCTGAACCAGTGCCCGGCACGTCCCAGCCTGGCCATGTTACAGCAAATGTGTGCTGAGATGCCACCCTGTTAGCCTGGGAACAGTATGGCCTAGTGTGACACAGCACTGGACTGGGGCTGCGATCTGGGTTCTGGGCTGCTGGGAGACCTCGGGGAAGTCACTTCGCCTTCTTCTGCCTTGTCTCCAGAAGGGTAATGATGCTTAGCTCCTTGGTAAAACACCTGGTGCCCTACAGATAAGTGATCTATGAGAGCTAGGTGGTGTTATTAAATATAGATACCTCGATATTGGGAGACACCTTTAGCTCAGGTGTTTAGAGATTGACATTGTAGTGTATGAAGTCCCAGGTATAGACCTGTGTGCTGGAGGGTGTAATATGTATTAGAACCCAGAGCAGGAAAAATCATCCCATGAGACTGCAACGTGCGGCAATTCACTCGGCACGTGGCAGCACCTGCCCATGCTGCTGAATTGGGCCGCCTTTTCATGCCTCCCTTACGGCGCTCCTTTTTTGTCTTGTGCGTGCCCTGGCCATGTTCCTGGGCCAGAGTTCGATCCTTTATCGTCTCGGGGGCTGGCAGCGGGTCTGTCATAGGCTGCTCCAGCAATTAGCGTGGGCTGAAGGGAGTAAAACTGCTTGCCAGGCCTTTGCTGAGGAGACTCTAGCCCTGGCATTAGGCTTTGCAGGTATTTTATGTTTTAAAAGAAGAGAAGGAGGAAATTTAAAATGTGCAGAGCTATTTATAAAAGCAGATGAGTTCCCAAGCTGTTCTGATGAAGCATACGCCAAGGGGGGAAGTGGGGGGGGGAGAGTGGGGGGAGCAGAAACCACACGGTAACTATTTAAAACAGCCCTGTTCAGTTTGACTTTTAAATTTTCCCCTTCTCCTTTTGCTAGAAACATTCTAATCTAATGCCTGGTGCAAAGCTTCGGGGAGGGTGATGGTTATTCTGGAACTTGTCATTTGAGGGTAAATCTCAGGGTGCTTAATTGCTTTGAATTCCCTCTTGGCACACCCCGCCCTCCCACCCAACATGCCCGCCCCCCCCCCCCCCCCCGTCTCCCCATAGCAAGTCATTTGCTGTCCACTGTGCAGACCAGAATATTGCCCCTGCAGGTCTCTGATCATGGAGGGATGGGTCCTTGTGCCAGATTCTGTTTCAAATGGGTCCTGAGCGCTGATAAGGTTAATTGATTTCCGTTGTTTTAATTAACGAAATTCAATTTCCACCTAATGAGAGAGATTTCAGTGTGACACGTGTAAATGGCAAAATGACGAACGCCATCTGTGATGAAAGGGAATGGAGGCAGCAGCTAGCGACATGGAGAGAGCAAACAGGAGACTATGGAGAGGGGGCTGGGGGGATGACAGCCCCATCAATCCCTTGGGGATGAACACCCAGGAAATGTCCCGACTCTACGGGGATGGAGCTACCTGCTCTCCACGTCACCCAGTGTTTTTTAGCACAGAGTCACTGTTCTAACATGGAACAGCCTGGAACCACGTCAGAATCCATGTCCCGAGTGTGCTTTGAATCCCAGCATGTCTCTGCGATGCTGAGCTACCTCATTCATCCCTTTCAAGGCAGCCCCAGATCAGAGCTACCCTAGCGTACCGGTTTCAGTGGTAGCCGTGTTAGTCTGAATCAGCAAAAAAAGCGAGGAGTCCTTGTGTCACCTTAGAGGCTAACAAAAGCTTATGCCCAAATAAATTTGTTAGTCTCTAAGGTGCCCCAAGGACTCCTCATTTTTTTGCCTAGGGTACTGCTACCATGCTTGTCTACACACACAGGTTGCACACTTCAACCCTGCTGGTAGAATGAAGCCAGGTCTCCAGTACAGACCTATATCAGTAGAACTACGTCGCTCAGGGGTGTGAAAAATCCACACACCCCCCGAGCGTAGCTATACCAACCTACCTCCCTGGTGTAGACAGCACTATGTCCACTGGAGAGCTTCTCCTGCCCACATAGCCACTGCCTCTCGGGGAGGTGGATTAACTACGCCAACGTGAGAAGCTCTCCCATCAAGGTAGTAGCGTCTTCACTAAAGCACTACAGCGGTGCCGCTGTACGTGAAGACAAACCCTTAGTTACAACCCCCTCTAGTGTGGACATGGTTATGTTGATGTAAAGATGCTTTATACCAGTGCAGCTATTCTGTATGGGAAGGGGAATAAGCTATACCAAAATAAGGCACCTGTATACCAATGTAACTGCATCCTCACTAGGAGATCACTGTTTTGGTAAAGAATCACACCCCTAACTGACACTTATTCTAGCATAAAAATTGATGATAGACCCCGGCCAGTGTCCCCTCGCCTAATGGAGGCATCTACATGGGATCTAAGCTCAGTACTGGACTCTAGACCGGGCCCCTGACTGCTCCCAAGTGCTGTGCAGACACTGAAGGCTCCTCCTGACATATCTGAGTAACACTGTCCACACACCAGGGATCTGAGGGAGGCAGTTCAAGTGATTTGCCTAAAGCCCCAGAGTGGGAGTTGGAAGTAGAACCTGGGAATTGCTGGCTCCCCATCTTGAGCCCCAAGCACTGGACTACACACACTTGCAATGGTCCATCTTCTAACGGAGTCTAACTGCGGTGACATCAGGATGCTGCCAATCGCTGATCAGACCAATGTAGACGCAATCGTTGCCTTCCTTTGGCAAGCAGCTAAATCCTAGCTCACTGCCCTGCTTTGGCAACGTTTGGGGTCCCCAACACTGACGGGGGTGGCAGTTGTTTCCCAAACTCGGGAAATGCTCAGCTAGTGAGAGGTGAGGTTCCCTCCCCACCCCTTGGCTGCCTTGTTTGCGTGGAGTCTGAAATCAACAGGGAGAGGGGCAGGGGAGGCTGGGAGAAGAGAGTGACAGTCGCTTTTCATCAAGTAGATCAATCTGGCTGCGGTCGAAGCCTCTCGAGCGAGCTGAATGCGATTGTCTCTGCCGCCTGCACAGGGTGGAAGTCGATCCCTTTCAATGTTCAGAGTGCAGAGCAGGTTCTCTAGCAAGTTGTTGCACTGCATAACCATGACTGCTGCCCTGCATGCACAGAGTGGTGGCACCATGGCGGGGTGGAGGGGGTTGTTTGCAATATTTTTTAGCATCAGGCGGTGATCGGTTAACCTGGCCGCCCAGCATCATCGCTGGTAACTCTCACCCTAGGGCTGCAGCAGTGTTTGAGATCTGGAAGAGGCGGTCTTTTTGAAGGAGAAGGTTCACTCTCTTTAAACACGAAGTGTATTTGTCCTCAGATCATTGTACAGAGGATTCGAAGAAAAATGTAGTGGCTAACTGGGGTTTATCTACCCACTGCCGGCCACTGGATGGAATCAGAAGTGCTTAACTCACTCATCGGTGATAGGTGGGTAACGGATAGAGGTGCTTCTCCATTAACTTGAGTGGCAGGGGCTTTTCCTTTCGGAACAGGGGGATCTGAGCACGCTCCCTGCGAAGAATGCAGGCCTTGTGATTACGGCACTGAACTAGGATTTGAGATCCATTCCCAGCTTTGTCACAGACTTCTTATATGATGCTTGGGAAATTGCTTATTCTCTCTGTGTCTGTTTCCTGAAGCTTCCTCCATAGTGTCCCCGGCTAGAGCACCCTCTTCCCTGACTTGGCAGGGGAGCACTGCATTTAGGGGTGAGAGGGTCATTCATTTTTACCGGTCCATTCATTCTTTAGCCTTTGCCGAGCCTACCAGCAGGGGGACACGCTGCGGTCTTGGTGTGTGCAGCGCAATAGAGACCTGTGATCTGGAACTGGGCTGAGACTATCAAACTCATGACATGTTAAAACAGAAAAGAGGCACGTGAGCCTCTGCTCAGGAAAAGACGAAGGGCTGAGAAGAGAAGAGTGCTGAGAAGAGAAAAATGCAATGTGCACGTGGGGCTATCAGGACAGCCTCTGTAAGGGGGCTATTGTCTCTGGCCCCTCAGAGTTCAGCGCGGTACCGAGGAGGCCAGAGGCTGCAGATAAGAGAAAGCGATTTCTGGTTTTAATTAACTGAGCTTTCATTTAAGGATAAACAAAGGCCATGTTTGTGTGCTGACAGCTGGCTGTCCTTCTGGGTCAGATAAGAAGGCAAGTTATTGCCTGCAAGCTGCGAAAGGGACCAGGAGAGAGTCCAAGAAGCGGGGATGTGAACCAATGCTGAGTGAACGTAGAGGCTGGCCAGCAGTGGAGCCAGGTTTTGAGCAGTGGCAGAGCTAGAAGGTGATGGGTCATTGTTGGTGCCACCTTCAATTATACCTATTGGCTTGAAACAATGCCACACATACACCTAAAGGCTGCCGGGGGTGGGGGGCCGCGGCTCCTCCTACTCCTGCCTAGTTGCTCCACCATAGGCCACTTTATGCTTGGCACTGAAGATCAGCAGGGAGCCTGATGCCCATTTGCCCTGGGGTGGGCAAAGAATGGATCCCAGCAACTGCAAATCCATGAACCCAGAGCAGGCGAGCTGGGGAAACATACCCCCTCTGACTCTGGAGCGATGGAACAAGGGGGTTCTGAAGAGATCCTGCCATCTTTGATTGATTTATCCACTGGGCTGATTCTCCTTCCCGGCTGCTCCATTGTCTTCCCCTTCCTCCACAGCCACGTGCACAGAGACCACATGGCCACCCGTGGATGGCACAGCAGGTGGCATTAGGAATGTAACAGCTGAGTTTTAGTCCTATAAATACAGGCTTTCATAGAGTCTCATAAATGTCAGGCTGGAAGGGACCTCAAGAGGTCACCTAGTGCGTCGTCCTGCACCAAGGCAGGACCATGTAAATCTAGCCCATCCCTGACGGGTGTTGTCTATCATTTTCTTTTGCTGTATTTGTTTTCAGAAGGGCCAAGCCGTTTCAAACCAGCATTGACAGAGCACCACTAAGCCGTGTGAAGGGGTCGGGGTAGAAAGTTTGAAATAGTGGCAAGAACTAAAATGCACCTTTGAGCCTTTGCTCACTCTTAGACCTAAATCATTCTGGATATCCCGCCTTGCTCAGTAGGGTTTATCTTCCTCCCATTCGCAGCTAGAAAAGGATTTTCCCATGCCAGGCAACTTTTCAAGAGTTCAAAAAAATTTCGCGTTGGGATGAAATTGAGAGCTTTCAAAGGGTTTTTTTTTTTCAGGTGGGGGAAGTGGGAGATAAAAACAGAATCAGAGAAACCAGTAAGCCAGCAAGCTACCACCCCAAAATAACCCCATGGTTGGGGCATTCACTTGAGATGTGGGCCTGCCCAGGTTCAAGTCCTTGCTCTTCCTGATTGAGATTAGGGACATGAATTGGGTCCCAGGTGAGTGCCCCACCGATCAGGGCTATTCTGTGGATCAGCCCTCTCAATCTCTCCTGTTGGAGATGTTCCACTGTGTATAAAAAATTGAATATTCAGTGAGCCAGAGTGACCCTGACTTGCTCTGTAGCCTAATGGTTAGGACATTCTCCTGAGACATAAGAATCCAAAGAGCTATGGAGGGGGGAGCGAAGAGGGTGCAGAATCTTTCAGGTGATGGCCATTGCAAACAAAAGCCCAAGTATTTTAAACAGTCCAATTCCAAATCCCTTCTGCTCCGAGTTGCTCAGATTTCACTTGGTTTTTATGCTGCCATAATCTTACCAGTTCTCCAGTTGGCTATAGAATCTTCCAGGAAACACAGGATAGATGTGAATTTCTAATGCAAAAAAAACCAAAAACCACCACCACCAATACCAGGCAGACTATGAGAACTGTTTGCATGTGTGTGCCTGTGTTTTAATATTTCATCCCTTTTTGCTCAATCAGAAGGAAACACAGCAAGGCACCGTGTCAAATTAGGGGCACTCAGTCCTAAAACTACAGAAGAGTTGTTATTTGGTACAAAAGGGTGGGGGGGGGGGATGTCAGAGACTGGCTATTTTAAGAGTCAGTAAAGGAGTAGAGCCCCTTCCCCAAAGCTCTCATAAGCAACTAACTTCCCAATATAAAATAAACTGACAATAACCAAAAATATAATAGGTACATACAGGTTTCAAAAGTTTCCCCTGCAAGAAGCAGTGAATTTTTTCCACCATCAAATTTCAAGCAGACAGGCCTTTTACTATATATTACCCACTTTAAGTGTTCTAAAACCATGAACCAGACCCTCTAAAATCAGGAGTTTGGCTTAAAAATCATGTTTTTTTTAAAATAATAAATGTTTGGATTCTTTTCTTTGTCTTCAGGGCTTCGAGCCTGTAGCTCACACTTCAAACTTTGCTCTGCAACCAAGAGGACTAGAAACTTTTTTTTAAAATGAAAGCTGACGTACTCACTTAATCACATGTGCAGCCCAATCTATAGAGTATGCATTAATTGATATTGATACTTAAGAATTCCCAGTTATCACTCTGAGGTTTGACTAATCTTCTCCCCAGATTAGGCCCAGTAGTATTAAAATTACTGTTTAACTGGGAAACCCGATGTACCAGTAAGGTAGATAGAGATAATACAGAATGTACGTCTGCACAGCCATATACTCACACCACACCTTGTGGAACAACCTGAAATGTTAGCCATGATCTTCCTCATCACCATCACCTCCTCATCATGACCAGTGGCCATCATCCTGGCCACTCCCAAGGGCTACGTCTCTCTCTCCTCCTGAACCGAGGCTGGGATACAACTTTCTAATACCTTACACTGATGCCACTATGCCTAATGCATATTCATTAGGAGTTTCCCACCTCTTCCATATTTGTATTTCTTCATCCCACTAATGTTGGGGTGCCCTTCTCCAATAGGTTAGTATATTAATGATGTCAACTTAGCAGTTTGTTGCCATGGCATCTGCAAATGTTCCTATCCTAAAATATCCAAAAGCCGGTGTTAGCTCATGTTCCTGTGGTTGGCTGGCGTCATTAGGGAGAAACCTCCCCTTAAACACTCTATTCCCAGTTCCCCAAAATGTAGAGGTGACTGTTAGGCTATTTATCTGTGCCAAAATTCATAGGCCTCAAGCCTTATGCTAACTGCTGAAACCAATGTCTTACAGGGGACAGGCCTTTGCGTTCTTTGCATTACTGCTGCATAAAATAAACATTAAAGCCAGTTCTATGGGCTACACATGATGCTAGGAGTTGGAGCTTTAAGAGAAATCCCGAATAGTGTGACAAAAATCACAGGAGTTGGTAACACAGCAATAGCTGCAGCTGCCCTGGCCTCTTCCCTTCAGCTCTGGAAAGGGACTCCTTGAGGCCAAGCTGCCGGCCCACATGGGTGTCGCTTCACTTTGTTACAGAAACTGTGGCAGTGGGGAACCAAAGGGCATGAGGGCCCCCTCTCTCGGGCTTGTACTCCTTGCTACAGGCACAAAGCCCGGTTTGGTTCCCCTTTTCCTCTTCCTAAGGCACCTTTAAGGCTTGCTAATTATGGGGTGCGGGGATGGGGGCAAGTAGGTCAAACAGTTCATCTGAGGGTGTAGACTCCACTCACATAACGTTCAACCTGGGGCAGGGGGGTTTCTTCTGGCATGGCAGGATTTCCTCTTCGGCTTTCTTGTTCATACCCCTCTGTCAGGGCAGCCATCCCCCTGGTGCCCAGGGGGGCAGGTACAAAGGCTCTTCCAGATGGAGATGGCTGTAGTTGTGTAAACGCCAGCCTTGCTGTTTCAGTATCAGCTCTGAGATGAATTAAGTGTTTGAAGACCTGAGAAATTGCAGCATTCACAGGCTGTCATCTAAACAATTGCATTCGATGGGAGAAAACAAACTCACTCAGGTCACCTGCAATCGGCTTTTGATGCTGGTAGGTAGCAGTTAAACTGATGGAGGAGCAAAAACACCTCCCGACAGCTGATGATTCAGAAATTCAATCACCCACATGGCACCTTTTCTAATATAGCAAGCACCCGGTGTTCACAGTGTCTGCTGGTGGGGAGGAAAGGGGGGGCAAGATCCAGTATTGTTGCTAAGGGCTTGTCTAGACAGAGGGAATTTGCACTGGTCGATGCACTTACACTGATGCAAACGCCAGTATTGCCACGCTCCACTGCTACAGAGTACAGTGCTAAGTGCTCACTGCAGGTGCTCAGATACTGCAGTGACACACCCCGTATACAGGAGGTCAGACTAGTCGATCGCAGTTGTCTCTTCTGGCTTTTTAATCTATGAATCCATAATCTGTGTATGGACCCAGATAGTAACTCCTCATACAACACCTGCAGATGATTGTCTGATAGAGGGACAGCTCTAGACTACAGTGCCCAATTTGCAGAGTGGTATTCATATGCCCTTATGATAAAGCAAAGCTCAAGCATTGTCAGCTCCCATATGCCCCAAATGGCACCAGGAATGTACTTGCCGTTTTGATTGTTGAGAAATAGCCTGAGAGCTCATAAAAATCGAAGAGAACCAGCCGGTTCTGTAAGGTTAGCAGATGTGCAGTGCACTTTTCCCCGGCACGCAGAGATGGATTTTAGCAAGTGAATGGGGGGGTTGGCTGAAGGTAACAGATGAGAATTGGGGAGAGACTTACCCATAACTTCTTGGAACCTACAACGCTAGCAAGTTTGGATCTATTCTGAGCCTTATCTTGAGGGAAGGGCTGGATTTTACTTTTTCTGAACTAGAGCGGGTCCAAGTGTTTCCCTCCAAACAGTTTTGCCACCAGAAAATGGCTTTTCATCTAAAATCAACATTTTCCCGGAAGTTTTTGTTTTGATCAAAATTTTCTGTTTTCTCAATGCAAAGCCGGAAACCACAAGCTGATTTTTTTTCAGTGAAATATTTCAGTTTTTAGACAACCTTTATTTAACACCCCCCCCCCCCAACTAATAATGGTTTTTGAAACCTGGATTTTTTTTTATTGAAAAACCAAAACATTTTCATGGAGAAATTGGGGGGGGGGGTTCTGTAAAACTAACTGGCACTTTTTCTCATTTCTAGTCTAGGAACATCTCCCCCCCCCTCCCTAATTTAAGTTGATTGCTGTAAGGCACTTCCTAGTTAAATATTCCTCAGCCTTGTGTTTTCTGCGTTCCCAGACTCTGATGGATCTTAAGGAGTGCCCTGCATTATGCAGCTCTGTATCCATCTGTTGTCCTTGCAAGTTAAACAGCCAGAAAAAAAATGGATTAGAGCCTTAGCTCCCCTAATGAAGCAGCAATTTGTCTCCAGATCTTGATCCAGGTGTAGCTGAGCTAACGAGCTGACTGGCCTTGTGCATCAGAGAATGTTAAATACGGCTTTGGTGGAGAGAAACCTTGAGTAACTGAGAGGAGTGTGAGGAGGGGAGGAGAGGGGGACCGAGATAGAAAAGCCAAGAGAAATCAAAGAAGAAAGGTGGGTGAGGTCAGATCTTTTATTGGACCAACTTCTGCTGGTGAGAGAGACAAGCTTACACAGGCTTGAAGAAGAGCTCAGTGTAAGCTCGTCCAATAAAAGCTGGTCCAATAAAAGATATGACCTCACCCACCTTGTCTCTCTCATATCTTGAGACCAAGGTGGTTACAACAACACTGCAAAGAGCAATCAACCAGGTTACACTGGGTGGACCCGGCTTAGAGAAAATGCTTAGGGGAAATGGAGAAAACTTCCACTATAATACTTTGTTCCTCTCTTCTGAGGAGATCTCAGCATGTTACCAGCCTTACTTAACCCTCAGATCATCCCAGAGAGCTACAGAAGGTTGAATATTTTACCTGTTTCGCACGTGGGGTGGCGGGAGGTCACATGCAGAAAGCTGACTTGATTTACACAGCGAGGCAATGGCATAGCTGGAAACAGAACCCAGGACTCCTGGCTTGGGAGCCTGTGCTCTAACCACTAGACCGCCCTCTCTGGAAATAGAACCCAGGAGCCCTTGCTCCCAGTCCCGTTCTGTAGCCACTACATCACACTTCCTCTGGCTACCAAGAAGGACTGGAGGGAGTTCTCTTTAAAGAGAGTTCGGAGCAGTTGTTAAACAGCCGATGCCGCCACGTATTATCTGGAAAGATCCCTGCTAATAATCTCTGCTTGCCTTTCTTACTGTGGGACGTGAAGTCTTGCAGCCAGCTCTGAGTCACTTAGCAACTCGCACTGGGTCCAGGTTAATGGAATTGTTCCCCCATGTTCACTCCTACTGGTTTCCAAGAGCGAAAGAAGGTGTATTACGCTGGGTAGAAATGGTGTAGAGAAAATAAGGGGGAAAGAAGGTCTCATTCCATTATGCGGAAGGAAATAGGTTCCAATTAAAGGGATGTGAATGTGACGGGGTGGGGGGAGACATGCAGGTTGTTGGAAGGAGGGGGAGTCCGCCTAGGTGGGGCTGAATTGACAGCAGCAAAGTGGTGATAGAAAGGAAGGGGGACAGGAGGCAGCCGGTTGCATACTTTTTCACGGCAATGAAGATTTGGTTATGAAAGCGACGAGAGAAGGAGGCGATGGGAAGGGAGGGGGGAGTTGAAGGCTGGGATGTTGGAGATCACATTCCATTCAATTCCGAGAAAAGGCGAGAGAGAAAAGAAGATGAGTTTGAAATGAGGCTTAATTTTAATGAAGGAAAATTCTCGGCTAAGCAAGGAGAGTTGAAAGGGAGGGGAGAAGACGGTTTTGAAAATGACAGGATCACCACATGCTATTGTGTTGGGCAGATTTTTTTTTTCTTCCTTTTTTTGTTCGGGTTGAAAGACAGATAATAAAGAGCGTGGAAGATGAAGGAGGAAAGAAAGAAAAGATCTGATAAATAACTTTTTTTAAAAGTGTGTGAAGAATAGAATTTTCTAGAAGAAGGAGGCCTAATGCTTAGAAAACCAGGGCTAAGAGTCAGGAAACTTCCGTTGTATCCTTGACTCCAGACACAGACTTTCTTAAATGACCCTTCTACCAGTTTCCTTCCCGTCATGTGCATCGCAGTTTCACCATCAAATAGATACCATCTACCTCATACCGGTATTGGGAGAGCTAAGGCCCAGTCAGACACCCCTGAAGTCTTCCCATGGATTTAAATTGGAGTTGAATTATGTCCTTGATGAACACTGGGAGATTTTTAAAGCACTGTGGGGTTGTCCCATGGAAGGTGCTATGCACGTGTAACGAATTGTAACAAATCTGAGGTCATCTAGGATTTCACTGCTGTCGCTGCAGGAAATCAGAACTTCCGGGTGACAGAAGGGGTAGAACTCTCATTTAAAACCCAGGCTCTTACCACTTGCATGAAAGGAGAATCTGTACTAGCGGTTATCATGGAATTGTCGTGATCGAAGGTTTTTAAGAACGGGTTAGACAAACATCTGTCAGGGGCTGGTTCAGGCATGCTTAATCCTGCCTCAGCACAGAGGGATGAACTGGATGATGTCTTGTGGTCTCTTCCAGCCATATGTTTCCATGATTAGAGCAAAGATTCCTAAAGTGTGGTCCATGGTGCATTTTCTGATGGGCCCTGAAAAGCTGGTTGCATGTTTCTGGCTCCTCCTCACCTCAGCTACTAAATTCGAAGCTAAAAATACATTCATTAATTCCCGAATGTTACTTTCTTATGTGAGCAATAATTGGTGGTGGTGGCTGCTTCAGGTCGGTGATGCAATCACTGACGGGAGGGGAATTGTCCACAAGAATCGTTGATTTGGTCCACACTATGAACGGTTTGGAAACCCCTTCGTGGTGGTATTGTACTGTTCTACACACTAGTGTAAATGTATCAGGAATCAGTGTGAACCTTTGTCCACGTTAAACCCTTACAGACAATAGGAGGCATTTGGTTGATTTCACTTTGCTTTGCTGTTTTTGGCTTTGTTCTATACACTTTGGATTTCAGAAGGAAGTGCTGGGGATCTCACACAAACATCTTGTTTTCACGGGATGTCTCGCTGGCATCTAGATAATAGATTGACAGCTTATTCGTAGAGAAGGGGCCATTGTGCTCATCTAGTCTCACAGACACCACTTCTAATTTTCCCCAGGAGTGCTCAGCCCCAGGCCCTGCCCCCCACCCCCTCTACACCTCTTCCCTCCCCCACTCCACTCCTGGCCCTGCCCCCACTCCACCCCTTCCCCTCCGCCCCCGCCCCTGCACGCCTCTTCCCTCCCCCACTCCACTTCCGGCCCCACCCCCACTCCACCCCTTCCCCCAACACCTCAACCCCGCACTCCTCTTCCCCCCCGCGTCTTCCCCACCTCTTTCAGACCCTTCCCCTGCGTGTGCCCTGCCCCCGCTCCTCCCCTTCCCTCCCACTGCCTCCTGCATGCCATGGAACAGCTGATCTGCAGTGGGTGGGAGGCGCGGGGAAGGAGGGAGAGGAGTTGATTGGCAGGGCCGCCGGCAAATGGCAGGAGGGGGGTGAGAGAGGAGCTTGGCTGTTGGTGGGTGCTGAGTACCTGCTAATTTTTTTCCATGAGTGCTCCAGCCCTGAAGCACCCACAGAGTTGGCACCTATGTCTAGTCTTACCTCCTGCATTATCCAGGCCACTGGACTTCCCTGAATTAATTCCCGTTCGAGCATATATTTTAGAAAAACATCCCATTTTGACTTAAAAATGTCCAAAGTGGCTCAAACTTCAGATGGCGTTTCTAACTCTTTGGATGTCTCTCCAGACCAAACTTCTAATCCACGTGAGGTTCACCGGGCGCTAAATTAACACCATGTTGTTGTGGTTTTCAAAGCTGCAGACTTCTTGTTCTTCATGAATAACATTAAGTAGGTGTTAAAATAGTATTTCTGCAAAGCTAGCTGGAGAAATAAGAGGCAAATGGCCTGCATTTGCTGGTTCATAATCAACAAGCAAACAACAGAGTCTTGAGCAATGTACGAGCAGGTGGTATGAAGCAGAGACTGTGGGAGCAACAGAGAGGTGGGTGGTGACGCAAGTAATGCTAGGATGGATTCTGCTGCCAGCATGTGCTGCTTTTCCGGATGGGAGACTATGTTGAACTAAATTTTGACCCTGGGTGGGTTTGAAATGTAATCAAGGGGAATACATCTTTGGAAAGCATCCAAACTCCATGTCCCCAGACCTGCTTAGTTCTCTCATTTCTGGGAGATTGGCTGGCTCAGGGGATTGATAACAGCATATGAAGTCTTTTCCCTCTAAGCTATTGGCTCAACTTCAGCCTGCGTCAGTAACCAATAGAAAATCTTGTCATGAAAGGACTAGCTCACATGAGATGAGTTAATGGGTCTCTGCCCAGTTCCTTGTGGTCATATTCTCATCACAAAAAGTCACCATTCTGTTTGGGACAAGTTGGCCCCCTTGTTCAGTCTGAGCAGATAAGATACATCGGTCATAGCGAGGGAATCATTATACCGCCTTGAGCGTATGCCAGATGGGAGTGGGTGGGAGGGGGGAAGCTGGTGCCAGAATGAGGGATAGATGAGTGTGAATGGTAGGAGCCCTGAAAGCAGAGAGAAAGTGACACCTTGAGGGAAGGAGGATGCAAGGTGAGGGATAACCCTGGAGTGGGACCTCCTGGGGAAGAGGATCATTGGCAAGAAACAAAAGGTGAATGTGTAATTTCAAGAGCTGTGCAGAAAAGACAAATTACATGTCGTGGTGGATTTGGAGATTGCAACGTTGGTATTCTGCTTTGTTTTCATTTTGAAAAATGCTAAATTATCTTTGAAAGAAAATTGGGGATGAAATTGTTTTAGGTCAATTGAAACATTTCAAATTAGATTTTTTAACATTTGATATTATGCTACTAGACAATTTTTTTTTTAATTTTGAAATGAAAAGTCACTTAAAGAAGAAAACCCAGAATGTTTCCTTCTGAAAAGCTCAACCTTGTCAATTTCAACATTGTCCAAATATATATATATATATCTCCCTATTCTTCCTGAAAGGAAATGTCAGTGAAATTGACACAATTTCACAAAATGTTTCAGTGGAGCTGCTTATTCCAGTAGAAAATGATTCCACTGACATTTTTTCCAGCCAGCTCTTGTCATTTCCCATGGAAATAATTTTGGAAAAATCCTGTTTGTTAAAACTTCATGGGTAAAATTCTCAGCAGAGTTCTGGGCCCGTTATGTTGCTCATGTGGCACAGAGGGGCTTCAAAGCAGCCAGATCTCACCACTGGGGAGAACCCTTGTACAGGAGAGTTCTTGCACCGACTGACCCCACTCCCCCAGCTCGTACAGCACCTAGCATAGGGGGAAAAAGGGGGTGAATTGGAGGTGGGACGCATGGCCAGCACACTGAGAATGCTTGACTTTTCTTTGCTGCTGGGCAGAATCTTAGGGGCTATATCAATCAAGGCTTAAGAGCAGGGGCGGCTCCAGGCACCAGCGCACCAAGCACGTGCCTGGGGCAGCAAGCCGCGGGGGGCGGTGTGCCAGTCGCTGTGAGGGCGGCAGTCAGGCTGCCTTCGGCGGCATGCCTGCGGGAGGTCTGCCAGTCCTGTGGTTTTGGCAGCAATTTGGCGGCGGGTACGCCGAAGGCGCGGGACTGGCGGACCTCTCGCAGGCATGCCGCCGAATCCGTGTGGCCAGCGGACTCCCGCAGGCATGCCACCGAAGGCCACCTGACCGCCGTGCTTGGAGCAGCAAAATACATAGAGCCGCCCCTGCTTAAGAGTTATGGCAGCTGCAGAATCCCGTAGATGCAAGAGTGGCCATACACTACCTTTGTCCTCCCATGTCTTGAGCTGTGCCCTCCGTAGGGTCAGAATGGAGCTGAGGCTTTGGATACAACTAGGGTGACCAGATGTCCTGATTTTATAGGGACAGGCCTGATATTTGGGGCTTTTTCTTACATAGGTGCCAATTACCCCCCTCCCCCATCGCGATTTTTCACACTTGCTATATGGTCACCCTAGATACAACACCCCCTGTCCATCATCATCATAAAAATGAGTAATTTTGGGACTTAGTGCCTTTCCTTATTTCAACCCAACCCTTAACTCTTTGGCCATGGATTTTCACGACTATGTTCCCACCCCCATGAGAGCCCCATCCAAAACCTCTTCATTTTGAATTGACAGCTGTCTGTATCCCTGTGCATATTACGGGAAGGAAGAGAGATCTTCTCACTCTAGAGAGTGGCAGGCTGCCCCTCCCAAATGCAGAGGGATCTGCATAACGTCAAACTAAATCCTTATCAGAAATTTTAATGAGCAAAATAAAACCCAAAATCTCTGTGATTAAAATCAAATCTTCCCTCTTCTGCTCTGCTGGAGCCAGCTTCCAAAACAGAGTTGCAAAGATGACAACAGGAGGCCCCTTGTATTTAATTACCTGCAGCTTTATTCTGCACTTTTGAAAAAGCTCTCTCTTTGGCTCCTGCTGGGGTGGCAGAGAACCTGGAATAACAATCAGGAGACTGTTAAAGCGGTCACCACTGAAACAGTAATGCTTGCCAAGAGCGACTGCCCCATTGGTAGCTGGGAAGCTGTGGTTTATTTCCTATTACAGGCCCCGGATGGGAATGCAGCATCTCGGATACTACTGAGTGGTACCTGTTTGGTAAATGTTGAATTTTTAGTGGTGATTCTTCTAGAACAGTGGTGTGCAACCTGTGGCCTGCAATCAGATTACCCTGATGGGCCACAGCACGTCCCTGTGGCCTGCCACTTCTCGCAGCTCCTATTGGCCAGGAACGGCGAACCGCAGCCACTGGGAGCTGCGGGGGGATGTGCCTGTGGACGGTCAAAGTCAGCAAAATGTCTTGCGGCCTGTAATCAGATTACCCCGTGGGCCACAGATTGCCCACCTCTGTTCTAGAGTCTCTTGAATCAAGGTCTTGGCCTGGTGTCCTTAGGACAGTCTCAGGTGGACAGTGAGTGACCTGATTCTGTCAAAAGGTCAGTGGTTCATATAGATAGCCACGGGTGCAGCAGGCAAGGATAGGATGCACTCCGTCCTCTTCTCCCATGAGAACAATTATTCTCACTAACTGTTCCCTTCAGCCCAGCAACCCATCCAGCTCAGCATCTGTCCTTTCCTTCTCCAGAAGGATCCCCCTCTTTCTGCTGTCTTATGCAGCAGGTACCTTTAGTTTCCAAACACGTCTCAGAATCCTTTGCCGCCATTTCGAAACTGCATCAAAGGAGGTGCTTCTACAGCCGATGTTCATGATCCTAGTGCATGTCTGAGGCCCAAAGGCATCTGCTTCAGACATGGTCACAGGTGAAGACTCAGCACACAGATGAGAGCAGATGAGGATTGAATTGCTGTCCTCTGACCATAGTGATCTCAGGCCAGTTCCAGTTATTTGTCTACACTATCCTGTTTCCTTTAAATTTCCCACCATTGCAGCCACAGTTGAAGATTCCCCATGAAAGTGCTAGCATAGAGAGATTGCTGCTATCCACCATCATTTTAACCCCACTGTCCTCTTGACCTTTCCTGAGCAAGGCTAGGTAACACTATGGTAGCTACTCTACACTAGTGGTCCACTGTTGTTGTTGCCATCAGTTCTGACAATAAAAATGTGTCATGGACACCGCCTTAGATAAGAACACTGCCTTCAGTGTCCATCCCTAAAGTTGCTCCTGGTCTAGTAACAGTTCATAGGAAACCCACAGTAGGACTAGAACCCACAGATGGTGAAGCTCCCCTTGTACAGAGGTACCGGTAGGTGGGATCACTTAAGTCCAGCAGCGCAAGGCGAATTTCATCCTGAAAGAAGTATCTCTCTGAATGCCTGTAGAAAGCCCATGCAGCATTTCTTCTCCCACTGCAGTGAGTTAATTGTCTTAGTAGTCTCCTATAGCGTTCATTCCTGCATGATAATTTTTAATTCTTTGGGCACCTTTCATAGTCAGCGTCTGACTTTCCAAAGTCTATCAAATTATGTTTTCACCTACATCCCTTCTTGTCTCCTTCCAAGAGGCTATTTCATTTTGTTCATCCTTTGGATGAAGCCAAAGCATATTTCATGAGCTGCAAAATTGAATCAAATAAAAGGGAGCAAGGGGCAGTCACCTGAATGCAGACCTTTCCCCATTAGAAAGGAAAGAGATAATTAAGTGATACTCACAATGGTCACCCAGCCAACATTCCTGGCAGGCGTTGGGACTGGACATCACTGCTCACCATGCACAGAAGACAAGAGGCTCAGATTACGGTAATTGATGCTAATATAAAAACCTATATAGAAATAACTTGGCCGTTTCTTTTCAATATCCTTTTTTGGTGAGATCATCATGATTTAACTGCAGTTGGTCAAACGGTGCTTAAACTGATCTGTGTAAATAAAAGTGCTCCTTTTGGTTCACTATGAAATGAGTTATTCACAAGTATCTGGACCAAGCTGGGCATTAGTGAAAATGTTATTGAATGTCATGAACGTCAGCACAAATGAGTGATACTGGAAGAGTGGGATGTTTGCTTATCATTATTCTCTTGTTTCTGTTGCCGGCTCAGGCATGACTTAGGCGCCCTGTAAACAAATGGACAATTTCTCAAGCAGGCCATAGGCCAAAAATTGTCGGCTCAAACCACACGCAAGTACTTAAAAATAGCAGATAAGTTTGGCTTGGTTTGCCAACAGTTCGAAAACCAAAGATGAGACCAAATAACCCCCTGATCCTTCAAACACATCTGTATTTGAGCAACAGCATGCTCATCAACCCAGTCGATTCCTCGCGTGGATATGTGTTTGCAGAATCAGGACCTAAATTTTGTAACAAATGTCGAGTGGAATCCTGGCCCCATTGTCCTCAGTGAGAGTTCTGCCATCAGTGGTGCCCTGTCTTTGTAACTCATCATTTGACCAGCTGTGAGGGTACAATCGGAGACTGGGCGATTTAAAATGTTTTAAGTTTGCCTCTCGCTTCATATTCCCCAAATCCATCTCCAAGAATGATTAGTGGAATAAAGGGACTCCTGGCATGATGGATGTGGCATCTGGGAGTTACAAGAGAAGTGCAATATGGCATGGCTTAGATGCCTATTGACTTTGTGGTGCTTTGCATCAGTCCCTTTCATCTTTTCACCGTGTATGTGTGTGTGTGCGCGCGTGCTCTTAACATTGTTCTCCAGTCTTTCATAACCAAAAGGCAAAACTCCTTTGGGGCTGGATGGAATCAGGGGAAGCCTCCTGCAGGGAAAGTATTTTTGTTGTTGTTGTAATTATATTTTATTATTTCCAAATGAAATGCAAAAATGCAATTAAATCCACATTAAGACAAACAGATATACACAGTCATGGGGGCTGTCAAATTATGGCCCAAGCCTGTGTCGTGCTAAGTGCTTTCCCCTGATTGCGGTGTGACTTGAGAGCTCCCAGCACTTTAGGAAGACACTCAGTTTCTTCCAGGATTAGGGCCTTAATTTGCAAATCATCAAATGCAGCGTTCTACCCAGTTCATCAATTATCAACGCTTTCGCCTGCTACTGAGTACATGAGATTATTACTGGGTATCCATTTGTAGCTTCAGCTCCCCTGAAACAATTATGGAAGGGCCTGTCTTTCAGATGTGCTCAGCTCCTAGTGCAGACACCTGGAGCCGGGGCGGGGGGCGGGGGGGGGGGGTGCTGAATCCCATTGAAAACCAGGTCTAAGATCAAGAAAAAGCTTTTCTGGCATTGTCCACTTTGTGTCTCTGCATATCGGTTGTGTTCTGCCTGCATTGGAAATATGAGAGAAGGTGTTGGGATAAGAGGCCTGAAAAGAAAACAAAGACACGATCATCCTCACTGACAGCTCTATGAGTCTGATCCAAATCCCATTTAAATCAAGGGAGTCTTTCCTTTGATTTTCATAGGAGATGGATCCGTCCCTCTGTGTGTAGTTAGTGCAATATATGCACAAAAACAACACGGAGTTTGGTGGCAGATTAATTTGGGCATAAGCTTTCGTGGGTAAAAAACCCCACTTCTTCAGCTACATGGAGTGAAAATTACAGATACAGGCATAGATATATATTGGCACATGAAGAGAAGGGAGTTACCTTACAAGTGGAAAACCAATGTTGAAGGCCAATTCAGTCAGGGTGGATGTAGTCCACTCCCAATAATCTGTTAGTCTTTAAGGTGCCACCAGACTCCTCGTTGTTTTTGTGGATACAGACTAACATGGCTACCCCTCTGATACATGCACAGTCAGTACCAACAGGGGCCTGGTGCTTGATCCTGCAACACTTCCGCTCACTCTTTCTTCTCCTAAGGAGAACTGGGAATGCACTTCCTCCAAAGAGGCCCATGGAGAAGAAGTTTTCAGGCTGGCAAGTGGGTATCTCAAAGCCACTGTCTGGTTGGCTAGAGTTTGGGGAGAGAATGAGGGTATGTTGGTGGGGCAGGTTGCTTTTTCACTTTTATTGTATTGCTGGCTGAGGTGAGTTGTCATCTAGGTTTGATTACTGAAGGCTGCTGGCTGGTGGAGTTGATTTGTGTGCCTGACAGTCAGAACGCTGTTGAGTGCTCACTGTCGATTTAATTATTCTTGGGGCACTCGGCTCTTTCGCACTGGCCTTCCTTTATTTATTTCTTTTTAAAATGTCAAGCCCAAAGAAGGTAAATACCAGCAAGGGCGAAGATATGAACATTTCCCACGTGTGGGTTCTCTGCTCATTTCCTCTCTTCCGAGACTTTCCGTGTTTGGGGGAATGATACTAATAGGTCCCGACAGGGGGCTAGTGGTCGCCTGATGCTTCATGAGCTGTTAGTATTTCCATGAGGCTAGTGGGCAAGCTGTCATGGCTGCTTATTGCACCAAATGTCAGTATGTCACTGTTATGTTGCCCTAGTTTTGTTCCTCTCCTCTCTCATCATAAGCTGTGGTGTAGCCTGTCTTTTGTATTAGGTGTACTGAGCAACCACAACACTATATCCCACTCTTCTTAAAACAAATGAATACCATCAGTCAGACGGAGATAATAATTCAGTAGCTTTCCTCCAATGACTTCAAAGCACACTGCAAAAAAAAAAAACTCTAAATACCTCTCTGTGGTGTGTATTTTCATCCCCCTTTTGCACATGGGGAAACTGAGGAAGAGAGAAGCAGCGGGATCTGCCCAAAGTCCCAGCGAGTCAGCGGCGGAGTTGAGACTAGAACCTAGATCCCCTTTACACTGGCAGAAGCACCCCTTTTCCTACGCTAAGGCACCTTGTATCACAGCCAGCTTCCGAGTGCTTTCCTGCTTGCATTTGGTTCAAAAGCCTTATTCATGGCATGTTATATATTTAAAGAACATTCATACAGCACTTTTCCTAACAGCCATTGCAATGCGCCTGAGGGATTATTAAAGTTGATCTTTATCACAAGTGCTTAGCACTTGATATGTATGTTGATTATTATACATTTCAATTAAATCGGAGCCAATAGACAAGTCGCATAAATATAATATATGTGGACAAAAAGCAACCCCCCCCCCTGAATGAACTATTTACTAAGCAGGAGCTCAGAAGAGTTACAGGGATGTTTGATTCTTACTTCTGATGTAGTTGGCATTAAAATATACCCTCCCTTCAAAGAGAAGCTCCCATACTGTGAATATGCCTTTTCCATCCAGGCAGGGGCTAAATAATAGCAAATTATGAGCACAGAAAATATTTAGAACAAAAAAAAGGGAAAGAGGAGGACTCTGAATTATTAGCGCTGATCTATAGCTTACAATCGCATACAATTTGTCTTTTGAATACACCGTATGAACCCGCTATGAATAAAATCAGCCGATTTAACCCAAAATCAATGCTCTTTTGTAGAGTTGCTTAAAATCTAAGTGGAAAGGAAGGCTTTGAAGCTGCTTTCCCTCGGTAAATGCAGCACTCGACTGAACGTTTGATTTTTAGCGGAAGGCCACTCCGTCTCCTGATGCCCGGCTTAGCATTTTCATTAGAGAAACTGATGAGTAATTAGCAAATATGGAGAAAATGACTAAATTAAGTTTGGGTGGGGTTTTTTTAAGTTTCCTTTTAATGTCCATCAGTGAGAGGTTTTTCTCTCCCTCCCCCACCTTCCACCGGGGACTCACATCTAAGAGGTTCCCTGGGACTTGTGTACCAAGTGCGGGGATTGCTGAAGAAACAACAGAGGGTCCTATGGCACCTTTAAGACTTTTTACAGATTCAGACGAACACGGCTACCCCTCTGATGCTGAAGAAACGTGTCCATTGGCAAGCGCAATGCAAGTCTAGCAAGATGCATGGCGCTTCCTTTGTCTGGCTCGTTCCTTTAGGGAAATCCTGCTGTTCCTCCACCTTGGGAGCGCTGCCAAAGATGGGAAAGCTGGCAGCTGCTCGCTTCTCGGCAGGTTGGCAGGCTGCATCTTCATGTTTGAGCCAGCCAGGATGGTTGCTAGCAGGCCAGGTTGGCTTTTGCTAGGGGACTGAAGTCTGCTGCGTGATAGAGATGTGCAAAGTGATTTCCTTCATGCTCCTTAGGGAGTGGTGCTCAAGTCTTGTGGGCACTGGGATTTTGGCCATGGATGCACAAATGCAAGCCCCTAATACAGACCAGCGAAGACGTGATTTGCCGTGGCGCAGCTTATGCTTTTTCAAGCAGGGTTTCCCTTGTCTGAAATAGGGCTTTACTCCAATACCTGGCTTTGCTGGCTGTAACTGGAGTAAGTCCTCAGTGCAGACAAGATCTTGGTCTCTGTGGGATCCCAAGAAGTGATGCAACAGTGCAGATGGTTGAAGCCCTATTGCAGGGGATGTTTAAAAGGAGACGGAACGATAGAGTGTAAGGACCCAGCCTGCCAGAGACCAAGGGGCAAGCACTAAATGACTCTGGGTATCTTTTTTTCCCCGGATCTAGTTTCTGTAGTGTTGGGTTTAGAACTCTGAGTCCCCGCATTAACTTCAGGTAATTAACAGTGGGAAATTGAAGGTGGCTGGGATCACTGTCTCCCTTAATCACTTCTATGGTCCCCATTACTGAGTGCCTCATGGCCTTTGATAGATCTGTCCTCGCAGCACCCCAATGAGATCAGGAACTGCTACTAACCCCAGTTTATAGATGGGGGAACTGAAGCACAGAGACTTGCCCAACATCTGGCAGGATGGCTGTGGTGGAGCAGTCTCAGGCCAACATGTGAACCACCCTCATCACCATAGTGCTGTTATGCCAATGGTGGTGATCACGTGCTTTGAGTTACCGGATAAGAGGATGATGGTCTCTAGTAGATGGAGCTTAGGAGACAAGACCTCTGACTCATTGTGTGATTTTGGAAAGGTTAATTAACTATCATCATTATTATTATTTGTGTTACTGCACAGTGCCTGGGAGTCCCTGGTTGTGAACCCGGGTCCCATTGTGCTAGGTGCTGTACAAACACAGAACAAGGCAGCTGTCCCTGCCCCAAAGAGCTCACAGTCTATGTAACCTCTCTTAGCTTGGCTTTGGACTGGGGTCTCTCAGTTGTGTTGGGAGAATTAACATTGGTTAATATGCTTTGAAGGGGTAAAACATGTAAGTGCTGAGCATTATTCCTGGCTGCTGTTTGCAAGGTTTTTCATTGTCAGGAGATGCCCTGGTAGGGGGAGGGTTTTGCACACAATAGGAGCCCACAACCTAAGCCAAAGGAGTTGGCCAAAGTCCATTGCGAATTCAGTGTGCAAGCCCCACCCCAATGAATGAGCAACACCGTGGTCATGGTGCGTTCGCTCCACGCAGGTTGTTTTTGTCATATGGAGCAGCGTTGATCAGTGTGAGAATCTGAGATCTTTCTTGCTGGAGCTCTGCCGCAAGGCTGACTTTTCCTAGCCGCTTTGCTCTGGCCTCCTGAAGTGCATGCATTCTTTATCACAAACGAACAGAAGAATAATAAAAGAGAAAAACTCTCGATGTGTTCCAGACCTTGGGCAAAATGATATTGAAAAAAAGAGAGAGAATAAGTAATGAAAGAGAAAGAGAAAAAAACACAGGGGTGGGGGAACCTTTGCAAAGGAATCTGGTGTAGCCAGGGAATCAGTGACTCCTTCAATTATATGAAGATGTCTTAACTCCTAAGTCGTCCTTCATTATGGAGTCCATCACAGCAGGAGGGATGGTTAGCATAGTTGCTGTTATACACAGATCTTCAAAGCAATGACTGCATAGACACCTAAGACAGGATTGGGTGGCCCTGTTTGTTCATTTCAGGTCATGTTTGCTTGGCCTGTGGAGCTACCACTTGGGTGGATCACACAGGTGAAGAGAAGCCCCTTCCAAGGCTGATATGAAAGTGCAAGTGGCCTGTAGTGGTAGAGAAACATAGCCAGGTACTGTTACTAGACTAGACTTTCAGGCAGGTTTTCCATATTCCATCAGGGAGGAAATCCCCAAACTTTCCCTACAGTGTCAGGAATGGGGGAAAAAATCCTGAAAAAATAATTCTTTGTGCTTCAAAATGCGTGACAAATGTCAAACTGCTCCTCACCATACCTCTGTAAGACGGTTAAGTCGGGCAATACGTCCAGAACCACTTAGGAAATTCACACTGGCCACTGTTCTCCCCAGCATGACCACTCTCGTCTTCACGGCAACGACAGGGATAGAATTCACATCCCCTTCCTCCAGAAGAATGCACGCCTGCCATGTAAGCTAAAGGAGACTCTCCATTAGCTGTTAGAAGTCTGGGGGCATTGAGGGCATAGCAGTTCTGATTCTATCCAGTAGAGGACAGTAGTGAGGATGCATGGACATTCACCTATGCACAGTCTGGTTGGTTCATAGCCGTATCATCAACCTCTTATGGGAAAATGGGTCAGAGAATTTGAATAACATGTTGGGCGTCAAAGCCATGGTCAGAACTAATGAGTTTGACTTCTCCCCTAATTCTGCAAACAGACCACTCTGCCTCTCTCCCTGTACCCCTTCCTGTTTTCAGAAGGGCGTGTCGGTTTATTGGAGAGCACTGCAGAGTCTAACAGGCCCAAAGCTTGATTCATTTCCCAGCATGCTTTGGGAATGGCTGGCACTCTGGGCCTGCCCAACTGCAAGTGTCTATGGTGTCATCTCAACTAACGCATACAGTTGGCTGACAAAATTCAGAATTTGATATTTCAAATGTTTTGGGAATAGGAGGGGAAAAGATTATAGTTGTTTGGGAAAAAGTTGTCCCTTTTTTTGACCAGCTCTGCTCGTAAATAGGCTGGCACTAGGCTAAAAGTTGGGGCAGGAATCGGGTTTCAACTTGGATACATCACGTCCCCTTTGTAAGCCGTATAGCTTGAGCAGTATCGGTGGTTGTATCATGGCAGCATGGTTCACCATGATATCGGAGCCTCTCCCTGGAATGTTCTGGTAAGGGGGAAAGGAGAAGTCTGGCTACTCACCCCACTTCTGACCCCAAACTGTCTGTGTTGTTTCACTGATGCTCATGTCTTCAATGTGATGACAGTCCCATTGGTTTGTATTGGGGTGCATCATGGTTTTGAGCTATGTAATACAATATTGCCTGGAGGCCCCAATTGAGATCAGGGCCCCATTGTGCTAGGTGCTGTACATACAAATAGTAAAAGACAGCCCCTGCCCTGGAAGGTTTAGCATCTAAATCAGGGGTTCTTAACCTTTACTGCAGCCTGCACCCCTTTGGTTCTCAAAAATATGTTCTCGCACCCCTTAGCAAAAATCGTTGAAGTAGGTCAGTTCTTTAAACCTACATTTATCATAACTATAGAATGAAAGAGAGAGAATTATATATTTATTTTAATTTTGCAGTTAAAATTTAACGCCGTAATCGTTAAAACATGTATAATGTTAATAAATCCATAGGGTTGATGAAACAAAGTAGTTGTACTTACGTGCCTGTGCTTAATTTGTGTTTTCAATGATTTACCTTCTAAAAAAATCTGGCCTGTCTCGCACCCCCAGAAAGGGCACCTCACACCCGCAGGGGGTGCGTGCACCCCAGGTTAAGAACCACTGCTGTAAATAGACAAGGCAAGTAAAGAGTAGGAGGGGAGACAGAGGCACAGAGAGAGAGAGAGTGACTTAAAGTCACAGAAAATAATCTGTGCTAGAGCTGGGCCTAGAACTCAGATCTCTTGCTTTGCTGTTGAATGCCCAACCCTCTCGACAGTGCTGTCTTCACTTCCAGAGCAAAGCTTCTTTTTGTTCAAGTGCCAGGTTTAAGAAACAAACAAAGCCAATTTAAAAAAAAAAATTTTAGTTTAGACTATTTATATCTAGACACGCGAAAGCAGCACTCCAGTTAGTGGGATATTTGGAGATTAACAAGTCTAGCGCTGACTTGGCCAATTGATTTTCTGTGGCCATTAAATTCCACTTTAATTAAAACGCATATGCAGGGTTTTCTGGTTTGTTTTTTAATTTCCAGACAAAGGAGCTTCTGTCAGTGCTGCTGCTGCTGTGTTTGCAGCAATCAGCGTCCCCAGCCTTGCTATTTTCCTGGTTTCGAAGCAGTGAGACGTTCCTGGTAAAAGGTGCAGGAGATGAGCACCGTGGGTTTTTTGTTGTCGTTGCTTTAATTGGCTGGCAACTCTTTCCATTTCTTTCCCCATCTCATCCTTGTTTAGTTCGGTCTGTAATTCCGTACACAATACACACACGCTGAGGTGTGGTTTCAAGGTCTTAGCGTGTTTAGCAAATATTTCAGACGAAACGATCTGTTCAGCCGCTACGCTGATTGCCAAGATTACAGCACGACAACAAACATTATTCGGGGGATTGGAGATGAAATTACAACCCACTCTCTCTGCAGTGAGGAGCAGATGCAACATTAATTTCAAGCTGCAATGTCCATTACGCCAAGCTGTGGAATTGCAGCGCGTTAGCATTGCAGCCAGCCGGGCCTCATGGTTCTGCGGTGGAGGTAATAAACCCCATTGCTTGCTGGACAGAACCATGTAGCATCAGGATACTTCTACTAGGAACGGCTGTAGAATATGGCAGTACGGCTCAAACGGCTTTAAAACAAAAATGTGAAGTTGTAGCAACGCAAGGATCCATCTGCCTGTTGTCCAGTGGGAATGCCCATGGCTTTAGGAGCAGCATGAGTCCTACAATCTGTCTGTCGAATGCAGGACACTGATGATGGCCATTATAAAAGGGCAACATTTTTTGTATAATAATAGACCTTAGCCCTTCTGTAGCACCTTTCTGCTATGGCTGTGGTCCAAGGGACAGGGCACTGGACTGGGATTCAGGTTGTGTTCCCAGCTTTGTCACTCAGTCGCTGATCATGGGCAAATCACGCAACGCAAAGGTTTTCGAACCCCAAGTGTCAGGGGGGGTTGTGAGTAGCTTGTACTCGCTTTTCTTGTTGCAAGGTTTGCGGAGGGTCTCAGCTGGATCATGGGTTGATGGGAGGGGAACCCTAAGAGGCTCCCATGTTGGAAATATTAAGAACCACTGGCTTGACTGCCCTCGGCCTCAGTTTACCATTTCTATAAAATGGGGCTAATGTTATGTATTTGACCTTTTTAAAGCACTCGAAGATCTGCACACAAATAGAGCTATACAGGTGCGGGTGTGTGTTTGTGCGTAGTGTTACTGTTATTACACAGTGGTGTTAATGGTGCTACATCACTTCACGCCAGCTGAGAGCCCAGCTAGGCATCCTCAGCAGAGAGGCTGAGGCCAGAATGGGAGTGAGCTACCGTCTCTTCCTACCAGGATCTTTAGGACAGGGAGGAGGCACGTTGACTGGGGACAGCGGTGCAGGGAAAAATTACTTTGCTGCTCTCCCATGCTGCACCGGTAGAGAGGAATTCATACTCTGGGGCTGTCCATCCAACACTGGTCATCGGCAATACAGTCACTCGCACAACACTTTTCATCTCTAAAACCCTTAAAGTCAGCAGAGGGGAAGAGCAGTTAGAACATGTGTGCTGCCACATGCAGAATAAAGTTACTGCATTTGATCTCATTATGAATGGTTTTTGTTAATGGATGGAAGCTTAATACTGGACTAGAGAGGCCACTGAAGGTTAAACCCACCAGTCTATCCTTTGCCTCAGTGTTGTTTAACAGCTAGAGGAAGGGCCTGGGAATCAGAAGATTTCTTTACTCTGCCACTGACTCCCTCTGTTACCTTGAGCAAGTCACTTCACCTCTCTTTGCCTCAGTTTCCCTATCTGTTCCATTAACGCAGTAATACTTACCAACCTTTGTAAAGCGGTTTGAGATCCTTGGATGAGGGCCAATTAGTACTAAATAGAGATGCCTCAGAACCAGGATCTCAGTTCTGAACTCTCTTTGAATTTCAAGGGCAGTGTGAGCTCAGACTCCACTTGCCTCTACCGATTGGGTTCCCCGTGGAACCTGAAACTGGAAGGGTCATGCCTTCCAGACACCGTTGCAATCTTGCCAGCCATTCTTCGGAGATTTCAGCCCAAAACAGCTGTCTCTGGACTCTATAACAGGCAATTAGTCATTTCCATCTACTAATAATTAAGGTGAAGATTTTGGTCATGGTTATTTTTAGTACAAGTCACAGACCGGTCACGAGCAATAAACAGAAATTCATGGTAGTTTGTGACCAGTCTGTGACTTTACTAAAAACAACCTGGGGCAGGGCTGGGGAGAGAAGGGAGGAATGACAGCTGGAGCCCTATTAGGGGGACTGACAGCCCGAGCCCCACCGCCATGGGAGAGGGCACAGCCCCTGCTGCAGCCATGGGAGAGTGGCCGGGGGCCGGGCACACAGCCCTAGTGGAAGCTGCACATTCCTGGCTCCAGCCCCAGCACTGGGGCAGCGATGAGCAGCCTTGGTTGCAGCCCCATCGCAGCCACGGGGACGGGGTGCAGGGGGGGCACATAGTCCTGGAGGGGGGTTCACAGTCCTGGCTGCAGCTGCGGGGGGGAGGGGATGCATATGGCCCTAGTTCCTGTTCCAGTGGGAGATGAAGCCGAAGAAGTCATGGGGGCCCAGTAAAGTCATGGAATCTGTGATTGTCATGACCTCCGTGACTAAATCATATCCTTACTAATAATGTATTAACCCTGTGTAAGCTATTTATAAATGTTCCCTTACTGTAAAATCAGACCAAAAATTGCATGCAGTCTCTCAGTCTCACCGCCAACTGGGGCAAAAAATCTTTCCAGAACAGCTGGTGATTTGGAAACCCCACCTTCCTGGGACCTGAATCCCAGCCCCATAAGTCTGCTCCAGATCCGAACTCTCTCTCCTCAACCCATCTCTATTAAGTGTCTTCACTGTAACAGCAGCAGAGAGGCTGAGAAGAGGGTGATCAAAGGGAAAGAAGAGGATGGATTGAGATCAAATATTAGACTTCTGAATGCTTTCTATTAAGTGACAGCAAGAAAGCAAGGAAGAATGAGGATTATGAATTGAGTGCCCCAAAACAGGGCTTTCAAGGGCTTTCTCTTCCGAGTGTCGGGATGGAAAAACAAAGTTGAAGGGGAGGGGGGGCAGCCAAACAGTGAGAGGGACACATCAGAGCCCTGCAGCTCACTAAATGACACGCACCGAATGTTAGATTTGTTTCAGTATCTTTTATAGTGGCTGTTCCCATCTCAGCGAAGTTAATGAGTATCCAGTTTGCACTGCCTGCCGAGTCATGTCAGGTCTGAAATACAGCAAATCCTGTCTCAGGCAGACACTCCAGGGACTGACAAATAGCAGTTGCTTAACTGAGATGGCCGTCTAATAAAGACAGATCAGAATTTCTCTCCATGGCCCTGATATTTTTTTGCTGTGGCCCAAAAACTCACAAGACAACTCAGAATGGGGCGGGGGCACAATGGGGCTTTGAGCCAGCTTTGAGCTCCTTCAGTCCTGGCTGTTTTTGCACGGGGCTAGTTTCCCCCACTGCATTTTTACTTTACTCCATTGGCCAGGCCACACCCCTTTTCATCAGGCTACACCCCCTGCACTGGTGGCAGAGTAAGGGATAGGTGTTTCTACACCATCTCAGTACCACTGGAGGAGCTATACTGTGGTGATGCCCTATAGACAGTTATGCTAGCTTTAGGGCTGCTTTTTGCCAGCAGCATTGCTAAGTGCCTCCAAACCAGTGGAACACCTAGGCATATATGACTGGAGGTACTTTGGGCTGGGGTCTTAATGTGGGAGGATGTCTAACATGGGGGAATCTTGATTGTAGACCAGCATGAACTCTCTCCTCAAGCTCTGAGAGTAAAAATCCTTATCTGGATGGTTCATAGATGAGCACAAATGGACCTGTTATGATCATCTAGTCTGACCACCTGCATAACACAGGCCTGAGAATCTCACCCAGGAATTCTGGTTGACCTACCAGCATATCTTCTAGAAAGACACCCAGACTTGCATATGTCCTTGACATAAAGAATGCAACTCCCCCAGTTGTTCCTGTGCTTAATTACCTGCACTGTTAAACATTGCCATTTACCTTCATTGCATTTTTTTCCCTATTGAACTGGTACATATCTAGCAGGCAGGACCGGCTCCAGGGGTTTTGCAGCCCCAAGCGGTGGGGGGGGGAAGCCGCAATCGAAATTGCAATCGGTGGCACTCCGGCGGCAGCTCCACCGCGCCGCTTTCTTCTTCGGTGGGAATTCGGTGGCAGGTGCTTCCCTCCGAGAGGGACCCGCTGCCGAATTGCCGCCAAACAGCCCGCCGTGCTGCCCCTTCCCCTTGGCCGCCCCAAGCACCTGCTTGCTGGACTGGTGCCTGGAGCCGGCCCTGCTACCAGGCCCAATTGAAAGCTGTTGGTCTGTGCTCCAGTGTGTCTTTGATTGATGACATCATTCGGCTGCAGAGTAGCTGGCACGACCCAACAGGTCATCTGAGTTCCTTACTGGGAGAGCAGTATGTTAATTTAAAATGTGACTTCCCCAAGGGTACATAGTAGGAATCGTAGATGGTAGCAAGTAAATGGAGAGTGTTGTTGATCCTCTCATTCCATTCCTTCTCACTCCGTGAATGGCAATATTTTTACTTTATCGCAATTGCTGTTAGCTAAGAAAAATGACTCTTAACTCAGCCATCGGGGTGAGGGGATGATATAGGGATCATGGCTTATTGCAAATAAGTGAGACAAAGTGCAGTGGATCCTTACCTACTGGTATACAAGGGGTTAACTGCAGCTTCCTTTCCTCCTTTCCCCCTGCCCTTGCAGAGCTGAAGGAGGGCTGGTGGGGATTAGGAAGGGAGAAGATGCAGGTGGGCAGAACTGAGCCCAGGTTCGGTTTGTGGACTGGGAACTTTTTCTTTTTGTGTCATGGTGTGTCACCTTGCTTTGAGTTATTTATTAATGACTTGAAGCCTAGAGAGTTGCCAGTTAACCCATGGCCTCGTTGTGCTGGGTGCTGTACATACACATAGTGAGGAACAGTCCCTGCCCTGTGCCGCTTACAACATCCATAAGCAAGACAGACGACGAGTAGGAGGGAAAACGGAGGCTCAGAGAGGGGCTGCGACTTGCCCACGCTCAGACAGCAGGTTAGTGGCAGAGATGAGTCCCAGCCCGATGAAGACGACAAAGATTTCCTCCCACCTGACTGCTGCTGTATTTTAACTGCTGCTGAGTAATCCCATCATTTTAGTAGACTAGGCCAGGCATGTGTCTGTGCACCTCCTGTTACCATAGTATCCAAGCATCTCACAGTCTCCAAGGTATTTATCTTCACTACACCCCTGCGAGATGGGTCGGTGCTGTTGTCCCCATTTTATGGAGGAGGAACTGAGGCACAAAGAGAGGTTAAATGACTTGTCTAAGGTCCTGCAGGTAGTCTGTAACAGAGCAGGGGTTTGAACCCAGATCTCCCAAGTCCCAAGCTAGTCCCTAAATCACTGGAGCATCCTTCCTCTCTTCAGATGTCCTGCATGGTCCTTTGGTTATGCACATGTGTCCCTTGCTCTTCTGGGATGACAACAAAAGAAACAAAAAACAGACTTTCAGTGACCAGCTCCTGTAAGGAGAACTATGAATTGGCATGAAGTGTAACCAGGATAACATTTATTGATAATCCCTAACCACATGATGGACCTTCCACAATGGCATTAGCGCAGTGTCTTGGGGATATCTCAAACCTTCACACAAAATGGAACTGGTTAGATTATATTAGGGATGCTTATGAGCAAACATTGCTGTCATCTCGTGTGGTTTGTAGGCAGTAATTAATGTTTTATGTTAATATTCCTCTGCATCGTCTCAATATTCCTATATCTTAAGGACTGACATTTAAAGGAATAAACTTACTCCATCATGGTTTGGATTTTTGATCTGAGGGACTGAAGAAATAATCAACATCCAAATTAAATCTTCAGTGAGGCAATTGTAGGAAGAACATTGTTTCTAACAATATCATAATGCATAAGTAAAACTTTTTATCTCCTTGTGTTTTTCTTTGTCTCTCTCTGTCTCCTTGCATTTTCTTTAACCTTAGGATTTCATCAATTTCCCCTGTATGTCTCTCCTACTGGTATTTGGAATCAAGGACAATTTTTTTTTATTGAATTTCATATGAAATAGCAGCAGATGGAAACCTCTAGTTCCAACCAGTGGCATTATATTCAGGACCATGGACAGCTATCCTACTGTGAAGACAGCCACCTCCATTTGTTAGGACTAAGTTATTCCGGGCCATATTCGTTCACCTTAGGACATTTCCAATTCTGTTTCATTGGCAATATTTACGCAAACAGACAAAGTCTTGTTCAAAATGATTGGGGTTTAGAGCTCTATTCTCTTAGCATGTCTTCAGGTGGAAATGGCCTTTCCTCTTTTACCGAATGGCTTTCCCAGGTAAACTGAAGATATGATCGTTCTTACTACGGAAGACCTCTAAATAAGCCAAATTTGCTAATGTCAAATTACTGGTGAGCTGTTTGACCCCATATTTACTTTTAATTTTCCCAAGCTGTTGATAAGAGCTACACTAAATCAACCTGTCATTTGATCTTGGCGCTTGCTGTTGTAACTCAAAGATGCTGTACTTATGGTTATCAAAGAGGAACAGCTGTCAAACTGCTTAAGAGCACATTACAGTTTACATAGTGCATTGGAAATCACAAATGGGTATGAACTGTCCAAGGTAAAGCAGAGGGAGACATGCCAATGGACAGAAGATAAGTTAATATAAAACCTGTGTTCTTTGCAGGGGCTTTTTCAAAGAGATCTGGGAAGTAAAAAGAAAATAGAGACTTTAAATCAAGGTTTTACCCTGAAAAATGACATTGTGGAATTCCATATTTATTCTTACTCAATGATTTCGACAGCAAATTTGCTCCAATTACAGGTTTAAAAGACTATTTTCCCTAACTGCTAGAGCTGCAAAATCAAGCCGTATTCACCCTGCTTCTTTGCTTGTCACTAATCATAAAGATTTAGCAATCAGAGCATAACTGACAGTTGTGGTGCGGATAGTTGCCTTTGATTCCAGCGCTGTAAGTGAGGACAGTTCGTACCTAACAATAATGCCTTGGAGGTACACAACACCGTTCATCCGAAGACTTTTAAAGGATCTCGCAATCGTTAAGCGTCTCTAGAGCTCTGATAGGTACCAAGCATTCTGTGTATTTTACAGCTGGAGGAACAAAGGCAGAGAGGTGAAATGAGATGACTCAGTGACAAAGCAAATAGATGGCCATGTGGTTAAGGTGCTGAATTGGAAAAGACAGTGTGGACTAGTGGATAGAGCACGGACTGGGACTCAGAAGACCAAGGTCTTATTCCCAACTCAGTCACTGGCCTTCTGAGTGACTTGGGCAAGTCACTTCCCTGCTCTGTGCCTCAGTGTCCCCAGCTGTAAAATCTCTCTTCTTTGAGATCTACCAATGGAAAGCAGCAAGAGTTAAGTATCAGAGGGGTAACCGTGTTAGTCTGAATCTGTAAAAAGCAACAGAGGGTCCTGTGGCACCTTTGAGACTAACAGGAGTACTGGGAGCATAAGCTTTCGTGGGTAAGAACCTCACTTCTTCAGATGCAAGTAATGGAAATCTCCAGAGGCAGGTATATATCAGTGTGGAGTTAACGAGGTTAGTTCAATCAGGGAGGGTGAGGTGCTCTGCTAGCAGTTGAGGTGTGAACACCAAGGGAGGAGAAGGTGTTCACACCTCAACTGCTAGCAGAGCACCTCACCCTCCCTGATTGAACTAACCTCGTTAACTCCACACTGATATATACCTGCCTCTGGAGATTTCCATTACTTGCATCTGAAGAAGTGAGGTTCTTACCCACGAAAGCTTATGCTCCCAGTACTCCTGTTAGTCTCAAAGGTGCCACAGGACCCTCTGTTGCTTTCAGCAAGAGTTAGATATTATTATTGCTATTGTTGTTTGAGAGTCACTGAAGTGCTAAGTAAGTGCCCAGATAGTGGAGTAAGGTGCTCCATGTAAGTGCCCAGGTAGACTGATGGCAGAGCTGTGTGTAAAACCTTAGAGTCTCGACTCAGTCCCCGTCGAGCTACTATAAAATGCCCTCTCTCGCCAAAGAACAACATTTTTAGAGAGTAACAAGAAATGGTGACTTGGGAATTTCACAGACATACCTTCACTTACAAAGTAGCCAGCGAACAACCTTGTTCAAAACTCACTGTATTAAAATATTTATTGTTATATTTAAAAAAACCCTCTACTTCTGATGGCAATACAGTAAAGAGTTCCTTCATGTTGTATAAATTTATGGCCAAGTTCTGCAGTATCATATTGTATATCCCCACCCCCACGGACCATTCTGCACAGACAGTTTTCAAAGGAAGTCATCCTTGGAAAAAAAGAACTAGGGAGCAGCATGTTTCACTTTGGCATGGACGCGTAGCTGGACTTTAGGAAAGTTTTCGATGCACTAGCTTTGAAGATTGCTTGCTGTGGGCTTCATTATTCCTAGGACTTACACACTTGCTCAGGAGAGTCGGAAATCCTCTTCGAGCCCTGCATGAACCACATGGACCTTGGAGATGGGTGCATAGAACAGAGGGGCACTGGGCATCTGTTTATTTCCTGCCCCCAGAGCCGAGGGGCAGGGAATGAGCAGAGTTGGAGTGTTGTTTGGGGCGGGGGTCTGATCTGGCCCATGACGGAGATAAAAAAAGATTGCAAATTTGGGATCCAGATTTGAATTCCCCCAAATTTCAGAGAGGTTCATTTTGGGGGGCAAGGATCATCTCGTTCTCTCCATACGGCACCTAATGCAATGGAGCCCAGATACCTGAATGGGACTAGGAGGCGCTACTGTGGTGCAGCAAAGCGCAGTGGAGGGGTGTGTTTGTAGAGCACTCCAAAATTCTGCACTCTTGCTGCCCCATATTGACCCTGCTGGCATTAACTAAAAGATAACTAGTTCATGTCAATGTGGTCCTGGCATTGATGTGAACTGGGTATTGTTGAGTTTGAGCCAGCAGGATCTACACAGGGCAGTTAGAGCATTCAACAGGTGACATCACTCTAATGCGCTTTGCTGAGCCATGTAGCCAAGCCCTGATTTGCTTCTGAACAGCTGCAGTGAGGAGCAAAATGAACCAGCCTTTCTATGGCACGAGAGAGTCTCTTCCACTGTTGCTTAACGGTGACAGTGGGAAATGCAATTTCTCTGAGTGATATGTTCATAATAAGACTCCTTTATTAACGCTTTGTAATGACCTTGCTGGGGCACAATTGAGTGGCTTGTCATCGGTCCTGATCTTATTAGACCTGTCGGCAGAATTCAACATATTAGATCATAAGTTGCTCTTTATCTTGCCTGCCATCAGTGTCTAAGGCAGTGTATGCTCCCGATTCCCTTATATCTTTCTGATGGCTTTGGGTAGCTTGTAGCTCTAATCTATCATGCGACTTATTGGAGGGTATCCTACAGGTTTCTCCACTAAGTCAGTTTCTTTCTTCATCTTTAGACTCTTATAGACTACAGCTCCTGTTTTTTTTAATGCCACTTGTAGGCAGATGATTTTTTTTTCAGTCGAACCCCAAACAAAGCCCAAATCCAAACACTGCAGAGGAAATAGCCAGAAAGGGGATGGGGTTAAAAATCTGAAACTGGTTTGTCTCTTATTTAACTTGTAAGCTCATTGATGCAGGGGATATCTTTTTTTATTGTGTTTGTACCACACCTGGTGCGACAGATCTCTGGTCCATGACTTTGGATCTTATGCACTACAGTATAAATAATATTGGGTCAGAATTAGGCAGACCGCATATATCTTCACAGTGAATTCAGCTGCTGTATTTGAACGCACCCAGACTGTGTCCTGTTGAAATCTGGATGTGAATTCTGTGGCCTTTCCGGTCTCCATATGAAATCAAAAGCTATAGTCTCTTGGTATTGTCTGAATCTGAATCTGTCTGTTGTCTCATAACACAAGAACTAGGGGCCAAAAATGAAATTAACAGGCAGCAGGTTTAAAAAACAAATAAAAGGAAGTATTTTTCACAGAGTGCACAGTCAACCTGTGGAACTCCTTGCCAGAGAATGTTGTGAAGACCAAGACTATAACAGGGTTCAAAAAAGAACTAGATAAATTCATGGAGGATAGGTCTGTCAATGGCTATTAGCTGGGATGGACAGGGACGGTGTCCCTAACCTCTGTTTGCTAGAAGCTGGGAATGGTGACTGGGGATGGATCACTTGATGATTACCTGTTCTGTTCATTTGCGGCACCTGGCATTGGCCACTGTCGGAAGACGGAATGCTGGGTAGATGGACCTTTGGTCTGACCCAGTATGGCCGTTCTTATGTTATGGTCTTATGTGGTAATGTTACTGGTTCTCTAGGTGAGTTCCCCAGCTGGTGTCGAGTATCAGAGGGGTAGCCGTTTTAGTCTGAATCTGTAAAAAGCAACAGAGGGTCCTGTGGCACCTTTGAGACTAACAGAAGTATTGGGAGAATAAGCTTTCGTGGGTAAGAACCTCACTTCTTCAGATGCAAGTAATGGAAATCTCCAGAGGCAGGTATAAATCAGTGTGGAGATAACGAGGTTAGTTCACTCAGGGAGGGTGAGGTGCTCTGCTAGCAGTTAAGCTGTGAACACCAAGGGAGGAGAAACTGCTTCTGTAGTTGGATAGCCATTCACAGTCTTTGTTTAATCCTGTAAGACTTGTGTAGATATCAGGAATGGCAATATACAAAAACCTGTAGGAGAACACTTCAACCTCCCTGGCCACACAATAGCAGATGTAAAGGTAGCCATCTTACAGCAAAAAAACTTCAGGACCAGACTCCAAAGAGAAACTGCTGAGCTCCAGTTCATTTGCAAATTTGACACCATCAGATTAGGATTCTGTTAGTCTCAAAGGTGCCAGAGGACCCTCTGTTGCTTTCCCCAGCTGGGACACTGAGTGAATCTGAAAAATGGCTGTTACATAGCACACACAGAAGTGATGGGGTTTAATGAATTAGTGCATGCAATGTGCTTTGAGATCTTCAGATGGGAGGTGACAGAGTAATGTGCAAAATATTATTAAACATAGATTTAGCTGTTGAGGAAACTTTCAAAAGTTATTTACCAAAACCCAAATTTATAACCTAGCATCCAAACCAAAATAACCCCCACAAAAAATGAAACAAAATAGACATTGATTCCCGCCACCCCCAGCTTCTCTTGGGAGGGAATATATAGTCCTTTTACAGGCATGCCCCAGAAGGTCACTTGGGTTTTAAGGGAACTCCCAGTGAGCTAATAAACCAATATTGTTTCTGCTAGTGAAGCATCTGTGCCCCACCTGTAGAATTCTGGCCTTACTGGTCTGACTCTTGCTACAAAACTTCGGCTTTTACTAGTGCAACAGGGATTTTGAAATCGACTGAAAGGTGTTAATATTGAAGATGGATTTGAAGCAGAAGCCCCACATCTGAACTATCCCTGAAGTGAGGTCTGGATCTAATTCCAAAGTTTGCAGAGGATGCCTATGTATCTCTCTTGTTGTGAATCCCCAGCTGTGAACATCTCAGAACTTTGAGAAGTTCCGATCCGAACTCTGGTCTCTGATTTCTAATTGAATATTTTTCCCAGCCCGAGCCCAAACATCTACATCACCGTTAAACAGCCCCTTAGCCCAAGCCCCAAGAGCCCAAGTCAACTGGTATAGGCCAGACGCTGGGGTCGAACTGCAGTGTAGATGTCCCCTTAAGCCATGTCTATACGTACACTGGTACAGCTGCAGCACGTATAGTGAAGACGCTCTATGCCAACGGGAGAGAGCTCTCCCATTGTCATAAAAAGCCTACCTCCGCGAGCAGCATAAGCTATGTCGGCAGGAGAAGCTGTCCCACTGACATAGCGCTGTGCACACGAATGCTTATGTCAGTGTAACTTATGTCGCTCAGGGTAGGGGGGGGGTATTCACACCCCTGAGGGACATATGTTTTGCCGGCATAAGCTATAGTGTAGACATAGTCTTAGGCCCTTCGCTGAGGGCTGATTTACACTGAAAAGTTATGTCAGCATAGCTACATCTCTCTGGGATGTGAAAAATCCACCCCCCTGAGAGACATAGGATGACCTAAGCTCTGGCGTAGACTGCACTTGGTCGATAGGAGAATTCTTCCATTGCCGTAGCTACCGCCTCTCAGGACTGACAGGAGAACCTTTCCTGGTCCTGTAGTAAGTGTCTCCACTGAAGCGCTACAGCAGCGCATCTGTAGCACTGTGGTTGTGCCAAGGTAGAGTTTTAAGTGTAGACACAGGCTGAGATTGTCACCCTGGAGGCCAGTTGTGAGGATGGTTTTTTTGTGATGTAGACACCCGTCCAAATACAAAGTGGACCGAGCAACACAGGTTATTGCCAGGGGCCACCAAGAAGCCTGGCATTAATTTACGCTTGCCACTGACTTGGGTTGGGTTTGAACCATAGATTTTAAAGCCAGGAGGGGCAATTATGATCTTCTAATCTGACTTTCTGCGTAACATAGGCCAGAGAGCCTCCCCCAGGGATTCCTGCATCAGGCCTCTCTGTATCTTGTGACTGAGCTAGACTCTGGTTTTTTAGAGTTATCCGGTCTTGATTTAGAGCCTTTCAAGTGATGGAGAATCCACCATGTCCCTGGGTCAGATGTCCCAGTGATGAATTACCCTCACCCTCTAACCAGAATTTGTCTAGCTTCACCTTCCAGCCATTGGATCTCATTCCACCTTAGAGACTTCTGCTGTCCAAAAGCTCTCCTGAGGTACCTATGCCAAATCTCCTCTCAACTTTCTCTTGGATTAACTAAATAGATGGAGTTGCTTAAGTCTCTCGTGGTGAGGCAAGTTTTCCAGACTTCTTGTAGCTCTTTTCTGAACCCGCAATTTCTAGGGAAAAGACTCCACAGCTCATTACCAATCCTGTGGGCCAGCCAGTCCACCAGACCCCCCCCCCAACTTGAACCTGCTTTGCATTATTTAACTTTTGAGTCCTCATTAACTGGACAATACATATTGCTTGAGCAGCCCACCACCGTCAAGACCTATGAAGCAGAATTCCACACATATAGGCCATTTCCTAGCTGGGATGGGGCATGCGTTCGTGGAATCAGACAAGTCAGAGATGGAAAACAGCTCTTTTTAGTGTCTCTCCACGTCCATGGAGGATTATTCCCTTTTGTACGCGGATTGTGGCTGGCCTGCTCCCGTGTGCAAGGGATGGAGAAGTGGAAAGGGCCCTTTCTGCCATGCTTTGTGCGCTTTTGGAAGAGGTATCCAGAACCCCCAGCCCTTGTGCTATTTGAGCATTGGACTGGAGGCCTGTTAGCAATGTCAGCACTGCTCGACTCCCCAGAAAGAGGCACACGTACCTTCCACCTCACACACCAGCAGACAGGTTGCAGCCAGCATGAAGGAAGCCTTCAAAAAAGGTGTAAGAACCATCTCTGCTTATGATCCCACCAGCACCCCAGGAAGTATTCCCCACTGTGAGCCCTATAAGAATAGCAAGCGTCTCTGGGGAACGGAAGAGGTGACATCCTCATCCACATGTCTGCCATCATGGCTGGGCATATTAACGGCCCAGCACAAGGCTTTGTGTTTCGCCCAGCCTAGGTGCACCTCTCCCCAGTATGGGACCTTCCACCATTTCTCTTGGGAGAGTGATTCTAACTCTTGACTGTTGCAGTGTGAGACCCCCAAACAGCAGAAGTTAGGTATGCACCCATTAAATGGGGTTACTGTTCTCCTGTTACCGTTGTTGCTGCGAGGTCTTGAGCTCTTCTGGCACCCCATTAAAAAGCTGGGATTAAGAATTAGTGCAGCATAGTGGAAGGGACAGGCCAAACAACTCCGCGGCTCCAAACAACAAATTATTCCTGAATCAAACATCTCATTAGTGGCTTCGGTGTCACCGCTCTGTTTTGCATAATTAAGTTTCATGGGGCGTCCCAATTAACAGTTGCGCCACAACCTAGGTAGGACCAATCTCCCATTTATTTACCCCAGCTGTATCTGAAAGTGCTGCCTTGTGAATCAGAAGCATTTACAAGTAGATTAGGGTGCGTTCTGGGTCATAAACTGAGTAAGGCTGTAATTGCTTTCCTACAAAAGAGAACTGCAAATAAGACAGGTGTCTCCTTTTTTTCCTCCAGAAACCCCTTTTTTCCCCTGTTGATGTGTGTCTGCAAATCCTCATTCCCAGCTAAATAATACAGTTATGGCACTGAAAACCTTGTAGAAGCTTTTTTCAGCTTGACAGCTCTTACTCTGTAATATTTCAAGGCATATTCCCCCCCCACCCCCTTCTTCTTCCTCCTCCTTGAGACTCCACTAAAGAGAGACTCATTTAAAACCCACATATTATGGCTTTGTATATTATCAGTCAACTATCTGAACATGCACACAAGATGTTAGGGAAAGGGTCGGAGCGATGGAGGGGGTTAGGTTTCAGGCTCTTGGATTTAACTGGGAAAAAAGCCAAAATGTCGTTAGAAGCACTTGGATATGGCAGAATGCGAAGCACCTTAGTCTCTGTGCAGGTACTTAATCATTTATCAAGGCAGGGGGATTAAAACCTGACCAGCAAATATTCTTCTTTTTGAAGAGTTTTCCCTGGAAGGAAGGAAGAACCCAGAGAGTTAGCAGCAGTTTCAACCATTGAGGAGCAAGAGATGATCTCGCAGTCTAGAAGCTCTTTAGGCCAAATGAGCTTTTCTTGCTTCAGATATTTCTTAATCGTGGTTTCTCATAGGATTATGAAGAAGCTGGCAGGGAATTTTTATGTATTTATTTATTTAGCTTAACAACTATTTCCAGGGTGTTTGATCAGACTTGGAGCCTGCAGTCTCTGAAGAGGGAGGGAGAGATTGGGCTTCCCACAAGTTTTTGCTCCTTCGTATTCACATAAGGAAAAGCTGCCATTTCCTGCTAAAAACCCATTTGTCTTGCAAATTTCGATAATGAGCAGATTTTGCAATAAATACCATGTAATCTGCAATGACAGTTCTCTCATTTCTTTTTTATTAGTTCAATCTTTTCAGCATCTGAACCACGTAGCTGTGAGTCTCAGAGGAGATTTAGGCAGCTCTGTGGGTTTTTTTTTAAACACCTTGGCATAGAATTCCACCATCCGTTCTCCCATTGCAGCCTCTCCATTCCCTCCTTGCTATCTTTCATTTATTTATTCCATTGTATATTTTAACAGCATCTGTCTATTGCTCAAGGCACCCTTTCATGTAATTTAGAATATACACAGGCATGTATTAGACAACATGCCCCATCATGCCATCGCTATATTGCTGCAACATCCTACAACGCAACAACCAGATCAATCCAGCCATGACCTCATCCCATTCCCAATTGCCTGCAAAAATTGATCGGCTTTCAGCTTGCCCAGAAGGTCACAGAGTATGGCCCCTGATGGGGGTGGTACTTTCTCTTTCTTCTGGAGAATTCTTGGCTACTAGCTCCCATCTCTCTCAGATGAAAAGGCTAGTAGCTTAAAAGTCTCCAGTTGTTACAACTGTAGTCTAAAAATCACCAACATGGTCAAACACACGGGGGATTTAACACTGGGTGCTCCAGAGTTAAAAATATGAGCTGCTGCAGATTGAGATAAAGAACGAAGCTTGTCTAGCTGGGGCTGTAACTGACTCACAATTCTGTGAACCGGGCTCAGAGGGGGACCAGCAACACACACTGACGAGTGGGTTATAGTGGGACATGACAAGAGATGGTCTCTCAAATAGTTGATAACCCAAATTAGGGCTTCACAGGTCAAGACCAACACCTTAAATTCCCCCCGGGAGCCAGTACAGAATATTGAACAATTAACGTGTGAAAGTTTCCATATTAAATGGTTCTTAATAATAAGCAGGAAGTCACATTCTGCACCAGCTTAAATTTCAGGATGGTCTGCAGGTAGAGCCATATTACAGTTTTCTAATCTCAGGGTGACAGCGGCACATGTAACTGTAGCAAGAGCTGCCTCTGAAAGGAAAGACCGTCTTTCCAAGCTGTGATGGTAGTGGCAGGGAAAAGCCATCTAAATGAGCCTGTGAGGAATAAATAAGAAAACAAACCGCATGCGGGATGGCCTTTGCGACAATGTGCCATTCACGATGACCTTTACCGAGGCATATTTAAAACTCCGGTTTCTCTTTGTGCTTCCTCCAATCTAGAAGTGAATTAAAGAACCCATTGCTTTAAAAAATGCTCCATCCTGGTGTAATAAAACTTGGTGAACTTTAACTTTCATTTTCATCTCACTCTCCGTATTTTTCTTTTAACAGGTAAGTGGCATTTGCTTAGTGTTGAACTTCATGAAAGTGCAGCATTAGGGATGTAAAACATCCTCGCCTGGTCGGAGATTCCTTGGCAGGTAAACCCCCCTTTTTTTTTTCTGTCCGGTTCAAGACGTTTTCTTTTCTTCTTGATGTTACTGAAGTTGGCTGATATTGCAGAGGAGCAAGTATGGAGGTGTGCGGGCTTCATTTACAGGTCACTGCTTTGAGGAGTTGAGTTGCCCGATAGATTGGCACTGCTGTCTATCTTCATAGCTTAGGTTGAACGTTGCACTTTGGGAAAGTGAAGGGTTTGGGCCCTCTGGAAATGTGAATCTTGGAAGCTCGGCATCTGGATGCAGCTTAGACAGCTGCTTAGGTACAGGGTGGCCTTTGCTTTCACGCAGACATAACAGGGTTTTTTGAGTAATTGAATATGATAAATCTGACCAGGAGTTCTTCTGATTCTACAGACCCTCATGCAGATTCCCAAAGAGACAGGAGTCCAGAGTAAGAGTTTTGAAAAGCTTCTCACTTGTGCTGCTTCCAAAATGATGCTAGATTTCACTTATATTCACACCCCTCGGGGTTTCCAAAGCACGGGGTTTGCATCAATAGAAGCTTTCACAAGTTTTTCTGCCATTCCCTCCTCTCCCCTCCCCGCAAGTATTCTCATTGTACAGCAGTTTTCACAGTCACTTTCAGTGCAGGCCTTCCCCACCCCTTGCCCCTAGCTCCAGACAGGTTTCTGGTTTTGTCTGGACCTACAGCTTAGCCCCATGACGCACACAAAATAAGTGGCCGACAAAGCCGGCCAAAAGACCAGGTTCGCCACTTCCACTGCACAATGTTTTTGCAAACTGCTCAAGCAGAGATATTCCCAGCTCGCCTCCTTTAAGTGCTCAGACTGGACTCCAAATGGGAATTCAGAGGCAAATGACCAATGCGGATCAGTAATGCCAACTTCTGGGAGACGAAAGACATTGGTATGAGTTGGAGCTTTCCAGTCTTCCTCTCTTTACAGATAGATCCCTGTCATTATCTACTTCGTTTTTCAGTAACCATGCAAGGCTAGATCTGCTCTCAGCTACAGCAGCATAAATCCAGGGTAGCTCCACTGACTTCATCACCACTCAGATCAGAATCTGTCCTGCAATTGTTTGGCTTTACTGAAGCTGTCCTTGGATGTATTTACTTGCATTTCAACTATTGTCTCTCTGTAGTTATATGGCTCCCATCACTATGGCATTGGAGCATCTCCCAAGTACAGTGTGTTGAAACAGAAGTAACAATAGCAATTTCTGTCTTTGTTTCCTTCCTTGCTAACCTATAGCAGAGAAAAAGCTTAATTATGATTATTTTTAATTTATGTTTCTGTGGGTGAATGTGGGGTGTGCAAAGGACTTATTGGAAGACAACTGAATTGAATTTTTAATATATTTCTGAACATGACAAGCCCCGGGGTCAGGAGTGAGTGCCGTGGTCTGGGTCTCGCTCCCATGAAAGTTCTGTCGCCAGCACCCATGAACCTCCCCTGATTGGTTAACAGTGGCAGTGGAAGGAGAGGCAATGTCTCAGGGAGCTAGGGGCAAGGTCATGCAGGGCTTTGAGCATCAGGATGGAGATATGAACTGGACTCTGCGGGCGGGGTGAGGCAGGGCGGAGGGCTCACAAGCAAGGAGATATGTTCGCAGCTGCCTTTGTTGGTAAGCAGAAGGGCTGCTGTGTTCTGTGCCTTTTTCAGCTTGCCTGGCTTCAATACTAGGTATAAGAATGAGTTGCCGTGAATGTGTGAATCCCCACAGCTAGCTCTGTGTCTGTTAGGATGGCTTACAATCTTATGGTCATTTGCAGATGGATTTTGGACCTTTTTGGTGCCATTGTCATATGGGCAGCCATAGAATGGAGGAGTTAAATAAATAAACTCAAGCCAGGAAGCCACTCAGCAACCTGCGGGCAGGTAATCTTGACCGTAGGGGATCTTACAGAGAAGTCATGTTTTGAAACTCTTCAAACCAGCATCACTTCCATCCTGCCTGGGTTCAGCTTTACCAAGCTGCTTTTCGTCTGGGTTTGACTGTCACCCTGGTATCAGGAGACGGTGTTTGTAGAGGAGGTGCACAGCTAGACACTGTGAAGGTGCTGCTGAAGAGCGGCTTGAAATCTTTCAATCCACAAAAAATAACCCCCAAAAACCCTGACTCTTTTTAAAAAAAAAAAAACTTGTGGAAAACTTTGCTTTTGTTTCATCATATTATTTTTAATCATTTTTTCAAAGTCACTATTGAAAGTTATCAATACTTTTCAGTTACCAAAAACCTGGTTTTCAGTAAATGGAAATTTACCCTAAATTTTTCCATTAAATAACTACATTTTTTTCACCCCAAACCTATTAAAATTGGGTCAGAAAACATAAAGATTTAAAAAAAAATCATTTTGACCAGCATTTCCTGCTGACACTTCATCGTAGGTCTTCTCACCCAGTGGCCTCACCTAGATGTTGATGGAAAAGTTGCCCTTAATGCCCCTGAAGGCCTCATTCTGACAGGAAGGATGGTCCAGTGGTTAGGTCACTAGTCTGCCCCTTGGTAGAGCCAGGTTCAATTTCCTGCTCTGCCACAGACTTCCTGTGTGACTTTGGGCAAGTCCCGTAGTCTCTATGTGCCTTTGGCTGATGGTATGTCCCTATCTCGTAAGAGTGAGGATAACGATATTAAAAGATTGTGAAGGAATCCGATACTATGGTAAAAGAAGCCCTATACATACTATAGATAGATCAGAGTGTTTTTAAGTTGATATGACCTTGGCCGGCTCCTCTACTCCCTATAGAAAGCATTTCAATTCACACCCGGAGAGGAAAGGCAGGTGTATTTGGTCATCATGCTGCAGAGATGACCAGTGGAATAAGTATGAATGCGCTTCCTTTGTCTACCAACAGGAGCTCATCCACCAGAATAAAAGGACTGTCCCTGTACTATGCCCTAGTCTGAAGCCTGACGAATGGGGACCTGGGATCCCAGCAGCTGCTGTGTGCTACAGAGACTCTGTTTTTTTATCACCTTGCTTAATAATGAGAGATGATATCCGGGGCTTGGGTGAGGGGAAGGCGGTAGTTTGCAAGGTCCCTTGCACTGAGTGATGGTTTTAGTACTGGTCTGACTATTGTGTGTTTTAGGATGGGTGGCAGATTCCTCCTGGACAAAGGGGGGGGATAGAGAATCTCTGCTAAGAAGGGGTCCCGGTGTCACCATTCAGGAAGGGCTGGAGTCCAAGTCACTGGGATCAAGTGGTGGCCTCCTCTGCCATCAGTGTCTCCATGACAACTGCCGTTGTGAATGGTGAAGAATGTTGAGTTCTGCCCTTGTGGCTCTTGTTGGCCTACGCAGCCATCCTGGATGCAGGGATGATCTTCTCTGTAAGAAGATAATTCCTAGCAGCACATTGTATCAAGAACTATCAGTGCAGTGACCTTGTGAGAATACTACATGGTCCCTTGGCTTCCATTCCCCAGAACTGCACCGCCCAGGCTCTGCAGGATGGTGGAGGAAACTATCCATTAGTGGCCCCTTAGATTGCTTCATAAATAAGTATTAACAGAAGCCCTGCTTTTGGATGGTGTAATTTGGCTGCTGAAGATGTGACCCTCCCATGGCTGGAATATTTCTGATGGGTTATTTTCAGTTGGATGTCAGTTACCGGGATGGGAATGAGAAGGAACAGTTTGCCAGGTGGCTGCTGAGCAAGATTTAGCTTTGTTATATAACTCTCTTCAGCTCATTCACAGGATGTCACTTTTTCTCAAGTCTGCACATTATCTCACCCTAGCAGATGCAGCGAGGTAGAAATACAAGGCTATTTGTGATGCAGTTTATTAAGACACATTTTAGAGCCGGTTCGAGGAGGCACTGGCTGGAAATGTTAATCATCATAACCGACAATGTATTGACCTGCCTTCTGCTTTACCTCGCTGCCTTGGGGAATTGGAGAGGAATTGAGGACAGGATATCACTCTAATTCCAAGGTTTCCCCCGATCCTCCCCCCCCCTCCTGGCTCCCTCCCTAAATGTATCAAAATGTATCATTGAAATGTTAGAAAGGGGCAATGGTTTCTTCGCAAAGGGATTATGTATTGGAGGCGTTGCAGGGAAGGAAACTTAGTAGTGGGAGTCACACTGCTTGTGTGGGAGTTATCTAGTCTTGGTAGAAACAAATAATAAATACCATGGCTAACTCCCCCCAGCTGCTGTTACGCCAGAAGAAAAGGTGTCATTGTTTCTTCCCTTTTGTTTTAGACTTCTCTGAACCAAAAGGGCTTGAGGATTTTAACGGTCTATCTTAAAGATTGAGAGTCCCTTTATGTGTCAAGCCACAATCCCATCCCTGGCAGTACCAGCCTCTGTTTGATTTTATGAAGCTTGTTTTGGATAGATGGTATTTTTATAGCTTCTGCCTTGCTTCACCGATGGCCATATTGATGTAGCTGTACAGGACAGGGCTAATAAATAGTTTATAAAACTGTAGGTTCATTCTCCCAAGTGATCTACAGCTGTGCTCGGATAGACTGCAAATCACAGATTCAGCGACTCTTCGTACAAACATGGAGGGGGGGGTTAATAAAAAACAACCCCAAACCAATAGAAAGTCTCTCTCTTTCCTGAGCTTGAGCTGAACTTTCCCGTTAAACTATCATTTTAGAAGAGCAGCAGAGAATGAAATGATGGAGCTCAGTGTTTCGTTAATGCAGCCTCACCTTACACCCAGCCGTTAACGCGGCCTGAATTGCTAGAGCTTACGGTGGTTGCTTTTAAAACCTGCCCGAGGCAGTTTGGCCTTAAGATTTTCCACAAAGAATTAATTAATAAATACACACACAAATAAATAAATAAATAACGGCCCAGCCCCAGCTGGGTCCATGGACACCAGTGGTTATCTCTGGTTGTAAATGATATTAGCTGCTGCAGCTTTGGCCTTCCTGCGATCTCTTGGATTAGACTAAGGAGCTTGTCCAGAACGTGCAAATGAGTAAGTTTTGTGACATGTTAGCAATGACGTGGTAATTTAATGCAAATGGTGCTAAGCATGCCGTGTTGAGAAAGGCATCTTAGCTGGTTGCAGTGAACCCTAAGCTGCTCTAGGATTGATCCCAACCAGCTCATATACTTTTAAAGGGGTTATGCCCTGTCTACACTAGGGTCTCAGAAGGGTTTTATAATATGTTGAAACACAGTAGCTGACAGATTTTTAAAACAGATCTAGTCTCCTTGTCTGGACAGGGCTCAAGGCACTGATCCCACAATCAGATCTATGTAGAGAGAATTTGGCCATTTGACTTTTTTCATCTGCATCCTCCCACAGACCTTCTTCTCAGTCCCACCCTCCATGCCCCAGCACTTGTATAACCTGTGGGTCAGTGAATATCCTTCTGTGATCTGTCTGTTTAAAGTTCTCAGTTTCAGAGCCTGGATCTTTAGTTCAAAGTTGTAGAAACTCTCACATATCGCCAGAGGTCCCTGCTTTAGTCCCTGATGTGTTGGCTACGATGGTGGCCATCACACTTGGTTCATGGAGTGCTTCATTCTCTGGAGCACCAAGGACAGCATCATAGACCATAAGTGGTTGCTGGGTTGAGAGCCGCTGAAAGTATAGCATTGGTTAAAAGCTGTATTGAGTGATTGTGAGAAAAAGAGAATAAATTCTCGAACCTGTGTTGAGTCGCATCCTCAGTTCTGTGAGCTGTAACATGAAGGAAAGGCCTGTTTCAGAGCCCCCTTCTTATTCAAATGGGCACAGGTAGGGGGTTCTGTACCGTGGAATCCCCTGTAATGAAACTAATTCTTCTCCTCATAGAATGACTTCACTGCCAACAGAGTTTTGCTCTGAGTTCCTTAGGAGCAGGTTCTGCTGTTAAATGTCCCTTGATCTCTGTGCAGGAATTGCACGGATGTCAAGGAGGATCATGCCTAAGGACGAGGGGGCTCTGATTGAAATGGAAATGGGACCACACTCTCTTCACCTGCCCTGCGTTAATAGAAAGCCTGACTTCCAAGAACTGTTTCACATCCTCGTGCTTTTTAAAAAAAATTCACCTTTGATCCCTGGCACTCCTTCCCAGTTTGAACGCTCATGCACTTTGCTAATGAGACAACTGAGCTTGTATTTCAAAGTGTGCTGAAACTGCCCCCACCGCTATCTCAGTGAGCCGCAAAGGGGTGCTCCCTGAGAGCCCCGTGGTAAACTTTTCCCAGTAAATTGCAGGGAGGTTTGGGATGATTTCCCTGTTCCTCCTGCACTGAATGCTGCAGCTAAACCATCCTTGCCCAGGCTTGGTTTTATCCATTCCAAAATTCTGCCTTTGGAATGGACAATATTGGAGCAAATGGCAGGTAGACTGTCTGTGGCCCACTCGGAAGCCTAGGACATCTGGTGAGTCAGTGTGAAGCAGGGGTAGCCAACTGCGTGACCGGGGATCAAATCTGGACTCCCAGATGCTTTTGAACAGACCCTGAAATCTTTTTATTTACTTCTTATGATCATTATTGTTATTTTTATTATTATTATTATTTTCTCTGGAATCTGGACCTTGACTAGACCTTGCCCAAGAAATTTGGACCTTGCCAAAAAATAATTGACTAGCCCTGGTGTGAAGCAATGGAAACAGCTAGAAGCATGGCTGAGAGCTCTTTTTGTTCAAAATATCCCCAGGCTCAGTCATCGCTGGGATTTGCGGTCTGTTGCTGTCTGATTATGAAGTTCAGCCATTTTTGTTTTAGTTTTTTTTACATATTACGAATCAGACCCATACAACAGCAGGGCCTGTCACCGAGTTTAAAAATAAATGGATTGGGTTAGAAACTCCACAGCTCCTTCCTACGAGGTCTTCATCCCTAACTGAATCAACTTAGAGCCGTGCTAGTCATGGATGTGGGCCCTAACTCTGTAATGACCCCTGTAATGACCTGAGTCTGTCTTTGCAGAACCAATTGCAGGATCAGGGCCATATTCCACATACTGTTCAGGGATCTTGGCAGCAAAGTACAGCTTAGTTGGAGTTTGCTTGCCCAGTGCTGTCAGTTCCCTCCCTGTTCAAAAGTACAGTACTTTTTGTCTAACCGGGTAAGAGAAATGCAGATTTCCCTTTGCCTCTTCCTAGGGTGACCATACGTCCCATTTTGACTGAGACAGTCCCCTTTTAAAGCCCTGTCCTGGCCGTCCTGACTTTTTTTGGCAAAAATGGGCATTTGTCCCATTTGCTCTTGCCAACTTGATAAGTTGGGACATGGGCAAACGGGACAAATGCCCACTTGTCAAAAAAGTGGGGTGCAGCGGAACATGCGGGGGGTGAGCGGTGATGCCAGCCCTGTGCAGGGTGGGAGGCAGGGCTCAGGTGAACAGCAATGCCATCCTTAGCCTCACAAAGGGTCAGGCAGGGCTCAGGCAAGCAGCGACACCAGCCGTGTGTGGAGAGGGGGGCTCGGGCTAGCCCAACACGGTGTCCCATTTTCCCTTTAGGAAATATGGTCACCCTACCTCTTCCCCATCCCCTCTGCTTCCCACCCACTTCTGACACCTGGGGTTTCTCGCAGGGAAAAGGTGGAAGGCAGATGTTTTTGTGGGCATCCTCTGTTAAAATACCGGCAGCACATCTGCGCTGTATGTCTGAGAGCCCTTTCTGTTCCTATTTTCCTGTGCCACCCTGTTTCTTTGCTGCTCATGTGTCAGCTTGTGTGAGGTGATACTGAAACATTAATACCAGCAACTGACTTGACATGCCATCACGAAAGCTGTCAGGGCTTGGGGTCGTAATGAGTTTGCCATTTGAAAGGCCAGGAGCACTTGGTTTGTTTCCCCCACCCCTCCCCTGAGCTCTCTCTGATGTGTGATTGGTGTTGACCAGGTTTTGTGCAATGTAAGAACACGAGGACAGAAAGAGTTCAGCTGGGCTGGCAGCTGTGTCTGTTTACATGAGGACACTGCCATTGCAATAGTCAGTCAGAGGGGCAGGAGAGAGAAAGCACATCCCTTAAAATTGTTCTTGACCTTATGTACTATGGACTTCTCAATACCAGCTGCACCCAGAACTGAACCTGTAAGTAGCCATCACATCTATAGCTATCCATCTATTTAGTTATGCATCCAATTGTCTAGCTATGTCGGCATGTATTTAGCAATCAGCTGTACATCTATAATATAATTCCTAGTTCTTATATACCACTCTTCATCCATAGATCTCAAAGTTCTTTCCAAAGGAAGACAGCATCATTATCCCCATTTTGCGGATGAGTAAACGGAGGTGGAGGGAGGGGAAGTGATTGGCCCAAGACCACCCATCAAACCAGTGGAAGAACCGGGAATTGAACGCCGGTGTCCTGAGTCCCAGTCCTGTACTCTATCCATTAGGCCACACTGCCCCAGTCCATCTGTCTGTTAGCTATGCATCTATCTGCCTGCCTGTGCATATCTCTAGACAATTTCGAACACATCTGTCACTGTGGTAACTGGATGGCTGCACCATGGTGCGCAAGAATATAAAATGTTTGCGTTTCTGAAGGCAATTTTCCTTCTGACAACTATCAGGTATGGGTTTTTTGTTGTTCTTTCCTCAGGCCTGTTATTAACACACTGCTAGATCTCTCCATCCAACTGCACCCTGCTGTGTTAGCGATTCTGTTGTGTGTAATGGTGCATCCGCTTCAGGGGATTAGGTGTACACGGCGGGCGGGCTGGGTAGCAAGGGAAGATGTCAACCATTCAGGGTGAGCAAAATTCAGTGTTAGCTACTGTCCACCCGGCACACCGCTCTTCGTAGAGACACTCAGTGCAGCTCCACAGACAGCCAGAAGGAGGTTAGTAGGCTAAGCCTGGCTTTCTGCTGGGGGAGGGAATGAACATGTCTTTTAAAAAAAACCACATGCATTTTTATTAACCTTCAGTGTTTACGTCCACTTAGATATTCTCCACTTTTCAGGGTCGAGCATTTCTTTCCTTTGCTAAGTAGAAAGCATTCAGGGGGCAGATTGCCCCACGTCTGCCTGCGGACGGTTCTTACACCTTCCTGTGAAGCATCTGGCACTGGGCACTGATGGAGACCAGAGCGGATGGACCGTGGCTCTGATCCAACATGGCAGTAGGTTCCTCTGAATGGTCCATCATTCACTGCAACGCAACCCCATGCAAACTCTTTGTCTGGCCTATCTGCATCCCTTGCTGTCTAGCTTGTACAGCTGCCCTGTTGGGCACAGCTGCAGGCCTCTTTTTGGGCAGATTTTGCGACCCATTGTTTGAATGTCTACCACGTGGGGTGGGATTTGGATAAGTGCTTAGCGTTGTCCTGTCTCTGACCTGTTGAAGTCAGTGGGATTTTTACCAGTGGTTTCAATCTGGGCAGAGTTAGGCCCATGCTGAACACTTGTAAAGATCCCACCTGTTACAGTTCAGGACTAGCTGCACCTTGGTCCTCTCCCTCTCCGGGAGCACCCTTTCAAGTGACCGTCCCTAGGCCCTCATCTCTCTGGAATCCTGCCAGCAGACCAGCTCTGCAGTCAACAGCACCCTTGTGTGCCAGCTATGATCACTCAGCAAACTTGGCTCTGTTCAGCCACCTGTCCAGATTTCCTGCAGGAGCTGTGGCCAGCAGGTGATCCAGTGACTCAGAACAACGTCTTCATCACTACATGTTATGTCTTTACATCCATAAGGATGGAGCCGGGAGAGGAAGGGGCTAAAACAAAACACCACCTTCAGGCATTTGTCTTACCTGAAGCTTTGGTAGGGCCTAACTTATCCCAGATCCCCCCGACCCTGTGAATAGTGGGCCATTCTGCTTCCCAGCACTCATGACCTTTTTCTGTCTCTCTCTCAGCTTCGGAGCTGAGGTTTGTAGCCTCCTCCCAAGATCTTTGTTTCATTTTCCCCACTTGAATCCCTGCCGCCCACACCTCCACCCCCAGCTACCAGCCAGCCTGTTTATCAGAGGAGCATGGTGGAGGTAAAACAAACCTCCTAAGACTGATTATCCTTTAGCAAGAAACACACTAACCATCAGAGAGCACGACATTTTGGAGATCACCCAGACTAATAAGGTTCTGTCACCACTGCCCTTTAACTTGAGATGCCCTAACACTGTGCTGCTATGGTTCAGAGCCCTGACATCAGTAGCCCGCCTGCAAGCACAAGGTCTCACCAGCCTTGCAGAGTGACATCAACAGCCCCTAGTCTCCCCAAATCCATCTACCCCGAGTTCGTAACTGCCAGACACTCAGACTTTTCCTCTCTGGTCTGTCACCCCCGAAGGAGTGAAACCCTCTCCCAAGTTATCAGTTCACTTTGGCACACGCGCGCCAAACCATTTGCAAAACAGAGATCTCCTTGGGGTAAAATGAAACATACAGTTTATTTAATAGAAACATCATGGATTCAAAGACGGAATGGGGAGGGAAAGCAAACGCAGGCAACTTACCCAGAAAATAAACACAAAGATGCTAGCTCAGTCTTTACATTTCTGTATTAACTACATTCCCTTTTCTGACACAAGTTACCTATGGCCTCTGAACAGTTCCCCAGTGTGTCCTCCGTCCAGGAGGAGATCCAGTGTTTCACGGACAGCACTCGCTTAAATGCTGGCCCTCGGTTTCTGGATAAAAACACCCCCCGACTCAAGCCTGTTTTTTAATATATTGTTTTTCTCATCATGGTGACATAGTTATTCCGAGTGGGGAGAATTTCCTCCTTTTTTAGTTTTCCAAGATTAGGGTTTGTTTGTTTTTTCAGTTTCAAGTTGTTTCAGCCTTTTCCCATTAACTTTAATGGTCGGTCATTGTCCCTTCCTGGCTGGATAATCGTTGGGTACCTGAAGCTGGTTTTGTGTAAAGAACCACCTTGGGAAATGCTCCTCACTGCCTGGTTGTTGATCACCACACTGTTGTGAGATGGTGCTGTAGTTGCACCACAGTTACTACTACAGTTTTCAACACATGTACACATGCATACATTTGTAACCATAATGTGTACACGTACCTCCTAATGACCCTCAAGTTCAGAACATTACACACTTTCATAAAAAGACCTTACTTGACATATCTTTAGACACAATAAATACACAACCAATTGATTCAGTTGCTTATTCTTTGGGGTTCAGACCCCCTTTACTCCCCTCCGGGTGTTTGGACCTGGTTTGTCACAGAGGGTCACATAATAGTCATGGAAATATTACAGGCAACTGCCATGTCTTTCACTCCATCCTATATATATAAATATAGAAATGTTCATTCAGCGCGTCTATTTAAATCAGTTTTAAGAACCCAGGCCTAGTGTCTGGGTGGATTGTCCCTCCTCATGCTCTCTAAACACCTTTCTGCCTCTCCCTGTGAGCTCTGTGTGTGTGTGTGTAAACCCACAGCTGTCTGCTTTGCTCGAAGACTGGGCCGTGTTGCTTCCTTACACGTATTAGAGCTACAAACCAGCCTCATTTCTCTGACTTTTTAACCATAAGATACTTAGGACTGAGGAGTCGATGAGGCTTTCTCCTCATGTACAGTAGTATATTCTGTAATCTGCCTTAAAAGGAACATGGTGCATCTTTATTAGGCCCCAAACTGTATCTTGTATTTCGAATGTCTCTTTAATTATCTGGTGGCTTTAGTGATGCTAATTTTGGGTTACTGAGAACACAAGACAATCAAAAATAATACTCGAGTGATGCCGTCACCCAGGAATGCTGCAGGGGTCTTGACCTGTAAGGAAACTTCTCTAGGTTGACCTCTTCATTCCACCTTGTGCAGCTGGCCTGTCTGACCTCTTCCTCCATCGTACCTTTTGCCGTTATGGACCTCTGTTTATGTAGAACTCTGCAATGCATCACTATAGCAATTTCCAGCTTCCCTCTGCATGCTGTGTGCTCACTTCAGGTGTCCTCAGTGCATTAACTGGCAAAAGATTTGTCCTTTATATATTTACCTCTCTATATAGAGATAGATATATGCACACGTTTGGCATGTGATAAAATGTTAATGCCACATTATGCTCAGCTCCAAAGTGTTCTTTTTGGAAGGAAAATGCATGGAAGGGAAAATGTGGGATTTCTTGTTCCTTCCATTGCTATAATACAATAGATCCTGCTTTTAAAAGCCATTGCCTAAGGCAGCTGGTTGCCTTTCTGAGTTGGGTTATGGAAGTGCCACTTCCTAAAGCACAGGTGTCTGTGTTGCAACAAAATATTGTCAACATTTGACACTAATTGAGTACCTTCTTGGCACTGGAGCCAAGTACCAAATGGACCACAGAGCCCGAATGCCTCTCCTGTGGTCTCTCCAGATCAGCTTAAAGCACACTGGGGAGTCAACATGAGCTGGGGAATCTTACACTGTCCCTGCCTGTCCTGTAGCTGTTCTGTGGACGAGCACTGAGATCTCCAGGGAAATCGGTCTGGTGCTTTTTCTCCAGCAGTGTGTTTCAAAGAAAAGTGCAGCCCCTGCTCCATTCCCCAAATTGCAGTGTAACAAGCAAGACACCTAAAATTAATACAACAATCATCATTCCCAACATCAGGAAAAAGGAATGCAAACAGACACATCTCTAGCTCTTTCTTTCTTTCCTCGCTCTTAGTTTTTCCTTTCTGATACGAGAGAGGCCCGGCACAGGATTATGAGGGTTACAAATGCTGTCTATAAAACCTTGGCTGTATTAACGACATTGTGTATGAAAGACGAGTTGCAGCTCAACTGCACTAATGCAGCCATATGACACCAATTTTAATGTATTTTTCCCATTAAGCTACATGTTCAAGACATCTGTCAACCATTCTGAGTACATTAGTGATGTGTAAGATCTTTCTTTTCTGAGTATTGCGCATTTTGCTGCTAACAGATGTCAGCTCTCATTTGTCCCTTATGGAAAAGTCCTTGAGAACCTCAACAGGGATTAATTTTATTAGGGCTCTGAAGCAGTATTTTAGGGGTCTGTGGAAATTATTCAAAAATACTACAGAATTTAATAAAGAATGTCCTCATTTCTCGAGGTATTCTATAGCAAAATACAAATCTCTACTAAATTCAGTAAGATGGTTCAAAGGACATATAGGAAGTTGATAATTTTCTATTAAAAGCCGTAGGACTTTTCTATCAGAACTTTGTTCATTGAAAGATTTTATTCATTTTACATTTCCAGTCTAAAGTGTTCTGTCAAGGAGTAGCTCTTTTGCTGGTGAGCAGAGAGGATATTTATCTCCAATAGTTGTGTAATTTATGGCAAGAAGTTCAGTCCGTGTTTTAAAATGACCAGAGGGAGGAGAAAGAAAGACGTTGTAAAATGTAGTAGGGAGGAAAATTCAGATGGGGATTTGGTCAAGGGCATGTGTCCGAAGACGCTTTTATACAAGGAAGTCAGAGCTAGGTAACAGAGCACCAGCAGAGAGAGAGAGTGACCTTGTATGCAACACACAAAAGACATGTACTGTAGCTTTCCCCCATGGCTCCTTGGCTACGCTGCTGTTTATCGGAAGTATTCAGCCCAGGATGTGGCAAATTCACATTGGATTGGACACCCATTTATGACAAATTGTCCACGTCTGTTTGGAGTGGCTCTGCATCCTTCCACATCTGTGTTTGGCTTTTACGGACTGGCGTGGGTATTATGGAACATTGGCTCCTGTGAAATCCAGGGCTCTGCTCAGAGAGGTCACAGCAGCTGACTCATCCCTTGCGGAGCATGGCAAATACATGAGATGAAGAAGTTAATTACATGGAGAAGTCTCTGCTCAGCGAGGAAGTGAAAAGGCGCCGCTGAAAGGATCATCTCCCTTAACTCCAGCCATTGGAGATGCTGTTCTGCATGTTAATGAAGAGAAGGCAGCAGCCAAACCAGTAAGAAGCATTAGAAGTAACAGTTGCAAAACGTGACAGAGCATCTTGTAATTGTTTCCTGGAGGGCGGCTGCTTCTGTGGCTTTAAAATAGTCAGTAGCCAGAGCCGGGACATGAAAAGCCCAACCAACTGGAGTCCAATAGACACCTGGTTTTGTGGCATTTTTCCTTGGGATGAAACAGGTACCTTCATGTAGACAAAACTTCATCTAGCTGCAGAAGCAACATTAGCACGGACGGCCTGCAAGTGCATACTTGGATTGTAAGCTCTTGAAGGCAGGGACCACCTTTTTGTTCTGTGTTTGCACAGCGCCTAGCACAATGGGGTCTCGGTCCACGACTGGTGTTCCTTGGTGCTACCAGAATACAAAAAAATAAATGTTTACAGGGGAGGGTTGCTGAGCATTGTGGTTAGCAAAGAAGTCAGTGCTAATTCAGGCAATGTTGCCTGACCTGCAGCAAGCTGAAATGTTGTTCATGTTCCATTGCCACACTCCATGGCAACATAAGCTATCTCTATAACAACTCAAGTACCTTGGGAGTCAGGATTTGTTATCTGTTATTGTCCTGGCAAGTTACCACTGTATACCACTCTGCTGTTTAACTGGCAAGCTCTCTGCCCTCCCTCCCTCCACAAACGCATTCACACACCCATTTTAGACCCAGTACTTATTTCCCCCTTCCCTATGCCAACCTCTTTTACCGCACAGGCCTCTGCTACTTCAGCTAAAGGAAATCTCCCTTAGCTGGCAGCAGTGGTAGGTTCTTTATCCTCTCCATGGGGAATAACAACACTTTGCTCTTACGTAGTACTTGTCATCAGTAGCTCTCAAATCCACAGTACAAGGGAAGTTGGTATCATTATCCTCTTCTTACAGACAGGGAAAGTTGGGCCCGCGGAACTGAAGTGACTTGTGCAAGTTCACCCAGCAGGCCAGTGGCAGGGGCAATAGATGTTGACACCACAGCCCACAGATATGTCTGTAGTGCCACCCTACTCCAAAAAATTGGCCTGGCAGGGGCATTTGAGGCAAATGAGTAGGGATGGGGAAGCAGTTTGTCCGTAAATCTATGGCTTTGTGTGTAGGGATGACAATCGAATGTCTTCAAAGGCCCTTGGACCAAACAGCTCAACTTGTCCAACCGTCTTTACGCAATTTCTCCATAAAGGAAATGTGAAATTTGGAACAAACCCATTTGCCGGGACCCAAACTGAACAGGATGGCAGGGTGCTGGGAAGACGGATCGTGGGAAGAGACTTTTCCTCCTTCATTCCCCTCACCGGCTGTGGAGCTACTTGGCAACTGCTGCTGTTGCAAGGGCTGTGCGGCTAATGGATTTTTCATTCATTGGCAGTTCTGAAAAATACCGGGGGGATTCGTTCGCTGAATTTTCAGCAACTTGAAAAGTCAAAAAAAAAAAAAAAAAAAAGTTTCAGGTCGAATGATACGTTTTATCTGGCCCAAAAGGAAACATTTGGTTTTTTAGATTTGGATTTTGGATTTTTAAATGTATTTGCATTTTAAAAATTAAATCAAAGGAAATTTTGAAACAAAAAATCATTTTGACCCAACAATTTTTGAAGCATTTAGTTTCATAAATTTCAAAACAAAACTATAGACTTTAGAGGATTTTTCCCCCCAGTTCTGACAATTTGCTAAAACCCACGTGCAAGGTTTCGGTGTCACCAAATCAAAAAAAAAATTTGGGGGGGGAGAGGGAATTTCTACTGAAAATTTCCGCGCAGCTTTAGCTGGAGCCCTGTCCGTGCTAATGTGCCCCCTCCACGCTGGGGGGAAGGCAGGAGAGTCTGAACTGCTGACCCATGCACAGGGATCAGAGGGCAGCTCTGAGAAGATGGGTGACCAGGAAATCCTTAGTGCTAGCGAAAGTGGACAGATTTTATCCCTGAATGCAGGATGTGAATGTAAACTAATGATCTGAATCAAAACATATCTCCTCCACTTGGTAGCACAGCCCCTGTGCAAATGTGTGCAAACCCTGACGGTAAAAATCAATTGACACAAAGTATGTAACGTACCCATTTACCGACAAATAGACATGTGTGTAAATCTGACATTAAGCATGCGTTTACACTGCTGCCCCAGCTGAGAGAACAATGATTGACAGTGTTGTGTAAATGACATGCACCCTCAAATAGAGGCTGGAAAACATTTACCCATCCGAGCTGTGTGTGTACTTTGGAAAATTGCACCGTGTTGCCGTGAGTTTACACACATCCCGAGGGATCATTTTTCATGCAGTTGCTTTCTCGTGCTTGCAGTCAGTACCTGTGTGTGTAAAAGGGGGTGTGTAGAGAGGTAAGAGAGCACTCTAAACATAGTAATACCTTTAAAACAGATGCTTTCCAAAGCTGGAGGGAATAAACAACATCTAAATCCTCTCCCTGCCCCCGCCCCCCGCTTCCCTAAATTAAGAGGAATGAATACCACCTGTGCTGTTGCAAGCTGGTTTTTGTACTGCATTTGAAACGTTAAGAACAAACTGATCAGTGCTACCTTCTTTCTAGTTGAGAGGAACTCTGTGTCCAGACAACTGCTGGGAAACGTGAGCAGCATTCAGACCACATGTGTAGGATGTCCAGGCACGGGGAAGCTGGGGATTGGAGTGCGCACTGGCATTGTGTGTGCATGTGTGGTGTACGAGGACATTGGGGATAGTTGATTTCCCTATTACTTCCCTAGTACTCACAGCTACCCCCTACGTACCGCAGGCTCAAAACTGGCTGCTCCCTATTCCTGTACAGCCACGTTCAGACACGTGGAAGCCCCTTCCTTTCCATGCATGATCATGTTCCATCACATACACACATGCTGCCCTCTCTGCTCAGTCACAAACCAGCTCTCTCTGAGCTGCCCTTGTTCATGCAGAGAAGCAGGTAGACTCTGTGATTTTATTTATTTATTATCCTGCTAGAGTAAAAGATACAGCATAACCACGCATGGCGGCTGCTTTTGAAACTCCAGGAGCTGGGAGACAGCACTGGCCCACTGGGGCTGGTTTCTATTACTTGTGCCCATCAGACAGTCAGTTCTAGCAGCATCCGATAACAGCCATTTGAGATTAAATTCTGAGCACTTGAGTAATATAAAGCTAGCGAGGAGTCAGTCTCTGCAGTCAGTCGAGTGGTCTAGGCTGTCATCTTATTAGAGGAAGAGAGAAACTTTGATTTAACCAAAGACCCTTAATTTTCAAACAAGGAGGCAAATCAGTACCGTTTCCTGTCTCCCACTGGCTGTTAGCATTTCACAGAAACTTTTGCTTCTAAAATTCTCTCTGGCCCTTCTGTGTATGGACTTTTCTAGCAACTTCCTCTGCTGGGAAGATCCACACAAATCAACTAATGGATATTTAGGAATTGGAGGGAGAACGGGTAAGTGCTAAAGCGAATTCCCAAATATTTCTTCTATCTTGACATTTCTGGGGCAAAGGTCCAGAGCCCTGGAGTGGGCCACCCTTTCTTGGGATGAGTGCATCGTATGGTCTTCATGTTGGTTCAGTTGTGGGGTCCCCTATACGAGTGGAACCCCATCCTTCACCTAGACGAGCTGCATTTTCCCAGGGTGAAATAATCCCCCATCCTCATCCAGTGCTAGGTAACATTAATAAAATATACTACAGCATAAAAATAAACTACTGTGTTGCTACAAGGAGGTGGGGCGGTCTAGTGGGCAGGTCATTGGACTGAGCGTCTGGAGATCTGGGTTCTGTTCTTAGATTTGCTGCATGAGCATGGCAAAATCGCTGCTGTTTCTCAGTGCTTCCATTTCCCGCTCTGTAAAATCAGGGTCCTTCCCCAACCACGTAAATCACTTTGAGACGCGCAGATGCCATAAACAGCGTAAAAGTGAAGTAGTATTTATCTTTAAATTACCCAAAGGAACCCACTGCATTAAAATGATTAGGGATGGGTCTGGAAAATAGAAACCTGGCTCCCCTCATCTTCCACCCCTCCCTCTGCATGCAACCCCCCAAAAACACACATACCAATTTCTAGAACCAAGCCTGAATCATTCTTCTGGGTTTTCATTGTTGTCATCATCCAGAACTAGGAATGGAACTGAGAGCACCTGTCCCCAGGGTATTTCCAGTCAGGACAGCAAGGACTGGAAATCCCGCTGGACAAACTGTTCTCATGAGATTTACAGCCCGGTCATTCCCAATAGATAAGCATCTGGGTGCTGATTGGAACCAAAGTCACGGTATTTTGGTGTCTGTGTAAGAGTGACCCAGAAGTAAAAAAACCCAGAGGCAGTCAGGAAGGTCTTCTCTTCAAGGGACAAAGGGTGTAACAAGAAAGGAAAATAATAATAAACCCAGGCGGAAAAGGAATAGGAAGTTGAACCCCGACATTGGCTGCACAGCTCTTCCCCTGGGCACTTTTGAAAGGCACTAGAATTAACCCCATGTTCACCAGCATCAAGTAGTGCCCCTGTTCCAGTATCTCCATCCCTGTGAATTCTGTGTTGTATTAAATAGCTAAGGGACACCACTCCCATTCAAAATGCTAACTGAACGAATCCTTCCCTGTCTATTTTAATTTAATTACAAGATTAAATACCTCATTGCCTTGTACCTCATGAGAACATAAGAACAGCCATACTGGGTCAGACCAAAGGTCCATCTAGCCCAGTATCCTGTCTTCTGACAATAGCCAATGCCAGGTGTTTCAGAGGGAATGAACAGAACAGGTAATCATCAAGTGATCCATCCCCTGTCGCCCATTCCCAGCTTCTGGCAAACAGAGGCTAGGGACACCATCCTGCCCATCCCGGCTAATAGCCATTGATGAACCTATCCTCCATGAATTTATCTAGTTCTTTTTTAAACCCTGTTACGATCCTGGCCTTCACAACATCCTCTGGCAAGGAGGTCCACAAGTTGACTGTGAGTTATGTGAAGAAATACTTTATTTTGTTTTTAAACCTGCTGCCTATTAATTTCATTTGGTGACCCCGAGTTCTTGTGTTATGAGGAGTATATAACACATCCTTATTTACTTTCTCTTTCTCTGTTCTGTACAGCATGAAGTAAAGGCTTCTTCTGATCAGAAACAATTGTTTTTTACAGAAAAGAAATAGGATGAAGTTCTTTTCCCCCCAGTGGAATCCACTTTTGCTTTAATTACTAAGTACAGCAGGCCGGACAGGAAACGTTGAGTGTGAAAATCTGCCATATGCTCCTTATTTTCTTTGCTAGTTCCCATTTCCAAGCTGAGGACAGAGTCCATGTACCCTCTGAGGCAGGTTTTAAAAATAACCCCCTGAGTTCTCTCTGCTCTGGATGTCATTTTCCACACTTCTGAACTGAAAGGACAGTCAACTAAGATGTGTGAATTAGATTCCGGTGTCTACATACTGGAGCTCCTAGAACATTGGCTTTTATTCCAATTCCCCCTCCCTATATCCTCCCCTCACTGTAATCCTCCAAGAGGTGCACTGCATAAAAATCTCACCTCCTTGGAAGCTATTCTTCTCTTATTTATTCCCTTCATTTTCATAGCCAGCTTCCCTGTGAGGCACCTGAGCTATGTGTGTCTGCATTCTCATATACTCCTCTCCCCTGTAATAAATGACCTAGATACCTCTTTCTTCCTGAACAAAGAGGTAAACAATTCCCTCTCAAACAATGCTTTGCTGCTGCTATTGCATATTGAGTAGCACTGGCTGGACCGTGCGTTACAAAAAAATATTCATTGTAGGGCTAGATTATTTATTTACGGTATTAACATGGCCCCCACTGCTGTAATATAGGAGCCCCTCATAATCTTGATTGTATTAATTCTCACAGCACCCCTGTGAAGTAGGGCAGTGCCGGTATCCTCTTGGGGGGAACTGAAGCACAGAGAGACTAAAGCCTGGTCTACATATAGCTCCTGTACCCCTATAACTATCTCAGTTAGGGGCGTGACAATTTTACCGAGATAGTGATATCAGCACAGCCCCTAGAGTGGATGCAGTTATGACGGTATAAAAACACCTTGTACTGGTTTGGTGTCATTGTTCCAGCTGCTCAGCGCGTGGTACACCAAATCTCTCTGGTACAAGTAGAGCGCCAGGTATACCACATCTCAGAGCAAGTGCTGAAGGCTCATTAGATGCTAGGCCCCACATACTTTAGCCCTGGTAGGTCCCAGTAATGACTCAGATGCTTGGTGAAGGGAAGGGACATTTTACTAGGGCAGGCAAAGGGGAAGGTTGCAAATAGCTGGGTTTCATTAAAGGTAAACAGTAGCAGTTCCTGTTTGGGCCCCTGAGGGATCAGGCCACTTCAGGCTTAATGTTTGGGGCGCCTTCGCCAGTCCGGTCTTTGCAAGAGGCAAATAGGAGCTTGCATGTTTCCAGCCTCACTAAGTGGCCTGTCTCATTGGGGCCCCTCTGCACTGGCTCCCTGCTGGTTCTGCACAGCCCTGAATCCAGCTGCCATGTCCACCAGTAATGGCCTGGTTGCGTGCTGTCTGAGCTCTGTGCACGGTTCTCTTTCCATTTCCCCTGCATTCAGCGTCCCTGCTGCTCCCAGTTTGCCATGCAGCTGCTGCCCCCCTAGAGCGTAGATACTTCCAGTGTCAGGAAACTCCCTAAGGTTTCTGCCCCCTCCTGCTAACTAGCCAGGAGAAGGGGATGTGCTTGCATGGCCACCCTTGGATGGTCACAGATCTGTGAGGAGGGGCTTGAGGGCCATTGGTAGCTTCCTAATTAGCGGATTCATCACCATAGCTTATTCTTGTTCTGGGAGATGAAGCTGTCCTGGCATAAGCAGTGTAACAAAGTGTACAATTGGGGGGCTGTGGGCTTTATACCAGTAGAATGACAGTGGTACAACTTTGGGGTGTAGACAAACCCTAAGTGACTTGCCCAAGCTCACGGAGGCATTCTGTGTCAGAGCAGGTCTCCCACATGCCAGCATAGTGCCCTTCCACAGGGCCATCCTTGGGACAAGAGCTGGCTGGATGTTGATTTTGTTTTGTGGGAAATGTTGACTTTGTTTTTAACAAAAACACAGAAGAAAAAACCTGGCATTCTCCTTTTCTGGGCAAAAAGTTCAGGTGTTGAGTTTTTGGTTTTCCCATATAAATGTGACAGTTTTCGAGCGAGGTAGCCACCTTCCCTGGAAATATTTGTTCAGTCAAAAACTCTGTTTTGAAAAAAAATCCACTATATTTTAAGACACTCTCCCTCCCTCCAGGTCACTTCCTACAGAGGTACTTGAACTGCCAGGGCAGGTGCGCAGAGAAATGGGTGGACCCTTGTTTCAGCTCCCTTGCTCATTGGCGCTCCAGTGAGCTGAGCCTGGGTGCATGCTTGCATGGGCTAGGTGGCACGGGAGTTGTATAGGCCAGCAGAAAATTAGAGTCCCTCTGGAGGACGAGGAAGCTGGAGCGGCATTGTGAATCAGAGGGGGTGTGTCTGAATCACAGTGCCTGCCGGGGCTGTTCAAGGAGCAGTGTGTTTTACCCAATGGCCTGTGCCCCACACCTGAGCCGAAATTCAAAATCAAGCCCTCCGAATGTGACCGCTTGTGTGATTCTTTGCGAAATGACCCTAATATCTCTGATTGTCTCCATTATACATAAGTATTCGCCCTAAAGCTTAGGTGACTGGTTTTCAGCCTTTGGATGGCTTATGAAAAGTCACCTGGTTCTTCGGAACAATCCCATTGCTGACCTGTCAGAACATGGGGACTGTGGTTGGCACTCTGAAGCTGTGTCTTCTTTTCTCCGTGCTAAAATAGGGGCCCCTGTTCTGCTTGATGGAGCTGTTCTAAAACACCGCAGAGGGAAAGCTTAAGTGGCAAATAGGCTCTGAGGCGGCTGTTCTTGAGAATCCAGTTGGAACTCTTTCTAAGCCAACCCACTGGCTCCTCCTAGAAAAGGAGCTGGGGAGGGGCCAAAAGGCTCAGGTGGTGTAAATCCGCATAGTTATATCGACACCAATGCAATCACACTGACACCAGCTGAAGATCTTGCCCTGGGTTTGTAAAACTCACTCAGACCGTTCCGAATGCTCCAGGGCCCCATAACAATCTCCCTTTTCCACGCACACAACTCGTTCTCTTATCTGACCTGTTTTCTTTAAATTGGTCATGTGCACCCGGAGATTTCCTTTTCCCCCTCTTTGCAGTGTTTCCAGGAGGATAATTTACTATATCATGCTGTTTCCTTTATCCTCACTTAATGTAGCTGGGAATCCACAAATTCCCTATTACACTGTTTTGAATGTAACATACTAAACCTTAATCAGGGTTCGGGGAGCAGTAATTCTTCCTGTCGTATCTCTCTCTTTTATTCTGTATAGCTTTCTTTTAAGAAAAGATCATTAATCCATGTTTCGGAGCCTTCCCATCAATCTGTAATTGAATCATATAAAAAAAGAAGACTTGATTTTACATCATGTAAGAGAGACTACGACTCTCCCTAATGCCTGTAGATTTCTAAGCATTAATCTCCAGATTTTTCTTTAAAAAAAAAAAAGCTCATCTGGTGTTATCTAAATTAATTGTGAACTTTAATATACTGAACAGCTCAGTTATCTTTACTGTAGAGGAGTCACTAACAGCTTAACAGACCCATCTTGCGTTAAAAACAAACCCACTTCTAATAGATGTATAACCTTGGTGTGCTGGGAAGCGCACCCATTACAGACATCTTCAAAAGATGCTCGATTAACTACGGAACTTAAAAACACAGTATTACACTGTAGGGCTTTCAGCTCTCAAGTCTCTGTTACCTCTCCGCATTAAAATTCTGGAGAGGGTGCACTATGGCTTGTTAGCTTTAGTGGACTGGAAGACAGGACTCTTGGTTTCTATTGCCGGTTCTGTCAGTGACCTTGGACAAATGATTAACCTATTTCTGGTTCAGTGCATCCTTCTTTTTCATAATACTTACTTCCCTGTTAGTGTGGGGTTCTGGGACTTAATGATCTGTTCCTCCACTCCATCCATTTTACATTGGTATAATTCCATTCGGGACCAGTGTTAGCTGTGCTAGGCCAGTGTTAATTTAGCATATATGTGCTACAAACTACAGCTTTGTGAGTCATTTTTTTACCACACTTCAGCATATCTCAACTCAAATTGTAATGTAAACGTAATTCTTGGAGTCCTCTATAGAACCATTTGGGATTTTTTTGACAAAATGTATTTTTTCACCGGAAAACATCTGTTTGTGGAAACCAAAACTTTTTGCGGGAAAGGGTTGCTTGCAGCAAAACTTTCATTCGAAGGTTTCTCAGGGCCAGAATAGAATTTCTAGTCAAAAACAGAATGAGAGAGAGAATAGCCAAGTTGGGTAAGCCACATATCCCTGATGAATGCAAGATTTGGGTTCAGGGTCCTGTTCCAAATCAAATAAAGCAGATCTCCCCATCTCAAGTGAGTATCCTAACCACTGGGCGCTAGAGTCAGTCTTCCTCTGGGCCCAATGAACATTTAATTATTTATGCAAAGTGGAACATCTCCCGCAAGAGAGATTGTGAGAGCCCCGTCCCAAAATAGCCAACAGTCTGGTGGTTGAGGCCGTGGGCTGGGATGTGGAAGACCCAGGATCAGAGCTCTGCTGCAAATCAGGCAGAAGGGGGATTTGAACCTGAGTTTCTTACATTCCAAGGGATTGCCCAAAGCATCTGGCAGTTAGCTATTCCGGGAGAGGAGGGGCTCTGTCTCTTGTTTGTCATAAAATATTTTGAAGGGTCTTTGTCTCGTCCCTGTGCAAAGAGGGGAATGTTTTGACCATTTTCTCGGGATGGGAAAAATATGTCCTGCCAAACTCTAGTCCTCTGTCTCTAACACGCAGCTCAGCCTTCTCTTTAGCTGCAAAATCATATTGTTTTTATCCTGCTCCCCCCTGAAAGAAATCAGAGGGGGAAGTGACTCATGAACTATTAGTTCAGTAAACCTGCTATCCCTCTACCCATTGCCCAAATAGTTTTCCTGGCATTGCAAAAGTTTCCAGCTCCATGAGGCTTACCAGACAATGCAGTGACATTTTGAAGCCAAGTGGTAGCCACTCTAAGTTTCTCCTTTTGCCCTGATTCTCCTCCCCTTAGTGAGGTCCCACTTTCTGGCATTTCAGTGATTCTGCTTGTTTCCTATTAGCTCTGCATTTTGCTTTCCCTTTTCTCCTCCTTGCTGCAGTAAAAGAAGAAGAAGAAAGATTACTCTGGTGCTTCTGCAGCCAGTAGATTCCACAGCCAGTGAAGCCAGGGTGTCCATTTTAAGCATGCTATTTAGAGTCTTGACAGCAGCGGGTGCTATGGGAATTGCTCCGAACCCCTCTCAGCCTGAAATGTGTTTAACTTCTACAAAAGGTGGTTAGAAAAGCACTGCATCTAAAATTTGTTAGATTCCCTTGTATCAGGGAGCAGAGCAAAAGCACAGGTTTGCTGTACATCCATTTAACAGCTCCTATCCATGTCTCCGCTGCTAGATTCGCCGTCCCGTCTGTTGTATATTTCTCAGCCTGACATGCATTTTCTCCTTTCTCTTGCCATTGTTGCACTGGCAGGTTCATCTTTTTTTCAAATGGAATAGATGTGTCTGGCACCGTGTCTGCTACCACATCCCCTCGCAATTCTTCCGTGCTGACAGCGATGCTGTCTCAATGCCCCTGCTCAATTCCTTAACTCACTCCAGTCTCCTGTGCTTTCCCAGTCTAGGCATTGGCCATAGAGGCAACCCACCGAGAGCACCAGTTTATAAAGGGAATCTCCAGCCCAACTATTAGTCAGCAGTTGTGAGTCTTAGGGTACATCTCCCTTGCAATCACAAGGTTTGATTGCAGTTTGTGTAGACGTAACTGAACTAGCTTTAGTCTAGCTAACTTAGGTACCAATAGCAGTGGCACACGTTGCAGCATGGGCTGTACTGGCCTGCACTGAAGCCCCTGGTGCCACGGTTTCACTACTACAGTACCAGAGCTGGCTAGATTGAATCTAGCTCTGGAATGTCTACACGTGCTGCAGTCACATCCGCAAATGCAATGTAGACTGACCCCTAATCCCAGCTAGCGGTTACCTTGTGACCTCGAGTAAGTCTCGCCATCTCTCCGGACCTCAGTCTGTACATCTTTAAAATGGGGATCAACAGCCTGAGCTGCCTTCGTGGGAGGATTTTTGTACAAACCCTGGGAGATCCTGGGAGAAAAGGAGCTTTAGGAGTGCTTAGCAGTACTGTTAGCCTTCGCGAGGGATGTGCCAAGAGAGGGCTTTAGAGTACATTAAATGGCATGTGCTGAAAATGTTATGGGAAGCAGCAAGCTTAGGGTCGTGAAGGGAATTCAATGGCTGCAACCACCCATCCTCCTGTTTGTGGGACTGCAGAAGGAATCCTGAATAAACGGCAGATTTCCTTTCCAAATGCCAGCATCATAAGGAAGCCAGATAAGCTGTTCCCTCTGAACCCCAAGTGGTGCAGCTGAACAGAGAAGAAACAATGGAGAAGGGGAGAGAGCTGGGGTCAGATCAGGAGGAGGCTGCGTATTCTCTTCCCAGTCCTATGGGAAGCATTGTGGTCTAGAAGTCAGAGGGGAATGCTGGGAGGCAGGGTTCCCAGATTCCATTCCTGGCTGAGCGGTAAATGCAGGAGAGAAGGGAACTAGGTCTGCTGGATTCTGTGCCCAGCTCTGCCACAGACTTACTGTGTGAGCTAGGGCAATTTCTTAGCTAATTATTGCATTATATAGAAGTTACCTCCTGAGGGTTGCAAACCTTCACAGCAGCTTGGATTTGTAAAGCCCTTTGAGATCCCCAAATGAAGAGCCCAGCTCTGCCCTGGGGTATGTGTACCCATTTCCCATCTGCTGTGCCTGCATGCCAAAGCCCTCCTATACTACACAAGCTCCCATACCTTTCCTTGTGTTAGGACTCGTGCAGTGGGTGACACAACAGCTGCTCTGTTTATCCTGTGTATAAAATGGCTGAGCCCAGCAACATCACAGGGGAACAGCTGCAATATCGGAGAGTGTGCAGGCTAGTGGGGAAAACGAGGACTAGCAGGTTTGATCAATCATGTGTTACGTGGCTGTGTATCTTTCTGCTCTGAAAAAATAGAAGAGCAAGGATTAAAACCCTGGGCAGGTTTGCTCTGGCCTATCTCCTCCCAGCCTGCAAGCAGCATATATATGTGGATACAATTACCCAAATAGTCTAACTATCCCCTGGCCCCCGATAACACATTAGCAGCTACCGCAGGAACTCCCGGGTCTGCTCTGAAGACCAGCGATAAAATGGTTGCTTGGAAGGGCTGCAGACAGATTTGTACTCCTGTTATTTTATTCATGACTTTTCTTTCCCCTTTCTCTGAGTTGCCTTCCGAGTTTCAGATGGATTATCCAGATTGCAAAGTCCAAAGCCTTCAGATGCCTGCCAGAGCCTTCTGTTCCACTGAAGCTAATTCCTTAAAGGAATGATGCATGCTTAGCAAATGTTCCAGGCAGCGTTTTAAGATGGAGCAGAGCTGGAGGGCTTGCTTGGATGCTATAGTGAACAAATGGAAGCAGCACTGCGCATCCAGGTTACGTGGATTTCAGCCTCGTGGAACAGCCGCCTGGGCCACTGTAGTATCCATCAATAGATTGCCCTTTGCTTAGCCGGGGTTACATGCCAAGCAGGAATAGGAAGTCACAGCTCCCAGCAGAGTCTGGGGGCGATAGCTTCAGCGACTAGAGCATGGAGCAGAGCCAAAATGTACCATGTGAAGGAAATGAATAGCAATCCTGAGCTCCATTACATGCAACCCCCACCCTCCCCCAAAGCGTTCGGCAGGCCAGTAATTAGGTAATGCCCAAATCAAATGAAAACGGTTAATATTAAAATATCATGAGGAAGATACCAGCCTCTGCTCCTAAAGTCCTTGGGAATTTTCATATTAATTATAGTTTTTTCATTTGAGTTAAGAGTTTGAGCTAAGTTGCATGAGAGGATGCATGGCTTCTGCTGTCACAGGGAAATGTAAACGGCTGGCACTTGTGGAAGGCTCCACAGTCCTGCAGAGGTTGTAAAGGGGCTGCTCATGTGCCTGAAGGAAGGACAAAGAGTCAGAGGAGCTGGGTTCCATTACCACTTCTGCAACTGACTCACTGTGCAAATCCCAGCACCTTGCCTTGTGCCTCGGTTTCCCCATCTTCAAAAATGGGGATAATGGTTCTGACCTACCTCACAAAGGATGTTGTTTGGGCCTTAATTAGCATTTGTCATGTGCTTTGAGACCCTCCCATTCCTTATGGGAAAGTCCCATTGAATTTAGTGGGGAGGACACCAATAAGCTTCGATACCTACCCATGCTACAGCACCTGAAGGTCAGAAAGTGCTTCTAGATATTAGATAATCTGGGGAGGTAGGCAACTGGAAGTATTATTATCCCTTTCTTACAGCTGGGAAGACTGAGGCAGGCAGGCAAAGTGACTCAGGAAAAGCCAAAGCCAACAATTAGAATTGAGGAGAACTCTTTCTAGCCCAGCGCTCAAACATCTTGACCATGCTGTCTCCTTCTGTAGAAATGACTCTGAAATACACATAGGATTTAATATATCTAGAGGGGTTTATTTTGGACCATCCTATATAATTGTAGGGCAGGAATATAATTCTCTGCGATTATATATAAAAATTCCGTAGGACTTCCACTTAGAGATGGAGGAAGCAGGAGAAGTGACAAATGTTATCCACGCTTAATTATTTGTTAACGGCAAAGAAGCCTTGGGCATCAGAGCATGAAGTCTTCACCTCACTCCTCTTCTCACCTCTTAACATAAGAGTTTGGGTTCTTTATCCATCTCCATGGCTGCCATGACCCCAGCATGCTCCCATGTCATAGATGATCTGAGGTACAATTTCTGGCAATCCTTTGATCTTTGATTATTCTGGTAAACCATTCAGCACTGCTTCCATTTTACAGAATCCCCTCCCCTCCCGTCCCACCCTTCAAAAACCTTTCAGTATATTTAGCACAAGTTCCCACACTTCTGCCAACAGCCTGCAAACTGGTACATGAATAGGAGCCGTTCGTGCTCTGTATTCATTGATGTAACTGCTTGAACAGTTCCGCAGTCCTCTGCACCAGGGACAACAAGCATGCAGGGCAGATTTTAAAAACAACAGGGCTTCTCCTGACTTGCTCTAGTCTAACTGAGCAGAATTTTGCCCTGTAAGTACAGCAGGAGCTGTTACAAAATAAATAGGCTCTGTATCGTATTACTGTCTGTTCTGCAGTAATATGTCTAGAAAATAAATTGCAGTGAGTTCTTTGTGCTGCACTGTGGTAAGGGTCTGATCCAAACCCCGCAGAAGTCAATAGGGCTCTTTCCGTTGGCTTCTCATTGGCACTCATGGACTATCCTGGAATTTTTGCGAGAGCTGGCAAGACAACTGTAGCCTCAAGGTTTGGGCTTCGCTACGCCAACCCTAGGTCCCTCTTTTTATCACTGTCCTTGACACTAGATGATAGAGTTCTCTCTCTTCCCCCTTTGCCCGCTCTTTCAAAAGATATGAAGCATGGGATTTCTCTTTTCTTCACTTCCCAAGTACTAGAATTTGGTTTAATCTCTCCATCCATTCAGCGAGGCGCGGACAACCACACTGGTCCCACTTACACCCTGTCTCCATCATTTGGGCCATCATATCTCCTATTGGGTATATAACTTCAGCTCTAGAACTGCTAGAAGCTCAGCAGTTTACGGTGGTATAGCGAGGGTTTCTGTGTACTTTTGTCTTTTTCTTTGTATGTAGATTCATCTCCCATCCAAGTTCAGCTTGGGAATTCTGTTTTGAAATGCCCCCAAACCATAAAGTAAGACTCAGCCTAGATGCCTGAGTTTTACGGGCATTTGTGTTGAAACCAGGATCTCTTTAAAAACAACACAAAAAGGTGCTATGCTATCCTGTAGTAATACAGTACCAAAACGCTGGGGTTTGACAGGCAACAATTAGTTATTTTTACAAGCACAAAATCGCAGACTTTACATCATTTCCACGCAAACCCAGAAATTGACTCAAGTCGGACGCTCACGCTTCACAAACCTTTCAATGAATCAGGTCTAGATGTGTAACAAATCCCCTAACCCAGGTGAGCTTTGCGTGGATCTCAGGCTTGTTGCAAATACTTCGCAAGGTTTAGCCATTCCCCCTATTTTAGTGTTTTACACTCCTGTCGTACTGAGGCAGAACTTACACAGTGGACTTACCATTATTCCCTGGTGAGCCAAAAAAGCACCAGATATGTCAGTCGTGGCCTCTGGCTCCATCCCAATGGGAAATCATCTTTTCTCTCTTCCCCAGAAGTCTGTCTGTTTAGGTGCCTGATCATAAGAGCTCCATAAAATCCATAGATAGACAAACCCTTGCCTGACAAAGGGTAGGTTTTTCATTCCTTTACACAGCGCTGATAGATGATGCATAAGCTGCTCAGCAAGCAAGTAACTTGTATTTAGAATGTAATTGGCTTTAAATTCCAAAGGTCCATTGCTAATGATATTCAGTGCAGTTTAATTAAAGGGCCACTGTCAAGTACTTCCTTTATAGTTTCTCGGTCGTGTGCGCACTCAGTTGTAATATCTTTTTTTTGCAAGCTTGAAGGTAATAATTAAAGTAATTCTCTGCTGATTTTGTCCTTTTCTATTTGGCAAACTTTGATCCATTATTATTTTTTAATAGAGCTGAAATTAACATGGCTGCTTTTGTTCAACGACCATTTCAGTTCAATACAGCCTCTTATTGCACCAAATTCTTTCTTTCTTTCATTCCAGCGGCATCACTTGTGAGTGACATTGACGGGACTTTAGGAAGGGTGTTGTTAAGGCAGCACTGGTGTCAGAGGAGGGAACTCTCTGCATCATGGTTTTGTTGGCCTTCTGGTACAGATGGGACAAAACAGAACTCTGAACCTACCTTTCAGAATTTTGCAGATGGTTCTGATTTGAATTCCTCAATATGGTTTTGTTCCAGGTCAGATCCAAACCCAGAAAGGGCCTATTATCCACTTCGGGTGTAGGTGACAATGAAATTTCACAAGAATACCTGGAAATTGGAAGATTTCAGCACCAGCAGACCTTAACTCCTACCCTATTCGACTGTGATCCAAGACTTAACCAGATCTAAATAACATCTCCTAGGTTCACGGGAGATGCACTGTTTCAGCTGAAAACATTGCAGCCTTGGAAGTACAGCATGAACAATATAAATGCAGGCTTCTTCATGCTATTGCCTGCCTAGGGGCCTTATCCCTTGGAATTACTTATGGAGGTGAAAGTAGCCACGATGCATTCATTTCTTAGTCTTTCCCTGAAACTGCCATCTGTAATAATTGTGCATTTTGTAACGAGACTCTGCTAAGCAATGGGAGAGGACCAACCAAAATCATTGCGCCTAGCCTACAGGAGAACGATATAATGAGAACAATCCTTTAGTTTGCTACAAAACTCAATGGGACTCAGTCTAGTGACCGAGTGAAAAGATCTTCATCCTGCTATCAAGGCTCAAAGTCATCCAGTCTTCCTTGGAGTGGTAGATTGTAAATGATGCTGTTTAAATTTAAAGTATAAGGCAATAACCATTTTAAAGAGAGGTAGTCATGCTGGGTCAGATTTTAAACAATGAGACTGTTTCCACATGACAGCCTCTGCCAATAATTGCTTGTAATTGCTTTCCCATCACTACTGCATCTGTCTCAGAAGAACTGCAGAGATGTTGTCCTCTGCCCACTCAGCTTGGCTTTCTCCCCGCTTCACGCTGAGCAAGAGCATGTTTGCAATAAGGTTTCTTGCAGACACTGTAAATCGCTCGATTGCATCTGGAGGGATAAAGGGTTCTCGCCTCTTGTCTCTCGGATCAAATTATTTGGCAGCCGGTTATTGCTGCAAAAATAAATTCACACAAGGTTAAAGTCAAGGTGCTGCCCAGCCCTGAGTGGCTGGAGCCTCCAGCTTGCCAAGCTAAGATCATGTTCCTTTTCCCCAGGAGGTGAATTAATGCCCTCCATTGGAGGACTTGAGGGGAGATCTGTGGAGGGCTTGGTGGAGTGGGGTGTGCATGGGGTAAACTGAAGAGTCATGCACAGAGGGCAGGTTTGCACATGAGGTTTCTATAAGTGCAACTGCAAAAATGTACATGCATGCTCAAAACGCTGTGTTTGACCAGGCAAACTTGCCTATGCATACACAAATGAAGAGTCAGTGTGTGCATACAAAGAGGCATGTTTGACCTACAGTTACCCCACATGTGGCAGAGGCTGGGTTTTGTTGGCGCTCAAACGCCTGTTAACCTCTTGCACGACCTTTGGAAAATTCGGTTCTGGGTACCGATGTGGAATTAGGCAGTTTGGGTTGAATCCAGAGCCAGCTCGAACTATCTGCATTAGTCCTTAGTGTTACAAATTAAGTTTGACAGGCATAGGCTCACAGAAATGTGGGCCAGGGCAGCTTGTGATGTCACACCCTGGCACAGATACCCAAGCAGAAAGGGGGTTCATAGATTCATAGATTCCAAGGCCAGAAGAGATCAGTGTGATTATCTAGTCTGACCTCCTGTATAACACAGGCCGGAGCTTTTAGAAAAAACGTCCAGTTGTCAATGGTGGAGAATCTGCCACAACTCTTGGTGAATCGTTCCATTGGTTAATTATTCTCACTGTTAAAAATGTACACCTTATTTCCAGTCTGAATTTGTCTAGCTCTAGCTTCCAGCCATTGGATCATGTTACACCTTTCTCTGCTAGACTGAAGAACCCATTATTAAATATTTGTTCCCCCATGTAAGTACTTATAGATTGTGATCAAGTCACCCCTTCATCTTCTCTTTGTTGAGCTAAATAGATGGAGCTCCTAAGTCTATCACTGTCAGGCATGTTTTCAAATCCTTTAATCAGTCTCATGGCTCTTCTCTGAACCCTCTTTCATTTATCAGCATCCTTCTTCTTGAACTGTGGGCACTAGGACTGGACACCAGATTCCAGCAGCAGTCACACCAGTGCCAAATAGGTAAAATAACCTCTTTATTCCTCCTCGAGATTCCCCTGTTTTATGCATCCCAGGACTGCATTAGCCCTTTTGGCCAAAGCGTTGCACTGGGAGCCCATGTTCAGCTGATTATCCACCAAGACCCCAAATCATTTTCAGAGTCACAGTTTCCTGGGATAGAATCCCACATCATGTAAGTATGACCTACATTCCTAGATGTATATTTACATCGGGCCATATTAAAACACACATTGTTTGCTTGCACCCAGTTTACCAGGTGATCCAGATTGCTCTGAATCAATGATCTGTCCTCTTCATTAGTTACCACTCCCCCAATTTCTGTGTCATCAGTGAAGTTTATCAGTGATGATTTTATATTTTCTTCCAGGTCATTAATCAAAATGTTAAATAGCGTCGGGCTAAGAACTGATCCCCGCAGGGCCATGCTAGAAACATACCCATTTGATGAGGATTTCCTGTTGACAATTACATGTTGGGACCTATCAGTTAGCCAGCTTTTAATCCATGGAATTTATGTCGAGTTAATTTTACAGCTATCTAGTTTTTGAATCAAAATGTCATGTGACACCAAGTCAAGTACTTTACAGAAGTACAAGTACATTACACTAACATATTACATCAACACTATTAACCAAATTTATAATCCTATAAAAAAAATCACAGGATATATCTTCCATAAACCCATGTTGATTGACATTAATTACATTATCATCCTTTAATTCTTTATTAAATCGAGTCCCATATCAGCCGCTCCATTATCTTGCCCGGGATCAATGTCAGACTGACAGGCCTTATAATTACTCGGGTCATCTGTTTACTCTTTTTAAATATTGGCACAACATTAGCTTTCTTCTAGTCTTCTGGAACTTCCCCAGTATTCCAAGACATATTGAAAATCAACATTAATGATCCTAGAAGTGGGACCTACATTCTTGGTTCCTAGATGTATGACCTTGCATTTGGCTGTATTTTAAACACACACACGCACACGTTGTTCTAGTGAGCCCTGTTTACCATACAAGCCACATGGCTCTGTTCTAGAGCGGTCCTCGTTAGAGTCATCAATCTGATTCATCTGCGAATTTGACCAACAAGGATTATTTAATTCATTCTATATCATTGGTAAAAATATTCAGTAGTATTGGCCCAAAACAGATAGCTGTGGGATTCCACCAGAAACACCTCTTTTAGGTGACATTTCCTCATTTACATTTATTTTGAGATATTTGAATTAACCAGTTTTTAATCCATTTAATATGCACTGCATGATTTTGAATATATATGATGTTTTAATCAGACTCTCATGTAGTACTAAAGCATGACTCTTACAGACGTCTAAGTATATTTTGTTAATATTTATCTTTATAAATTCTGTTGATAATCTCAAAAATTCTATCAAGTTTGTCTGACAAGACACATTTTCCATAAAGCTGTCTTCTTTACTGAATGCCTCCCATATCAGCCTTTTCATAATTTAGCCTGGAAACAATGTCAGGCTAACAGGCCTGCAGTTATGCAGGTTATCCTTTTAAAATATTGGCACAATGTTCTTTTGTTCCTGATATTTGAAAAATTCCTTTTTATTGTCCTTAGCTTTATTGGTAATTGGTTATATTTTTACTGATGCCTTTAGCTTCCCTTTTCAATGTCTTCATTTTATAACTGCTAATATATAGTAATTTCTATCAGTGTCCACTTCCCACCTGTGTTTTAATTTATTTATTTGTTTAATCACTGTTTTCATATGTCTTAAGTAGGATAGTTTAACTGAAGAAATCTTCTTTCATAATTGCTGAATTATGGAATTTTGGGGGCATCTAGTAAAGTTTTCTTAGACAAATCCCCAGTTATTCACATTTTTTAAACTTTCTTCCTCCCAATCAGTTTTGCTCACAATTGTTTTCAACTCTGTGAAACTGGCCCCCGTAAAGCACCAAATGTATTACTTACATGAATGCACTAAATTCCTAACTTGGTTACCTGAGTTCTCTCTGCATCCTGCACCAGGTATGTTGACAGCTCCAGGCTCAAAGCCAAGGCTTGCAGTTCCATGAAGTAGGCAGTGTTTGATCTTTGAACTAAAACCTTCTTGGCACTAATGAGGAAAAGCAAGTGATAAGAAAGAACTCATATTGTCCAGCTGTCTCCTGTCGCAGGCTGCTTGGCTGGTGAAGCAACATACAGGCTAAGGAGGTCATCTGCCCGAGTTAAAGATCCATCTCCTATTAATCTAGCACCTGCGAACCCATTTGTTTCAGATGTTCTAGACTCATATATTAAGTTCACGTTGTTTGTCCAAGAGTTGCCCTGTATTTTGGGACCCCACCCCCAGAGCAGGCACACGGCCATGGCATTACAACTTATAGCTGGCCAAACATGGTGGCAAGAACCTAAACTGTGTTTTTCTGTGAGCTGGCCAGCCCTCTAATGTGGGCATTCATTTCTTTGATTAGGCTGAGTTTCTCTTTCCCAGTGCATCAGTTTCTCAGCATTTAAATAGTGCTTCCATATGCTAATCATACAACAGGACTACGAATGAATATCTCAATTATTTAATGTTTGAATTATTTTCTTGATGTAGCAAATTGAAGTATTGAGGGGGAAAATACCTTCCACACTCCTTTCCCTACTGCTGCATAATTCAGCAGGTGTGTAGCCAATGATTTAATACCTACAAGATCAGGAGTGACACATTTTATTCATATTAAGGAAGGACATTTGTCTTTCTTGCTCAGAGTATGAGGAACTCCAGCGATCCACTGAAGTGGCAGGGAAGCCAGCTGTGACGTGTCACCCACTGCTTTTCCAGAAGCTTTTATTAGCATTAAAGGGTGGGGGTTCACTTCTGAGACCGTGTCACCTTGTGTGTTGGCACATAGTGGGAGACCCTGTTTCCAAGCTCTCGCATCTGCCTTTGTCACCGTTACCCCATCCTGCAGCCATGGTGAAAAATGACAGTGTGTTGGGCTACGCTCACGCAGAGAAGGCATCCTCTGGTCTGGCGATCGGACTGTTGGGTCATTCATGATCCAAATTCCCATGGTCAAAACAGAGCTGCTGAAAGAGCTGTTTGCTGTGGCTACAAAAACAGCAGAGGAGCAAAGTGTCACATTTCTCAGACTTATCCGGGGGGATGCTGGAGGGTGCATCACTAGGCATGGAAATCCAACAGCCACCTAAGCCACAGGACTCCACTCTTCTGAGAAGACACATTTGTGGTCAATTCAGATTTTCTGTTACTGTAGAATATTCTTTATTAAGGGATCCCAGGAGGTAGTCTCTCTTGTGGATCTTTTCTCTACTCCTAAGAGATCTAAAAAAAAGCTAAAATTTGGGATTCACCTTGTCAGATAGTCTGACACGGTGACGATGAACAGAATTGTCTAAGGAACAGGCATGTTTAGCGTCAAGTCAGTGTATGTTCAAATTACCTTTGTTTGCCTTTATGTTCGCTCTCCATGGAGATCAGTAGTGTACGTCATGACAAGGAATGAGTGAATGGACTGTAATAAATAAGCTGCTACATATCACCTGATATGAGCAGATCAGTTTCATGAAAGTTGTATCTTGTTGCATATATTCACCAGGTAATTTCTGCAATTTATTCTTGGTCTGTAGCTTGGTTGTGAGCAGTTGGTTGTGAGTATTCGATATTCCAAATTCAAACCGTTTGGATAGGAAGCATAGGTCACATACTGTCTTGTTCTGATTGGACAGCTAGGTCACATGGTATTGTTCTTTTCCCTGATGGGATGGATGTAACTTTTAGAAACCATGTTTCTGGCATGAACACTCCTGGCTCCACAGCTGCAATTTGCTTTCTTGGCATATTCTCCACAATTACAGTAAAATTCCAAATGGCTAATTCATTCACTGGAATATTTGCAGAGTGCATACCCAAAAACAAAGTCAATGGGGTCAAGGGAATGTACTGACAACATGCAAATGACGAAGTCTGATGTTTTTGCATCTACCAGGTCTAGTCATAACACATAGGTAACAATTTGAGATTTGACAGAAAATCTAGGTAAATTTGATGTCAGACGGTGGTAGAGCTGATTTTTAAAAATGTGGGCGACAGGGGAGGAATTCACTTTGCTTTTCAATTCTTCTCAAAAATTCAGCATTTGATCAACAACTGAAACACTTTCACCAGCGCAGTGCACCACACCTGGCAGGAGCTGGATTGGCCGACGCAGGAACTGGTGCAGCTACTCTGCAAAGTGACACAAATGTGACCCAATCAGTTCCCTCCTCGCTCAGTTAGGAGACCTGTCGTGGGCAGCTATCCATATCACGTACCCTTCTAGCTACTCCATCCCTGTGAGTGCCTTTTCCTCTTTAGACTAGATCAGATCCCATGTGCTCCCCTCTTTGCCTTGTGTTGTCCGTGGATCGAGAAGCGAGGAGTCAGGGGTAAAACGCAGCGGCGGCGGCGGCCTTTCATTTGCTAAAAGAAAAGGGAGAGTTCTTTGGTCCCTGGCTTAGGGAGGCAGCTCTTCTCCACAGCTTCTCTTCTGCCTTGACTGGGATGGCAGAGGCATGACAGAATGTATCCCTGTCTGTGAGGTATCATTGAAAAACTCATCACTTAGTGATCCATAATATCATGTCAAAATGCACGGAGCAGCATTACCTGTGATGTTGTAAACATAAACTGAGATCATGACTAAAATTTTTCCAGAGAAGTCCGGGGAGTGGCCAAACCAGTTCCTCGGCCAAAGGGCAAGCCGATACCTCACCCAGGTGTAAACAAGGCTGATGGACCATTACCTCTAAGTGGCCATTCTGTGGCAGGAAAGGGGTTGGGGCAAAAATCAACATCTTAGCAAAGAAACAGCATGGAATTCCCGTCCACACAGACCGCTTGTTGCCATGCTCCCAGCTCCCTCTCAGAGGAGTATAAAAAGAAGGGACAGACACCCTAAAGCACCCCTCGCTCCCTCTCTCTCAGCTCATCGATTTCCTGCACCTGAAGCGACAAAAGTAGCAGTCACTGGACTCGGGCAGGAGTCCTCACCTAAGAAGTTTGGTCAGTAAGACTGCTGAAAGTATGTGGTGAGAAAACTTTACTTCGAGTTTAGCAGAGTTTGTTGAGTTAGGCACCTGTAAGCATTTTAGCTCTCCTTTGCTTGTAACCATTTCTCACCCTTAACCCTCATTACTTGTACTTAAAATCTACGTCTTTTTCGTGAGTCAATTTGTTTTATTGTTTTATCTAATCCAGTGTGTTTAAACTGAAGTGTCTGGGAAACTCCATTTGGGGTGGCAAATTGTGTGTATATTATTCTTTTAAAGAAATAACGGACCTAATATAGCTTGGATTGTCCAGAAGAGGGCCGGGCAATACAGGACATACATTTCTGGGGGCAGGAATCTAAGGCTGGAAGTGTGTGGAGGGTTATCCTGCAGTATAACCTAGGCTGGTGAGAGCAAGAGTGTAACCCACGTGTGGCTGGCAGGCTGCAATTACACACACACACACACTCTTTCTCTCTCTCTCTCATATATATGCTGATAGGCTTTGTGAGCGGCCCAGGTAGGAGCTGCTGTAGGGCACCCAACCTTGAAGGGATGATGCAGCTGCTCATTAATCTGGATCATACACCGGTATGTCACAGGGGACCCCCATTACTGTTTGTCTGCCTTGCCCAAAGCGAGGAGAGTAAGGCCAAAGCTCATCTCTCCAAGCAGGGGGAGTATAGTTAGGAAATTCCACCTCTGCCACGGCCCAGGGGGTGTGTCAAAGTCAGGTGGGCCCGAGATGGCAGATAATGCTAGCGCTAGTGGTTTGTGTTCGTGTGTGTGGCATGGGGGCCTTACAGAGCTAGAGAGGCAAAAGGCCACCGTGAGTTCACATGTGGCCTTTTCTGTTGTTAGAACGGCCACATTATATTGTGGTATGACATCATGGTTCCTCCGCGCAGCCCTGCTAACCCTCGAATACTGGCACCAGCTCGGTTTAACAGCAGCACATCATCTGTTTAGAAGAAGGTGCAGACGCACCTCCCCTCCTGCACCTGCTGACCAAAAAGAGTATCGCTTTCTGCCCAAAGTGTTCGTGGGGTTGTCTCCGTGGAGAGTTAGTGTGTGGCAAGCTGGGGTGTAAATGTAGAACATGATAGTGTGCGGCGCACCACTATCCGTGTGGACCCTGCTACCGTGCACTAAAGGTTCCCTGGTGTCTGTGGCCATACTGCCATTTCAAAGCAGAGTAGTTCAAAAGTGCACTAGAGAACTTCTCATGTGCGGGAGGAGGGTCCACACGGATAGTTACTGCATGGCACGCAGTCGGGATAACACTCACACACACCTGAACTTGCTGAGGCCTGGGTCAATCCCTGCTGGGAGGAGCCGTATCCCTCGGTGTGTGGGCATGCCCAGATACACATCCACCTACCCAGCCAGCTCAGTAACTCTCTTCCTCCATATCATACGATACTATTGATAGTCTAGTAGAAGGACCAATGCCTTCCATGGCATCAGGTCAGTCTTCTGTGGCAATGTGTGATTAGTCACTACGTGCCAAGTTAAGAGCAAATTGTGGTAGAATATGAACTAGTTTTCAAGTCACTCTATCCTGTGCACAATACAGCTGAATCACTAGCAATTATTTCTTTAAAATGTCCCCTATATATATAGTATATATAATATAATTTAAAAATACGAAATAATGAAGCAGGAAATAGATCCATTGTCAGCTTGCTGGCATGTTTCAAGAGGGGAATGTCAAAGCCACAGTCACAGAATGTGAAGGGGAATAGCAGCTGATTCCCACCGCTCTGTCCAGGAAAGTTACTGATTTGGGGGAACTGAGCATAAAGCTAGGTGAAATTTTTCATACAAAACCTCTGTGTGTGTGTGTGTGAGAGAGAGAGAGAGAGAGAGAGAGAGAGAGAGAGAGAAATGTTTTCTGGATTTGTCAGTTTAGCCAAATTATTTGGAATAAAAACAAAAGAACAAATCTGAAAATCCAAACCGTTTCATTTGGATGCAACATTTTTCTGCTGCAACATTTCAAATTGTTTTGGTTCAAAATAACGTCGTTTCAAAATTGCCTTGAATTTTATTTTTAAAAAAAATCAAACATTTTAAAATGCTCAAAATTGACCCCAAACATTTCACATATCCCCAAATTATTATTTATTATTATTTGATTTGCTGAAAATTTTGAAAAATAAAATGTTGGGTTGACCCAAAACAGTTTTTGTTGTTTGTGCTTTTTGGAATTGCCAGTGAACTGGAAAATCCATTATCCACACAACTCTAGCTGGGAGATAGTTTATTGTGTAAATCCATGTAAAACCTTCTTGCCCTGCCTTAAAGCAAGGCATTGGGTCTGATTCTAGGAATTCTGGGCACCCAAAACTTCAGCTAAAGTCACTGGGAGCAACCAATGCTTAGCACCTCTGAAAATCAAGCCCACCAAACTTATTCCAAAGGACTGTTCCTGGTATGACTGGCTGCAGCATCATGTGTCTCTGGCTGCCACTGTGACTTTCCTGTGTTGTTTCAAGACACCAGGGTGTGTTTGTAGTTGGAGTCATTAAAATGTTGTCCTTCTACCCTCTTGAGATCACACACCTGTTTATTTGTAAGAGCAGTAATAATCATTTTGAAACATTTTTTCATATTTTTAAATCTTGCTGTCTAATGTCCTTATTTCAGTTACATATTGTAATTAAGTGGGATTTTCTGTACCCCTCTGGGGCTCCCGAGTAAGCTAAGAATGTGAGGTTTCAGAGTAGCAGCCGTGTTAGTCTGTATCTGCAAAAAGAACAGGAGTACTTGTGGCACCTTAGAGACTAACAAATTTATTAGAGCATAAGCTTTCGTGGACTACAGCAGTCCACGAAGGCTTATGCTCTAATAAATTTGTTAGTCTCTAAGGTGCCACAAGTACTCCTGTTCTTTCTAAGAATGTGAGGGGTTTGTATTTTATGTTAACCTGCTTGTTTGAGGGTGTGGTAGGAAAGGGCTCCTCTGTGAAGTTGACTAGGCTGTTGGCATTGTAGTGGGATAGCTGTGATGTTTTAGAGCTTTTGGTGTGTACATGTTGAGATCAGGTGTGTATGGATGTTGAGGTCAGGTCTGTGTAGATAGACCCACGGACTTGTCCAGATCAGGTGTGTATGACTACAGCATGGGGAGGGTTCAGATTACATCAAGATATCTAATGTCCCTGAATCTCGGGTGTACGGAGTATGGGTAGAGAGGGTGAGCTCAGATGGGTATGGAGAGAACATATTTGTGCAGAGCACTCAGATGTGCCTGGGGACATCCCATGGTTACTGTACATGGAGAAATTGGTGGCCCTCAGAGCGTGACTCATCTTCATGGTTGTTCGTGGGATTTGTGCTCGGCTAGAGTTGTTGGAGAACCTGACTCTCGTGGCTTTTTTAGTGGAAACCTGAGGCTCTGTCACCCGGAGCCAATGGGACATGCACAGAGCTTTGCATGCCACAGCAAGGCTTCCCGTATAATTAACTGGTTTGAATTGTCCTGTAGCCAGGCTGTGTGGTTTAGAGTTGCTTGAATGCTAATGGATTTAGCCTTTCAGTTCTGTGACAGTATAAATGGCCTTAAATGCCTGCTGTGAGTGGAAGCAGTGGGTGATAGGAATCCACGGGTTGCTGTAAGGATAGTCGAGAGGGCCGAACTAATGGTGCTTGCTTGTTAATACTTCTTTGTTCCCTCTGATTCACTCAGCTCCTCCAAAAATGAGAGCCAGGGCAGCTGACATATCCATGTTCTTTCCAGTCTCTCTCTCCTAGCTGTGGCATGAACAGCTCCTGCATGATACAATCCCAGCAGATGCCCTAGCCCCGAAGTTGCCAGCTGGTTACCTTAGAGGGAGTACAGCAGAGAAGCCAGGCTGGATTTGGCAGTATGAGCCCTACGTGCTGATGCAGTGCTGAGGGACCTCACACAGCCCCGCAAACTGACCCAGGATGGTAATGCTGGCAATGGAACACTGCTATGTTTAGCTTTAGTCAAAGTGCACCCTGGATGCTACACTAGCTACAGAGGCACTATATCCTAATTAACTTTAAATGCCTCACTCATAAAGCCGTCAGTGCCAGGTTCTAATGTCTGTACTTTTAATGATGCATTTGATTAGAAGGTAATTTTATTCACTTGACGCAGCAGGGCCTATTTGGAGAAGGCAGAGGGTTAGGTTGTGTATTTTTTCCACCTTTTCACTGATTTTTGTTGCTGTTGTACTTACGGATCTAATCCAACAAGGCAGCGTGGTCTGTCTTTCTCCCGAACTTCCTACACAGGGCGAGCTAAATGTAAGCAAGTGGCTCCATTTTGTTGCCATTTCATAGCCTGAATGAGAAGGTACAAGCACTCTGCTAAAAGATGGTGGTTTATGTAATGTATTGTTACCAGGTGGCAGTTCACTCCCACTGGATGTTATAGAGAGGCGGGCACCACAGCTGGCTTCATAAACAAGTGTTCCATAATTTTATTTGAGCAAAAACATTTCTTCGCTGAAAAATGGTGTGTGTGTCGGGGGGTTCATCGACAATAAACATTTTCACAGGAAAAGGTTTTTGATTTTTTCCCCCCCATAGGAAATTTCAAAATGAAACAAAATACACGTTTTGTTGAGCCTTGAATGAAAAGTTTTGGTTTGCTTCAATTTTCAAAAATGTTCCATGTTTCAAAAAGCGAAAGACAATAAGAATTATTATTCAAATCTAAACGATACCAACCCTGTCTATTGGATTAGAAATGGAGATTTTCTTTCATTTACTTTCAAAACTTTCCTATGCAAAAATTGAAAGTTAAAACCAAAAAATGAAAATGAAAACTTTTCATTTTAAATTTTTCACAGGGAAAAAGTGGGTTTTTCAACCAGCTTTAAATTTTATGATTGCTGTTAACATCCGGAGCTAGCCAACGCTTTGCATATGGGTTAGAGTCATCAAATTTCATGCTTCAGGGCGTAAGCTGGATAGTTGCTAGGTCAGGAAGAAGGTTTTTTGCTGTATACTGTGTTGTATGGTGGCATTATGAAGTGGTGAGGAAGGGCACTATTTTCCTCTGAAGTATCAGGGTTTGGCCAGTCCTGCAGACAAATATTGGACTAGATGGTCCTGTACTCAGATCTCTTAAATCCTCTATTCCTTGCTGTTAAGAGATGTAGCAAATCATTGTTATAGGTAAACATTGGCTTTTCTCTACTTAGTTCACTTTCTAGATTACAGTTGTGTTATAAGGTGCACTTGTACAGTATGGCTTTCATTTCAAGCTTTCAAAAGTTCATGGGGCTGTTTTCCTCTCCATTTTACAGATGGGGAAACTGAAGCTCAAAAAGATAGTGACGTGGTCAGATAGAGTGACCAGACGTCCCGATATTTAGGCATTTGTCCCGATATTTTGCGGCACTCCGGTGTTCCACCCCACCCTCCACCGGCACCCCCCCATGTGTCCCGATATTTTCTTCCTCTCATCTGATCACCCTATGGTCAGAGCAGGGCTTGCACAAGTTCACACCTAGTTAGGGTCGGATCCTGGAATCGGATTTGAGTCCTGATTTCCAGTCCCCACTTCTACAATTTCTAGACAGCTTTGCCTCTCAGCATCACGTGAGTTGATAGAAACATTTCCCTTAGCCATACAGAGCTGCAGCAGTCAGCACTGGATGGGTTACTCTCTGTCCGCGGTGATAGTTGTTACCAGACGTTTACATGTTTTGAAATGTTAAATCCAGTTCTCCAAATAATTTCATCTTTTTTTGGGGTATCATTTCATAAGTAACATTTTTATTTTGTAACTGTAACTTCCCTCCATAACTTAACATCTTCCCTGGGGTCTGACTATACTTGTGCGTATTCTAGCAGCAGTTTTCTATGATGGAACATCAAGATTTGCCAAGTACATCCAGACCTACCTAGTGACTGCATTTGGGGCATCTGTACAGTTGTTCAGCACCATGAAGTGCAGCTGTTGAAAGAAAAGTGGCAGCAGATATCAACATTGTGGTGCTCCATTTCCCCTCAGTGACTTCCAGATTAGATTTGTTCAGAGGATGATTTTACCTAACTGCTAAATCTACAAGATCTTTCTATGTCCTTTCCAGCCAGAGAGATTCTGCGGTTGGAACATGGCTGGCAATTTTTGTTGGCCCTACATGAACCTGTATGTAGAATTCACCTCACTCTCCCCAAGCTGCATTTTAGGGAGAGGTTTTCAAAAGCACTCAGTAGAGGCCTAATTCCGCTCCCCCTGAAGTCAGCGGTAAAACTTCTGATGACTTCAGCTGGAGCAGAATTGAAAATTTTCCCCATAATGTTCACCCTCCTTTAGAACGGTTCCCATGAAACACAGTGTGCAGCTTCTATGCTAGGAGGCTGCAGAGGCCGAGTGGTGATGGATAAAGGAAATATCACTAACCAGGAAATGGAGTTCTCAGTTTGGCACTGAAAATTGATCGGAGTGGGACTGAAAGAGCAAAACACAACATTTGGAAACATTTGTAGGCTTTTGATCCAAAATACCAGCTTTCTGAGTAAAAACAAGATCACTCAAGAACTAGCCCCTTTTTCCCCCCCCAGCAAACATTTTTACCAAAGGAACCCTGATAAATAGATCTGGTTGATGTAATAATTTTGAAATGTTATTGAAAATTTATTTTAAAAACCCACGCTTCAGCCCTCTCTCCTGCATTTTTCTAGATTCATCCCCAAATTTGAAAACTTCATGAATTTCTGCATGGTCTGAATTTCTCAGAGAGTATTCTGAGCAGCCTCGATCTCTCATCCAAACTTTGTGGCTCTTGGCCTTTCTTAGAAGTCAGAAATCTGAGCAGTGTGAGATCCTGCAGGAACTTTGCCTGCAGAAACCTCTCAGGGAACTTTGCCTAAGTAAGTAATGGGGGAACAGGCCCTAAATGTCCATCACTAGACCCTAAAAGGGAGAGCTGAACTCACTGAGACAGTGAAGAAAGCCTGCTGGTGATATACGGGGGAGGAGGGTTTGAAGTGGAGTTAATGGAACAGAGATATATCCAGCCTGTCAACCGAGGAAAGAGAAGGGAATGTATTGTGCCTAATCCTCGTGGGATTAATTTTGACTATCAGACGCTTGATCTCAAGCCGTTTCTTAGGCAGCTGATCATGTTTCTGTAAAAGCTGTGTTTGAAAAGAACTGTTGTGATGCCTTAAAACAGAGGAAAGCCAAGCAAATGACCTTATATTGCTTTGCATTATGTCATGCTCTATGATATTCTTTTGCGCTACTTGCAGATAGCTTGACACATTGAGGCAGACAACCCCTTATTATTAAATCTGTTTCCAAATGCATTCAGATTGCCCTTCACATCCGCCCCTGGTTATGAGTGGTGGCAGATTGTGGCTATGAATCACAGGCCCATCTAAACACACACTGTAGTGCCCTTCCTCCTTCCCGCCTCTTAACGAAGATTGTCATCAGTTTAGGAATCAATAAAGTGAAGGTTGCTGCCTTTTCCCCATCCCATGTGCTAAAGCATGGGCTGTCTCCTTCTGTGGAAGTGCATTAACATTTCAGGTCGCACCCTCTGTAATTCAGCATGAGCAAGGAAACTGAGCCTACTAATCTGATTCTGCAACAGATGATATTATGCAACCATGTACCCATTAAGGTATGAAATCATAAGCTCCCACAAGAGCTAAGCGGAGTCAGACCTGGTCAATTTCTTGGATGGGAGACCTCCTATGAAACCACAGATGCTGGAAGGAAGTGGTGTTAGTGATTCTTTGCTCTGAGTCAGTACTGAATCATTGATGCCATATGCTGCTAAGGGCTTGCTGTGCTGCCTTTCAGATGAGACATAAAAGTATTGACTACTTACACTAAAGATTTCATGATTCTTTGTGCAGGGGCAGGGTGTGAACCCCATTGTCCAATTTGTGTTCTGTCTCCATAGTTTCATCCTGGTAACTTCAACTGGACCTGGGATATGTTCATCATTTCCTGTATTAAACAGTTATATAGTGTTTCTGTGAACCATTGACCAGCTGCTGCATTTCACCCAGAGGTGGTTGCACCAGAGTGATGGGCAAGGTGCCAGTGCTGTGTATATATAGGATGGGATTTTCCAAATTACTCAACACTGATTTTACTCTGCTCCCACTGGAGCCAGCTGGGAGTTTTACAGTCAGCTTTGCTGGGAGCAGACTCAGGCCAACACTGAGAACTGTTGGAAATCCCACTTTACAATCAGATACTAAATTTACAAAACACTTTGAGATATGTTTGGATGGAAGGTGATAGAGAAATGCCAGATCATTATCATAATCACCCTGTTACTAAGAAGATAGGGATTGCCATCCCAGATCAGACCAGTGGTCCTTCTAGTTCACTCTTTGGCCATGGCTAATGCCAGATGATTCAGAGCCTGGAATGTGCAAAGCCTCCATAGAGTACAACCAAAGAGAAACGTGTTCCGATCCCCAAGAAACTGGATGGATCATGAGGGCTTAGAGGATGATCCAAAACCCATTCAAGTCAGTGGAAAGACTCCCATTACTTCCAGTAGACTTTGGATCAAGTTCTTTGTGGCTGCTAGATTTTTATCCTACAGCAGGTAGTTTAACTGCAGACGTTCATGTTATTCATATGCACGTCTAATCCTTTCTTGAAACCTGCTAAGCTCTGACACATTAATAGCTCGTGGCAAAGAATTCCACAAGTGGTTTATGAATGATGAGGGGGTGCGCTTTTATTTTTTAATTAGTGGCCTTTCAATGCCATTGAATATTCCCCTGTCCTTGTATTATGGGAAGGATACCTAAAAGGAAAGAGCTAACCTCTGGTTTCCAGTCTTTATTTGTTGTACTTCTATCATTTCATCTCTTCTTTGTTTCTTCTCTTAATTATTCAGTCTTAAGCTTTTTAATCTCACTATGAAAGTCTTTTCATGTCTCTAATTATTCTTTTTTGCCCTCCTCTGTACCTAGCCCGTTTCTGACCACCACAGAACAGGGGATTCAATGCGAGGGCGTACCATTGATTTATATAATGGCATCATAATATTTTCAGTTTATTGTTCTCGGTCCCTCTCTAAATGCAGCTTGCTCACCATTGTGCACTCAGTAGATGTTTTCATTGAGCTGTCCACAATGACGCCTGGCTGTTTTTTCTTGAGTGGTTGCAATTAAGTTTGAACTCATCAATGTGTGTGACTAGTTGAAATTGTTTCTTTCAATGTGCATTACCTTCTACCTGTCAGTGCTGAATTTCATCTGCCGTTGTGGTACCAACCTGCCACCTGCCTAAGATTATTTTGAATTCCTCCTCATCTTTTTATGTCTTGACTAATGTAAGTAGTATTGGATCAGCCACAAATATTGATGCTTTAATATTGACACCATTGTTTCCACATCATTAATAACACCAACCCCAGCACAGATCTTTGGGTCACCCAGCTATCAATTTGTTATTTTTTTAAAAAAGGCCATTATTGTCTGCTCTTTGTCTCTCAGCCCATTTCTAAACTATGATTGTTACCCCATGACTACCTGGTTTCCTTAGAGGACGTTGGTCTAGTAGATTAGGCCTCAGAACTGGCACTCAGGACAGCTGAGTTTTGTTTTTATATATGGAGATACCCTATCTCCTAGAACTGGAAAGGATCTGCCTTCACTAGCAGGACCAAGTACTGATTTTGCCCCAGATCCCTAAGTGGCTCCCTCAAGGATTGAGTTTACAACCCTAGGTTTAGCAGGCCAATGCTCAAACCACTGAGTTATCCCTCCCCCGGTTCTGTTACTGGTTTTGAAGCCCTGGGCAAGTTACTTCTCCTTTGCCTATCTTGTCTCCAGGTCCGAGATGGTGCCTCACTGTGTTTGTCCCATGTGTAGAATAATGGAGCTTTGATCTCAGTTGGCAGCCTCTTTGTGCTACTGTAATAATAATAATTATTATTAAACTGAGTAACTTTATCAAAGACAGGCAGAAAGTCCAAATGCCGCCGGTTTGCCTTTATTCACTATTTTGTTGACTTCCTCAAAGAATTCTGATAGATTGGAGAGGCATGGCTTATTTTTACCAAAGCCACGCTGGTGTCCATTTCATGTTCATCTTGGGCTTTTAACCAGTTTACCGGATAATGAAGTAAGGCTTCCAGGCCTGTGATTCTGAGGCTCACCCCTATGTTAGTACCCTATGTTAGAAACTGATTTTAGTGACAGATTATACATTTTGGGGGACTCAAGGAGACTCAAGCAATGTATTTGAACTGGATATTTCTCTGGGCAATAACTGGGTGGAAAAAAGGTCTCACTACTGGCTTATGAAGTTACAAATCACATATTGGCTAACCCCCAGTGGGGACTTTTTCACAGTTGAAACAGATGGAAGTTTCTAACTGTGTTGCTACCCTGAGTGGAGAATGTGATCTGGCTCATCCAAGGCAATTTTAATGGCCATGATATTGCTTCAGTACCTTTCATGATTGGCATACGGTTGTGTGGGGTACCCTGCAAATGTCAAAATGGGGACTTATATTTCAGTGCTGGGCAGCAGTATAAGATAGACTATCACTCCCTTTCCTAAGATTGTGACTGCGACCGCTGCTTCCACTGAGGAGTCTCCTAAGAAGCAGAGATGCCCAAACCCTGGAGTCTGGATATGAATGTCCCCCAACGGAATAGGGCTAGGAGCCAGCTGCACACTTTGCATCAGGAACTGAACCCCCGCCCCCCCAAAGTTTGGACCCATTCCTGCTACTCCTGTGGACATCAAAGTTTGTAGGAGTTTGCGGGAAAATTAATGTGAATTAATGAAAGGAGTGAATGTAGAGGAGATTAGTTAAACCACATTAAAACTCTGTCTGGATGATCTCATTCAGAATATAAAGGGACCTTACTTCAACTGGTCTTAATTTACACAAATTAAGTAAACCAAATGAAGGCCACTTCAATTCCGAAGAAAAGTGTCCACACAGGGGCTTAATACATCTTAATTAATCCATTTTAATAATTAATTTGGATTAACCTTCTTGAGCGTCCCCATGTAGACAGGCTGTAGTGCTGCCTGGAGAGGCCTGGCATTTTTTTTCTCAGAGAGGAGGCTGAGGGGGCTGGTTGTTAAGAAATATCAGTCTTTAACGTCAGCCCTCGACATGTGACATCATTTGGCGTGCCCAGGCTGTTCGGAAACCAGAGCTTTCACTTTAATATGATTCCCCTCTTGCTGCCTGGGTGCTGCATGCTCCAGGCAGTGCTGAGGCAGGAACTGGCATATTTTAAAGCAACAGATTTAAATCGTCTCAGTATCCTTAGTGACATCATTATTTATCCTGCAGACTTGGCCTCATTCTGGGGCATTCTGCAGGACCCAGTTTCCTGTCATCAACCCTCCTCAGTCTCCCCAAAATGGGGAAGCAGAACCCATCCTAAGAATGCCTGGTCAGGACTAGGGCTGGGCAGGAAACCGTTTTCCCATCAGGCGAGAAGTTTTGAGATTTCGAAAAAATGTCTTGTCCTGCGTCAGGATGAAAATTTCAAATCTCAGATTTTTTTTTTTTGGTAAACTGAAAAAAAAAAATGATTTGCTCTTTTTTCTCTATTTTTAAACTTTTTCCCCAGTGTAAATTAAGCTAAATTTCAAAACTCAAAGTGTTTTGAGACGAGAAACCCAAACTTTTCATTTTAAAAATATCAACACTTTTGAAAGTTTTTTCCAGCTTTTTGGTGGGTCTGGAAATTTGTCAAAATCGACCCATTCCCATGAGCAATTTTGACAAATCGGCATTTTTGGGTGGAAAAAACCTTTGTGTTGTAAAATTCCCAACCAACTCTAGTCAAGACACATCAGCAGCATGCAGTGAGCTTAATAGGTATTGCATATTGCTACACTGAAGCCAATGCAATGACTCCCATTGACTTCAATAGATTTTGGACCAGGCCCTGATTATCTTCCACCAAGACGATGGAGTTATCTTTGCACATTGGCTTTCGGCTCAGTACCACTGCACCTCTTGTTTGGGTCATTTGTTTGCCACACGAGGGCATATTAGTTCAAAGCCATTTCTATCAGACTCAAGAACCCAGAAGCAACAGTGTCAACAACATGGCAGCATTAAAAAGCTCAAAAGAGGTCGAGTTGATGGGTGTCACTCCCTGAAAGCTCTTTGTCGGCATCCATCTTAGGCCACAGACCTACAGAGGGCTCTGCTTTGTCATAATAGTTGAATAGGATTCTCCAGCTAAAACAAAGAAGGAACAAAAGCCTGTGTGTTGACATTGCAAATCTTATCACAATCTTTGCAGCAGGAAACGTCACACAATTTTTGGCAACTTTATACACTGGTCGTAGTTTCTCCCACCCCACCCTGATCACTAGAGTCATTGGGAGAATACGTGAATAATTGATCATTGTTTTGCAGCAGAGGTTCTCAAACTGGAGGGAGTCCCCCCGTGGGGGGCCACGGAATATATTCTGGGTGCATGAGAGAAGCTTTAGGGGAAAAATAACTTACTGCACACATTTTACCTGCAGCAATGAATAACTTCATACAATGCACAGTCAACCTGTGGAACTCCTTGCCAGAGGATGTTTTGAAGGCCAAGACTATAACAGGTTTCAAAAAAGAACTAGATAAATTCAGACTAGATAGACTAGGTCCATCAATGCCTTTTAGCCAGGATGGAAAGGGATGGTGTCCCTAGCCTCTGTTTGCCAGAAGCTGGGAATGGGCGACAGGGGATGGATCACTTGATGATTACCTGTTCTGTTCATTCCCTCTGGGGCACCTGGCATTGGCCACTGTCAGAAGACAGGATACTGGGCTAGACGGCCCTTTGGTCTGAGCCAGTATGGCCGTTCTTATGTTCTTATCTTCTTAGCAAAGCTGATTCCTCCAGACATATCAGGCCCTCTGATGGCACTGTGTGTTTGACTCTAAATGGCGCCGTATCTTTTGACAGATTTCTGTTAAGCTTGCATAGCATTATACAAATCCATTTACTAACATGCAGTGTGCACATTTAATTGTAAGCATCGACCACAATTGTAGTTTTGCGTTTGCTCTTATTATAGTGGATTGTTGGTCTGTTTGAATCAATGCCTTACTGATTTAATATTTAGTGAAAGTTGCATGGGTTTTTTTTATCGGTATAGGTACTTGGGTGGCAGGAGGGGGAACATGAACTACTTCAGACACAAAAAAGGGGAAGCGCGATCAAATACATTTGGGAACCACTGTTTTAGAGGCATTTGTTAGAGCTATGTGCAATGGTCACATCAAAACCTGATGATCAGGTTCATTTGGCTTCGGGTTTGCTTTGAACCAAAGGTTCTGTAAACCGTTTTTAATGGGAAATGCATGGGAAATGCAGCCCGCACTGTTGGGATCCAGATTCTCCCCAAGTTCAAAGAATTTGGGGTAGGGCATATCTCCAGAAACTAATTCCCATTTCAAGCAAACTTGAGCCCAGTGTAGAATAAAATGGGGTTGATTTGTGGTTTAGTGTCAAAATCGTGCAACATACATGGGTTTCCTCAAGGTTTATACGTGAATCTAGGTGAAGCTTTGTTGTTTTGACTGAATTTTGCCTTCATTTTTGGATTCCGTAACTCCCAAGGTATTCTGCGCCCCAAAATAAAAAAAATCTGCACCACAAAGTTAAAAATTCTGCGTACAATATTTTAAAATTCTGCAAAATTCTGCAAATTTTATTTGTGAAATAAATGTGGAGCCTCCAGCATGGCATTGGGGAGCACAGGCCACTGGCTGCACAGTTGTGGGAGATCACTGTTCAGCTCCCCACAGGGACCCGGACTTAGTGGTGAGGCTGCACCCAACCCTGTCACAGTGCAAGGACTAGGCCTGCCTCAGAAACACCCCAGGGCCCTGCCTCTCCATGCCAGATGCACAGGCAGGCTCAGCAATGCGGGATCCAAGTGTGAAGAGGCTTAGTGTGGGGGGATCCAGGTGTGGGTTGAGAGGGCTCTGTGTGGGGCAATCTGGATGTGGGCAGCTTAGTCAGGGATCCGGGTACGGAGGGATCTGTATGCACTGGGGCTTGTTATGGGGTTCTGGGGGTCCAGGTGAAGGTAGTTGGGGATCAGCAGGGGGGTCTGGGTGTGGGGGACTCAGTGGGGTGGGGATCCATGTGCAGTTGGTTGGGGTTTGGTAGGGTGGGGATTGGGGTGCGGGTGGCTTGTCGGGGTGGTCCAGGTGCAGGGGAGTGGGGTTCATTGGGGGGGTTCTGGGTGCAGGGGGCATGAGGCTTGGAAGGAGGGTCTGGACATGAGGAGATCTGGGTGCAAGGGGGTTGGGTGGGTGGAGGAGCAACTCCCTATACAGTGATCCCTCCCTCTGCAACTAAAGATTGATGGGTGCAGGAAGCATGTGGTGGGGAATGGGGAGAAGTTGCAGCACTTCCTACAGCTGGGGGAGAAATCTGGGGGTGGGTCTGACATAGCCCCGGATGCCGTGCAGGGGAAGAGGAAATCCTGTCCTCTCCAACCCAGCCAGCACAAGCAGCGTAGGAACCACCAGCCAGATCTTCTCCAGTCCCGCCTCTGGCCCACAGTGATTTACCTCTCTTCAGGCTGCACTGGGCACCCAAAACATACTGCTGGGGAGGGTCGTATGACCGCTCTTGTGGCTTCCCTTTGTGTCCCTGTCAGAAAGTCATTTTTCTGTGGGGAAGCAAAGAAATCTGTGAGGGACATAAATTCTGTGCATGTGCAGTGGTGCAGAATTCCCCCAGGAGTAAGTCCGTCAACTCAGAGCAAGTGAGAGTGTGCAGTGCTATGAATCAAAGCCAAAGGAAATGTCTGTCTGAATCCAAAAGAAAAAGCACCAAGCTATTGGCTCAATAGTGTTCACAGAGACAGCAGGGAAGGATAATTATTTCCACTGCAAGAATTACCAGGTAAAATTCTATGGCCTGGGTTATGCAGAGGGTCAGAGTAGGTGACAATGGAGCTCCCTTCTGGCTTTAAATATTTTCAAGTTTCATGCTGCTCTGCAAATGTGGTGAACCCATCTTTTTGTCTTTTCTTTTTGTGGTTGGCCAAAACCGTTTACCCCGGAGAAGAAAATCATTTGCTAAATTGACATTTACAAAAACTCTATTACAGCTCTTCCACTGCCCCTTCACCTTTTTGAGGAGGAACCAGACATCGTTAATTAATTTCACTTGGTCATTAGTACCTTCAGTGCAACTCTACCCTTTAAAATGGGCTGGAGGATCACAGGGATGATGGGTCAGGAGAGACCCCCAAAGAGATCTCTTGAGGTAGATGAATGGAACAAGGAAGGTTTACAGGCACATCTGCAGAGTCAGGATGGTAAGTTCGCTGGGTTAAGTGTAATTCAGTTGAATCCTCCCTGGACAGCATAAATCAAATGTTAATTACTAGGAGGGTTTTACTTGTATTTTTATTACTGTATTTACATTTTATGGAACCATCTGGGCCCATTAAAGTTTTGAAAGTCAGCTTAGTTTATGTAGAGGTTCCCAGAAGCTGGGAAGAAGAAGGCTCCATTGCAAGTGAGGTGGTGTGAGATAGAGGAGAAAAGCATGTTTGGTTGGAAACAGAACTTCGATGGGTCTCTGATATGGATACACAAAATAATAATGGAAAAATCGAGTAAACCTTTTTTCATCTTCCGGGCTAGTGGTAACTGGGCTCAGCGTGTTGTGTCCCCTGGAGATGGACCATTTGTATCTGTAATACTTATGCCCAGCGAATCACCTTCACCTCTGGGATTATCCAGAGAAAAGGGGACTTTGCTAACTTGTTATGGAATCAGTGATGACAGCTTGAAAAATGGCTAACCAAGAGCACAGAAGCCCTTCCCGGGCAGCTGGTGTAATGAGTCGCTCCAGGACATCATTGTCTCCAGCCGATCCTGTCCGCGGTGACCTCTCAGCAGGGTGCACGCATTGCACGGTGCCTGCAAACTACCTAATATTTCCCCCCTCCTCCTGCTGCTCTTCAGCTTCTGTGGAGCCCAACTAAACTGCCTCCATGACAGACAGAGCTGAGGGAGTCAAGACCTGGGAACTGGGCAACCTTGTCGCTTGGACTGATGTCCCCATGATACCTCTCATTCTCCGAAGTTGCTGGTTCCAGCCCAGATCAGGCAGCAGCTGCAAAGTTATCAAAAATTGGACCTTCTACTCCCCATTTCAATGTTCTCTTGTTTGGACAAGGATCTCACAAACTGATTGCCCCCTTCTCCTTCCCACTTGCTCCCATTCCAAAGCTACTGGCCTGGAAAGCTAGAGCTGAGTGTTGTAGATTGACTAAATTGTCTCCAGCTTGATAATGTTGGTGGTTTTCCCAGACTAAGCTGGCCTGACTTTCCACTCGGACTTTAATAGCCGTCTCAGGGCTGTTTGGCTAGATGTCAGCCCCATCAATCTGAAGGACCAGGCATGACAAAGGTTATCATGCTAATATTCTGCTTTTATGTGACTTCCTTGATGCGGTGGGGTTGCGAGAGAATGTGTGAGTGTGTGTGTGTGTGTTTTGTTTTTTTTGTGAGAGCCTCAGGTGCCTTAATAAGCTGACAATAGAAACATCTTTTTTTTCTTCTGCAAACAAAACGTGCTCTTCATAACTGGATCCAATGGTCCCCTGCAGGTTTGAAGGATACAAAACAAAACTTATATTGATTTTGCCAGAGAATTGCAGTTATGTTTCCGCTATAAACATTCCCCCGGCACCACATACACCTGCGATTCCCATACTCCTCTAACACCTCCCCACCCCCCGCATGCTATAATAAGACAAGGCCCCTTCCACGCAGCAGGTCTGTGAGTAGGAATTAAAGCCTGCCCAGCACTTTGAGAAGCAAAGAGGGGAGCTGCTGCAAAGCTGCCAAGCGTTATCCTAGTTATTCAAGGGTGGAAGTTTGGAATCCACGAACACAGAGACTGTCTCCCTTGGAGGATGCACCAGAAACCCCTCCAGGGGGGTGTCACTTTGTGGGAAGGAGAGCGAGCAAAAGCTCACATTTCACAGACTTGACGTTGGCTGCGTGCAAGGAGATTCGGGCAAGTGAGGGGTGTTGTGCCACCTCTTTGCGCTGTGCAGTAATGCCATTGCCTTGTTGGTGACATTGTCGTGTCTGGGTGTGGGGCATGGCATTGTACCCTGGGCAGATACCCACAGGGAATGGAGGCCCGTTTGTACTGCTCACGAGACGCACTGCCACACTGCGCTGGGTATTGGCTGTGTGAGGAGGGGGAGCCCTTCCGGGTTTAGAATGCAGGCCCCATTGCTGGTCATTCCACCCCTCAGCCTGCCCCCTGGCTCCATGGCCTCTTCCCGCAGCGACAGAGCATCGCGTCTGCTGCCTGATGAGCAGACGCTAGCATGGGTCTAAATAGCGTGGGGATGACCAATGTCACTCAGTGCAGGGGACAAATGCCTGGCTTGCGCTAATGTCAGCGAGGCCAAACCCCAAGCAAAAAGGGGGCTTTGTTCTAGGGGGATTTGCTAGCTAGGACTCCACATTGGGAACGCATAGGAGTGTCGGGCATGCAGGATGGTTTGGGAAGCTGGGCATAAGGTCAGGGTACTTATCATTATGTGCGTGTGTATTGTAGGCCCATGACCTTCTAGCTACTCCCTCCTCCTTTGAGAGCCTCTCTCCCCTGCCCGCCACCTCCTCCTCCTGGCCTTTGGGATCTGCATCAGTAGCTTCCTCCTCCTCAGCATGGTTTTGTTGAGTGTCCCAGTGCACAGTGCTGCATGCAACTGGGAACCAAACCTGTGCCTCTGTCCAGGTCTCTAGGCAGGGAGGGATGCAAGCTTCTCCAGGCCAAACTGGCAGGAGCCCCGCTGAGCTTGTCTCATTTCAAAGCTGCCCTCTGTACATCTCCCACATGCTGAGTTGGGGGCTTAGTAGTTACAGACTGAAATCCTATCAGAGCTGGCTCGCTCCTTTACCCTTTCCGAGGCGGATAATTGAGTGCTGTGGGGTGAGTCTTTCAGACGAGACCTTGCAAAGCAAGGGCATGTCCACCCTGCGCTAGACAGACTCTGTGACATTTTTCATAATGGTAGAAGATTTGCCCTGTTCTTCTTGGACAACATTTTCTCCCCTTCGTCCTTTCACTCTTGTGCTGCTCTCTGTGGGCTCGTGGGGTTCCTCTAACACCGTGGCTGGTTCTCCGTGACTCTGTAGGTATTCGAATTGAGCAAATAATTCATGCTGAGCAATTTATTCATTGAATTCATCCTGTTTCAGGTTGGGGAATGTCCATAGCCAGGTTGCTGTTTCCTTAAAAGTATTCCTTATTGGAAATGACTCGAGGAAGATATACGCGTATTGCAAACTTTTTAACAGTCAGGGTTAACTGCAAACCGTTCTTAATTCACTCTGCAAGCTGTGTTGGCTAATTTGGATTGGCCATACAAGTCACATGGCATTATTTCTGCCCCCTGACTGGATAAGCGTACAAGCTTTCCCAGTGCAAAATGCTACCGTTTGCCAGTGTAAAATGTGGTGTTCCCAAGCAGTCCCCCACATGGCTCTGAAATGGGCTTCCCGGGCACAAGCAGGGATTGTTCCTACCATTGTAGACTGTAAGCCCAGAAGCGGGCGTGAATGGGAGGGTAGCAAATTCATTTAAGAACTCAACCCAAGAGGTGGTTTGCTCAGCTCTAGCATCTCAAGTGCTTTAGAATCTGTGGGTGAGAGGAACTAAATCCATATCTAGTGCTGAGACGCTCTGGGTGGACGTCGATTTCTTTATCTGATTCCCCCAAACTCCCACCCATGAGGAACGCAGGGAAACTGGAGCTTTTATTATTCTTTGAAATGGCTTCCCAGCCGCACCTTTTCTTCCTGTCATCTCACAGCCCATATCTGATTAATGACTGATTGTCCAGTCGAGCATTTCCCCTCTCCTCTGCCTTCCTTTCTTGCTTGTAGGTTTTCAGATTTTTTTTTTTAAATTTACACCCACAAATTGCTGATCTAAATGTTCAAAATAAATTATGCTGAATAATGGATGAAGACAGCTGCATAATTTATGAGGCCACAGGCCGAGTCAAAGCCATGTGTGCACTTCCTTCGGTCCCCGCCCCCGTGCCGGGACATGGCCTTTCTTCAGACAGAGCCACGGTGTTGGTACCGTGTGGGTTTCATGGACCTTGGCTTTCAGGAAGGATGGTTGCTCAGTTCCCAGATGCCATTTGAATCTCTCATAGACTGAAAGCAGCTGCTTCATGTTACCGAGTTATACATGTAGGGTATTTTGGACAGCCTAGGTCCTTGCACTTAACCACCAGGCCCTACACGCCTTCCTGGGAGCCCAGGGGTCCTGTTTCTCCAAGCGTTGTGCTAGCTGCCATGTACCTCCCCTCCCAGCACCAAACATAGAATCTATGATTCCTTTACCTAGGTCTAGATGGGAGCTGCCCGTTCCTGCTGCTGCTACATGTAGGGCCTGCATAGCTTGGGCCTGTAAGTGGCAGGGGAATAGGCCTGTGTCTCTACCTTCTTCACTGATGATGAACACTCTCACTGTTTCTCACCATCTAATTCTGATTGTGTTTTATTAAATGCCCTGTTTCACCTTGTGCTCTCTGGCCCTGCCGACTCACCCTCCCTCCCTCATTTAATATGCAAAACCCTCCCTAAGATCCTTTAAGAAGCATGTCGGCTTCTTCAGTCTCTGCCCAGAGACTCCCTTTCATGCTGGTGCGTTTCTTGCCCAGCTGGGGAACATCGCTGCAGGGAGACGATTCAAGAGCGTGAACTCCCAGCTGGTACAACTGACTGGCGTAGAACTGAAGAGGCAAGCGGCTTGTGCTCAACTCAGGAAAGCCGGTCCTCGCCTGCCACGGCAGAGATAACGAGGTTTAATTAGCTAACCTGTGACTTTCCCCTCTCTCTGCTGGTGGCGGGTGGACAGTTTGGTGGGGGATTGAGTCTTTTTGTCCTCTAATAATAATCTGTTGGAGTTCTGTGACCCATTCCCTATATGAAGCACCACCACACCAGCCCCACCTATTGGTTTACAGAGGTGTGTAGGGTGAAGTCCTTTGTATCTCCCGACCCCACTCCCCGTGTATTGTTTATATATAAGCAGACACACAACCACCCTTCTAGCACAGTGGCGTCCTGGTCTATGAACAGACCCTCTATGCACTACTGCAGTACAAATAATTATTAACAGCAAGGCGAGGTTCAGATGTGGCTTTTGAAAATAGAGCGCACCCTGTGTTCAAATCTGCTCTGCATGCCCAGAACAAGGTCCTAGTGGGATCTAATTGGTCTAGGCAGAGACTCTGCTGAGATGGTGCTGAAACTGGAATCAGTCAGGCAGCCCAGCTTCATTGGCTTTGCAGAGTTCTGTAAGGGGAACGCAGTGATCCAGGCGGCTGGTGATTCTACTTTAGCACATCTGGTAGGTGCCTGCATTTTTTTTGGAATAGGAGGATCTGATGTCTATCCTGGCTGTTGCCATGAATTTCCAAGCAGCTGTGGTGCTCAGCACAGTGACAACCAACAGCTCCTGGATATGTGTCAATATTTAACGAGTGGAAGGTGCTAGAGAGGTACAAAGTATTATTAGAATTGTGACCCCCTCCTTTTAGCATTTAATATCATACAACAAGTAGAGCTGTAGGGTCACAAGTAGGTACTCTGTTTCTCTGTCTTTTCCCTGCTGCTCTGGGGTCATGCTTCACCACCAAGCATCAGGTAGCATGCATGGCATAGGGTATTTATTGGAAGGGGATTTAGAGGGAGGGTTTAACCAGCAGTAATCACATAAAGACCAAATCCAGTACCCAGAAAGTCCAGGGCTTTCTCTTTTGTTCAGTCATCTAATCATCTATCTATCTACTTACCTACCTACCTACCCACCCTCTCTTCCTCTTGAAGTATTCTCTTTCTTTATCTATGTATCTATTGATCTATCTTGTCTCTGTTCATTGATGTACCCTGTCTGATTTCTTAGGGTTTTCTCCAGTACCTATTACCGTACTATCTAAGTTCTGAATTTTGACTCTTTTCATCTTGGGATGCAACCTGGATAATAATGTTACTTCTCATGAATCCCATCGACTCATGTTATAAACCAGGTACTTGTACACAGGGATCCCTCTTCATAGCAAAGATGTGGTTGACTCTGCAAAGAAAGAGGGGAGAGGAAGGAAAGAAAAGAGGATGGATATGTAGAGAGAGTGAGAGAGATCATTTTTCTCCATCCGAGTTTATTATCCTATCCATTTGCCTTCATTTTTTTCCTGATGTCCTGTCTATCAGCCGCTAAAACCTAATTCTGTAAGAAATAAATAGAACTTGAGTAAATTAAGTGAAAAGGCTTCAGAGAACCCAATTACTCTCTGTCCCCTGGATGCTTGGGAATGGAGTTCATTTCCTGATAATGAACAAAACAGTGAGTGACAGCTTGGCAAAATGAGCCGTGTCTCGGTGCTGGCTTCATCTACCAGACAAACACAGAAACTGGTAGTGTTTATGAATAGATATGTACGTATATACGTGTATGTGTGTATCTATAGAAGCTTTCCCTTGGGAGAGCCACAATTTCTCCAATTCATCGTGGCACATGCTAAGCCCTGGTAAGGTTCCTGAGAGAAATCACGTTTATTATGAAAGCCATTTGTTAATAAAAATTGGAGCAGCAGCTCATTTAAAAATGGTGACAATCATAGAGCATAAAGTTGCCCAAGCATTTCTGTTCAAACTCCCCTGGTTTCATTTACTCAGAGCTCTTACCTTCCAGGTAGCAATTTTCCAGGCGTGATCTGGGTGGAGGATTTTGGAAAATGTTGAGCAAAAATGGTTGAGCCCCGGGTGGCTTCTGGGCCCCACAAGAATGACTAAAAGGAGACAGGGAAAGGAATGTAAAAGAATGAGTGGTTGGAGAAAATCTGGTGCTTAAGAGCCTGGAATTCAGGAGATCTAGGTTCAACCCCTGCTTCTGTCCCAGGCTCTCTGTGTGAGGATGGGAAAATTTCATTCCCATTCTGTTCCCCATTGGTAAAAGTGGATAATAGTTCATTTCTCCTATTCTTTGTACGCAGTTTGGGGCAGGGACTGTCTGTTACTCTGTGCATGCACAGGACCGCACACAATGGGGCCCTGATTTCAGTTGCTACTATAATATAATGAATGCTGATAAGTATAGGGGAGGAAGGTTCATCCTCTGTCATGATACAAGTGGAGAACCCAAAGTGGAGTACTAAAAGAGCCATTACATTTCAAACTAATTCAAGGCTATTCTCCCCTGCTCCCTCCCCCACATAATTAGACCATGGAACTCATTTGCACTAGAGATTACTGAAGCAACCAGTTTTAATGGGGTTCAATAAAGCATTAGGTCAGTGTATATCTAGATTAATAGGTTTTAAGGCAAGAAGAAACTATTAGTTCATTTACTCTGTCATCCCCAATACAACACAGACCATAGAACTGCATCCAGTTACTCCTGTGTGGAGCTTGTTGAGAATACTGTGGATATCGGCTATGTTTACACTAGCTAAGATAAAGATGCATAAGTTTGCCACGTGGGTATATTATTAAGAATTGTTCTAATATGGGCTCTCTTGAACCTTCCTCTAGAGTATCATGTGCCAGCCATGGTCAGAGACAGGGTCCTGGGTTACATGGACCAGTGGTTTGAGAAGTTTCTAGAGTATGCTCCTATTCCCTTATGCATGGTCATTTGAAATAGGAATGGAAATCCCTACGTGTGGAAGGTCTTGGCCAACTGAGCTTGTGTGCAGACGTCCTCGTGGTGTGTAGCATAATAGCCGCATGAGAGAAGGAACCTGCAAATCTTTGTTAGATATGATATCCAGCCAGTGAAAGGCAGCTGCTGCTGTACAGTGTGTTACTTCCCTATAATCAGTAACAGGAAGGAGGAATTGTTGGGCAACCTGTTTCTTATTACGGGCACTTAGGCAGCACTCAGAATGACAAAGAGCATTAAGTCTTGTACCAACTGCAGACAGCACATGTTCAACATGACCCTCGTATGCCAGGAAGGGATCCTGCCAAATTCCCAGATGCTCCTCATAGTTAACCTTGCTCTGAAGCCACAGGACTGTGGGAAGCAAAACGGGCAATCTTTTTAGCAAGGGTGAAGCTCCAGACACAGACATGTGGATTGGCTACAGAATGAATTACCTCTTTCCCCACCCTCCAAGAGCCATTGAGAGCTTTTTCAAAAAGTGGGGATGAATCTTTCAACCAAGGGCAAGGAGAGGCCAGAAGACGTATGCAATAAAGTGGATAAATATCACCCAGTGAGGTGAGAGGCTGTGTGCTCTCAATGCAAAGCCCTGAGAGTCAGGACTCCTGGGGTTCTACTCCTGGCTCTGCCACCGATTCACTTGTTCAGTGCTTAATTTTCTTCATAAGGTTAACCCTTGAACAGACCTGTGATCACGCTGTCACTCTGTCGTGTCTTTGGCCACTCAGAACTTCACAGGAACAACAAAGCTAGAACTCAGATGCATTTCCTCCAGAAGTACAGCTTCCTGCTACCTGAGCGAGAGGGAATCCTTTTTACCCAGTAGCCGTATAGGGCCTTTGATACATATGTCAGCAGTTCTAATTCCATTCAGTAGAGGGCAGTGGTGCACACTAAACAGTTCCATGCAATAGTTATCCTGCTTCCTGGGGTGTCTGTTATGAATGTTAATGAAGATCTTTGAGAGGCTTGGCTGGACAGTGGTATAGAAGGCCAAAGAATTTATATTATTTTATAATTCATCTTCCCTAGGCCCTTTGGATTGAACCTGACACTAACACCCAGTGGGCCAGCTGCGGTAGCAATAAGGACGGAGAATTTAGTGTCACATCCTGCAGTTATTGCCCATACCTACAGTCCTGGCACCATCCACTGAAGTCAATCAGCTAAAAGTGTTTGGAAGCGGAGCTCATGCCTCACAGTGCTGAATGCTTTCATTAGCTCAGTACAAACCACAGCAGTGTAGTTATTGATCCCACTGATCCATTCCCATAAGTAACATCGTTTGTAAACTTTTATGAGGGCAGAAATGGTAGAAAACCTAGCTATGCAATCTGATCTACTATGGCATTAAAAATATCCTTATTGATAAGGTCTATATCTACAATAGGAGTGCTTTGCTGGTTGAGTTACTGTACCAACAAAGTGCTTCTAGTGGGGATGAAGCGTGTGTGTGTGTGTGTATATATATATATATATACACACACTTTATGCTGTCTATGGGCTATGCAGTAGAGGGCAACATTCATACAAAGCCAGTACAGCACAGCCGGATTTTTTCAGAGCTGCCTGGGAGATTTGGATGCACTTTTAATTTTAATGGGAATTGGGTGCCCAGATTCCCTATGTGGCTTTGAAAATCCCATCCTGTAGGGCTGTGGTGTGTCCAAGACTCCAAAGAGGTGCATGTTGATACAGTAGATGCTTAAGTACGCTAGAGGAGAGCGGCGTCAGGCGTAAGAATTGAAAAACCAAGATGGCAACAGCAGTTACCTTTGTGAATTAGCTTTAATGGAGAATGCAGTCTAATGCTAGTGACTGCCTGCTTCCTACGTAAATGTCTGCGGTTTCTCCCCCGCCAGGCACCTGAGTCACAATTCCAAGGGCGTTCCCATAGTCCTTTTTGCAAACCTTCTTACCCTGTCCCTTTGTTCAAGCTCTATGCTTCCTTTTTCCCCTCTTCCCTTTCTTTCCCTCGATCAAAGGCGGCACTGTCTGGTGGAATAATTGCGCTGGGGATAATGCTGAACTACGAGATGGAACAAGAGCCATCTGATGCTTTCTCACATCTAGCCCTCCCCTCCATGGGGAAATTTTAGGCATGTTGGAGTGATGGCTTTGCATGAATCCTCAGCTGACGGGCTATGTGTTGGGGCTGACTGTCTGGTCTGAAATTCATTAGGAACTTTTGTGTTTGCAGCTGTCTCTCGGATTATATCTCTATTGATCCTGCCTGCCCATGACCAATGGGAAATATGTGGAAATGATGAAGCTCTTCCGAAAGGGAGTTCATAATCTTGCTCAAACAAAGCCAGGCCCCCAGAGGGGAGGATGAATAGCTTGCATGTAGCCTATTTGGAGATGATATGGCTATCACATCTTGTTCCCCTTGTTTTACTGGGATAGCATTCGATTGCCCCTGCCAGCAACAGCTTCCCTTAAGGGCTCCTGAGACAGCTAATCACTTGTCTTGCCCCAGTTACTCAGAGGATAAAATGCAGCTCGTCTAGGACCCTGAGTAGAGGGGACTATGCTTAATCAATGGGAAATGAGAGCCCATCAGCAGCACTGTCGGTGCTGGGCAGCCCATCTGTGAAATGGGATCATGTGGGAATAGAAACCTGGGAAAATATAGGCTGTAGGGCTGCAATGGAAACACAGATAAGAGAGCCCTGTGCAAATCAGCTCTTGCTTATGTCTTGGCTCCTCTTTCCCCTGCTCTTGTCTTTCTTCCATGCCATCCTTTATGCCACTCACCTTCTCTACCACTGCCTCCTCTCATACATCAGACAACACCCCGCCCGCCCCTTCAAGCCCTTCCTCACAACATACGTCTTCCAAGCAGGCTTTAAAAACCCACCTCTGCAAGATGCCGGCATCAACCTTCGCTTAGCCCCCTGAGTGGGGCAGTCGGTGTCGAAAGGGTTTGGTCTGTGTTTAAACTCAGGAATATTTGTGTTATACTAGGTACTTGCAAAGCACTGAGTGCACGGATGGTGTCCATAAATATGGCTCCAGTATTGTCACAGTTAATACGTATTAGAAGTAACACAGCATTAGCGAGAGTTGAGCCTAAACATGCCCTTAGCTCACAATGTATTAAGAGTACATTTATAAATAGTTTATAAAGGGTTAATAAATGCCTTTTTATTTATGATTCACAGGTGTGATAAACATGTTACAAGCATGAGTTTTATATGTGATTGATATCAGGCACCTATGCCTTGTTACAGTCTATACAAATCCACGACAATAGACTCACCGTTTATTGCCTAGTGGGTCAAGCACTGGACTGGGGCTCGGGAGACCTGGATTCTACTCCCAGCTCTGCCACTGGCCTGCTGCGGGTCCTTGGGCAAGTTATTTCATCTGCCTGTATCTCAGTTTCCCCATCTGTAAAATGGGGATAATGGCACTGACCTCTTTTGTAAAGCACTGTGGATGAAGAGTTGCTATAGAGGTGCTAGGTATTATTATAAAAGCATCTGAAGTAATTTATTAACCCTTTTATATAACTATTCATAAATGAACCCTTAATAAAAAGTGTGACCAGATTATTTTTAGAATAAACACATGGCCCATAGAATGCAGGATGGTTCAATATCTAATGAATGGGACCTGAACTTGGGAGAGGTTGGTTCTGTTCCCAATCCAGCCCCTGACCCTGTGTTAGATTGCACAAGTGAACTATCGCTCTGTGCCTCAGTTTCCCCACGTCCAATGGCAAAGATATGTTCACTTTTGCAAAACGGTTTGAAAATGCAGTGTACGTGCTAAGCATTATGAAAGCTCATTTCTAAACTCTCTAGAAAATCTCATGGAATCAGGGTGTCTCAGGAGGTTCCCAGAACTTCTGATCTGGCCAAGCCTCTTGCATGGTATCATGGCCCTTTTACGGCCAGTCATGCATGGAAACCAAAACGTTCAGAAGCTACTGTGAAGATGAAAAACAATTCTTAAAAAAGCTGTTGAGTGATCTTCAAACCTATTGGAAAAAATTGGGTTTGGACCAAAGATGTGGGTCCGTTCCCGTTATACTGAACTTGTCAATTACCTGATTTTAGTTGAGCTGGTTGAGAAAAGTTGAACTTCTTTTGCAGAAACAACACAAAACAGGAATGTTCTTTGGGTTTTGGTCAAAAACCTGAAAATCCCCAAACCAACGTTTTTTTCCCCAGTTTCGGCAACCAAAACCTGATGATGTTTCCACTTTCAGCTGTAATTTTTTAGTTTATGGTGGCCAAAAGCTGATTTTTAACCACCCCCACCCCCACCCATAAACACACACATTTATTTGAAAATGGACATTTTCCCATGCAAATTTGTTTTGACAAAAATCTATTTTTCATTGAATAAACGTTTCCAAAGCAAAACTTCAACCTCAGCTACACGTTAGTGCCACTAAAAGGTGCCGGATTGACACAAAGCCTTTTTGTTTATCGCCAGAATGAGCCCAGCATCTGTGCAGATTTCTCCATTACGCTTTCTTGCAAATGGACCTCAATCCACACCTGGAGGGACCCACCTGTTAGGCATATTGAGAGGTGTTTGTTGTCATAATTATTGATTTGTATGTTACACTAGTGTCTTGGGACCCCCTCGTCAAGTATGAGGACCGAGTTGTGCTAGCCACTGTACAAACAAGTAACAAAAAGACACGCTCCCTGCACCAGAGAGCTCATCATCAGGGTTCATAGTGCCCTAGATTGTAAGGCCAGAAGGAACTGTTACGATCATCTAGTCTGATTTCTGACATAGTGCAGCAGGCCAGAGATCCTCCCCTATTGATTTCTGCATCAAGCCCATCACTTCTGTTTGAGCTGTGACATGACTTTTAGAAAGACAGCGAGTCCTGACTGAAGGCCAGCAAGTGAAAGAGAATCCACCATGTCCCTAAGACAGGGCAGGTGTGTGAAAGACAAATGGGGCAGGGGGAACAGGAGGCCAAGGAAAGTGTATTTTGCCTAGTAGGCAGCAGTTCGAGTTCACCACCTCCTTAGCCATTATCAGCTGACAAGCTTTTGTAGGTCTGGTGACAGAGGGAGGTGAAGGAGGGTAAGGTGGTGACTTTATGGAGGGCGATAGGCACATTCAGTCTCTGCAACCCCTTCACTCCAAGGCCTTTCTGCTGAGATTGGCAACAAGGGTGTCAGGTGGAACAGAGTCAGCCGTCCATTGGGAGCCATTCTGTGACACCCCATCCCTCTCACCAATTCCATCTCATTTCACACAGGCCACCGGGGAGCCATCGGCGGGTAATCGCTTTTGCTAGCTATTAGCTTGGGTTGGCTTTGTGCAGGCGTCCTAGAGAGGGAAAGGGCCCGTAGCCCATTATCAATCCCCCTCAGTCCCTTCTCGTTTGTAAAGCTGAGCAAGGAGACAACCTTCAAGACGGCTGCACTTAGCTTGTGCCAAAGCCAAGCGCTGCAGAAGTCCCTGCTGCATTTAGAGAAACTGACTGTCTTGCCGTGTCTGCCTTGGAGAAACCTCACTAATCCTTCCCGAAAAGCCCAAAGGGGAATCCCAAGCAGCTTTTCATTAGCCAGACAAGCCCGACAAGTTCCCCAGCAGAACATACATGCGGATAGGGAAGCGGATTCCTGCCTCTGCACAAAGGCGGAGTGAGCCAGGGATGTACGCTGAGGGAATGGGAAATACTAAATCTTTAACTCTCCGTTCCATTTGCTGGAGGCACCAAGGAGCAGCCTTCAGGACGATGTGAGTGGGGTAGCACCATGAAGGTGGATGTGATTACCAGAAGCTTCCCCACGGCAGTGTAAGGGGTGGTGGGGAGAGATTATTTTGTTGGGTTCGTTGTTGGCTCTGCACAATCTTTGATTAAAAGCAGAAGTAGCTGGAGGGAAAATATATATGTATATAAAAATTGGGCAGATTCCATTCTCCCTTTTTCCCTTCCAAGGCCTCTCTAGGTTTCCTTATTCCTGCATATTACAGGCATAATTCTGCTATGTCTATCCTCTGTCTCCAATGGCCTGCTCTGATTAGATTCCATTTGCCTGGAACTCTCCCCCCCTCCCCCAAAAAAAACACTTCATTTTGGGGCATTAAGCCAACTCGTCTCTGCAGGACAAAAGCAGGAGGCAGAACTGCCCTGTCCCATTGTCAAAGGGGTAAGAACAATGAAGTCTAGGGGACTTCCAGGCAAATGCAATCTAATCAGAGTAGGTAGCTGGATCCAGAGGATAGAAACAGCTAAAGGAACTATGCCTGTATCAAACATTAAGAAGGAAACGTAGGCATACCCTTAGTCTAAAGCCTGGTCTACACACAGATTTTGTACCAGTACAACATGTCACTTAGGGGGGTGTCTTAACCAGAATGATAGCACGGATGCAGTTTTAAAGGCACCTTACACCCATATAACAGCATCCACCCTTTGGGCTTTATATCCACTTCAAACTGGCACTGTTACAGCAGTACAGAAACTGTGCGCCCACAGACAAGCCCTAAGTGAATTGAAGGGAATCTGTATAATTGGCACTAATTGAGACTCCCTGACATATTAGCAAGTGGGTGTGAGTCTAGGTGACATGAGATACACATCGCCTCTGGATTAGGCTCACTGAGTCGAAGCTGGGTAATTCGTGACCCCAGGATCGAGAAGAGAGGAATGTAACAGGAAAAGCCACTGAGGAGGGGGCACACCAAAGCAGACCACCCCCCCCCCCCACCACTTTCATATGTGTCTTCTGTGCATCATCCTGCTGGTCGGGTTCCTTGTTTTTCTCCTCTCTTCTGTCACACGGGCATGTGAGCTGCACCAGGTTGGACTCCAACAGACTCGGTGGACCAACCTCATAGGTGATGCTAAGGGGGGCTGTCAGTTACATGTCAGTAGGAAGGCATCTATGGGAGCTGAGTCTAAATTGGTGTAACGCTCATGCCCTTTATTTTGTCTGAGCTGCAATAGCTGGGGGAGTAATTTGCAGGCAAGGCCCGAAATCATTTTCAATGGGGAAAAGTGCCTTTTCCATGGGAGCAAACCTTTGTGAAATTGCACTGGGATAGGAGCAATCGGTTTCATGCTTGCTTTCCTGGGAGCCCAAAGTTAGGGGAAGTGCCAGATGTAGCAGACCTGTTTTAGTGCAACCCTTCAAGATGCATTGGCATTTTTGCCTGGGGTCCAGTTGTGGCCTCTGGGACTAGGATGTCACCGAGACAGACGAGACTCTTAAACAGGCAGGTTTGCCCCTATGGATGCCTGGCTGTGTGCAAAGTGTTAGGCTCAGATGGGAAAGGAAACAGAACAATGCTAAAAAAGTTCCTGGGTGAAATCCTGGCCTTGTTGAAGTCCGTGACAAAACTCCCACTAACCTCAGTAGGGCCAGGCTTTCCCCCCTGGTTTGATGCAGGGAAATGCATACGCAAACAGGACTTCAGGGCAGCACATTGCATGCACATGTGTGCATCAGGCCTACACATCAGCCCATTAAGGGTTTTGTTCCGTTGCAACCCCATCAGTCTCTTATTATGCAGCCCACAGGTGGTGATCAAACAAGCGGAGATCTTAAATATAACTCACGGCCGCCCGTCTCACTGGTGCGCTGGCTTCCAGAGAGAACCTCTCTGACAGATTCCAGAGAAAGCAAATGGAAACATACAGTCCTCGTCCCCCACCGCCCCCGAGTTTCCTTCTCCAGATTGTTCACCTCCCCCTCAATGGGCCCCTAATTTCTTTTATTTTCCTCCCGTCAGTAAGAGACCATTTTGGTTCTCCTATTGTGATTGCCATTACTGAGGGCTTTATTTCCCCGCCCGCCATTGGCTGAGCCCTGCAGGGGCTCTCCAAGAACCCCCGCTGACATGATGAAATAAAGTCAGAGAGCTGTATTAATTTAGATGGCTTTCCTTCCTGTTCTGGGGCTGTTATTATGCCAGTGTTGGTTGGTAATAAAAGACCTTTTAGTGCTGGGGAAAATCAAATAATCTTATACAAACACAAATGTGTCTGGATCATGATTATCCTAATGTAATTGGCGAATGAACTCTGATTAGGGGTGTCTGTTCTGGCCTTTTCTTAAGATGTTTTTATGCTAATCCCGTGATTGATAGATTGACATATGAGTGCCTTTTTTGTGTGTGTAGCTTATAAGTGTCTGTGAATTGCTTAGAATTTGGACAGCTTATTCCAATCTGGCCTTTCCTGGTGCGAGCTGGTTTGGGAGATACTTCTGAATTATAAAGGGTAAATCTGGACTCCACAAATTACCTATAACTAGGGGCAGATGACAATAAGGAATAGTTATCCTGAAGAACAGGAGGATCTTAGGGCTTGTCTACACAGTGACTTACTGCGCAGCAATCCAGGTTGTGAATGCACATCACACCAGCTTGCCAGGCAGTAACATCCAGTGAGGACACGGCTGCAGTGTGCAGAAAGTCCTGGAGCATGGCTTAGCAGCACTGTTGGTGCTCTGTAGAAGGGAGTGACTTGCCACGCAGTAACTCACCATGTAGACAAACCTTACACACACTGAGACCTGTTAGTCGCTAGAGGGAAGAGATGGATGCCCATCCCTTAACAATGGAAAATACACTGGAGAACATACCGTATGGACTGATCCTGTGCTGGCCAGGGACAAGCTCTTGATGATGTGAAGTAATTAGGAACATAGGAATTGCCATACTGGATTGGAGCAGTGGTCCTGTATCTGATGGCTGCTGCTACCAGATGCATCTGAGGATGGGACAAGAAACCCATCATAGAATCACTCGGCTATAGAAGTTTTTTTCTCACCCCAGGCAATTAGTGATTGGCTTATGGCCTGAAGCATGAGAGTTTATGTCCCATGTACATTTTTATCCTCTTTCGTAATGGCGGATGTTCTTCTTATTTGGCCTTCCCCATCTTTAATTTCTATGGGTCTATATTTCCTTCTGCACATCCACCATCACAAAACTCAAATATGCACCCATCAGGCAGGAGGGACATCACCACTAGCAAATCCGTCTCACTCGAAGTAGGATCTTCACACTTCCCTTGTGGGTAGATGAAGACTGGGAGTCAGGACTCCTGGGTTCCGTGACCAGCTCTGCCAATGTCTCAGACGCACATCAGATAAGTCATTTAACCTCTGTGTGCCTCACTTTTCCTGTTAAAAAGGTACTTCCAAGAGGAGCTGGGATACTGAATTAGAGCCTGGGGTACTCTGAGATCCATGGGTAAAAGCTGATATGCAAGGGTAAAGAATTATCCTGCCGGCCTCACCAAGAATGGGCTGGACAATCACTGTCCAGTAAACAGCAATGTTAAAACCATGGGAGATGTTTAATAACTGATATGCAATCAATATCCATTATGTCTGCTTTCCATAACCAGCTGGTAGGTAGTACATAGCAGCAGGTCTATTCAAGTGAAGTGCCTTTTCCTAATTGCTCTAAACTATACATCTAATTGAAAGTACATATAGATTTACATGAAGGAGATTTGCTGGATCTAATCCAACTTGCCTGTCTCTAAGGGCTGGAGGGAGCTGAGGATGTGAGAACATGTCTCTACAGAATATGTGGGCCAACATTTGCAAACTCCGGTGTCTAAAGTTAGCCTCCTCCCCCACACCGAGGCACATCAATAAAAAAGGCCTGATTCTGTAAGTGGCTGAGTACCCTCAAATCCCACTGAAACCAACAGAATCTTGGTGCTCAGCATCTCTGAAAATCAGATCACATTTCTTTTAATCGGCGGTACACACTAGTTCTGCACACTTGAAATACGGTTCCTGAGATCAAGGCTGCGCTAGATAATGGTGAACGAGTGGAGTGCTTTAGTGCTTTGACCCTGCGAGAAGTCACAGAAAAGAGTCATGCTCGGTTTGTTTATTTTGTTTCCTCCTTTAACCTTGTTGGGTCTACTTCAGTGCTCATAAAAGTGAAAGGCTCTTAGTACTGACTCAAGGCAGGCGGAGTGTGAAATGTTACCCCAGCTCTTCCAATGCAGCTGAATCCTGAGCTGCAGTCCCCTTCTGACTATTCCAAACCAGGACCCCTTTGATCCTGACCAGCAACTCCTGTTCCTGCTATTCCACTTTGAGGCCCATATGCAGCGCTGAGGATGTACCTGGCTCCTGGTTTGCAATACCACCTCCTTGCTGTTCTAGTGCTGGGCATTCCCTGGAGCAGAGCTGAGTGGCCAGGCCAAAGCGGGTGGGGCTATTGGTGCTGTACAAAAATGGGAGTTTCAAATGAGACCATCTGAGATCCTCAGTTGGTGTAAATGGACTCCAGTGGAGCTGGGCTGATTTACACCAGCTGAGGACTTGGCCCAGCATAGCTTGTGACTGAAAGCAAATCTGAGCTTGATTTAAAATGAAGACACTGGGCCATGGGCGGTCTGGCCTAGTGATTAAAGCGAGAGTTCGGCCTACTGGTGATAGCTGGGTTCAGAGTGGTATGACAGACCCAGACCAGTGGGGTACAGGAGTCTGGTAGAGGGCAAATATATTGGTCACTGGATGAGTAGTTTTCTGTTCCCTGAGTGACCGGAGAAGGGGCTGCACTAGAGTAATCAGGAACCTGCTAGAACCAGTTAAGGCAGGCAGGCTAATTAGGACACCTGGAGCCAATTAAGAAGAAACTGCTAGAATCAATTAAGGCAGGCTAATCAGGGCACCTGGGTTTTAAAAAGGAGCTCACTTCAGTTTGTGGTGCGAGTGTGAGGAGTTGGGAGCAAGAGGCGCAAGGAGCTGAGAGGGTGTGGGTGTGCTGTGCTGCTGGAGGACTGAGGAGCACAAGCGTTATCAGACACCAGGAAGAAGGTCCTGTGGTGAGAATAAGGAAAGTGTTTGGAGGAGGCCATGGGGAAGTAGCCCAGGGAGTTGTAGCTGTCATGCAGCTGTTACAGGAGGCACTATAGACTAGGGTTACCATATTTAAAACATAAAAAAAGAGGACACTCCATGGGGCCCTGACCCCGCCCCTTTCCCACCCCGGCCCTGGCCCAACTCCGCCCCTTCTCCACCCAACTCCACCCATTCCCTGCCCATTCCCCAAAGTCCCCGCCCTAACTCCCCCTCCTCCCTCCCAGCCACGCGAAAAGGGCTGCCCAAGCGCTACCGGCTTCACGGTTTGCCAGGCAGCCTCCAGACCCTGCACCCCCGGCCGGCGCTTCCCCAGCACAGCTGGAGCCCGGGAGGGGAAGCGCCCAGCCGGGGGCGCAGGGTCTGGAGGCTGCCCGGCAAACCCGTGAAGCTGGTAGCGCTCGGGCTTCGGGCAGTCCCCATGCCTCCGGACCCTGCGCTGCCGGAGCAGAGCAGCTGGAGCCAGGGAGGAGAAGTGCTCGGCCGGCGGCTGGGGTCCGGAGGCAAGGGGGCTGCCCGAAGCCAGTAGCGCTGGCTTGGGCAGCTTGGCTCTTAAACAGAACCAAAGTCTGAGTCGGGAGAAGCAGAGCAGCCGCGGGAGAGGAAGTGCCTGTCCGGTATTTTTCCCGGACATGTTCGGCTTTTTGGCAATTCCCCCCGGACGGGGGTTTGATTGCCGAAAAGCCGGACATGTCCGGGAAAAACCGGACGTATGGTAACCCTACTATAGACAGCTGCAGTCCACAGGGCCCTGGGCTGGAACCCGGAGTAGAGGGCGGGCCCGGGTTCCCCCCAAACCTCCCAATTGACCTGGACTGTGGGTTCTTCCAGAGGGGAAGGTCTCTGGGCTGTTCCCCAACCCACATGGTGAATCTCTTAGGCAAGAAAATCTGCCAATAAGCGCAGGACCCACCAAGATAGAGGAGGAACTTTGTCACAGTGGACAGAATCCAGGAATGACCTGAGGGTCAGTGCCGAAGGGATATAAGCCGAATGCCAGAGGTGGAGCTGAGGAGCAATACCAGAAAGACAGGAGCCAAATGTCAGAGCTTGAGGGCCAACCAGAGTCTAAGGCCAGGGACAGAGCCAAGGATCAGTACCGGAGAGGCAGGAATTGAAGGGGAACCAGGGATGGAGCAGTACAGGAGCAGGGACTGGAATAAGGGCAAGTACAGCTGTAGGCATGATACACATTGAGCAGCCGGAGAGCAGCCAACTGCCCTGCCTGACCAGTCAGGTGGGGCAGTCAGTCAGGTAGCCTGCTGCAGGCCAGCTGCACTTGTTGGGTTGCCAAGAGACTACAGGCCTGTCTCGGCCCCAGTTGAGCTTTTAGTATAAATTGTGCCACCTATGGAACCCTGATCCCATTCTGCCCTCGATGTTTATTTATCCATAACTCCAGCTTAGCGTTAATGGTTTGGCAGCAGAAGAGATTTTTCTTGCAAGGGAAGGTTGAACGGAACAGCTCTCTGTGCAAATCATGATTTGCTGCATCTCCAAAAAGGGGCCCCCTCTACCCTGAAATGAAACTGCCAGACGAGGGCAGAGCCACTTGGCTTTGACATTGGGCTGGCCTTGGAACCAGTCTACATTCAAAGGTATAACAAGATCCAATGGAAGCTGAAGCAAAGCAAATTCAGACTGGAAATAAGGCATATGTGTCTTTAACAGTGAGGGGCATTAACCACTGGAACAACCTACCGAGGATCAGGGTGGATTCTCTATCACTGATAATGTTTAAATCAAGATTGGATGACTTTCTAAAAGAGGCTGTAATTCAACCAGGAATTATTTTGGGGAAGTTCTCTGGCTTGTGTTACACAGGTCAGACTAGATCAGTGGTTTTCAAACTTTTTTCTGGGGACCCAGTTGAAGAAAATTGTTGATGCCTGCAACCCAACAGAGCTGGGGATGAGGGGTTTGGGGTGTGGGAGGAGCTCAGGGCTGGGGTAGAGAGTTGGAGTGTGGGGGTGAGGGCTGTGTGGTGGGGCTGGGAATGAGGGGCTCAGGGTGTGGGAGGGGGCTTTGGGCTGGGGCAGGGGGTTGGGGTGCGGGAGGGGGTCAGGGCTCTGGGCTGGAGATGAGGGCTTTGGGGTACAGGAAGGGGTTCCAGGTTTGGGGGGGCTCAGGGCTGGGGAAGGGGGTTGGGGCACAGGTATGGCCTTACCTTCGGTGGCTCCCGGTCAGCAGCACAGCCGGGGTGCACCGTGGACCGCGCCCTGGAAGCAGCCAGCAGCAGGTCTGGCTCCTAGGCGGAGGCGCACAAGTGGCTCCACATGACTCTCACCAGCAGGCACCGCCCCCCCCAGTTCCCTTTGGCCAGTTCCCGACCAATGGGAGTGCGGAGCCAGTGCTCATGGCGGGGGCAGCGCGCAGAGCCCCGTGGCCCTGCTGCATATAAGCCGGATCCAGTGCTGGCCACTTCCAGGGCGCAGCGTGGTGTTGGAACAGGTAGGCACTAGCCTGCCTTAGTTGGGCAGCACCGCTGAAAGGACTTTTAATGTCCCGGTCGGCGGTGCTGACCAGAGTTGCCACAAACCAGTGCCTTACATGCAGTGACCCAGTACTGGGTTGCGACCCACAGATTGAAAAACACTGGACTAGAGGTTCACAGTGTGGTCCCTTCTGGCCATGGAATCTATAGATGTATAACAATTTGTTCCCCCATTTAGTAAAACAAGTTTACAAACCAATATAGCTAAAATGGTGCAACCCCCTGTGGTGTAGACACTTTGAAATTGGTTTTGCTTAAGCTGATTTGTAACTGGTGACTGGGGATGGTCTGTTTGTTTGGCTTGTGGTAGGGATGCTATATCTTGGCGTGGTCAGTGTGCATGTGTGAGAAGGTGATGCATATTGATCTATGGCTTTCATCTGTATTTCCTGTTTATTGCAGGTTTGAGTTGGGAATTATTTGCCCTTTTCAAATGTAACTGTCTTTAATCAAGATTGATGTGTCTATATACATATATGAAAGGCAAGAAATTCAGAGTTAAGTGTCTGGAAAAACCTGAAATCTTACCCCATATCTAGGCCTTATGTCTCTGTAATGGGGATAAGGAGATATCATAAACATTCAGACTTTATGGTGTCCCTAGCCAGAAGCTGGGAATGGGCGACAGGGGATGAAACACTTGATGATTACCTGTTCTGTTCATTCCCTCTGGGGCACCTGGCATTTGGCCACTGTCGGAAGACAGGATACTGGGCTAGATGGACCTTTGGTCTGACCCAGTATGGCCGTTCTTATGTACACATCACTGACTACCCATGAGAATGTCATGTGTGTTCTGCACTTTTGTCTCATTGCATTTCAACAACTGTGGGAGTCAGGTATCTGTGTCCAATTTGTTGTCTGGGTACATTTGAGCGGCATGGATATATATACCAGGCCTGTTGCTGCATAGCTGCATGAAAACGATGAATAGGTGGATACAGATGGTTTTCTAGTCTTTATGTAGAAAGTAGATGAGGTAATTTGTGTTCTCTGGCTCCTACTGGAATGGTAGTTGGGACTGGGAGTAGGTATCAATCAAACGCAAAGAGTCCCATTTAAATATAATACATGATGGCAAGCAACTGAATATTGACAAAATGTACTAGTGCTTATATACAAATGCTAGAAATCTAGATACTAAGATGGGTGAACTAGAGTGCCTGGTATTAAATGAGGATATTGATATAACAAGCATCATGGAAACTTGGTGGAATGAGGAAACACAATAGGACATAGTAATAATATCAAGGTACAAAATATACAGGAATGGCAGAGCAGGTTGCACTGGGTGGGGGAGTGGCACCACATGTGAAAGAGAGCATAGAGTCAAAGTACAAATTCTTAAATGAATCAAACTATACCATAGAATCTCTATGGATAGAAATTCCATGCTTGAACAATAGGAGTACAGCAGTAGGAATATACTACCAACCATGTGACCAGGATGGTGACGGTGACTGTAAAATGCTCAGGGAGATTAGAGGGCTACAAAGGCAGAAAATGCAATAATGGGGGATTTCGGCTATCCTCATATCAACTGGGTATATGTCACCTCAGGGAGGGATGCGGAGATAAAATTTCTAGACACCATAAATGACTGCTTCTTAGAGCAGCTTGTCCTGGAATCCACAAAGGGAGAGGAATTCTTGATTTAGTCCTAAGTGGAACACAGGATCTAGTACAAGAGTTGAATATAGCTCACTTTCAGGGTAATAGTAACTATAATGTAATTAAAATTAACATGCTTGAAGAGGGAAAAAATGCCAAAGAAACACCCCACAGTAGCATTTGATTTCAAACAGGGGAACTACGCAAAAATGAGGAAGCTAGTAAAATGGACATTAAAATGAACAGTCACACGGATGAAATGCCTGCAAACTGCATGGAGACTATTTAAAAACACACTTAATAGAAGATCAAACTAAATGTATAACCTTCCTCTGCCCACCTCTCCCCTCCCTCCCCCCCCGAAAAAAGCAAACAGAGAGAGAGAGAAATGACAGTCGCTAAACAGAGTACTAGAGGCAAAAAGGCATCCTTTAGAAATTGGAAGTCAAATCCCAATGAAGAGAAGATAAAGGAACATAAACTCTGGCAAGTCAAGTGTAAAAGTATACTAAGGCAGGCCAAGAAAGAATTTAAAGAGCAACTATCTAAAGACACAAAATGAACAGCAATTATTTTAACTACATCAGAAGCAGGAAGCCTGCTAAGCAGCAGTGGGGTGGGCCACTGGACAATCAAGGTGCTTAAGAAGCACTCAAGGAAGACAAGGCTATTGTGGAGTAGCTACATGAATTCTTTGCATCGGTCTTACCAGAGAGAATGTGTGGGAGATGAGGACAAGGGTGATCCACTTGATATGGTGTATTTAAACTTTCAGAAAGCTCCCTAATCCAAGACTCTTATCCAAACTAAGCAGTCACGGGATCAGAGGGAAGGTCTTCTCATGTCTCAATAACTGATTAAAACAAAGGGTAGGAACAATAAAGGTCAGTTTTCATAATGGAGAGAGGTAAATAGCTGGGTCCCCCAAGGATCTATGCTGGGACCTGTGCTGTTCAACATAATCATAAATGATCTGGAAAAGGGGGTAAACAATGAGGTGGCAAAATGTGCAGACGATGTACAATTACTCAAGATAGTTAGGTCCAAAGCTGACTGCAAAGAGTTACAAAGGGATCTCACTAACCTGGGTGACAGAATGGCAAATGAACTTAAGTATTGATAAATGCTGCATTGGAAAAAATTATCCCAGCTTACACATACAAAATGATGGGGTCTATATTAGCTGTTACCACTCAAAAAAGAGATCATGGATAGTTTTCTATAAACACCTGCTCAATGTGCAGCGGCAGTCATGTTGGGAACCATCAGGAAAGGGAGAGATAATAAAACAGAAAATATCGTAATGCCACTGTATAAAGCCATTGTATGCCCACATCTTGAACACGGTGTGCAGTTCTGCTCACCCCATTTCAAAAAGGCTATATTAGAAATGGAAAAGGTGCAGAGAAGGGCAACAAAAATGATTAGGGCTATGAAACAGCTTCCATTTGAGGAGTGGTTAAAAAGCCTGGGACTGTTCAGCTTGGAAAAGAGACGACTAAGGGGGGGATATGATAGAGGTCTATAAAATCATAACCGGTGTAGAGAAAGTAAATAAGGAAGTGTTATTTACTCCTTTTTGTAACACAAGAACTAGGGGTCACCAAATGAAATTAATAGGCAGCAGGTTTAAAACAAACAAAAGGAAGTATTTTTCACACCATGCACAGTCAACCTGTGGAGCTCCTTGCCAGAGGATGTTGTGAAGGCCAAAAGTATAACTGAGTTCAAAAAAGAATTAGAGAAGTTCATGGAGGATAGGTTGATCAATGGCTATTGGCCAAGATGGTCAGGGATGCAATTCCATGCTCTGCATTTTCTTAAACCTCCAACTACCAGAAGCTGGGGGTGGATGACAGCAGATGGATCACTCAATAATTGCCCTGTTCTGTTCATTCCCCCTGAAGCACCTGGCACTGGCCACTGTCAGAAGGAAGGATACTGGGCTAGCTGGACCATTGGTCTGACCCAGTGTGGACATTGTTATGTTCTGGAGAAGGCATATGATGTTAGTGTCTGTGTGCCCTTGGCTCTGGGTTCCTCACCCTTGTGAAGTATGAATTGAGACATCAATGACTTGGAGTGCTGCTCTCTGCTAAGTCCCAAGGAAATCCCTTTCTGGCCAGTGAACAGAATGGAAGTCGGCAGAATTCCTAGCAGCCTGGAAAGAATGAAAGAGCAATACCAATTAAGAGGACAGTCTCAGTCCCCACAGCCGCACTGTTTGAAGACTGGCCTTTGAGGAAGTTCCCAGTGAAGATGCTCTGAAATAGTTCCAGCCCTTGTAAGCGGACGCTGCGAATACCAATACGTTGAGTGGCGTTTCATCTGGAGAAGTGCCAGGAGGGCGCACTCCCCATCAGGATCTGAATCACAGCACAGTTGCCCAGAGGGAGGGGAGTCCCGGCACGCGGAGGGAGGAGAGGCTTGCGGGAGTCCTAGCATGGTGCTTGCAATGAGCTGAGGCACATGGGTGTCACTCTGCAACCTGGCCCTTGGAAGCAGTTGGAGCTGAGTTCCTCTTCACTTTGAACTAATGAACAAAGGAGCAGAGATGTACCGATTGGAGACGGGAGGAAGGAAATGTCAGTCACTGGGAGCATCTCTTCAGGGCTCCCTCCTGGCATCAGATGTTAACCTCGCATGGTCTGCTCCGGAGCTGTCCCTCCGACTGCAGTATAACAGAGTGTGTACTATGTGCACACAGGCCTCTCGCATGCCTGAGCGGCCTGTTTGCCTCACCTCCTCCTTTTTCCTATTGTGATGCTCCTGCATCTCGTCTCCCAGCCACACTAAAACCTTGCTCGCTTTGCCCTCTTTACAACCTACTTAAACCCCTCGGCTTCTGGTGGGGGCAGAGAGGGCAGTATAGGAGGGGTTGAGGAATGCAGATGGGAGTGGTACAGACATGCCTGTGTTCGCTGCTCTAACAGATAGAGCCTTGTCCCCTGGCTCTCTGAATTGCACACAGAGCCAATATTCAGCCTGACACGGAGCAGCGAAGGAGCTGGGGGAGATGTGAGAGTACAGGATACATCTTTATTGAAAGTCCACGTCTGTGCTTTGACCAACAGAAACTCATTCATCCCCCTTCCATCTGCAGCAGCCAGGTTCACGCCCAGGCCAACAGCCGTTCCTGGTGCAAGTTTGAATTTCCTTGCATGTCCTAGACCCCAGCTAGGAACAAGCTGGGATGTATTTCCCTTCACTGGGCCTCTCTTTCGCTGGGCTCTGCTTGTGCTGAGTCAAGGGACGCAGTGTCCCGAGAAAACCCCAGAAGTTTATTTTGAAAGTGAGCTCATTCTGAATGGGACTCTATAGCTCACAGTGCGTCACTCCCCCTCTGTCCCCTAGCAGCGCCGAGTACACTAATCTGTCAAATGCATTCCCAACTGTAAGGGACAGGATTTCAGTGCTAGGCAGGCGCACCCTAGTGCTGGACAGTTTTCCTGTGGGATGCCCATTTCATTCTCCTTTCAAGGCACTTATGGCAACGTCTGTCAGGCATAGCCATCCTTGGAGCGCGCTGCCAGCAGGCTGTCCATATCTACTTGTGGATTGCAGTGAAGTGCCGGGTATTTTCCCTCATGGCAGTGTTTGATCTCTGTTCCACTAGCACCTTCAGGAAGGGGGGTAAACAAACCAAAAAGGCCACCTGCAGCTCTTTGCTCTCGGATCTGCACAGCAAGGGAAGAATCTGTTCTGCCTGGGCATGGAATTGCAAGCCAACCTGTCTCTGGCTGGCCCAGTCTTGTCTCACTTTTCAAAAGCGCTCTGTGCCGGCCTCGCTTCGCTCATGCAGGAGTCCATGGTTAAAACCGCCTCCTGACTCCCGTGGGAGCAGAGTGGGGCCAATACTGAGCATCTGGAAAATCTCACCCTGGGAGGCCCTACGAGTGTCAGTGAGAGGCAAAGTATTGCTTGGTCTGTTAAATCCAGAGGATAAGGAGGAGAAGAAATCTCACCTGCTGTCTCTGACAGTTCCTGGGAGAATAATCTAAATTGGAGTTCAGTGTCTACCTGCATTAGATTCTGAGTGCAGCGTCCTGGAGGGGAAGAAACTGGGATATATTTCACTGGCAGGTTTATTTTACCACTCCATAATCCTATCCAAATCTAACCTCATTTAGGTCATCTAGAGACTGTCCAAATCTAATCTGAGTGCCTAGGATTACTCAGGGTGCAGCCCCTGGCAGAAGAGAATGTGAACTTGATTTTGGTGTCTATGAGGGGTAAATAATCAGTGGCATTTAATGCTCACCTGAAATAAAATCCAGGTTCATCCTTAGATGCAGGAGGTCTGTGAACTTAAGGAGAGTATATCTAGTCCTTAGTTTAGCTTTCAGGTATCAGGCAGGGACCATGCATCAGCGCCTTTAGTTTCTGAACTTTTGGCCTGGTGGAAGGGTGTTATGGAACATCCCACAGCGAAACCAAGCTCAAAACATGTCTCCTGGAATCTACAGCACTGAATTAAAGATATCATCGCTTCCTGCAGGTCTTGCTAATTTAGTGCCGGGGAAGGGAGAGCGCAAGCAGAGAAGCATCTCGGCAAAGGCCAGATGGCCCAAACACCGCTTGCTCTGTCTTTTACTTCTTGACTAAATAAATGAGTGCTGCAGTAAGTGATCTGAATCTTTAATTCAGTCCTTTGACGTGTATGTCTTTAGAGTGGTTCGGTCTGAGGCTGCTGGAGTTCATTGTGGGCGTTACATTCAGCACCCCCTCAGCCTTGAGCTTCCAGTTAATGCATCTGACTACTCGCTTTCTTGATTAAAATCTCGTTATTGGGAAATTCAGCAGGGAAGCCTAGCATGGAAGTTTAATTTTTTTTTCTATGTTCATTTAGTTCGGTAATTTCTTTCCCCAGGAAATCTAGGCTCAGATGCAGCATCTGGTTTTTCAGTGAGGTCCGTTCTTATTTTTTATTTTAATAGTCACTCAATTTTCCAGCTGGGTTGACTGAGCTATAAAAGAGTGTGAGCCAAGTGATTTGCCCGAGGTCACAAGCAGGTGGCTCTTTCAAAGATTATAACATACCTATCAAGGTCACCAGATGCTTGCTCTGATCCCAGATAGCGGCGACTCCACCTCTGTGGCCCACCTCCTTGGGGAAGGCTTGGATGAGATGGAGGCCAGAGGGCACAACTGATTTCAGAGTGGTTGACCCTTGATATTGTCTCACTGGGATCCCATGCAAGAGATGAGAGTTAAGCAAAGTTGTCTGCCCCTCCTGTGCCTTGCTTTTCTCCTTCTCATTCCCCCTTACTGATCTACCTCTCCATTGCTCAGAGAGATGAGCCGTGAAATCCAGACTGGCCCACTTCTGTTAATGCTCTTCACTCACAAGCTTTCACTGTCGGTTGAGGAACCTGCAGGTTATTTCATGACCATGTCTAGACTTATTTGCAGGTGATGTTATTTGTGTGGTGACAACAAGCATGATAAACACTTTATAGAGAGGTGAGAGTCCCTGCCTCCGAGAGCTAATTTTCTAGGTAGGCAATGTGGAAACACAGGGAAGGTATGAGGCTGTGGTTGACCAGCGTCACCTTAGCTCATGTATGTCGTGTTAGTTTCCTGAGTTTGTGCGCCTTGGAACTTGGTCAAGATTCTATGTTGTCTGGTTTGGCGGCTCTCTGAGGCGAGCACAAGGGATCCTCGTGAAAGATGAACATTTTAAAAGAAATATAATTGAGAACTGGGGACACGTCCTAGTTATAAAGCTGGCTGGAACAAGGCCTGTCTGTGAGAGTGGAGGAAGACCCAAAAGGGGACGTTAGTCATTTGGCGAGAGGCAGGAGCTAGACTGTTCAGGGCTTTGAAGATGAACTGGTGTACTGTTTTAAGGTGGTGAGGGCAAGGAAAACCCCCCCATATAACAGATTTCTCCCAATGAGTCATTGGCCGTGCCAGCCACCAACCTGGGCTCTCTGATGGTAGCTGAGGAATCTAGCAGGCTGCACGTCATTTCATTAAGACATGGGAGAAGGGAAGGATTCTCTGGGGAAGCTTGTGGGAACATCCAGTGCCTCGTTTTGCTCATGGTCGTGGGCTCTTGAGCCAGGCTCAGTCAAATCTCTTGGTGGTTGGACCAGTGGTAACACCAATCAATGCAGTGGTTGGATTTTCTCTTCACACCAGTCCCTGGGGACTTGGCCACAGCTACCAACCTTCCTGTGTCAAGTCTGATGGGAATGTGGTGTTCTCCCGGCTTAAGGGCTCTGCGCAGTCTGGTCTGGATGCGATTGGTGCATTGAGAACAGGAGGGAGAGAAGAGACAGGGAGGGGTAGCAGCCACGGATGAAGCGGAAAATGCTGACATAAATTAATCAAACGAGGCATCTCGCAAGATTGAATTAGGTCCTGATTTATGACTGCAGCGCTGAGACTGCAACACCGTTGCTCCGTGCTCATCCCTTCCCCCTGATTTATGGGGACGTCACAGTGCGATGGCTGATGAGGGATCCCTGTAGGATAAGGGCATGGATTTGGCTAATACCAGCCGTCTCCCCATCCCGCTCCTCAGGACTTCAGTCTGTCAACTTCGTCATCGGCCTCATATGCTCAGCCTCTGTGCCTTTAAACTTCTTTGCACAGCTCATGGTGACGGGCAAGCTGGAAAAGCAAAGTGTCCATTATCTGGTTTTGTTCTCTGCTCCCTTAATGCTCCCCTGGCAAGTATCTTCCATTGCTTGGATTTCCTAAAGCTTCTGCAGAAAGACTCTCCCTTGGGCTAACACCTGAGGCTGCTGTTTGATAGGTTTTGTGCATCAAGAGGGGAAGTTTGGCTGCTGTCCCAGCAGCCAGCCAAATCTTCCATTGCTACCACATGGCCTCCAGATCCCATGGGGGACTAGAACTCTGGCATTTCAGTTCCAAGCTCTCCTTTAACAGCTAGCAGTGGAAGGTCCTTTATCCTCTCTCTGGACCAGCCAGTAGAGGGCAGCATCACATGCACACACAAAGCCAGTAGCTTACAAAGTGATCTTGTTATAAGGCAATATCCAGCCCAGCCAACCAGGTTTGGGGTTTTTTAATGCTTTGCAGGAAAGACTGTGCCAATAAACATTTCTGAGGAGCAGCCCCTTTCCAACTCCTCTATAGCAAGCATCCATCTATCTAGCCGCTGGTGTAGAGGAACCAGGGAGGACTTGACATTAGCAGGAAGGCAGTCGCCCGAAACCTTGTTTGCAGCGATGTTCCCTGGGTACCCGACATCAGAGAAGAAGAATAGAAGCAGATCTTCTGTCTTCCTGCAGAGTATTGATTTTGTGCTCCCTGCTCCGGCCTTTTCAGCCTCTGGTGGTGAAATGAAATATAAGGTTTGAAAAACTGAAAATACAAAAAGTGACAGCTTCATTCCTCCCAGTGCTGGTATTTCAAGGGGAAGCGTGATGTGGAAAACAGGGTCAATTCCGTTCTCGCCTGCCGGGGCTTCTCAGCAAATGTCGAGAGGGGAAATGGAACAGGGCACCAGGCCAGGGTGTCAACCCAAGGTGGCATGGAAGGATCACCCTCTCTGACCAACGGGGTTGGGAAGGGACCTGATAATTTAGCATTTTCGGTACTCCTAAGGGTGGAGGTGAATCCCTGATTAGCCAGGGTGGTTGGGGCTCTTGCAGGACTTCCTGGGGGAGAAGAATATTCTGTGCTTGCCCGTCCAATGGAGAACAGCTCAGTTGGAAGAGGGAGTTAAGAAGACCATCTTATGTAACTAGCCCCAGCTCTCTAGAGGAGGACATAGCCCTGCCTACACTGACCAGACAGAAGCAGGAAGCTGCTGAGAGCTCACCAAAGCCAGTCGTGGTTGGTTTGCAGGTTTGTTTAGTTTCTGTTTTGTAGGAGGTGCAGTTCGAAAGCTGGGTTTGAGCCTCAGGTTTTACCTGCTTTCATGAGAAATCATCCAGATTCTTAGAGCTTCCAGTCAAGTGCCAATGTGGCCCTCTTGGCTTGAAACTAGCCCATGATCGCCATCGGGTATCTTGACTTCAGCAAACCTTTTTCAAGCTCTGGGGAGACTGCAGGATCCGGGGATTAGGGGATGGCACTGAGAGCCAGGAGACCTGAGCTTGCTTCTTGAGTCTGTCATTGATTTGCTCTGTGACCTTCGGCAAAGTCACTTCACCTCCCTGGTCTGTTTCCTGATATGAAAATTGGCGATGTGTTTCTTTCTTTTTTTTTTTTTTTAAGCTCCTTATATGACAAGAGCTAGAACAGTGGTTCTCAAACTATTGTACTGGTGACCCCTTTCACATAGCAAGCCTCTGAGTGTGACCCCTCCTTATAAATTAAAAACACTTGTTTATATATTTAACACCATTATAAATGCTGGAGGCAAAGCGGAGTTTGGGGTGGAGACTGACAGCTCATGACCCCCCCCCATGGAATAACCTTGTGCCCCTCGGAGGGGTCCCACCCCCCCAGTTTGAGAACCCCTGAGCTAGAATAGCAAGAACGCTTTGTACATATTAAACCATGTGCACCTCTGTCTGGAAAAGGGCTTTCTCCAGCGTTCCCGTGAGAAAACTAATTAGATAGTACTGAGTTTTGCTGCAGCTCTGCAGTCTGTGTTTGGAAGGAAAGACCCCAGCAGGGTTTAAATTACTTCTCATTGCTCCGTTTTGCTTGGCCATTTGGATGGCTAACTCTTCCTAATTGGTATCATAACCACTGGAGAGATCCACTTAAAGGTTTTTGATTGGTTTCCTTGTTGGGAAAGAATTGGCAGAAGGGGCAGAAATAAAGTGATGGGAATTCATTCCTCTGCATCCCTCAGGAGACAGAAAACATAGAGCATGAAAAAACTTGGATCCGGCCAATCTAGGGTCAAACCCAGAATTTGTGTTTTTGTGTGGGGGCGGGGGGAGGGCTGGGGATCATTCTCTCATTCACAGCCCCTCCTCCTCAGTGGTCTAGCAGAGATGGGGACCATCTGGAGTACTGTGTCCAGTTTTGGGCCCCACACTACAAAAAGGATGTGGAAAAAATGGAAAGAGTCCAGTGGAAGGCAACAAAACATGATTGGGGGGCTGGAGCACTTGACTTTTGAGGAGAGGCTGAGGGAACTGGGATTATTTAGTCTGCAGAAGAGAAGAATGAGGGGGGATTTGATAGCTGCTTTCAACTACCTGAAAGGGGGTTCCACAGAGGATGGATCTAGACTATTGTCAGTGGTACGAGATGACAGAACAAGGAGTCAAGTTGCAGTGGGGTGGTTTAGGTTGGATATTAGGAAAAACTTTTTCACTAGGAGGGTAGTGAAGCACTGGAATGGGTTACCTAGGGAGGTGGTGGAATCTCCTTCCTTAGAGGTTTTTAAGGTCAGGCTTGACAAAGCCCTGGCTGGGATGATTTAGGCGGGGATTGGCCCTGCTTTGAGCAGGGGGTTGGACTAGATGACCTCCTGAGGTCCCTTCCAACCCTGATATTCTATGATTCTAATGGAATAGGTGAACTGCTGATGGCAAAAACCAAACAACCAGGAAAGATTGGTTTAAGTCTATTGGTGAGAGTAGAGAACTGGAAGTCAGGGTTGGCTGTGCCACTGCCTTGAATAGCTTGGGCGAGGCATGCAAACTCTCTCTGCCTCAACAGAGCATTGTGGGGTGTGTCTGAGCATAAATGATTGACGGGGCAGAGTAATTTTTAAAGCATTTGGTGTTAAATCAGGGAGGGAGTGCTTGGATCACATAAAGCTTCTCTTCAGTACAGGATTTTAACCGTTGAGGGGCACAGAGGGAAGGGTAAGACTGCTCCTCCACCCCCACCTTTATTCAACAAGCTACAGCTTAGTGCCAGGGTCAAATCCCTGTGGTCCACCTGGCCAGGCAGAATCTACATGTAAACAAAATTAAACATCAATAAATAAATCACAAATGATTTTAAGATGATCAGGGAGCTAGCAGCGGGTGCTGCCTGCACTGTCATACTGGTGGATTCCAGAGAGAGAGAGAGAGAGACCAACAAGGGGGGGAAAACAATTACTATTTTACTGTAAGATATACAGAATTTCAGGCCTAGTTTGTTCTAAGTGGTTAAGTTGTCATGAAAACAGAAGTTTATTTTCCACACGCAGAAGAAACACATTTTCCCCATTTTTAGTTGCGTGCCGGGTGCTGCCAGCTCTTGTGATTTCAACGTAAGTTTCCCCGGCTTTCCCGAATTGAACTTGGGCCCCTACCGGGCTAGGTGCTGTACAAATGCACAGTGAATGTTCCTGCTCTGAAGAGCTTACGGTCTAAATAAACAAGACAAAAGGAGGGTAGGAAGGTGACGTGATTGCGCCAAGGCTGCACAGCAGGTATCGGGGAAAGAGCCTGGGACAGAACCACACTTTCTCGACTCCTAATCCAGTACCCTACCCACTGCCCCACACTGCTTCTGATTAACACTAACTGATAATCTGACCCATGTCATTTACATGGAAATGCTAAATAAGTGCTGTGTATTTTTATGGCTTGGTCCGAGATCAGGAGCGCCGCCAGCTTTTCTACCTCCCTAGGTGGCAGAAGGTCCCGCCCCGAAATGCCACCCCCCCCAAGAGGCAGCAGAAGGTCCCACCGCTGAAATACAGCCTAGGTCACCTAATGGGTTGCGCTGGCCCTGCCCGAGATGAGGTCAATCATTGATTTTCATAGGAACTAATGTAAAAGTGGTGCCTTTCAAATATGCTAAAGCCACACACACACAAAATATAGAAAGTATAGGGCATTCCATTTATGGATATGAGCAACACATGGCCTTTTCTCATGTCATGCCATGGGCCCATGCTAGTTCTGATTAGGGATTTTGCAAGGGCATTTGGACCCAGCTTTAGTGCTGTTCCTTGCGGCCTGGAGAGTTTCAGAACCCCCTTGGCTGCCCTGCTCCTAGAGAAGACACTCAACTCTACGGCTGAAGGCCTCCACAATGACACCTGTTGTTACAGGAGGGTATGCAATGAGAGTCTTGTTGCTAACATCAGGAGTTTTATCAGCCTCAGCATAGCAGCGTGATCCCCGATGTCCACGGTCATCCAGGTGCGTGGCTAGGATGGAAGCGCATTCTCAGGGCAGCGTGAGGGCTGTGGATTGGAATAGCGGGGGAGGAGGGGTGGCATGTCTGGACTGAGATGCACTGGCGGAGCTTTGTGGTGGCTGAGATTTGAACGGCAATGGATGATTCCGGTCAGGGTCTGGATGCATTGGTGCAGGTGTGTGGGAACGCAGGACTGGAACAGCAAGGAGGTGCATCGGGTCAGATCGGAGATGCCCCAGGAGAACCAGAGTAGCAGGCTTGGCTGATGGTCCAATTAGGGACCCCATGAGAGGACAAGTGCTTGTTGTTGTAGGGGCATTGTGTGTGTGTGGGGGGGGGAGGGGCAGGGGGAAGCCTGTCTAGTACCAACCCATGCTGCACATGTCCTTAGCTAGTTCTCTCTAATCCCCTTCTTGCCTTTGGGTACTAAATTCACTTCATCGGGCCCTGCAAGTTCAGGATGTGCCTGTGCCCACCACTGCCATCAGCTCAGCTCCCTGCCTCGCAGCAGGTGAGGAGACGCAATCCCAGGAGCTGGGCATTGCAATAGTCTTCTTATTAAATCCGGTTGCTCTGCTGTGAATGGGACCTGACACCTGTGTGCATGATTTAATTCAAGTCCTCCCGTTACATGGTATAAATCAATAAAACAAAGTGTAGCTGCTGAGAGCATTTACAGCTCCCCGTCTTACCACCAGCCAGCCCTTTCCCTGCACCCGAAAGAGGCATTTACACCCCATTTAGCTGTACTTTGATGCAGAATCCTGCTCCCGACACGTGCTGAGGCTTTGGCCACTGACACCATCAGTAGAGGAGATCTGCAGTGCTCCTTTGCCATGACCAGCACAAAGGAGTGTGAAACTGATCTCTCTTGGGTGAATCTCTATTGATCTTTGCCAGATGCTCATTCTGCTAGGGACACAGGACTGGTAGGATCTTCTGGGTCATCAAGTCCCCTGCTCCTGCAGTCCCCCTTGTTGTATAATCCTGAACATCAACTTATTGAGCGCCATCTTCAAACCGGTTAGGCTGTTTGACCCCGTTACTCATATGGGGAGGCTGTTTCAGAACCTCATGCCCTCTTAGAAATCTTCCAATTGCTTGCCTCAGTTTATTCCCATTTGTTCTTGTGCAGTCTGTTTTCCTCTAGCTTAAACAGCTCTTCTCCCTCCCTGGTGGTTCTCTCCGCCCCAATTTATAGAGAGCCACCAGATCTCCTCTCAACTTTCATTTTGATGGGCTAAATCAGCCAAGATCTTTTTGTCTTCTTTCTAAGAGAGGGTTCCATTCTCCTGATCATCCTAGAGCCTCTTCTCTGCACCGTGTCCAATTCATCTTTCTTTCTTGAGCATGCGTGACCAGCATTATATGCAGTATTCCTGGTGAGGCCTCACTCTGATTCCTGAATCCTTCTGGAGGTCCTGAAATGTTTGGGTTCTGTTTCATATTTTTGCATTCCGATTTCCATCCCATGCACTTCGTGGGGACCCACACACTGAGCTAGGGAACCTAAATCTAACCCAGCCAGCTCAGGGCAGTTACTTGCCCCCACCCCTCCAATCTCCATACCGTGCTGATGGTGGAAGCTGCTTTTTCTAAAGTGCTCTTCCTCCAACCCATTTTGCTTCTCACCCTCCTGACCTGGCCACCCATTGTCCCAGATCCACACGAGTACCCAACATTGACCCGAATATGTTTAGACAGTTAAAACAAAGGGTCGTTCTGACCAGCCCTTGCACGGATTCAATAATGAAGTGTGGGTGGGAGGGGAGAGAAGATGCCAGATGCAAGGCCATTCCGCCATCCTCCTTTGAACAGGGGCTGCTCAGAATCCCCTTGGGGAGAGTGGTCCCTGTGCCCTCCTAGTGCCTGCAGAAGGGTGAGGAGGGACAGCATTAGGGTGAGGCTATGACTCTCCCCCAGGTGGCAGAGCTGGCTAGGGTCAGAGGGGGAGCCTCTGCGCAGCCTTTTCAAAGGTGCTACAAAAGGTTCTGGAGTAGGAGATCCTTGGGAGCTCCCAAGACAAAGAGGAGGCCCCAGCTGCTGCCCAGCCCAACCACACATCCCTTTTGACCTACCCACCGGTGCATAAAGCCCAATCTAATCCCAGGTCATCCGAGAGAGAGAGGCTGAACACTCCCTCGCCCTCCTTCCCTGGGAGGGAGCTGGCTTGTTTCCCCCATCAGCTGAGAGAAGGCAGGAGAGATAGGAAGAAGGGGGAGAGAGAGTGAGTGCTCCTGGAAGGAACACCTGAAACTGTCCAACTCGATGACATCTAATGGGCTCTGCAATCTGGTGATTAATCTGGTAATCAAAGCAAATATTACAGTAATGGCTGGCAATAAAAAAAACCCTCCTAAAGTAGATCGAAAACTGTTTTTTCCCCACTAGAAATTGACAGCTGCTATCTCTTCCCTTTATGAGAGGCAGCAGCAGGAGCGAGAGCCTCATGCAATAGCAGCGAGAACAAGCCCCTGCTGTATCTCGCGGGGGCTCAGGAAAGGCTTGATGGTTTTCTTTCTTCCTCCAGTGCAAGAGGGCAGAGTTCTTTTCCAGCTTTTGGTTTAGAGGGGAGAGAGAATCCCCACCCCAGAATTATAAAGGTCTGCAAGCCCAGGTTGGCCCTGTTTTCTGAAGAGCTTTTGGAAAGGCCTTTACTTTCATGGTTTTTTCTATTTCTAATTCATGCCCTTCAGTTCTAGCGAATTTGTTCGCTGACTTCAATGCAGAAGCAGAGCTCAGGTGCTACTCAGGGCTTCCTCGGCTGCTGATAGTCAGCTAGGGCTGTGCAACGTTTTGGCTGGTAAATTGGACCACTCAGTTTGGGGATGGGTTTTGGTTTCTAGGAAAAGGTGAGCAACCACTAAAGTAAACAAGAAGTGGGTGCAGCTACAACCAGCTCTGAAGTCAGTGGGAGTCTTTCAATGAGCTTAGCCACAGGCTCCTGGGTAGGTATCTCTTCCAAAGACGGCCCCCCTCATCCTGGGGACATCCTAGTTATCTCCCAGATGACTAGGAGCTCCTTACATCATGACACATAACTGTCACTTTTACTGGTCATGTTTGCACTGCATGAGTATTCCCTGAACTCCCAAAGTCCTCTCCCACAATGCGCTGGTTAGGAATCTGAAGATGATTAATCTTAAGGGTACGTCTATACTTACCGCCGGGTCCGGTGGTAAGCAGTCGATCTTGTGGGATCGATTTATCACGTCTTGTCTAGATGCGATAAATCGATCCTAGATCGATCCCGGAAGTGCTCACCGTCGACGCCAGTACTCCTGCTCCGCGAGAGGAGTATGCGGAGTCGACGGGGGAGCCTGCCTGCCGTGTGTGGACCCGCGGTAAGTTCGAACTAAGATACTTCGCCTTCAGCTACATTATTCACGTAGCTGAAGTTGCGTATCTTAGTTTGAAGTGGGGGGTTAGTGTGGACCAGCCCTTAGGACATTCCAGTCCTGTCTGACTGTGGTTTTCACAGGTGCACCTGACTTCTACTTCCCTACTACTACTTGATGGGGTTAGGTGACCTCAGCACTACCCGGAGCAGTGGCAGAGCAGGGTGAATACAACAAAGCCAAGTCTTGTGGAATAAAGCTCACCAATGTGCTTCGTTGCATTTGGGTGAGCAAGGTTTTATTGGTAAGAATGTTTGCAGAAAACAAAGGCAAGATTGTTGGCAAGGAAGTGGCAATTAGGGACAATTGTGTTGGTTTTATTTGTTCTTTGGCTCCTTGAAATGGGAATAGAGACTACAGACTAGTATTACTCAGAGACTATGCTGGAGGGTAGGGATAGGATACAGAGGGACCTAGAAAAATTAGAGGATTGGATGAAAAGAAATCTGATGAGGTTCAACAAGGACAAGTGCAGAGTCCTGCACTTAGGATGGAAGAATCTCATGCACTGCTACAGACTAGGGACCAAGTGGCTAGGCAGCAGTTCTGCAGAAAAGGACCTATGGTTACAGTCAACGAGAAGCTGGATATGAGTCAACAGTGTGCCCTTGTTGCCAAGAAGGCTAATGGCATTTTGGGCTGTATAAGTAGGGGCATTGCCAACAGATTGAGGGATGTGGTCATTCCCCTCTATTCAGCATTGGCGAGGCCTCATCTGGAGTACTGTGTCCAGTTTTGGGCCCCACACTAGAAGAAGGATGTGAAAAAATTGAAAAGAGTCCAGCGGAGGACAACAAAAATGATTAGGGTGCTGGAGCACATGACTTATGAGGAGAGGCGGAGGGAACTGGAATTATTTAGTCTGCAGAAGAGTTGAATGAGGTGGGATTTGATAGCTGCTTTCAACTACCTGAAAGGGGGTTCCAAAGAGGATGGATCTAGACTGTTGTCAGTGGTACCAGATGACAGAACAAGGAGTAATGGTCTCAAGTTGCAGTGGGGGAGGTTTAGGTTGGATATTAGGAAAAACTTTTTCATTAGGAGGGTGGTGAAGCATTGGAATGGGTTATCTAGGGAGGTGGTGGACTCACCTTCCGTACAGGTTTTTAAGGTCAGGCTTGACAAAGCCTTGGCTGGGATAACTTAGTTGATGTTGGTCCTGTTTTGAGCAGGGGGTTGGACTAGATGACCTCCTAAGGTCCCTTCCAACCCTGATATTCTATGATTCTATGATTTCAAGTTGTAGGGCACCAGATAGTTAAAAACGTTCAGTCATTACAGACATGGACAGGACTCAAAGCAGTGACTCTAGTGCTGAAATGAGGTACCTTTAGCCCATTTCCTGGATCCATCCAGTTCATGGAATCCTTTGTGTTTCCAAACAGAATGCCAAAAAGACTCCCTTTTGAATTGCCAGCCCCATTCACCACATTCTTCACCATGGTGAAAAGGGCAGCTTGTAGCCAGCCGGAAAAGAAAATGTTAGAAAGCGGCAGGCAAAAATTACCATGAATTTTTTCAAATTATGCTGAACACCATTCAGTGAAATCAGCAGGAAATTGATATTAAAGAATATTTTAATTTGCAATCACATCTGCCCACAGATTTCCACTAAAGGAACCGCACCAAATACCTTGGACAAAGGCAAATGCTTTAACTGCCTCATTGTTGCTTCTGGAAGGACAACAGTCCCATATGCTTTTCTATTCCGGTTTTGCTTCTAATAAATATTCCCAGCAAATGGTATTTCAATGTGAACGTCTGCCAGGAAGCTAGGTAGAAGATTCACAATCAGGCACCCCGTAGAATGCCCTCAGCAAATGTTTAGGCATAATCAATCCTTTCTCTCTGCCAACCCCTGAGCTTTTAGCATGCTCATCATGGGAATCTTGTGCCAAAAAGTCAGGAGTATCAGTATAATGAGCTGTTGGGGGTGGAGAACTGTGGAATTCCAGAGATTCAATGCCAAAACTAAAAGCAATGTTCAGTATCTAGCTGGTGATTGTGGATAGTAAGCTATTAAATAGGAGAGCAGGGGTACTGGGCCCAGTCCTATTCAACATATTCATACATGATCTGGAAAAAGGGGTAAACAGTGAGGTGGCAAAATTTGCAGATGATGCAAAACAACTTAAGATAGTTAAGTCCAACACAGACTGTGAAGAGTTCCAAAGGGATCTCACAAAACTGGGTGACTGGGCAACAAAATGGCAGATGAAATTCAGTGTTGACAAATGCAAAGTAATGCACGTTGGAAAACATAATCCCAACTATACATATAAAATGATGGGGTCTAAATTAGCTGTTACCACTCAAGAAAGAGATCTTGGAGTTACTATAGATAGTTCTCTGAAAACATCCACTCAATGTACAGTGGCAATGAAAAAGATAACAGAATGTTGGGGATCATTAGGAAAGGGATAGATAACGAGACTAAAAACATCATATTGCCTCTGTGAATCCATGGTACGCCCACATCTTGAATATTGCGAGCAGATCTGGTCGCCCCATCTCAAAAAAGATATATTGGAATTGTAAAAGGTTCAGAAAAGGGCAACAAAAATTATTAGAGGTATGGAACAGCTTCCCTATGAGGAGAGATTAATAAGACTGGGACTCTTCAGCTTGGAAAAAAGACTACTAAGGGGAGATATGATAGGGCTCTATAAAATCATGACGGGTGTGGAGAAGGTAAATAAGGAAGTGTTACTTACTCCTTCTCATAACAGAAGAACTAGGGGTTACCAAATGAAATTAATAGGCAGCAGGTTTAAAACAAACAAAAGGAACTATTTCTTCACACAATGCACAGTCAACCTGTGGAACTCCTTGCCAGATGATGCTGTGAAGGCCAAGACTATAACATGGTTCAAAAAAGAATTAGATCAGTCATGGAGGATAGGTCCATCAGTGGCTATTAGCCAGGATGGGCAGGGACAGTGTCCATAGCCCCGGTTTGCCAGAAGCTGGGAATGGGCAACAGGGGATGGATAACCTGATGATGACCTGTTCTGTTCATTCTCTCTGAAGCACCTGGCATTGGTTGGAAGACAGGATACTGGGCTAGATGGACCTTTGGTCTGACCCAGTACGGCCATTCTTATGTTCTCTGAGAAATTGCATTTAGGACAGGAGATGAGGAGTACAGCTGATCTGGGAATTTTTGACACATTTTTTTCACCAGAAAATGCTGATTTGTCAAAACCAAACTTTTCATGGGAATGACTTGGTTTTGATTAAATATATATTTTATTCACAAACTTTTTGAAAAACCAAGTCTAATTTGTCTGAATGTTTTCTTTCAATATTTTTGAAACCAAATGTGTGGGTATTCTGGTTCAAAATGTAAGTTATAGTTCAAAACATTTAAATATTAAAATGGTTGAAATCCAAATGGAATGTTTTGATTGACCCAAACAGAATTGTTTTTCCAGATTTTTTGATTTGTGAAACTTTTTTTGAGATTGTGACTTCCCAATTTGCGATGGCAACATTTTTTGATCCCAAAACATTTTCATGCAACAGGAATACCCATTACCCATCTAGCTCTAATGATGAATACTGTGTCTGACTGAAACAGCAGAGGCCATTTAGGGAGGCAGAATGGAATTAACCCAAATAGGAATTTGGCCATGTAGTTAAATTTTGCATGCAGTTCCATGGGGATCAATAAGGAGTTGCCATGTGCATAGGTTTGATGCTATACGAGAGGCAAATAAATATAGTCCTTCACTGGTGAGCTTTCAGACTCAATGACCATCAAAGTTAAGACCAAGAGGAAGATGACTGTCAATGTCTGTATATGTAATGATACTTACCTCTTATATAGCGCTTTGCAGTGCTTTACAATGGAGCACCAGTATCAGGTCATTTTGCATTTGGGAAACTGAGGCAAAGGGAGGGGAAGTGACTTGTTCAAAGTACGCCAGCAGGCCATTGGCAAGACTAGTACTAGATCACAATGCTCCTGACCTCCATTGCCGTGCCCTATCCACCAAGCAAACTACTACCTATCTATTCTATAAATCTGATTGTCAGAGTTACAGAGCACCCACCAATTCCAGTGAAGCTAATGGGAGGAGGAGGTCTGCCGCACCTTTGAAAATGAGATCTAACTGTCTGTCTAAGCCACACACATGCATACACATTGCTTTCCCCCTATGTAATGTTGCGAAGGCCAAAAGTATAACTGGGTTCAAAAAAGAATTAGATAAGCTCATGGAGGATCAGTCCGTCAATGGCTATTAGCCAAGGTGGTCAGAGATGCAGCCCTGTGCTCTGGGTGTCCCTAAGCCTCTGACTGCCGGATGCTGGGACTGAATGACAAGGGATGGAGCACTCGATAATTCCCTCTGAAGCACCTGGCACTGGCCACTGTCAGAAGACAGGATACTGGGCTAGCTGTCCCAGTAGGGCTGTTCATATGTTGGAGCAGAGAGGACAATTGATGACCTGGGTTAGCATTTATGGGTTTGAGTCACCATGATGACAACACCCCTTAGTGACACAGCACTCCCTAAAGAAATGCTGTCCCATCTCAGAGTGCCCTCTTCTGGCTCATCATTTCCCACAGCCCTCCAGGTATCATGTAAGCCGTAGGAAACCTGACACCCCCGCCATCAGTCTCCTTGGCTCTCCGTCACCTGTTGTTGCCAAATTCCCTGGACTGTGAAATGAAGCTTTTATTATCCTCCAAAGCTGGGGGAAGAGAAAAAAAATTAAATTAGTGGGGAAATAAATGAATTAATTAATTTTTAAAAAAGGAAGGAAGAAAAAGACTCGAACCTAACTTCAACCTCTTTTATTATGCCCCACACAACTAGGCAGCGGGCTGCGTTCCAGGGCTTCTGCTTGGATTGCTGTAAAGAACCTCACTTTTACTTTCAAATTAACCTGTCAAATCAGATATTTATAAAGGAATTGAAGGCAGGAGAATGAGGGTCCTGGATATTCCCACGCATCAATTAGAGGGAAATTAATTACAATTTACCTGCATTAGCGCATTAACACTCCCTCGATTACAGAGCAGATAGCTCTGCGCGGTGGAACAAGTCAAAATAGACTGTACACAGGAAGAGGGGCCTTGTCTTGATTTCCATACGACCCTGGGAATCCAGGGCTTGCTTGTCTTAAACTAGAGCGTAGCAGATTTTAAATAGAAACTGCTCTGGGGTTGATGATTGCCTAGCACAAGACCAATGCACCTGGTAAGTCCTATATAGCGGCCTTAAGTGGTGCACTGCCCTCATGCTAGCCCTCTGCCCAAGGGTAGATGGCACCCTAGGTGAATTGATACTTGGTGTTCTCTGCAGTCCTTAGTCCAAATCTTGGCTTCACTTCACAGCAAAGCCAGATGGGGTTTCCTCAACAATGCCATCCCCCTTTCCCCTGAGTCTTTAGGGCTGCATGTTGTTTGGGAATAGTAGACATTCCTCTCCTGTAGGGCATGGTATAGGTGTTATGGTAGATCCAGGGCCCCATTGTGCAAGGTGCTGTACATAAACAGAGAAAGACACAATCCAGATACGTCCTCATCTCCCTGCTTACAGTGGGCAGAGGGGAAATGGGCAGAGGGGAAGGGAGAGAGATGTCTCTTGCCCATTTTATTGGCAGAGCTGAGGCTAAGACCCGGGTATTCCTGGCTTTTGACCCAGTACCCAATCCATGCTGCCCCATGAATGACCGGTCTGCCCCGCTCCCCAGCAGGGTTCACGTGCTGGTGTTTGGCTTAGTGGTAACTTCCTCATGACTGAAGCGGGTTGAAATGTTCCAATTTTTTATATTTTGACACGATTTTGAATTTTTGCATAAAAATTGGGGGGGCAAACATGATGTGAATATTTCCCCTTGTTCTCTGACCATCTCTGTTCTAGACCCAGTAATAGCTAATTTTAGTATTACGGAGCTCAGAGGATGGACCCAGGGTCATACACAACACAAGTGGAAAGACTCTCTGATTTGTCTTGTATGCCCCCAAGTTGCACTGCACTTAAAAACTACTTGCTTACAAAATCAGACATAAAAATACACAAGTGTCACAGCACACTATTACTGAAAATCGGAGTGGCAGCCGTGTTAGTCTGTATCAGCAAAAAGAACAAGGAGTACTTGTGACACCTTAGAGACTAACACATTTATTTGGGCATAAGCTTTCGTGGGCTAAAATCCACTTCATCGGACGCACGCAGTGGAAAATACAGTAGGAAGATATATACACAGAGAACATGAAAAAATGGGTGTGGCCATACCAACTATAACGAGACTAAACAATTAAGAAATTAATTAATAGAAACTATTTCCCCATGCTAACTTTTCCCCTTACTGTTACTCACACCTTCTTGTCAACTGTTGGAAATGGGCCATCCTGATTATCACTACAACCGTTTTTTTTTCTCCTGCTGATAATATTCCACCTTAATTGATTAGTCTCATTATAGTTGGTATGGCAACACCCATTTTTTCATGTTCTCTGTGTATATATATCTTCCTACTGTATTTTCCACTGCACGCATCCGATGACGTGGGTTTTAGCCCACAAAAGCTTATGCCCAAATAAATTTGTTAGTCTCTATGGTGCCACAAGTACTCCTCGTTCTTATTACTGAAAAGTTACTTATTTTGACCATATAATTATAAAATAAATGGATGGCAATATAAATACTGTACTTACATTTCAAGGTATAGTATAGAGCGCAGTATAAACAAGTCATGGTCTGTATGACATTTTAGTTTGTACTGACTTCGCTAGTGCTTCTTATGTCGCCTGTTGTAAAACTAGGCAAATCTCTAGATGAGTCGATGTACCCCCTGGAAGACCTCTGCATGCCCCCAGGGGTACATGTACCCCTGGTTGAGAACCACTGGGGTAGATGGACCTTTGGTCTGACCCAGGAAGGCCATTTGTATGTTGTTTGGTCCTCTGCATTCCTCTGTTCCGTGTTGACAGAGAGCAGCACAGAGATGTAACAAGATCTCTGAAGTGCTAATCCTTGCAGGTTCGCTGATCTGATAGGAGGGTCGGACGCTGAGACTCTTGACGTGAGTGGACAGTTGTGGCTGTGATGAATGGGGTTTAATGTGCCATCACCCCTCTTCCTTCTCTCCCCCCCCCCCCATATGCCCTAAGCCCTAGCTCTACATCCCCTTCCTGCACCTTGTTCTTGCCAACTTTCCAGCAGATGGCAACAAACCATGAAACTGCACATTCCCAAGGAGTCTCCAGGGGCCATGAGATCTTGTGTGTTTGTTCTCGGGGCAGATGAATTTTTAATGCACTTAAATAGTTATGGAGTGAGCTCTCTGGGGAGCGGTCCCTGTGGTTGCTGCTCGCATGGCTGCTGAATGAAACCTGCAGCCACTTGGCACAGGCCTGGCCGAACTACTGCAAAGTTGTTTTTGATGGGAAAGGCAATATCATCTTTGTGACTAACCACTTTTCCATTAGCAATTTGCTGCTGTACTAAGAGGCTGCCGCGTGGGCAGAGGCCAAGGGGTGAGCTGGGGATGAATGGTTCAATCCAATACCACTTTATCATGCAAGTTGGAGCTGAATTGGAAACCTCTCTGGCTCAGAGAGGGAGGTGAGGAGGTATTTAGCTGTTGTTGAAGTTTCCTATGAATGAGGGAGCTGCTTTGTGGGAGGGGTGACGGTGCAGCTGGATGCTTGCATCGCAAACTGGGCTGAAGTAGAGCTAGCAGATGTACTAGCAAGGACCTGAATGGGTGGATGAGATGAGAGAGACTCAGGGATCTGGGGGATGGACTTATGTGTATCAGCATAGAGAGGGTTAGAGTCTTATTACAGGTAGAGATGGGGTCAAACCAAACAAGACAAGCTCTGGGGTAAGTTGAGACCCAGATCTGAGCATTCAGGCTTAGGCTCACCTCCAAGTTTGGCATTCTTGAGAGAGGGATAAAATAGTGCCTATGTCACGGATTCAGGTGTCTGCTGGGGTGGATCCCTGCAAGAAGCTACCTGAGCTAATGTGAAACTAAGTGAACTTTGTGTTAAAGGGCCGGCAGTCCTAGAGTCAAGTGAAACCTTTTCAGAATGAAATCCAAACCAGGGGAAATGGGTTTCATGACAAACATAACGCATTCAGGCTAAATGTATCACATCCCCTGCTTCTGACTGGTCCATGTAGAGGATAGCAGCCTACTGCTGGTACTGATGCATGGAATCACTTCTTTAGGACAAGTGGCAATGGCCTGTGATTTTGTGCTTAGGGTCCTGAGATCGATCCCCACTGACTGTCCATAGCAGGGATAGTTACACAAACCTCAAACTTGTGCCATACTCAATGAAAGTTTCCCTGAGGTTCTTGAAGCTTTGTGTGACCTGGAGCCAGTTGAGCATGCTGTGTGGCCGCCATGCAAAACTCATTGGTTTCTTCAGCCTCAAACCAGGCAAATCTTGGCAGATTTAGAAGGGCCCTGGGTTTGGGGTTGAAAACTAGAAGCAAAGCAGAGCAAAACCTAGGGCTGATTGATCTGAATGATCAGAACCAAATATATAATGTCACTAGTGATAGACTCAAGCTGCAGAATTTGAGTCCAGCCTTTCTCAAAGTTTGGGTCTATTTGTATGTGCACCCTCTCTCCCCCAAAGACCGAGGATGCTTGGTGACCGGGTTTTCTTTGGACCACTATAGAGATAAGAACTAGCTTCAAACTTTAGCTCCAGAGTTCTGAAATGTTGCCTTATGAAGCTGATTTACCTGTGTCCTTCAGGCCAGCCAGTCCCCCTTCCCCAGAATAAACAGGGAAGGAAGCAAGTTCTTCTGTGTCATTTTAACCTCTGATTTAAAAGCGAATCTGTACAGGCCTGTTAGCCTTTGTGAGCCTTTGGTTTCTTTAGACATTGAGTCTCTCCGTCTGTTTTCCTCAGCCACATGCATTGCCCTAGTTGGGAGCGAACCCCTATAACCAGCTTGTTCAGCTGGGGCTGGGAAGTGGTTGGCAGCACTGAGTATTGGGCCCAGACTAAACGGACTCGTCCTTTCCTTCCCGGGTAATGTTGCAGTTTGGGCAGGGGGTACCCTGTCTTATCCTGGGTGTTTCTGTTGTGCTCTGGCTATTGGGGGGCCAGCTTGTACAGTGGTGTAAATCCAGAGTAATGCCAAGGAATGCAAATAGAGTTACACCAGTGAACCTGAGAGAGCACGGCCTGGCCTGGTGGGTCAGAGCCACTAGACATGTTCAGAGCGTCTGCTCTGGATTCAGCTGGCTCAGTCCGAGTCCTGCTGAGGTGGGGGAGGTTTCCGAGTCGCATTCAGCTGGAGGTGAGGATCAGTTTACAGATTTGAGTCCAGCTGGAGGCGCTCTGACCCCAGAAGAGAAATATGAGCCCTGTTTCCAGAGGGCTAAGGGCAGCCCCCAGTAGACCGTTGAAGTGTTCACCCAGCCCTTGAGTGTGGGTCATTTAACCCATGGAGATACCTAGGCCTCTAGAGAGGCCACAAAGCCACTGCCCCAGCCTTCAGCAAACCTCCCTCCACATCCTTCTCTATCCCCCATATAAAATAGCTGTGGTTTGAGCTCCCTGGATAATCCTGCTCGGACCGCTTGGCCAGGATTCCCAACTGAATGTCTGCTCTTCAGACACGAGGATTGGTGTGCTGATGAGATGCACTGCATATGGCCACAAAGGTCAGCCCCCCACCCCCACCCCACCCTCCCAAGGCTGAACTGCTCAGAGTGTATGTCAGTCTTCAGGAGTGGAGAAGGGAGGGACTCAATGAAAGAATCAGGCAACCGCACCTGCCTGGGAGCAAGGCCCTTTCTCTAATAGCCGGGTAGCATTCGGCGAGGTGGCTGGGATTGATTAATACAAGGCTGGTAAATAAAGCTGGCTTACTTCCCACAGTGCGCGAGAGGTTTAGTTGGTCAGGGATAGGTCAGAAGGCCGGGGCATCTAGCTGCCCCTTGTCATGTATGTAGAATCAATATCTTTGCATTAATATTAGGCACAGAAGGAGCAGAGCTGTCCAAGGTCCTGGCGTTCAATTCCATTGTGCAGAGCTGCGGGAAATGGTACTTGTAAGCAAGTTGCACGGTGCACGCTTAAATAGGGATTGTATTTTCCTCTCCTAACTTCCTGTGTGGCTGATCTGGTCGCTCCATTGACAGTGCAGTGGTTATTTATTTATGCAGAAAGCTCAGTTCACCAGCATGACAACATTTAGCAGTTAGGTTATTCATTATTTTTTATTATTATTATTAGCATGCTCTGAATTATCTGCATTATTGTAGCACCTAGGTGCCCCCCCCCATGTCCTCCTTGTGCTAGGTGCTGTACAACCACAGAACAAAAACACTCCACCCCAGAAGGTTTACAGTCTATAAGGCAAGCGACAACTGGTGGATACAAACAGGCAGAGCACAAGGAAACAATGAGATAGAGATTGGGCAGCACGCTAGACAGGGGTCTCAGTGCACGATTGGTCTGGCAGTGCCAAGTTTACTGTAGGCATCCCAGCAAATGAGAGTGGTACGGATGCAGGGGAGGGGCTGGAGACCACTGACGTGCTTTGCTGATGTTTTACAGAGGATGAGCAAAGAGAAGCACTGAGGGGAGCAGGTCTGCACTTGGATATGAAATAGATAAGCAGGCTGAGCAGAATAGACTGGAAATGTCTGCATTAGCATTAGTGCCTCTCCCGGGTAAAGGCATGGATGAACTGTGCTGCTCATAAGCATCCCCCCCCCTGCCCCACACCCACCCACCAGTGCTCCCTGTTTGTGGAGCCTCCTCCATGCAGCTTTGCCAATGCCCAATGGGCCTGCCTGGCACATCTGTGTTGTTACAGTCCTGGCACTCTGCAAATCCACTTCAGTCCTGAACTGCTGTGGTAATCCTAGGCCCCACCAGGGCTCTGCTAATCCACCTCAGTCCTGACCCTGCATTCCCAGTCTTGAGGCCCCTGGGCTCTCCCCACAGAGCTGTGCCATAATGCCTCAGTCCTGGCTGGCAGAAACCCAGCTCTTCCAATCCTGGGTTGTTTCTGAGCAGAAACTACCCTCTGCAGCAAAAGCAATGGAGGGACTCTGGCAAACCTCCACCATGGACAGGCTGCAGTGAACCAAAGTGATTTTTACTTACTGCTTTATCCATATGCAAAGGCCGGTCTCCTGAGTCGACGGGATGGTACATTAACCTCCTGGGCTAACGTAAGTCTGTCTGAATTTCACTAGGGTTTACTTGCCTTTCTTTTCAGGTCAGTGTTTGCTATGGCTGTGGGTACACGGTATCAGCTGGGTCAGCCCTGGCTGATAAATGGTCACATGTGTTCCGTGTCGGTGTGTTAAAAAGGTGGATGAATCTCTCTTCATGCACCATCAGTACCACTGTATAAAGCAGGTTGTGACCTAATGCTGTACTAAGAAGTGCCATGATCCTGACTTGCAATATGAGAATAGGCAATTACCCCTCCTAGCTCTGGGGTGACTAATTCCAAGCCTCCATTGCGCCAATCAAGGAAGGAGCTTACATGTATCATGCTTTTATCCAAGAAGTGCCCAAAACCCTTTGCAAAACTGAGTTCAAGGGTGGAGCTCTGATATGGGGAGTGGGAAGGATTTCTGGGAAAAGCAGGACAAGACAGGTTTGGGACATCTCTCATTGCCCAGCGACTCTCTTTACTTGCTAAACACAGAATGAGGACAGAATCCCTCTACCCACTATTGCAGTGCAGCCAGCTCTGGGGTGGAACACAGCAGCTGTTTGATGGCACACAGCAATGCTACCCAACCAACGCAGGACAGGAAGTGAAGAAGAACCCTGCATCCAGTGGAAAGTGTAGGGGGAATTTAAGAAAGGCAGCATACAATTAGCCAAGTTGGAATTAAGCCATAGTGACAAGGCTAACACCTTTTAAAAAATTAAATTAAATTAGTGGAGATATCCTATCTCCTAGAACTGGAAGGGACCTTGAAAGGTCATCAAGTCCAGCTCCCTGCCTTCACTAGCAGGACAAAGTACTGATTGTGCCCCAGATCCCTAAGTGACCCCCTCAAGGATTGAACTCACAACCCTAGGTTTAGCAGGCCAATGCTCAAACCACTGAGCTATCCCTCCCCCCATAGCCTTGTAAAAAGAACCATGGGATGCTTAACGTAGAGAGCAAGAATCTGCATTTTAAAAGGGCTTTGGAGTCCCGTGACTCCATCCAAAGATCCCAAAACACTTTCCATTCAGTATTGCAGCCTCCTAGCACTCTCTGGGACTAGGTAAGCATTAATATCATGTAGTGAGGAGACAGCTCAAGCACAGAGAGGGGTTAAGTGACTTACCCAAGGTCACAAGAGAAGATGGTAGCATCACTGGGGATAGAACTTGGGTCCCTGACTCTCTCGTGTTTAAACGGCCTGCCCCAGTTCATGCACAGCCACCTGTGATAACACAATGCCCCTTCGGGGAGCAAGGGCCACTGGTTTAAAACTAGGTCAGAAGGAAGGGCACTGCTTTCTCCGCTGTTGCTGCTTTCTGCCGCACTGAGATTAACCTAATTTGTTGCCCTCGCTGGTGTGGGGCCTGCCTCTAGTTTAGGTACATTTGCAGTTTACTTCTCTGAGCCAGTGCTGTTCTGCATTGTCCTTGCCAATAGCATGTATTGTGGTGATCCCAGACCTGCCAACCTTCCTCCCTCACTCCAGGTTCTGATGCCTCTCTCTCAGTCCCAGATGAACCGGGTTCTTTCCTCCTCTGTCAGCCATCAGCCATTTTTCCCCTTACACTGAGCCTGAATAAGCAACGAGGAACCTGCATCTCAGTGGATGTAAGTTGTGCTAAGCGTCTTTACCCCAGCTGAGAATCTGGCCCAAGACAAGGGCTGGGGATAGGGGAGGTGGGAACTGCATAGGGGTTAGGGACCTGGGAAGCACGAACATCCAGCTGACAAGCTGTTTGAAGCTGAGCTGATCAGAGAAGTTGACGGCCCCGCTGCTTCTGGGAGCACTTTCCAGGCCCTCCTCGTTGACAGGAGTTTGATTCCTTTAATATTTGATGGGTTCTGCCTTGGCAATGTTTGTTTGTTTTTTAAAGCCTGTGCCGCTCATCAGAAATTCCTGCCCATCTGAAACGTGCACGCAAGGGGCCAGCCTGGCCTGGTGGCCCTCCAGGGAGGGGAGCAGCCTGGGGGAAATGCTTTGTAGACATTTAATCTTGATTGTGATATTTTATCTCCTACCACGCTCCCCACCCCACCTGTGGCACTTGGCGCCGTTGTTCCCATTGGAGTTTTGCACCTTTCCTTCAAGAGAGAGGGGCAAGGAGCTTGGAATCTGTCTCCTTATATATACCCCCTGTCCGTCCTTCTGTCTTCTCATACATACCCCCCCATCCATCTGTCTGTCTGTATCCTCATGCATTAGCCCATCTGTCTGTCTCATAGACTCATAGACTCATAGACTTTAAGGTCAGAAGGGACCATTATGATCATCTGGTCTGACCCCCTGCATGCTGCAGGCCATAAAACCGTCCCTACCCCTTCCCTGGACTCTGCTGTTGAAGTCCCCAATCCTGTTTTTAGTGACTGCAATCGGCAGAGACCCTCCTGCTAGAGATCCCTGCCCCATGCTGCGGAGGAAGGCGAAAAACCTCCAGAGGCTCAGCCAATCTGCCCTGGAGGAAAATTCCTTCCCGACCCCAAATGTGGCGATCAGTAAGACCCCGAGCATATAGGCAAGAGTCTCCAGCCCGACCCCGTTAGCCATTATACTATTTACCCACCATTGCTTGGCTTTCCTTGACTACTATGTTTTACCATTAAACCATTCCCTCCATAAACTTATCTAACTTTATCTTAAAACCAGACAGGTCCGTCGCCCCCACCGTTTCCCTCGGTAGGCCGTTCCAATATTTCACCCCTCTGACGGTCAGAAACCTTCGTCTAATTTCAAGTCTGAACTTCCCCACGGCCAGTTTGTATCCATTCGTTCTGGTATCCACGTTAGTACTAAACCGGAATAATTCTTCTCCCTCCCTTGTATTAATCCCTCTAATATATTTAAAGATAGCAATCATATCCCCTCTCAGCCTTCGCTTTGTCAGACTAAACAACCCAAGCTCCTCTAGTCTCCTTTCGTACGACAGCTTTTCCATTCCTCTGATCATCCTAGTGGCCCTTCTCTGCACCCGTTCCAGTTTGAGTTCATCTTTTTTAAACATGGGAGACCAGAACTGCACACAGTACTCCAAATGAGGTCTCACCAGCGCCTTGTACAACGGAAGCAGGACCTCCTTATCCCTACTAGATATACCTCGCCTAATGCATCCCAAGACCGCATTGGCTTTTTTCACCGCCACGTCACATTGTCGACTCATAGTCATCCTGCGGTCTACAAGAACCCCTAGGTCCTTCTCCTCTTCCGTTACTTCTAACCAATGCGTCCCCATCTTGTAACTAAAATTGTTATTAGTCATCCCCAAATGCATCACCTTACACTTTTCACTATTAAATTTCATCTTATTTCTGATACTCCAATTCACAAGCTCATTCAAGTCTCCCTGCAGGATATCCCTGTCCTCCTCCGAATTTACAACGCCTCCCACCTTCGTATCATCCGCAAACTTTATCAGCCCACTCCTGCAATCGGTTCCGAGGTCAGTTATAAATAGATTAAATAAAATGGGTCCCAAAACCGAACCTTGAGGCACTCCACTAGTAACCTCCCTCCAACCCGACAGTTCACCCTTTAATACAACCCGCTGCTTTCTCCCCAGTAACCAATTCCTTATCCACTTCTGGATTTTCATATCGATCCCCATGTTTTTCAGTTTAACCAATAATTCCTCATGGGGTACAGTATCAAACGCTTTACTGAAATCCAGGTATATTAGGTCCACCGCATTTCCCTTATCTAATAAATCCGTTACTTTCTCAAAGAAGGAGATCAGATTCGTTTGGCACGATCTGCCCTTCGTAAAACCATGTTGTAATTTATCGCAATTGCCACTACCCTCCAGGTCCTCAACTAGTTTCTCTTTCAGAATTTTCTCTAACACCTTGCACACTACAGATGTTAGACTAACAGGCCTGTAGTTACCCGGATCACTTTTTTTCCCTTTCTTGAAAATAGGAACCACATTAGCTATTCTCCAGTCTAACGGGACCACCCCCGAGTTTACAGATTCATTAAATATTATCGCTAACGGGCCTGCTATTTCCCGCGCCAATTCCTTCAATATTCTCGGATGTAGATCGTCCGGTCCTCCCGACTTAGCCCCATTAAGGCGTTCAAGTTTTGTTTCCACCTCGGATACGGTAATCCCCCATCCCGAATGCCCCTCTATAGTGGTGCTAGTATCCCTAATACCTTCATTGGCCTCATTAAACACCGATGCAAAATATTCATTAAGATATTGCGCCATGCCTAGATTGTCTTTAATCTCCTCTCCGGCAATAGACTTCAGCGGTCCCACTTCTTCTTTCTTTGCTCTCTTCCTATTTATGTGGCTGTAAAACCTCTTACTATTGCTTTTAATTCCCCTCGCTAGTTCCAACTCTACACGGCCTTTGGCCTTTCTCACTCTATCTCTACATTCTCTGACTTCACTTAGGTACATTTCCTTACTGATCCCTCCCCTCTTCCACTCTTTATACGCTTTCTGTTTTTTCCTAATCGCCCCTTTGAGTCGGTCGCTCATCCAGCTCGGTCTAATTCTCTTGCTTAGTAATCTTTTTCCCTTTTTTGGAATACAGGCCTCCGACAGCTCATGCATCTTTAACTTAAAATAATCCCAGGCTTCTTCTGCTTTTAAATCCATTAATACGTTTGCCCAGTCCACTTCCCTTACCAGTCCCCTTAGTTTGTTAAAATTGGCCTTTTTAAAATTATAAACCCTAGTCTTTGATTTAATTCTGTTACTCCTTCCATGTATTTTAAACCGAATTAGCTCATGATCACTGGAGCCCAAATTGTCCCCTACTACCACTTCCTCAACTAGGTCCTCACTACTTGCCAGAATCAAATCTAAAATGGCCTCCCCCCTCGTCGGTTCAGTTACCACTTGATGGAGGAATTGATCAGCAAGCACTTCTAGGAACATCTGAGCCCTGTTATTGCTACTAGCGTTTGTTCCCCAATCTATATCCGGGAAGTTAAAGTCCCCCATAATTACACAGTTTCTGTTAGTAATTACTTCTCTAAACACATTAAATAGTTCCTTATCCATATCCTGGGTCGATCCCGGCGGTCTATAGCACACTCCAAGCACTATCCCCGGAGAGGCTCTAGTAGTCCTATTACCCAGTGTGAGTATTGCCCAGACAGACTCTGTGTTATCTAATCCATCCACTATTATTTCTTTACAGTTTATTTCACTATTGACATACAAGGCCACCCCCCCACCTTTACCTTTGTTCCGGTCTTTCCTAAACAGCGCATACCCCTCCATACCTGTGTTCCAGTCTTGACTGCCATTCCACCACGTTTCCGTTATTCCTACGATATCCGGTTTCAGTTCCTGGACCAAGAGCTCCAATTCCTCCATTTTATTACCTAGGCTTCTGGCATTGGTGTATAAACACCCTAATGTATGTCGTTTAGCCCGTCTCCCATTAGCAGCACTATATGTTGCGGGCCTCCTTGTGTCCGTCCCCCCTGTCCTTCCTATGTCCAATCTCATCTCCCCGGCTATGTCTCCTCTCCTTTTACTCACCTTCTCCATACTGGAATCTGGCGTGGAGATTAACTGTGCATCTCCCAACCGTCTCCCCAAACTTCCTAGTTTAAAGCTCTTTTGATTAGATGAGCCAGCCTCCCTCCCAGAAGTCTATTTCCTTCCCTACTCAGGTGAAGCCCATCCCGCGAGAACAGGTGTCTGTCCCCGAAAGCCTCCCAGTGGCCATACATCCCAAAGCCCTCCTTATAGCACCACTCCCTTAGCCAACTATTTATTCTCACAATCCTATCAGCCCTTTGCTGCCCTTCCCTCGGAACGGGCAGAATCCCACTAAAGATAATCTGAGCCTCTATCTCCTTGAGCGTCTTCCCCAGCCTGGCATAATCTCCCTATACATACCCCTCTCTCTGTCCATCCATTCCAAGCCATCCATCTGTCTGTCACTATTAAGCATGCAATTATAGCAATTACAGACCGGCAATTACAGACTGGTAAGTCTAACGTCGGTACCGGGCAAATTAGTCGAAACAATAGTAAAGAATAAAATTGTCAGACACATAGAAGAACATAAATTGTTGGGCAAAAGTCAACATGGTTTCTCTAAAGGGAAATCGTGTCTTACTAATCTATCAGAGTTCTTTGAAGGGGTCAACAAACATGTGGACAAGGGGGATCCAGTGGACATAGTGTACTTAGATTTCCAGAAAGCCTTTGACAAGGTTTCTCACCAAAGGCTCTTATGTAAATTAAGTTGTCATGGGATAAAAGAGAAGGTCCTTTCATGGCTTGAGAACTGGTTAAAAGACAGGGAACAAAGGATAGGAATTAATGGTAAATTCTCAGAATGGAGGGGGTAAGTAGTGGTGTTCCCCAAGGGTCAGTCCTAGGACCAATCCTATTCAACTTATTCATAAATGATCTGGAGAAAGGGGTAAAAAGTGAGGTGGCAAAGTTTGCAGATGATACTAAACTGCTCAAGATAGTTAAGATCAAAGCAGATTGTGAACTTCAAAAAGATCTCACAAAACTAAGAGATTGGGCAACAAAATGGCAAATGAAATTTAATGTGGATAAATATAAAGTAATGCACATTGGAAAAAATAACCCCAACTATACATACAATATGATGGGGGCTAATTTAGCTACAACTAATCAGGAAAAAGATCTTGGAGTCATCAGGGATAGTTCTCTGAAGATGTCCGCGCAGTGTGCAGAGGTGGTCAAAAAAGCAAACAGGATGTTAGGGTTCATTAAAAAGGGGATAGAGAATAAGACGGAGAATATATTATTGCCCTTATATAAATCGATGGTACACTCACATCTTGAATACTGTGTACAGATGTGGTCTCCTCATCTCAAAAAAGATATACTGGCACTAGAAAAGGTTCAGAGAAGGGCAACTAAAATGATCAGCGGTTTGGAGAGGGTCCTATATGAGGAGAGATTAAAGAGGCTAGGACTTTTCAGCTTGCAAAAGAGGAGACTAAGGGGGGGAATATGATAGAGGTACATAAAATTATGAGTGATGTAGAGAAAGTAGATAAGGAAAAGTTATTTACTTATTCCCATAATACAAGAACTAGGGGTCACCAAATGAAATTAATAGGCAGCAGGTTTAAAACAAATAAAAGGAAGTTCTTCTTCACACAGCGCACAGTCAACTTGTGGAACTCCTTACCTGAGGAGGTTGTGAAGGCTAGGACTATAACAGCATTTAAAAGAGAACTAGATAACCTCCATGAATTTAAGTCCATTAATGGCTATTAGCCACGATAGGTAAGGAATGGTGTCCCTAGACTCTGTTTGTCAGAGGGTGGAGATGGATGGCAGGAGAGAGATCACTTGATCATTACCTGTTAGGTTCACTCCCTCTGGGGCACCTGGTATTGGCCGCTGTCGGTAGACAGGATACTGGGCTAGATGGACCTTTCATCTGACCCAGTATGGCCATTCTTATGCAAGCCCCATGCTGGCAGGTGGCTCATGCCACAGAGAGTCTTTTTCTGTTGTAGTAGTTACCTCTAGTGGGCAGCCTCACCCCATGTCCCCTTTTTAGCCTCGTTAACCCTAAGGCAGCAAAGGGTTCGTGAGAGCTTTGGGGCTTATGGAAGAAGCTCTAATAAGGGAATTAGGAGAGGTTTCTGCCAGTAGCAGGGCATGGCAGGCTGGGCCATCTCTCTGGGATTCATTGGGTATGTCTACACTGCCCCTGGGCAGGAGCCTCCCAGCCCAGGTGGACAGACTCACACGAGCATTGCTCGGGCTAGTGCACTTAAAATGTCAGTGTGGACATCTAGGCTGTGGCTGCAGCTCAGGGTAGCCACATGAGTTCCAGCCCACCCTACCCCTGTGTCTGAGCTCAGGTGGCTAGCCCAAGCCTCTGCCAGGGCTGCAGCATCCATGAGGCCGCTCCCAGCGGCTGTGTAGCCATCCCCAGTGGGACCTGTCTGTGCCCAGCAACGGGCTTTAATTACTACGAGCCGGGCATGGACGGCTTGTTGAAATGCATTTACAGTGTTCAGCTGAGAGACCTTAGAGGCAGGACTTGGCTGTAATGAATATATAGCGGGGTTTCATGGCTGATGATGCGCGACCAGGAAGCGCGCTCTCTGGCTGACACAGTGCCTAGCTGCCTGTGCTCCGGAGCGTCACCGGACAGGGGCTCCCTAACTTCTGTTCTCATAAGGGAAGGAGGGAGGTGTCTTCCCCTGGTACCGGAAGCCTTTAGCAAAAATTTCCCCTTCTGCGGGAAGGTGAGGGAACAAAATGTGACAGGTGCAACCCTCGCAGGCTCTCCAGCAGAGCCAGCATCAGATATGTCGCTGTTCAAAGGCTGGCACTAAAATCCCCCATGCGGCTGGGATACTAACAAGCCCTGTGATTCCCCCTCTCCAAGTGTTTGTCAGGCCTCACAGCTACCCGTCTGTGTCACTCTGGTTGAAGGGGAGCTGAGGTCTCATGGGATTCTCTGGGATCATTCTGCTTGTGTGGCATGATTCCAATTTCCCCAGCCTGGACTCAGGTTCTGCAGGCGTAATTAACCGTGGGCACGACTCACAGCACTTGATCATCGAACTCCCTGACTTGCAGGTGAGGATCAAATAGGTAGATGCCGCAGGGCTCGGCACCGTCCGCACCTGTAGTTAAATGCAAGGGCAAAACTCCACCTGCAGAAACAAGGCTGCTTCTCAAACTCATGCCCTGTATCCCCGAATCACAGAAGAGAGATTGTCCTTTAGTCAAGACTTTCTCTGCTCCAACACCTGCTTCCTCTAAAATCCTGCCACTTCCCCGGCTGCTCAGGCAATCTCCACTTGCCCCACTCTCCCTTCAGAAGCCCACAGCCAGGGTGGGAGATCCAGACCGCAGTCCGATCGCTGCCTGAGGCACTCAGCACCACAATATCTGAGCACCTCACAGTCTTTACTCTTTATCCTCACAAAATGCCTGTGAGATGAGGAGGTGCAACTATTCCCATTTTACATATGGGAAACTGAGGCACAGAGGGGCTAAGGATCTGCCTGCACTGCAATCAGAGGTGTGACTGCAGCATCTGTAGACATGCCTGAACTGGCTTTGATCAAGCTAGCTTCAATCACAAGAGGCGACGTTGCCAGAGCATGGGCAATACGAGCCCACCTGGGACCCTGGGTACGTAGTGAAGCAGCTAGGCCATGCTGCATAACTTTGTTGCTACTGGTACTCATGATAGTTAGATAAACGCTAGGTTGGGTACATGCTGCCGTCCCATCTCTGACTGCAGTGTAGGCATACCCTTGGTGAGGTTCACACACGGAGTCTATGGCCGAGTAAGGAATTTAACCTGGGTCTCCTGATCTGTGACCAATGTCCTAACCACTGCTCCATCCTTCCTCCTTCAAGGGGACTGTTCTTTGCTTTATTTAACACTGGAATAGCCCCCTGGTCAGCACTCGGCTCCCGGCTCTGTCTGCATGTGTATGGCAGAAAGGGGGTGCTGCTTATTTTGCTGACAGTGGAAAAAGATCAGGCCGGGGGGGTAGGGGCGAGCTGCTCTCCCATCCCAGCAGGAGGTGAACATGGAGAATGGGGCAGTTTCCAAAATGCAAGGAAGAGATGGGGAAAGCAAACCAGGGAGGAACCAAATCCAGGACTCCCTCCAGTCTTCTACTCTGTCCTAGTAGCCCCAGGCAAAACTCCTCAGCACCCCTGCTGGGACGTGGCCAGCTTCCCATTCACACTGCTGGCGGGATTGGCAAACTCTCAGAAGGTTTGCAGTTTGGATCTGGTTTGGAGAAGTATCCAGATGTTTGGGAGCTCCATGGAACTTAGAGGTCACCCTGGGATTTGCAAAATTGGGCCAGAAAATGTACCAGAGCAGGATCCCCAGAAGATGATGATGATGTAACAATTTGTATTGTGGTAGCACCTCAGAGCCCCAGTCATGGACCTGCCCCCCATTGTGCCAGGTGCTGCACAGACACAGAACAACAAGATGACCCCTGCCCCAAAGGGCTTATTCTTGGGGTTTCCACATCCAGCCACAACGCAAGAGCGATCTGTATCGTGATTCCCCCACCTGGCATCTGAGAGCCAGGAAACAGCTGATCCGAACACTCCAGACAGTGGGTAAAGTAGCTTGAGAGAGGAAAGGGGCACTCCAGGGAGCAAAGCTTGCCCAAGCCAGTGGAGGGGGTGCTCCCCTCACCTCAGGGCCGGCGCTTCCACTACGCGACCCTAGGCGGTCGCCTAGTGCGGCAGGATGGGGGGGCGGCATTTCGCCGCCCTGGGCAAAATTTTGGCAGCAATTCCTCTGGGCGGGAAGAAAAGCAGCCGCGGAAATGCCACCGAGAACCAGGGCCACCCAGAGGGGCTTCTTCCGCTCCGGGTCTTCGGCGGAAATTCGGCGGCGGGTCCTTCACTCGCTCCGGGACCTGCCGCCGAAGTGCCCCAAAGACCCGGAGCAGAAGGATCCCCGCCGCCGAGAATGCAGCTTCAGAGGAGGAGCTGCCACCGATTACTGAGGAGGAGCACTGCCGCCTAGGGCGGCAAAAACCCTGGCACCGCTCCTGCCTCAGCTCCAACCTCCATTCTTATGTTAATCCCTGATTTCAGAACCTCACACAAGGTTTCGTTTGAGGCTAGTTCTAAGGGAGAGGCCAGGGGCAAGGGGTGGGATTCCACTGATACTTGCGCTAGCCCTCACCGAGAGTAGAAATGGCAGTGTAGCCACTAGGGTGACCAGAGGTCCCAATTTTATAGGGAGATCCCGGTTTTTGGGTCTTATTCTTATATAGGCTCTTATTACCCCCCACCCCCTGTCCCGATTTTTCACATTTGCTGTCTGGTCACCCTGGTAGCCACGGCAGCACAGATCAGCAATGCTGAATACAGACCCACGGGTTTCAGGCCTCCACTGCCGCTCCGAGCGCTACCGTGGCTGTGCTGCTATTTATACTCATGCTGGCTTGGCGAGCTCGTGCAAGGATGTGCGTGTGAACACAAGGATCGCACCCCTACTTGGTAATGCTGCTCCCCAGTACTCGTGGGGTGAGGATGTCTGCAGAAAAGGGAGGAAAGAAACAACCTAAAAAATATGTTTTAGCCTTTGGGCTCATGCAATGCTCTGTTTTCCCAACCTCCCCCAGCCTGCCCCCTTTGTAAGGTGGGGGCCCTCTTTCCTGACCTGCTCCAAGAGCTGATGCGAGTGCAATTTGCCAGTGGAGTGGGAAACTGTCTTTCAAATGCACTCTTGAATCTGCTAAGGCAGCACTTAGCTGGGAATGTGATTTTTAAGTTGAAACGAGGCTTCGGCTCAGCTGCACTTCTGGGGCAAGGAGTGAGTAAGAGAGGTGCGCACAATGCCAGTTTCAGCAGGATAGCTGCATGGCCCGTGGGTAAGGCCAGGATCAGACGCCAAAGCCGGCTTGTCTTCATTAGCCAGCCGGCGACAATCAGCGACTAGCTACCTCCCAGACAAAGCGGCCTGTGCAGTGAGCTTGCCTTCTTAAAAAAGTGTAATCCTTTTGACACTCATTTAAGTGGGTGCTGCAATTATTGGGAGCTCTGACATCTGGAACGAGTGAAACCTCTCGGTCTGTAATCCGTCGCCAATCGAGATCCAAGGCAGAGTGGGGAAAGTCAGATGATTAAAGGAGAGGGAAGAGTTCTTCACCCCCCGTGCCTTCCAATGTAGGTCTAATTGGAGAATCATTTCAAGTTTCACACTCCAGCAGGGTTTGAAGCCGGGGAGGAGAATATGGGGCAAATCTTATTTTACATCATTTACAGCTCTCTGGAGATGTTCTTTAGATCCAGATCTGAACTTCCATAGAGTTTGGGAGTGGCCAGAAAGGGGAGGGTTGGTTCAGGTCCATCTCTACCACACCTCAGATTAAAAACTGCATCCGTGGGAAGGAAAAGAGAGCCCCAGCAAAGCAGGCTATGGAAGCGCAGCTGGGAGCTGCATGCACAGGTTACATCAGGGCAATTCGAGTCCTTGTGAACCTGCAGTTGAATGTACGGACACAAGATTGTTTTTAAATAAGTGGGCCTCAAAAGGGGGTTGGCTAGTCTGCATATAATATTACTATCCCTCAGCACTTTTTTAAGCAAATCCTACCAGCTGGTGCTTAACTAAAGCTAGCCAAGCTGGGCCTCAAAGCAAAATCTGGGATCCGGAGCCCCCAAACTATGAAGAGAGTATGTGATTTTCCCAACTTTGAAAGCAAAGCCACATTCAAGCTGAGGACCAGCGCTACTCCAGACCTTTAGGGATTTGCTGCTTATAAAGCTCCATTGGCTGAGGGCTAGAAAAGTTCTCTAACTGCAAAGTTCAATCGGCATGCAAACATCCCCACCTCTGAGAGATGTAGTTAAGCCACCCTGACCCCCAGCGCAGACAGTGCTAGGTCAATGGAAGAATTCTTTCATTGACCCAGCTGCAGCCTCTCAGGGAGGTGGATTACCTGCGCTGATGGGAGAACCCGTCCCATCGCTGCTGTAAGTGTCCACACCGAAGCACTGCAGTGGTGCCACTGTCGTGTTTCAAGTGTAGTCAGCCCCTCAGCTCCGTCTTGGGGATATTGGGGAACACACGGCATCACCCAGGGCTGAGATAGCCATGTAGCTCTTAAGGAGTCACTCTCTTGCCGTATGTATCTACATAGGCTGGTTTTTTTAAAGGAGCATAAGGGAGTTAGGCACACAAATTATAGTGCCTAACTCCCTTCATCTCTTTGGAAATCCCGGCGGATGGGCTGATTGGCTGACAGCAGAGCCCAAATCCTTCTCCCTCCCTCTGATGAACCAGGCTTGTTACTCAATGCATCCCCCCCCCTCACCCCACCCTGGCTTTAATCCATCTGGCCGCATCTCCCAACCCAGCATCCGCAGCCCCCCGCTAACTAGCTTCACAGCCCTTAGGCACTCAGATGGGCAGGCACCGGAATGGGACTGTGAAGAGGGTGATGAGAATTCTACATATCCAGATGAGAGTTGCTTTTGTTTGTTTGTTTTCCCAAGGTGCACTTCTACATCTGTTGTACATGGCACACATCCAGCGTGGTTAATTGCATTCTGCTTACCTGAATTCCCCCTGCACTTCCAACTGGATAAAGTTATTCTTTGCTGGTTGTGCTTAAAAAATAAAAATCCACAAAACATTATTGTGTATTGAGTGTTACCGGCACAGCATAGCTGCTCCATTCCATCCCCAAAAGTGCCTGGATTTAAAATATATTTGAATCATTTAAAATAACAGAAAGTAAAACAGAGGCACCGGAAACACAGAATTGAGTGCGCTCCATAGGAATTCACCCATTGCTGATGTACTCAACCATCTTTTGGGTCATAATAAGAATGGTTATTACCATTGTATAGAGCCTTGCATTATGAAGGATTGCAAGTTGCTCCACAAATTATCCATCTACATCACCATGCCCTGTGCTGAAGCACAGCCACTTCTGGGGTACGGGTGAACAGTGCAAGTGTGATAGGAGAGAATATTGGCTGCAGAGGGAATTGTGAGAGAGGAAGAATGTAATGTAATCCCAGGAGTTGGAGCTTGGGCAGGGTGCCAGGGCTACCCCCCTTCACACACACACCCCCACACACACCATTACAGAGGGTGTCATGGAACCCGCATAAATAATCAGCATTCGGGACCTCATCAGGAAAATGGCAGTGCAAAGAGCGCCACCTTCTGAATCACCAACACCACTTCCTGGCATGTGCTGGCAAGTTCTCATCTGGTTATTTGCCAAGCCCAACTTTGCTGAGCATAGGAAAGCAGACAGGATCCTGCCCTAAGGTGATTTGGCTACAGCCTCTGCTGTGCTTTGAGACCCTTCTAGGGTGACCAGAGGGCAAGTGTGAAAAATCGGGACGGGGGTGGGGGATAATAGGTGCCTATATAAGAAAAAGCCCCCAAAATCGGGACTGTCCCTATAAAATCGGGACATCTGGTCACCCTAGATCCTTCTGACTGAAAGACGTTCTATAAGCAAAAAAGGCCTATGGTTTGATTAAATACAGGTAGCCTGTTAAGGGAGAAAGATGGTCACCAGCTTAAGTATCCATAAAGATTTATAAATCTGAGCTGAAACCCATTCACGTCAATGGGAGACCTTGCCTCGGCTTGAAGTGGACTTAGAGCTGGCCCTCTGAGAGGAGAGTGAGGAGAAATCTTGACAGGTACGCTCCCCTTGATTGGAAGCAGGGAGCTGTGAGCATTGTAGGAAGTTAATGAATGGGCTTCAGAGCTTCTCTAATGGCTAAGTGGCCAAGATAATGCGATACCATTTTTATTGGCCCAACAGATAAGTTATTAGGGCACAAGCTTTCAAGCAGCGCCTGAGATTTGCATGGATACAATCGAGCGAGATTTTCATTCTACAGGAGGATGCTGTCTCATCAGAGGCTGCTGAAAGGAATTCAGGGCTGATCTCGCACGCTATTTATTGTTCTTCCTCACCGGCTAGTCAGGCTCTTTGTCCTGCATCATCACAGAGGCTCTCCAGTGAATCATTAGCAAGGAGAATAACTTCATACACATCTCATTGAGGGAGAAAGTTATAACCATCCCCGCTGAGTTTGCTTGGAGGGTTTCAGTTCTGTGCTCGTTCCGGTTCAAGCTTCAAGAGGCGATGCTTGTGCTTCTTGCAGGTTTAGCAAATGCTGGGACCCAGGAATTTGTCCCACCATTGCAACCAGAAAGGGAAGGTGCATCGGTGCTATCATGGGTACTCCTGAGAAGCCCGATCCAAGGAGGCTAACTCCTAATGATCTGCAGGAGCTGGCGTGGTGGGTGTGAGTGTTTGCTGCATACAAGCCCCCAAAGGTGTAGGAGATTAGGGGACTGGAAATGAAACCCAAGGTCCCAGTGCAGAGAGGGTGATTGCACGGCGTGGCTGAATCCATATTGTAGTGCTTACAGGATCCTCTGTATTGCGAGCACAGGTTGTGGCTGGTCCTCTTTCTCTTCCTTCTCCTGCTTCATAGGCAATGGAGTAACACAGTATAGGAACATCTTGGCTTATTGTCTTGAGCAGAGCTAATCAAAAATTGGATTTGCCATCCCAGGGGAAATTTCAGCAACTGTTTTCATCCTGAATCGGGACAAAAAGTTGAACTAGTGACATTTTTCCCAAATGAAAATGCTGAAAAACTGTGATTTGGAAATGGCGAACCAGTTCATTTAGACAGTTTGGATCCAAAAAAAAACCCCCAAACATTTCAACATTCACAAATCTAAATGGTTCAAGACAACTCAATGCTAAGTTGCATTTCCCCATGGTGGTGCATTGCCTCATGGGAGTTATATCATGAACCTGATGTCCCCGTTCACTAAGGGCCAGGCATCTGCACTAATATGACTCCTATGATGCACCAATCAGCTTGGTTGAAGAGGGGACTGTATTGTATCATGGGAGATGTAGTCCTCCAGGGAGCTCACTTCATAGGGGAGAATGGGAATCCAAACTACAACTCCCATGAGGCAATGCAACACAACAAGCAAATGAAATTTGTTGAGCTGACTCCAAATGAAACATTTTGAGTCAGTTCAACACACCAAAATATTCCAACTTTGGTCCAACCCATCCCAAAATAAATATTTTCTTTCCATTTTCCCAAATGGAAATTATTTATTTATTTTTTTAAGAAAAGCTTTGGGAAAATTGAAAATTTCCTATGGAAAAATTGGATTTTTCAGAAACTGCATTTTCCATCAAAAATCATTGAGATGGAAAATTCCCAACTAGCTCTTCTTTCTTGCTAACAGTAATCATGATCGAGAGTTAACGAATGACCTGTATGACCCTCAGTGCAGCCCATAACTGGGTTCATATGGTACTTGCTTTAAGGAGGCCCCATAATGGTCAGGAACCTCTTGCAAGATGAGGTGGTTTAGGAAACTGCTTGGCTCAAGTGAGAGCTGGAAATCTGCATCCTCTGATGACTCACCAGGGGTCTAGGAGCTCCTAGTCTCAGTCTAGAAGCTGCTTTAGCCACTACAAGGTGAAGTTGTTCCAAACATCCTGGCAACTGGCAGTAATTGCCCTTTGCTGGCATCCAAGCAGAGACTCTGAAGAACAAACGAGGGTTCCGCTCTTGCCCCAGGAGAGGTGACTCCATGTCTGGGTTGAGTCTCAGTGGTTGGGCATTGTGGGGAAAGGTTGCACTGCTGCTCACCAGGACATATAAAGAGGACTTGAGTTTCAGAGTCTTGCCATCTCTCGTCAGTGCTAAATTCAAATTTCAGGGGGAAAAGAAACCCACAGAAGCCTCCTATGTCTTGATGCAGCAGGGACATTCCCATGCCCCTTCCCTCTGTCTACTGTGTGATGGATAATTCAGATCTCCACCCGTTGCCTGCCCTTGCCCAACATGCAGAGCTTGCCCCATTCAGCCTGGGCTGTCTAGTCTAGTTGCACTTCATCTACTTTCAAACTCAGTTCACAAAATCCCCCACCGGCCCAGTGCTGACCTCCTGACCGCTTGTTCCCCACATCCTCAGGGGAAGCTGCGTGCTAGAGGTGATTACGTGAGCCCCCTATGCAAACACCACTTAGCCTCACAGAGGGACCTGTAAGTTAGTTTGTACCTTAAAATTGCTCCTATTTATTTCAAAATATTGTTCTCTCCCCCAACTGGTACAATCTCTTCCCCCTGGCCTTGTCGCCACTGGCTGCAGACCTGGAGTGAGACACTCCCTCCTTTCAGGAGTTCTGCTGAGTGGGAAGGCGAGGTATAGCAACACCCCATTATATGATGACTTTGATTTGTACCAAGAATGACAACCACATTCCTGTGGCTTTGTTAAACAATTGTCCCTTTGCCCTTCTCTCCCCCACGGCTTGCATCATCAGTATTGCCATCTCATAGAATCATAGAATATCAGGGTTGGAAGAGACCTCAGGATGTCATCTAGTCCAACCACCTGCCCAAAGCAGGACCAACATCAACTAAATCATCCCAGCCAGGGCTTTGTCAAGCCGGGTCTTAAAAACCCTAAGGATGGAGATTCCACCACCTCCCTAGGTAACCCGTTCTAGTGCCTCACCACCCTCCTAGTGAAATAGTGTTTCCTAATATCCAACCTAGACCTCCCCCACTGCAACTTGAGACCATTCTTCCTTGTTCTGTCATCTGCCACCACTGAGAACAGCCGAGCTCCATCCTCTTTGGAACTCCCCGTCAGGTAGCTGAAGGCTGCTATCAAATCCCCCCTCACTCTTCTCTTCTGCAGACTAAATAACCCCAGTTCCCTCAGCCTCTCCTTGTAAGTCATGTGCCCCAGCCCCCTAATCATTTTCGTTGTCCTCCGCTGGACTCTCTACAATTTGTCCATATCCGTTCTGTAGTGGGGGGACCAAAACTGGACGCAATACTCCAGGTGTGACCTCACCAATGCCAAATAGAGGGGAATAATCACTTCCCTTGATCTGCTGGCAATACTACTAATACAGTCCAATGTGCCATTGGCCTTCTTGGCAATGAGGGCACACTGCTGACTTATATCCAGCTTCTCGTCCAGTGTAATCCCCAGGTCCTTTTCTCACGACTTTAACATGAGACTCAAGATATTTGATGTTTTTCTTAAAGCCCCATTTCTTGGAGACCCAGGATTGCAGGAGAATCTCAGTGAACTGGAAAAAAAGTTAAGTTTCTATCTAGCCCTCCTGGTTGCAGAGATAAAGCTTGACAATGTGACCTGAGCGTGACCCACAGACTCGAAACAGAGAAGGAGAATAGAAAGAACACACAATGGATGATTGTTATTAATTATTATTTATTTTTGATCTTGTGTTTTCTAAGCCCATCTCATGATTGTTGGGACCTGACCCGTTATTTTTGAAAGCTTGGGGTTGGCAGAGCAGCATCAGCAAGGTGCTAATGTCACAAAAGCCGCTCTCTTGTCTGACGTTTTGCCTTATGATTAAGAATAATGGAATGCCTTGTGCTTATCTAATGCTTTTCATCAGTAGATCTCAAAGCCTTTTACAAAGGAGGTCAATACCATTATCCTCATTTGACAGGTGGGGAAACTAGGAACAGCGAGGCAAAGAAACTTGCCAAAGGTCACTCAGCAGGTCAGTGGCCAAGCCAGGAATAGAATTCAGGTTTCCTGAGTCCCATTTCAGAGCTGGGGTTACTAGGCAATGCTGCCTTCAAGCCATCCCATTCAGTTTTACCTCCCCTAGGTCTGGGTCACAGCAGCGCCCCATCAAGCCAGGCTGTTCCTTTTCCAGCACAGCCAATCAGTTTCTTCCCTCTCAGTCCCCGAGGGTACCCGGAGCCGAGCAGACAGCGGGGCAGTGTCTGTGTATGTGACGGCGAGGGGAGGGAGCAGCCGAAAGATCCTGGAGACATCCAGCTTTTCTGAATGCTCCGTGACAGGTGAAAGCTGAGCGAGTAAACAGCCCGTTCCAAGAGGTGGGGCCTGCCCTGTGTTTGAACAAACACGCTGGTGACAGCTCACCCCCTGGCAGAAGCTGCTGGCTGCTGACCGCGATGATCCGTTGTGGGAAGAGTTTGACCTTCAGGGAGCTCAGCAAGTGTCTGGCTTCGGTGAGGTTTCCCTCTCCGTCATGAGGTTGGTGTGATGCACGTGGCACTCACTGAGCCAGGACGGCAAAATGGCATCATTCAAACCTGGGAGCAAAGGCAGTTGTGAATCGCTTCTATCTGAAGGGAGGGAGTGGGATAGCTGTGTGGTGAGGCAGTGTGGTTTAATGGTCATCACCTGCTCACTAAAAGCCAGGATTCCTGGGCTTTCTGACACTGACCTGCCCTATGACCCTGGGAAAATCACTTAGAGTCAGATTTTCATGGTCTGTGGGTACCTGGAAAATCTGGCCCTTTGCTCCTCTGTGGCTCAGTTTCCCCTCTGAGTTGAACGTGGAGGGGATTGTTTATGAAGAGCTTGGGTGAAGAAGTGCTGTATAATTGCTGAGTACTGTTTCAGAGTGAGGCAGCCAAAGGGAAATATGGGCGTGGAGGAGCGGCTGGAGACTACAGGGTGTTGGGGCTAGTTACACGGTTGGGGAAGCTGGTCACTGAACTGGCCTGATAGGAGGAGTGCGCATTTCCAGATAGCTGGATCTATCAGGGACAATAAACCAAACTCACCTACGCTTTCTCCCCACTCCTAAACTTGGATACTAGACACCTTGGGCTGAGTCCTAAACCCAGGAGTCCGGCTGTGCTGTACTGTAACCTCTAGCCCACTGTCCCTCTTCGGAAGCACCCTTGGCCTGGAGATATCTGTCCCCATGTGGCTGCTGGCCACGGGGCCCGGTGCAGTAGGTGTGTGAATTTGAAGAGGCTCCAGGAATCTGAATTTCCTTCTGTTCCTTTTGTGGCCAGCAAAGAGAGACAAAGCCGCACCTCAGAGGCGTGCATGCGCTCGCTGGGCTGCTGTCCCCCATGTGGGATGCCGCCTGGGTTCAGAAGCCGGGGAGGAAGGGTCAGCTCTGATGGCTCCCAAAGCTGGCTGGCCCTTTGGCATATGGCAATGCTGTGCTTGGGTGCCTCGTTGTAACGAATTACCAAACAAACCTTCCATCTGTGCCCCTTCCTCCCCCACCGCTGCTGGAGTGGCAGGAAGCTGACCAGATGGTCCACAACCAAACAACTGCAGATGAAGCAGACAGGGAGACCTGTCCAAAGTAGCATGTGATTGTGAGAGACAGTGCCCTTGTCTGCAGCTCCTGCCTCTCTCCATGCCAGGTTTGCTCTGGGCCTTAGTGCTCCTCCTCCCAGGAGAAGGTGCATGCACATATTCTCACACCGGTGCATGCAAACCTTCCACATGCACATGCTGGTGCATCCACACATTCCTTACACGTGTGCATGCTGATGTCTACAAGCTTTCACGGGCATGTCCCCATTTACACATGTACACCCAGTCAGGCATTTGTGCATATTCACACATGCACACTCCCTTGTGTGTACACACACTCTCAATCTCACATGCACTTATTTCACACACACACACACACACACACTCTCTCTCTCTCCCTCGCATACTGTACATACTTCCATACACACTGGGAGGGGAGGGAAGCAAGGCAACAAATGAGAGAAAATCAAACTGGTGGGGGGGAAACTGAAACTTGGTTTGGCCTGAGAAATCCTTCCTCTGGTTAGTGTTTGACACTGAGGACTTCATTCAAAGCTTGGGAAAAGTGAGGCTAGGGTAATATTAAATCAAAGATCCCACTCAAACTGAGACACCGTGTCTCCCTATGCTGGCTTCTCCGAATCCCCAGATTCAGAGGTGGCACTTGCTGCAGGATGCCAGCGAGATATTCTCTGCAAACACAGCCCTTGCCAATGCCATGCTGGTTGTCACTTTTTATCAGCATGTTTCACTGCCAAGGCGTTTCATATGTGTCTGGTGTTGCACCTTTCCACTTCCTCAGCATCCATTTAATCAGGTTTCTTTTTTTAATTCTTAGCCCCTAGTAATTTTGAGAAAATCACATTCCATCCTATTTCTGCAGCAACAGACCGGAACAGAGTGAGGGAACTAATAGGAAAACCCACTTGCTAAACCGTATTATCCGCCATGCACAGCATTGCTAAGGAAACTGATACATAGATGAGTTGTGTCCAGCCGACATGCTAGCTCTTGGTAAGAGATTTGCATGACCAATCAGGCAGGGCAGTTGGCCCCTAGATCACTGATCCAACCAAACCAAAGCTACTGTGATCTAGGAGGAGGCCTTCAGGGCAACAGTGCCTGGTATTGGAACAATTTGCGTAGTGAGGGTGCTGAAAGCCATTGGACCAAACTGTAAATCCTATATACGATGGAAACCACTTCAAGCCAGGGGGTGCAGCAGCACCCCCCAGCACCACTAGGTCCAGCACCCCTGGTGTCTTCATTAATGCCATGCTGTGGGCATTGGGTTTTTACTGGCTTAGGAATAAGTGCATCATTTACCGCAATGCTCAGAATTAGCCAGAGGAAAGGATGGGTGACAGCATGGAGAGACCTTTCAGTTGTTCGCCAAAGACTGCTCTTTTTTTAAGCAAGTCTGTCGCTGTTCCAGTTGGGAAGAGAACCTTCAAAATGTGACACAAATGTAATCAGTGCCTGAGTTTGCAGAGAGCCTGAAAGAATAGCTCTGAGGTGTGAACTGCCCCATTCATTTCAACGGGGCATTTCATCAGTTCAACAGATGCCAAAGACACTACTTTAAGTGGTAACAGTTTTCACTGTTTCATCAGCAGAGGAGGAGAGGTGCCAAGCACAAAATATATGTAAGTCATTATGATTTAACAACACATGGCAGGGGGCTGTGAATTTGTGATTGCTTTCATTTTCCTAAAGGAGGCATATAACTTTGCAAAGGTTGGTAAACACTGTCCATCTGACTGACCAATCCCATTTCCTGTAACACCTGAGCTTTCAATGAAGGTCTCTCATCCAAGCTCTGACCCAGGGAGATCTGTCAAGCTTCCAGCCCTCGCCTGTAAAGCAGTGACTTGGTCTGAATTTATTCTGACAATTGCACACCAAGGCCAGGCATTATCCAATATTTATGTGTGTGGCTGGCCTGCAAAGCAGTGATTATCGAAGAGGAGTAGTTGTTTGTAGGCTTGCGTTGAATTCCCCTTTCTGCTTTAGCCTCAGAGACCAACACCGCTAATCAGTGCCAAGCGCACTGCTTTTTAAATGCTTGCACTAAAAACCAGACCAGCCATTAGCTCAGCGGGGTTCCTGAAAGCATCTCGGAGCCGTGCATGAAGCTTTGTGCGGAGTTGAGGGCTTTAGAAATAATCATAAGGTTTCCTTCAGTGCTGGAGAGCACTTTTCGGGAGGGAGGAAAGGTGAGAAGGGATCCAGTTGTCTGGGTGTCGCTAGCTAATATCTAGATGCCGCCAGCTGAGCAAGGTTTGAATGAGGCGCTCATCTCTGATCTGGAAAAGAGCCAATCCAGAACGTGCTGAGGGAGCACCTTTGCTAAAGAGATGACCATGGGACCAGGTCCAGGGGATGCTGCCTCATGTCTCAAGTTCCCAGTGTCATTCATGCCCCAGGTCCTTCTCCGTGACAGGTGTGTGGCTCACGGCATTCACTGGACAGCTGTGCTGCTTCCTGACAGAGGAGGAGTAGAGATGTCTTGTTGTTCCTTGTCCCCTCTGCAATGACTATTGGGTGGTGTTTCTCGTTGCTGTTGTTGTCCCCCCCCCTCCACCCCCTTCTCCAAATGTTTCTTTCTGCCAGCTTTGGCAAGTGAAACGCAAAGGGAGAGATGCATGCTGTGAAATCACATCAGGGTAGCATGGAGCGGCACTGCCCCATACAGAACACGAGGAGGGCACTGTGCTTCTGGGAAGCAAAATACTTCTTGGGGCACGGCGGGAATGTGCCCACGGTACCAAGCCTCGGGAGGGCACAGGGTGTGCCGCTCAGCTCTGTAACTGGGCAGAGGAGGCAGAGCATGGGGTGGGAAGCTAGCAGGGATCAGTCCCCGTGCTCAAGAGTGTGTGGGCTGGGTTTGCAGTTCTGTCAGGCTCCCTGCACAGGGGATGCAGGGCAAGGGAAGGCTCCTGGCAAGTTCCCACGCTGGGTCCCGGCTATCATCTGGCCCAAACGGGGCAACGCCAGGCATTGCCCTGTACCAGTACAGAAGTCAGGGGGACACTTGGCTTGTTGTTTCTAACGCAATTATTTGAAATATTTACCTATGAATTGAGAAATGAATAGAGCTGGAACCAGACAGGAGCTTCTCCGAAGAGGTTGAAATCGACCGTCTGGCTCAGCCCATTAGAGAGAAAGAGGAGGCCAAGCCAGCAGGGCTACATTGGCACTACAAGCTAGGGGCGTGATTCCCAGCTTGCCTAGACATACCCCCACTAGCTCGCATCGAGCTAGAGTGCTAAAAATAGTAGTGCAACTGCAGCAGCATGGAGAGCAGCGAGTGGAGGCACAGGCTAGCCACCCCGAGGGTCACAGACAGGGGCATAGGCAGTCAGGCCTAGTGCTCAGAGCTGGAATCAGGAGTCAGAGACTGAGCAGGGCAGAAGCAGGGTTGGAGCAAGACTGGGAATAAAGCAGTGGCAGCCACGGGCAGAAGCGTTGAGCAGCCGCTGGGCAAGTGCTCCTGCTGGACTTCTGAGCAGTCCTGGCAAAACTGCTGAGCCAATCGGGTGATCTGGCCAATGAGGGGTTTCAGCCGTGGTTAGCTGACTGGTCCCAGGCCCAGCAGTAGGCTCCCCTTCCTCACCCTGAGTGCTTACCCCTAGGGGGCAGGCTGGTTTGTACTCAGGGCATCTAGCCCATGCCACTGCTCAGCACCGCCCATGTTCCCATAGCTACACTGCTGTTTTTAGCGTGCTAGCTTGGCGAGAGCTAGCACCAATGTGTCTATGTGAGCTGGGACTCCCAGCCCCAGATCCCAGTGTAGACCTAACCCACAGGTATGTCTAGGTGGGAGCATCTTCCGTGTTCTAGGAGGATCTGCATTTGGTTCTGAACCAGCTCTAGATAAGAAATCTTAGCACGGATGTAAAGAGCTGGGCTGACATCCCTGAAGACACAAGTGTTATGTTGAGGCACAAGAACAGGTAGTGACAGTTATGCCTTGCCGTTCCATAGCACCTTCCACCCAGCGCTTCCATCCCCCTTTGCAAGCATGAATGAATTTGATCAGTAGCATTATCTCTGTTTTATAGATGAGGCAGCTGAGGCTCAGAGAGGGGAAGTGACATGTGTACAGCCACAGAGGACTCTATGGCAGAGACTAGAACCCAGGCCTCCTGCATCCCAGTCCTGTGCCTTAACTGCCTCCGCTTGACAAATGCACAAGTCTGGTATGGACAGTGGCAATGCAAACTACCACATGTTATCCTCCCTGCCAATAGGTCTCCTGGAGGGACCATCTCCAGGGTTCAGGGAAGTTCTGTCCCCATGGCTCCGTTCAGTCCTTGCCTCTGTTCTGAGGTTGGTGGCCTCTACTGGGTGGTGGCTCTGAAATGTGGACACCTAGTTGAGATCCTCCAAAGTCCTTCCACCCAGACCACTGAACGAACATCAGTTGGCAGCAGCTTTTGGTCACTGCCCTCCTTGGCCATGTGTGAGCCAGTGACCTAGAGGTGAAAGTTCTCTACGGCCCAATACTAATCCCACTGGCATACATGCATTTGAGAAACTACAGAAGAGAGCTCGAGGGACCCGGAGGATCAGGAGCCGTTAGTGGATAATAGTGCTCAGGGAGCAGAGACAAACAATAGCGCAGTCAGTAGAATCTGCAACGGAGTCTGGCAACACGGGATTACCATTACCACAGCTTGTTAACATAAACTAATACCGACTGTTGAATTGCAGGCTAATGGATATGAAGGCGAAAGATGGGAAGTGTGTTCAGGAATAATGGCCCAGATAATACAGCTGATGATTTAAATACAGAGTAAAAAAATGAGCAAATGTTGAGTGGCTTGTATATTCCATGGAGGCCAATTGATGTCGGGTTCCTTGCCACACGCTTCAAGCAGACTGCTGTCTAATGGGGACTGGCATCACCTGGAAGGCTCAGGCTGGCGTGTCTGGTGGAAAATCTCCAAGGAGGGCCAGATTTCGAAAGGGTTATGGTGACAGAGAATGTGTCCATACCACATTTGCCCAAAGGCATGACTATTCAGGTACCATGTGCAAAGTCTGGCCACCCGTGGTGAAATTCTGGCTCTGCTGAAGTTCTTGGGAGTTTTGCCATTGACTTCAATAGGGCCAGGATTTCACCCCAGTTTTCTGGTAACACATGGACAAGTGTGTTAATCTCTCCTTAGTTTGCAAAACGGGTTCATAGATTTCTTCCTTCGCTCCCCTGCCAGGTCAACCTCGGTATTAATGCCCCACGATGCCTCTGGGAGAACCTGGGATGGGGGTTCTCTCACCGTTGTGCAATCTTGACCAACTCCAGCTACCTGGGAGAGTGTGGGAGAAGAGCCTCACAGTAGGTGGATGTTGTCAGATGAAGTCGATGCACAGCTGGGGTAAATCAGAGGATGTCTATTTTTTGCCCCCCTGGGGATCTGGCCCCATACCTAACAGTGGGAAGCTCATTACGCCTTGTCACTATCAGACCTCACACAACGTTATGGGGCTTTTCAGTATGAGACCCCCTCAGCAGAAAGTCCCACTGTAAAAAGTCCCAGTGGTGATGAGTCTATGGGAAAGCACCAAGCATGAGGGTTTGATTTCTAGGTGCTCTTCAAGGGGGGGCTGAGGTTAGGAATCTTGAAGATACTCATAAACGTGGGCAGGGGGATTAATGTCTGCTATGCATTAATCCCTGTGAGATATAGGAGCAGCAAAGGGTAGTTTTGTGCCGGTGACCTGGATCAGAAGTGAGGTGGGACGAGTGGCTAGTTGGCTCTCCTCTCTTCTTCTTTCTTTGAACGTTAAAAAAAAAAGGGGAAAGAAAGCAAGATGCCCTCCCCAGCTGCAGAGAGTTGTGATGGCATTGGCTGCAGTGTCTGTGACTAAGTGCTTCCTAGAAAAGAACGGGGCCGGGTCTTCATGAAAAACAGTGTCAGTTTTATGGAGCGTGCCTCCTGGCCTAAAGGAAATGGTGTTATCAAGGGTCTCTCAGCCGTGGACAATTTGTCTGGTTTTATGTTGATGACAGAAAAATCCAATCTATGGCCTGTGACGGGAAAGTTCAGAGGAATGTGAGTGCGGATGGGAATGCGGGCGGGTGTTATTGGTGGTCTGTGGATATGCAGGTGGCGGGGGAAGAATCTTGTTAATAACAGGTCCCTGGAGCCATTGCCTCCTGACCCTGCCATCCCTCCTTATTCATCAGCCTGAGCTTGTGTGCTTATTTTTGAGCCAATGTTAGTGCTTGTCAAAGGTGCTGGATTGGCGGCCTTGGGGAGCGCAGTGCTCTGAGTAGCTGCAGATGAGGTCGAGCATGAGCAGGGGCAATTCAGGCTCCTTCTTATTCACCCTTGCCAATCTGCCAGTCTTGCAAGAGGCTGTTTGTAGAGGCGGTGGTGGGGGTGTTTAGCCCATACCTATTGAACCCTGCCCTTGAGTTGCTGCACCTGCCAAGAAGATTGTGAGTTTTTCTGGGGATTTACTGATGTGGATTCATGTTCACTAGAAGTTGGACTAGACCATCAGCTCAGTTCTCATAGGCAGCCAGAGAACCATCAGCTGATAATGCCATGCCAGGCTCCGCTGAGCTGGGCTTGGAGTTGAACGCGTGGCCAAGACGTGAAAGCATTTATCACATTCCTAATACCAGGCCTATGCTATGCAACTAACCCATCTCCGTCAACCCAACAAAACAGCCCACCCACAAATTAGACCTTTTTGAAACCTCAATCAGTGGTCTGCTGTTCAGTGTGACAAAGTTCCTCCTCTATCTTGGTGGGTCCTGCGCTTATTGGTGAATTTTCTTGCCTCAGAGATTCACCATGTGAGTTGGGGAACAGCCCAGAGACCTTCCCCTCTAGAAGAACCCACAGTCCAGGTCAATTGGGAGGTTTGGGGGGAACCCAGGCCCGCCCTCTACCCCGGGTTCCAGCCCAGGGCCCTGTGGACTGCAGCTGTCTATAGTGCCTCCTGTAACAGCTGCATGACAGCTACAACTCCCTGGGCTACTTCCCCATGGCCTTCTCCAAACACCTTCCTTATTCTCACCACAGGACCTTCCTCCTGGTGTCTGATAACCCTTGTGCTCCTCAGTCCTCCAGCAGCACACCCTCTCACTCTCAGCTCCTTGCGCCTCTTGCTCCCAGCTCCTCACACTCACCTCACAAACTGAAGTGAGCTCTTTTTAAAACCCAGGTGCCCTGATTAGCCTGCCTTAATTGATTCTAGCAGCTTCTTCTGAATTGGCTCCAGGTGTCATAATTAGCCTGCCTGTCTGAACTGGTTCTAGCAGGTTCCTGATTACTCTAGTGCAGCCCCTGCTCTGGTCACTCAGGGAACAGAAAACTATTCATCCAGTGACCAGTATATTTGCCCTCTACCAGACTCCTGTACCCCACTGGTCTGGGTCTGTCACACCAGGGACACAATCCGTAAGATACAATGGTACACAGGCCTGGCATTTTAACATTCCAGCTTTCCTGCCAGGTAGAGACTATTCAATAACACTGACTTCCTGTGAAAAGAATACTCCCTGCTTTGTCTGTAGAGTGTAAGAGCATTTAGAGCTGCAGGGCTAGCTAGACGTTTTCACGGAGACTGGGGAGCCCGGCTGTGGAAAAGGATACCTTAGCTTGGCCAGGCATCTTTGAAAAATTGGATCCACTGCATAGGAACAGTAAAACAACTGTGCAAAGCTTCACGCAATGTACCATCCACATGTTAATTTTAACAAGCGACACTAAATCAGATAGGACTGTCGGCTGTTGTATATACAGCATCAGGATGCTTTTGTTTACTCTCCAACGACTTTGTAAGACATTACGATAGCCATATAGGCCTAATAGGTCTTTCAGGACACTAGGGGGTCTTGGTTTTAACTCTGACCCCTGTCTTGCGATGGTGTACCGTCACTGATGTCAATGGAGCAGCTCCTGATTTGCACTTGTGTAAATGTGAAACGGGCCACAGCGTGTTTTGTTTTGTTTTAAATGCTGTCGTGTCTACAGCTGTGCAACATGTTCACCATTCAACAAACTCTGCAGTTTGCCGGCGGGGTCTTGTGGGGAGGGGGCAGTTATCACAGATTTGGAACTCCTGCTCTGTTCCCCGAAAGATCTGCCAATGTTCACCAACCTCAGAAGTAATCTTGAGGCCTGGTTTTGAATAGTAATCATTAGAACTGGTTAAAAAATAATAAAAACAAAAAATTCAAAATCACCCCCAAAAAATCAAAATTGCAATGCTGTTTCTATGCCTCCGGGCTCAAAAGGACCAGATCTGGGGGGCTAAAAATAATCATTTTTTTTTAAATCAAAATGAGAATTGAAAACATTATTGGCTGTTTCTATAACCATTTCAGTAACCGTTCGGATAAAAATTTCAATAAATGTCACAGGTAATGACAGATTTTGAAAGGAAGTCAACAGATTTTCATGACACTTTTCATTTTTTGTAAAAGGCCATTTTTCGACACAAACCTCAATCTTTTGGTTTGCAGAATTTCAACCATCTTTAAGAATAACACCTAGCTGGCTGACAGCACTTTTTAATCTGTGCATCTCAAGGCCAGTCAGTATCATTGGTCTAATTTTATATTTGGGGAAACCGAGGCACGACAATTTGCTTGAGGTAACAGCAGGTTATTGGCAGAACAGGGAACAGAATGCAGGTCTCCTGGCTCCAAGTCCTGTGCCCTCGGCACTGGACCACACTGCCTCCCTAAAGACCACGTGGAATCCCAGAAGGTGTTTGAGTACCCTGTTGCAATCATGTGTTGCAAACCTGTATCAGTTAACACCGGAAAAAATCCTCTCTACAACCTAAACCCAGCGACCTCCACATGGCTCTAGTTGTATCTTATAAGCGGCTGTTATTTTTTTTCCCTATCAAGCCAGGAGATGAAATACATATTTTTTTGAACATGTGCAACTTCAGTAAATAGTGGGTGGGGATTATTAATGCAGGACTTAACCCAGCCCCGGCATGAAGCATACGGAAGACATATGTTGCGACAACTTTCCTCAGGGGATTCTGGCCAAGGCAGATATCAAGCATTCCCTGGAGGGGCCGAGTGGGGAGTGACAGTTCTTTTCTTTCCAAGACTGATGTAATTAAAGAGTTATAATGTCCTTTAACTTGCCTGCCCTTGGCCCTGTTGCACACTGGGATTTTTACTTTTTATCTTATTTCTTTATTTATTTAGCACCAGTGAGTGGATAATATGCTTTATTCAGAGAGGCAGGAGGCCCAGAAATACAGTTCAGCGTCACAGACGGAGGAGATTATTCTATTTCCCTTGGCGTGAACATCCATCCATCTTCCCTGTGTGGATGGCTCTGCGGCTAAGCATGAGGTTAAAACCACCGTCCTTCCAGCTGTCTGTTAACACGCTGAACTTGGGAAAGGGAAGCTTATTTTAATTTAATAGAAATATACATTATACATAATCTTTGCAATTGATTTCCTCCATTGTGAAGGTGAATCTTGCTGAGTAGCTTCCCTGCTTCTTTCAGCCCAAATGCCTACAGATCCATAGCAGAGCAGCTTTGAAATAATAATAATAATAATATCCTTTGCTGCTGTCCTTGAGTGACAAAGCTGATGGAAAATAAAGTTGTAGATAACTCCGGATGACAATACGAGTGTCCTCTGCCCATCTTCCAAGTTATTAGCAGGTGTCAGTCACCAGAAGGAATCTAATCAAATCCAGATGTAATTCTCTGGCAGACGCCGCCGCTAAACTAATCCATAAAGTTTCGGCTTTGGAAAGCAAACAGCTTCTTTAGGCCTGATTCTCATCCGTGCTCAGACCACTTTGCACAACTGTAGCAGTGTAAATGTAACGATGCCCATGTGTAAATGTACAGCGCCTAGCACAATGGGGCCCTGGTCAACAATAGGGCTCGTGAGCACTACTGTAATTCAAATAATGATTAATCATCATTAATAAATGTAATTGACTCCCATGTTCAGGCCTTTTTACGCTAACACTGGGTCGCACAATAGCCTTTGAGCAAACAAGGGTCAGCCCCGTTATTGTTTTTGCTGGGGACCCGTTGCTCCGTGGGAATGGAAAGTCACATAAATTCATTGTTTTCCGAGGCAGGTGGTGCTCCGTAAGCTTAAAGTGAGCACCAGATGGGCAGAGATGATGAAAGAGGCATCGGCGTGAAAGGCTTCCCTCCAGGGTGTTAAATATTACATTTACCGAGTCTGCAGAACTGTTGAAACCAATAGAACTAATTAGAGACCTGATGTCGGGGGAAGGTGTGCCTTAACTAAAGCAATGTGATGCCAGAGCACCAGGAGTACTGTCCTTTTTTGGTGGGGGAGCGAATGACCCACCACACATGTAATCTTGGGGAGGGAGATTGGGGCTCACGCTCACACACCAGTTCGAACCACAGGGAAGGAGTGCCAGGTCTATCTGCTCATCGGCAGCGTGTGGGTGGTGCCCACTCTTGTCCGCTCAGCTGCAGGAATGCTTTATAATGTTTCTGTGAGTGAATGTGGGTCCATCAGTCCTAGAAGATCCTCATTATCATTATTATTACTTGTTTGGTGATAGCACCTGGGAGCCGGTCTCCTAAGCCAGAACCCTATTGTGCTAGCCGCTATCAAACACAGAACAAAAAGATGGTCCCCAGCCCAACCCCCAACTGTCCGCTAGCCAGACCTGCTGCAACGGCATAATGCATCTGCACTACCTGAAGCAGCACAGCTTCCTGTTCCCCTGCAGGTGGCGCTGTGCACAAGTAGGCTCTTTCAGCAATGGTCATCCAGGCCCCCTGCCTCACTCTACCTGATTGCACCAACCAGCAGAGGGAAGATTGAAACAAAGGGGACTGGGGGAAGGGAGAGGCCTGGAAAGGTGAGACACGGAGAGAGCGCCCCGCCAAATCTGTTGCTCTAGATGTTATATATATATCGCTCTCATGTTCTACCTGAGGAGCTGACCGGGATGAGCTTGAATGAGAACTGGGGAGCAAGAGAGTAGGACTCCAGGGTTCGTGCATGTGACCTCTATGGGATGGAACGTTGATCTCCTCTGAGGGTACATGTTCATGTCGCCCTCTACTGGCTGCAGCCCCAAGTGCTAATGGTATTACAGTCAATGCAGTCTCTCCTTGAGCTCAGAAGTGGGGGTGGGGCCATAATTTTGAAGCAGAAGGTCCTGAATTCTCTCCCCGGGAGTTTGCAGTCCAGTCAGTGCATTTCGTGCCAGATTCAGCAAAGCACTTAAGGGCATGCTTAGCTCTAAGTGTGTGTTTTGCTGAAGCAGGGGTCTTAATTCTAGGCAGCTTCACATAGGTCCCTGAGCAGAAAGCTCTTCCTCCAGGAGGGTTTATTTCCCTCTCTTCCCTTGATGGCTAGCATGATCCTAGCAGATCAAGGGGTGTATACCCTGTCGGCACCCATTGGGTGCTGTGGCAGCTAGGGGCAAGCTGGCACGGTCTCTCCACGATGGACAGCTCAGGGTCACAGTCCGGAGATGCTGGGGGGACCAAGATAAGGTGGCAGACAGATCTGAACAGACTCTGAACTACTGGGGCCTGTTAGCAGTTAAAATTAGAACACAAAGTCAGCTCCTCTGATACCTCCAAGTGTGGGTCAACACCTGGGAATCTCTGCTGAGCATGTCTCTGGGTGCCATCTGGATTGCCACTGGAGCCCAATTCTTTGTGATGAATTGTTTTTTGTTGCCAATGAATACTAATCTAAAGAGCTGAGGGTAGTGGGGTTCCAGGCCCCGAATCAGACACAAGAGAATTAAAATGAACGAGTTCAGCATTGGGTAGAGAGCGGACAGAGCTTGTCTATTGCCTCACTCCAGGGAATCCCCCACCAGGTCCATCTGAACACATGTGGAAAATGATCTGTGAGCATCTGCCAGTTTTGGCCTGCTAGAAAGAGTCCCCCTTTTCTCTGCTGCTTATCTTCCTGCCATGCTCTGTGAGCGAGAGAATGTCTCCGCACCATAAGCAAGAGTGCTTCCAATAGGGTCCTATTCTTTTAACAGACCTGATGAGAGCATGACTACCTACGGCTGCCCTAAATGGGGACAGAAATAGCCAAGCCAGCCCACACCATCTGTGGCCTAGGTTGGAGTCGCTTCATGTCTTTGAGCTGCAAGTAGTCCTCTCTCTCTCTGGCACTCTTTGCCATGGAAATAAATATAAAAAGAGAATTAAGACAAGTAGGCAAACATAAAAAATGAGCTGTTATGCAGCGTCTATGCAGATTCCGATCTCCAATGTCAAGAGAGCATCATTCCACTATAATGGCATCTTTTCATGAAAGCATTTTGTGGCCGTCATAAATAACCCCGCCAGCTGAAAGGGCCGATAAACAAATGGAAACTGAGGCCTTCAGGATCTTTATTATTGTTCAGACAAAGCATCTGTGACTATTAAGAAGGAGGGGAGGAGGAAACTGAAAATAAAAGCCAGGCTATTGTATTGCTGTCTTGTCCGTGTCAGCAGAAGATCTGGCTGTGGTAGGCTGACAGGTTGTTTGGATAAATAGGTTAGGGGGCAGAACATACATTTGTGATGAGAACTTTCCTCTTACAGCTCAGACCAGGAGGTCTAGAGGTACTGTCAAGGACGGGCGAAGCTCTATAAATCAGGACAGGCTTTTTTGTCTGTTTGAAAAGTCTTATCTCGGAGTTGGTCCAGGCAATTTTTTGAGGTCTCTCTAGAGCACTCCCTCCCCCTTATCACAGCGCCGCAGCTTTAAATGCAGATAGATACCCTCTAATGGAAGCGCAAGCAGGAGCCCTCACTCTTTGTAAGTGCCAGCTCATAATTTAGTTTTGTGCCCTTTGGCACGGGCGCATCCATCAATAAAGCAGCTGCAGTGTCCCCTTTGTTGCATTCCAAGGGTGCTCGCGGATCTGTGGGAGGGAGGTCTGGCTTGTATACTCATTTCTCTCCGTGGGGAGAGAATGAAGAGATGAGAGATTAGGACTCCTGGGTTACAATCCTGCCTCTGCCACTGACTTGAGTGATGTTGGGCTAGTCACTTTTAACCTCACTGTGCCCATCTGTGAAAGGGGTCGAGTAATATTTGCCTTGTTTGCTGGGAGGATTAATGAAGGAACAGACAGACCCTTTCAGATCCTTGAATGGAAGGGGTTATGGAAGAGCAGTGTTGTTCCCATTGGCGGGAGAGAGGGTCTGTAAACAACTCTCCCTAAATGCTCTGGATGGAATTTTCAAAAGTACCTAAGTGAGGTGCCTAAAGATGCCTAATGGGGTCTTCAAAAGTCCCTAAGCAGGTTAGGTGTCCAACTCCAATTGATTTCACTGGGACTTAGGCTCCTAAATTAAATACTAGGCACCTAAATGCCTTTGAAAATTTGGCCCCTAACTTGTGACTTTCAATGGGACTTGGGCACCCAACTCCCTTAGGCATTTTGAAAATCTCACCCTCTGTTTCATGTCCTCAGGGGTCATCTCCACAGCCCCCATCTGTCCCTCTGTTTCAAACGTTAGCAGCCCCTGTTCTTCCATTGCAGCTGTTCTCTCTGCTGTCCCAAACTTGCCTCTCTCTTTCCTCCATATCAGATGGAAGATTTATCCTTCTTTATTAACCCTCTGTGTGCATGTGTGCCTCCCATCTCCCTCCTCCCCCCCCCCCCCCACACCTCTAAACCTCCCACACACACACACCTCTGGGCCCATGTTGCAAAGTCTGGAACTGGATCAGCCCAAAGTGTGGATCGGAGTGGCGGGTTGATTCAGCCCCACCTGCCCATCATTGAAATGCCACAACACCAACTTCCCATTCTTGGAGCTTTGCACACATTAAATTAACAGTGTTTGCATCCAAAATTCTACCTCTGCTTCCCAGGGAGTCAGTTTCTGGCAGGGTTTGCTCAGACCGTTACTCCTCCGCAAGAGTTTGCGCTCCCTGGGTTCCTCTTTGACTTTTGGTTTTGAACAGAAGCCCGAAGTTCAAAGCTAAACTCAGCAGAAATGGCCAAGTTTGGCCTGCTTTGGGACCAACACTGATGCCAAATTGCTGGGTTTACACCTGAAATTAAAGCTTGATGCCAGTTCTGCGCCCAGCATCGGGTCAGAAATGAAACCTGAAACGTGGCGGATTTGCCTTGCTCTGGTGTCTCACGAGGGCCGGCTTTGTACAGTTCTAGTTCAGAGGAAACTTCAGACCTATGGCTGCTTCACCCCACCTAAATCTCCTCACCCTTCGGGGTTCACCCACCGCTGCCCACCCTGCATCTCGTCATCTGCACTAATGAAAAGAGAACCACGGCTGGTGACTCCTCCCCCACTTTGGACAGCTCCTGCCGTCTTGCTGCCAAGGAGAAAGCTTCATCGACAGATTGTTAATTTCCCCGGCTTTTCCCCCTGAAGAGCATTCTGCCTTCTGGCTGGGCCAGTGTGAGCATCAGCCCGTGAGCTCCTCACCTGTGGACATGTGAAGCAGGTTTAATAGCCCTCTCCTCTTTACCCCACTGCGCCATGACTGGGAGGGAAGACAGAGTCGTTAATTGCTTCGGCCCTGTAACTCCCGAAAGATGAGAGATTAAAAGAGAAGGAAAACAGCTATTATATCTCTTTCTTGAAAAAACTCGCCGAGTGAAAGGCTCATTAACATCATTAGTGTTTCATTAACCTCTAGCCAGACAAATAGGCTAGTGGTAATTTAACAGTGGGCGGGGGGGGGGAAGAAAATTAAAAATTACCCAGCTGTAGGTGACATTCTCCAGCTTACCTTCACTGCACAGCTGGAGAGGCATGAGCCACCTTGCCTTGCCTTCGTGCCAGGCTGGGGTTTGGAGGGGAGCCAAGAGCCCTGGCTGCTAGGAAGGGCCGTAGGTAATAGAGAGAGCGTCATTGATTGTGACAAAATGGAATTCATTTTAACACAACAGCATCTGAAATCTTGAAAAGGCAACACGGCGCCGCACAATGCTAGCTTCAAAAAGGAGAGAGGGAGAGAGCAAGAAAAAGAATTGCCAGCTGCCAAAAGACTTTCTTTGTTTGAATAAAAAGGTTGCATTCCCTCCTTGTAATTTTTTTTTATTGGATTTTTATCTTTCCCCAACTTTGTGTGTTCCATACACACACACACGCAGTGTGACAGTGCAGGGCAGGTCAGTTTGGGAAGTCGGTTTTTAACATATCTCTTGCCTTTCAACTCTTTCCCTTAACAAAGCTCTTTGGTATTAAAGTGACATTGTCTGCTTCTTTCAGCCCTAAAATGTAAAGTTTGAATTAAATTTAAACAACCACCACCACCACTTGCAGAGCCATGACTTGGGTTATTTGTTAGTTACTATTGTCATAGTTCCCAACGGAGGTCAGGTCTCCGTTGTCTACTGCATACGTACACAGTAAGAGACAGCCCTTGTCCTATAGAACTTATGGTCTAAATAGACAAGACAGACAAAAGAGGCATTGTCCCCATGTGATGGGGCATACAAACGCCATACTGGAGAGGAAGGGGTTAAGGAGCTGCTCTGGGCCCAGGTGGTCCAGCCCACCTCACCTGCAAAGCCTGGAGGAGGAGCTTAAAAAGGGGAGCAGAGGAGCTCAGTGGCAGGCAGGCAGCAAAGGGAAGCTGATCTATATGCTAAACTCCTGGCTATAGTGAGATGACCAAGCCTACAAAGAAGTGACTGGTGACTCCCTGGAGATTAGAGATTTTATTCTTTATTTTACCTTGAGGGCAGAGCGGGGATGGAGAGGAAGTGATGCCGGAAAGCAGCTGCATACCACCCCAGGGTGCAGGATTTAGCTGCCTACCATTGGTCCCTAGATCAGAGCCTGGAGAGGGTGGGTCTGTGCTCCCCTCCCATGAGGGTCCCAAAGGGGAAGCCCTGAATCCTTTGCTTAATCTTGATGACCTCCCACATTTTCAAGTCCACCACTTTTGGGGTATATATTAAAGATTCTTATATATGGAGTATTTATATATACCCCAAAAGTGGTGGACTTGAAAATGTGACCTGGCCAGAGGGCTGAGTCACTGAAAGAACAGACCACCTTAGGGTACAGCAGTATTAAGAAGGGGAATGCAAGGTAGTACACATTGAAAAACATAATCCCAACTATACATATAAAATGATGGAGTCTAAATTAGCTGTTACCACTCAAGAAAGAGATCTTGGAGTCATTGTGGATAGTCCTCAGAAAACATCCACTCAATGTGCAGCGGCAATCAAAAAAAAGTGAACAGAATGTTGGGAATCATTAAGAAAGGGATAGATAGTAAGACAGAAAATATCATATTGCCTCTATATAAATCCATGGTACACCCACATCTTGAATACTGCGTGCAGATGTGGTCGCCCCATCTCAAAAAAATATATATTGGAATTGGAAAAGGTTCAGAAAAGGGCAACAAAAGTGATTAGGGGTATGGAACAGCTTTTGTATGAGGAGAGATTAATACTACTGAGACTTTTCAGCTCGGAAAAGAGACGACTAAGAGGGGATATGATAGAGGTCTATAAAATCATGACCGGTGTGGATAAAATAAGGAAGTGTTATTTACTCTATTGTATGAACTAGGGGTCACCAAATGAAATTAATAGATAGAAGTTTAAAACAAACAAAAGGAAGTATTTTTTCACACAATGCATAGTCAACCTGTGGAACTCTTTGCCAGAGGATGTTGTGAAGGCCAAGACTACAATAGGGTTAAAAAAAAATTTTTAGATAAATTCCTGGAGGATAGGTCCATCAGTGGCTATTAACCAGGATGGGCAGGGATGGTGTCCCTAGCCTCTGTTTGCCAGAATCTGTGAATGGGTGACAGGAGATGGATCACTTGATAATCACCTGTTCTGTTCATTCCCTCTTGGGCATCTGGCATTGGCCACTGTCAGAAGACAGGATACTGGACTGGGTGGACCTTTGGTCTGACCCACTATGGCCATTCTTATGTACTTATGTTCTTAATGCCTAGGAGGAAGTTGACCTGCCACACCCTCTCCTGACCAGTAAGCAGCACTGGCGGTGATGTTCCCCTTCATACCCCGTTTTACAGAGCGGGAACTGAGACACAGAAAGGTGAACCGACTTGCACAAGGTCACAGAGAATCAGTCGCAGAACTAAGAACTGAACCCAGAATGTTTAGTGAGCTTTGTTCATGTTCTCACCCCTTTTGAATTTGCTTCCTGCAAACATGTCAGAGATGATATTTTACTTTTATTTATTTAGATTAAAAGTATATTCAGTATGCCCTTATAATGCAGAGGCAGAATGAGATGGGTTGGAAAATGGGATCCCTCCCCAGATACTGCCACTAGACATTTTTTTTTTAAGTTTCAATAGAAAAGAAATAGCTTTCCAGTCAGTATTTTAGAAACGATGCAACATTTTTCATTTTGGCTTCAAATGTTGTTTCAATTCAGTTTAAAAGTTTAAAATTTGGGACGTTCCCCCCTTCTTTTGACTTGTGGGGGGGGGGGATAAAAACTGAGGGGGGATCTGAAAAAATTAAAAGGTGTGGGGGAAAGTAGCTTCACTTTCCCACACTTCCTTCACTTTCCCACACTTCCTTACTGTTTCCCTATTTTTGCCAGTTCAACGAAAAAAGCTTTCTCAGAAGTGCTGCGTCTAGCTCTATGCAGAGGCAATGCATTATATAACCACCCAGCAGCCTCAGACACAACACATTTAAACAGACGCAGAATATACCTCATCCCACCCCTCTCTAAGCCCCGGACCTTCCGCCCTCTCCAAAGCTCAGACAAATAGTGTAAGATCAACAGATGTTGGCTATTTCAGCCCAAGGTGGGAAGCAAATTCCATAGTCTAGGAGCCCTCTTGGAGAATACCCTGCAAGCAGTAAGGAACCTTTTCTATGTGAAGGATGCTCCAGTGGTCAGGTCTGGCAGAATGGCCTGGGGAGAGAGGCAATTTCTAAGATAGGCTAGTCATTTAGAGCATGGATGCTTGTGTAAAGCTAGTTTCAAAGTCACGTCTGCAAGGAATCCTGGAAGCCACCCTTGTAAATCTCACCCAGATTCATGCCAACTGAGCTGACTCACTCCTCCTTTAGGGCACGCTAAGCAGAGTGAGTGGATAGGGTGGAGGGGGAGGGAGATTTTTATATATGAGATGTTTATATATTTACCTGGGAATTGTTGGTTGAGAGCTGATTGATGGGGCGGTAAATGATTGATGGTTCAGTATCTCTCTGCCTATTTAGCGGTATGGCCCTGTCACAGTAGTATATGAGCACATCCTTTCTAACTATTCTCAAGGCTATGGATAGATGCCTACAGCTCCAAAGCTCAGATCCATTTGGGGAAGTTGGAATCTGGGTTCTTTGCTCGCTGATGGTAAAGTGGGGTCCAGGAGATGGGGAACTGAGCGGGGATTTTATTCTTAGCTCTGCCCTTCGGTCACTCTGTGCTTCTGTTCCCCCTCACACCCTTTGACTGTCGGGTCTGTTTAGACTCTTAGGCCCAGATCCACAAAGCTATTGAGGCTCCTAGCCTCAATCCCATTGTGAATCTGGGTCTCAGCGCTTTGGGAAAGAGGTGGTTTCTCAATGCATTTTTACAGCGCCTAGCACTACGGGGCCCCGACCTTGGCTGCAGCATCTAGATGCAACCGTAATGCCGTACATCATAATGATTGGTTGACACTCACATCACGTAATGTCTGACTATGTATAAGTGCTAACTGTTATTGATTACATGATGAATAGAGCTGGTTGGAAAATGGGGGGAAGGTGTGTTCTGAAGAAAAAAATTGGTATTTGTAGTAGGAAGAGAGCCTGAGACATAAGCCCTTGTAACAGAGGCCTGATATGAGGCAGGACCTGCTCACAGAATCTGACAAGAACAGGGCTGATATTGCAGAAATACACATTTCTAACAAGCGCTAAGCACAGAGTACTCACGCAAACACATCCTGATATTAAGTGGTCCACAACGTCCCAATATCAAGGATGGTACAAAAACATCCCCGAAGGATAACAGGAACACACTGACCCCTCCTAAAAAATAAGGTCAGGATGACAGTACATAATAAAGATGTTTTGATCAAACCAACATGTACAAGGTGATAAGTAGTCACGTCAGGGGGCAGTAACTCACTATGTCAGAGGCAGTACTAACTTGTTTGTAACAGGGTATAAAGATGTATCTCAGAGGGAGTAGCTTTGTCCAGCCGAGGGGGGGAATGGAAAGTTCTGCCATTCACTGAGCTGCATCCATTGTCACGGACCTACATGTCTTAGTATCCTCGTAGAGTCTGCCAGATGCTGGTACCATGCTCTGTCAACAATAAACCTGGCCTAAGGCCTTCGTACCTTAACGGATCTTGTGGTCAATGGGTGGTTCGCTCAAGGTCTGCTGTGCCGGATGTCTGCGCAGAGCTGGGGCAGCACACAGGGAGAACACACACATGCAACCGAACATCTAACCACAGTATTCAGCTGAAAAAAAATCATATGGGGGCTTTTGGTTTTCCAGTGGAAAATCGAAAACTTTGAGGAAATCAGACACTGCCTGTGAAATGTTCATTTTCTCAAAAAACCTATTTTTGTCCCAAAAAAACAAACAACATAAAAACCACGTTGACAGAAATGTTTCACCCTAACTGTGAGCACATGCCCCAGCTACCAAACAGAACGCTGTATGTTGTGCCTGATGTAGTGGTACTCAGTCAGGTGCTAATGACTGGGAATTGCTGCATTGTCTTCAATCACTGAAACTGAAAGCTCTTTGTGTTTGTACAGCACCTTGCACAATGGAGCTCTGGTCTATGACTGGAGCCCCTAGGTGCTACAGCAGTACAAGTAATAAAGAAAAGTAATACATTTAATGGAGCACTTAGAGCGTGGGCTGCGGTGATGTAGACTTCCCTCTTACACAGTCCTACAAATGTACCTCAACCCTGGCCTAGAGGGATTGAAACTTCATTCAGGCCTTGTTCCCCTCTGCTGAGAGAGTCAACGAGGTTTCCTCTTCTCTTGTGATTTAGTGGTCTGAGCACAGGAAGGCCATAAGGTATTCGTTAGTTCTTATCCCAGTTCTCAAACTTACTCTATCTGTGGCTTTGGGTAAGTCACTACACTTCAGAGCCTCAGTTGTTCTCATCAGTAAAATGAGAACAATTCGTACTGTGTCATGAGGATTCATGTCTATAAAGTGCTTGGAAAATAAGTGCTAAATGTCATCTGTTTATGCCAAATCCTTGGGTTTTACTCAGTCCTTGCTCCTGCAAACCTGCCAGTAAAGTCAATGGAAGTTAGGTTGAATAAGGAGCTAGGCATCTGGGCCATTATTATGCTTTTATTCGTTAAGATGGGCATTTCCAAGGCATCTAAATGACTTAGGGGCACAAGTGCCACTGGCTTTCAGACATTGGTCCTTCCAGTGATTCTCAATGGGACATTGTCCTCCTAAGTCACTTGGGCTCTTTGGAAAATCCCCACCCTTCAGTGCTGTTTGGGATGTTGGTTTTGTGATGTGGACTTGAGTTCCCTATGAATTGGATCAATACCACTTCATTTAACAGGTTCCCAATCGGCCAGTAGGCAGAAATAACCTTTGAAATTCTCTTCTTTTAGGTTGTCAGTTTTGCTTCTGCTTTTCTGGTTTGTGCCATTGCTAGTTTGCTTAAAACCTCCTTGGTGTAATCTGTGAAGGTGGGATAACAGAGCATATTGAGACGCCCTGAGAAAGGGGTTTTGAGTCTGGACTGAGAAAGTAAAGAGACACGGGGAAGCCTGAAAGCTGGTATCTCGGTAGCTTGCTCCAGATGCAGCTTGTAAATAGGTTTTAGTGCTTACATAATTGGTTTGTGGGGAGAATGTGTTACCGGCAGAAATCTTGCAGGTGTAAGACAGCGTTACTTGCCCTGACATGCCTGGCTGGGGATGTGATAATTGGTGCTGTGATTGGGGGAAAATGTGTTCTCCCTCAGCTGTAGTTTTCTACCTTGATTAGGCTTGTAGCTGAAGGCCAAAATCACGGTTATAAATAGGGACTAAACATGGAAACTGAGATTCAAAGTTCAGACCTAAGTACAAATTAACTGGGGGTTGAGTGGATTCAAGGTTCTGATTTGGTCCTGTGTCTAGCTGGGACAGATGAACCTCGTAAGGTTAGGGACTAGCTGTGGGGTTCAAATCATAGAATCATAGAATATCAGGATTGAAAGGGACCTCAGGAGGTCATCTAGTCCAACCCCCTGCTCAAAGCAGGACCAATCCCCAGACAGATTTTTGCCCCAGGTCCCTAAATGGCCCCCTCAAGGATTGAACTCACAACCCTGGGTTTAGCAGGCCAATGCTCAAACCACTGAGCTATCCCTCCCCCCATAAGCATCTACAAATTAGTGTGCCTGCATATAAAGCTTATAAAGACTATCTGAACTTCATGATGCTGAAGAACTGGGCTGGTGATTTGTGGATACCCAACTTGGAACACTGCAAAGAGCCCTGATTTTCAGAAAAGGGGGTGCTCAGTGCTTTCTGAAGATCGTGCCCTTTTAAGGCACCTCCATTGCCCCCCAATTAAAGCCCCCCAAATCACTTTTGAAAATCTTTTCTCTGTATTGCACTCATGAAATATCACAGTGTGAAACATCATAAGGATATTGCAGTATATCTATCTATCCATCCATTCCACATTCATCACCACAGTATATGAACATCCCGTATTTATGCTTCTTAGATAAGCCTATTTCAATCCATGCAAGAAGGCCAGGAAATTGTTTTACAAAAATATACCGTTCGCTGGAATTATTCAACCCCCAAACACTCAACTTCAAGTCAGTGTAAATTTGGAATCAACGGTTGTTCTCATTCTTGTCTTATCCAAATCGATTCGCCCAACACCGGTAACTCCTTTGAAGCTCAAAGTAGAAGCATCTCCTTCTAAATGTTTGTTTCCCCCCCAGCCCTGTTCCCACACAAGTTTGTCATTGTAGGATCACATATAGGCATGCGGAGTCACTGACAATCTTGATAATATCCCTATCAAAATTATACATGACTAATTCACTGTCTAAGGTATATTCACCAAATGGGGTGGCACAATAGTACTAGATGTGTTCTGATCCGAACTTCCCCAGAGCTTGGGGTGTTTGGATCCAGAGTTTTGGGTTGATCTCATTTCCACGGCTGGTCAGGAAATGTTTTTAGTTCCCACAAAAAAATTAGACAAAAGCAAACTAACTTTATCAAATGTTCTCCAAAGTTTTCAGTGAAAAAAAAAACATTGGTTTTCAGGAACCAAAACCATTTTTGGTAAAATGTTTTTTGTTTTTTTCCAGTTGCCAAAAACAGAAGATTTTTGGGTTTCGGTTTTCTGATGTAAACCTGGAAACGTTTGTCAAAAATGGACATTTCCCATGGACAATGGCCATTTTGAATAAAAAGCCTTTTTGGTTGTTGAAAAAACGTGTCAGATGAAAAAATGTGATCAGTGCTGCTTGTTACTTTGCATTCATATGCATTTTAAATATGCTGATAACTAGCTGCTGCTTGTGCTGTGATTTCAGCTGATCACAGAGCTATATAAATCAATAGATGTCACCTGCATTTTCTACACCCACCCCATACTTTGCTCTGTTAGTTTTGTAAAGTGTAAGAGAACATTACCAGCAATAAAGCTAAAATCAACCTATCCCAGAGTGTTGGTGTTTGATGGTTAGCTGCAGGTTTGGAATTCGGGCCAGAGCTGTTAGACGTGTATAAATTGGTGGGCATGCAGCACCCTCTTGTGTCTGTCTAAGGCTGGCACAGTTAGTACCTGTATGTGTATATATATATATATATAGGTGAACCTTGGGAATCATAGAATCATAGAAGATTAGGGTTGGAAGAGACCTCAGGAGGTCATCTAGTCCAACCCCCTGCTCAAAGCAGGACCAATCCCCAACTAAATCATCCCAGCCAGGGCTTTGTCAAGCTGGGCCTTAAAAACCTCTAAGGATGGAGATTCCACCACCTCCCTAGGTAACCCATTCCAGTGCTTCACCACCCTCCTAGTGAAATAGTGTTTCCTAATATCCAACCTAGACCGCCCCCACTGCAACTTGAGACCATTACTCCTTGTTCTGTCATCTGCCACCAGTGAGAACAGCTGAGGTCCATCCTCTTTGGAACCCCCCTTCAGGTAGTTGAAGGCTGCTATCAAATCCCCCCTCACTCTTCTCTTCTGCAGACTAAGTAACCTCAGTTCCCTCAGCCTCTCCTCGTAAGTCATGTGCCCCAGCCCCTAATCATTTTCTTTGCCCTCTGCTGGACTCTCTCCAATTTGTCCACATCCCTTCTGTAGTGGAGGGACCAAAACTGGATGCAGTACTCCAGGTGTGGCCTCACCAGTGCCGAATAGAAGGGAATAATCACTTCCCTCCATTTGCTGGCAATGCTCCTACTAATACAGCCCAATATGCCATTGGCCTTCTTGGCAACAAGGGCACACTGCCGACTCATATCCAGCTTCTTGTCCACTGTAATCCCAGGTCCTTTTCTGCAGAACTACTGCTTAGTCAGTCAGTCCCCAGCCTGTAGAGGTGCATGGGATTCTTCCGCCCCAAGTGCAGGACTCTGCACTTGTCCTTGTTGAACCTCATCAGAATCTGGTTTAAGAGAAAAGCCGACTCCTGAACCCCAGCCCTTTATCAGGTTAATTATCAATAGTTCGTCTTTGAAGACCTACTCTGCTTCCTTCTCCTGTTTCTCCTTCATCTCAGGTTTGGATTTTGATATTTTCAGTAGCATCTTCAGTGAGACCCAGTAATCCAAAGAGGCCTTCATTCTAGGAGAGAATAGAATCAGATTAGATTCTGCATCTCTAGGAGCACAGAACTTTGTTTCTTCCCCTGGGCCCTTTCACACCAGCATTTTTTATATAGCACTAAACTAATAACTAATACTAGCATAATTGGAAGGCCAATCTGCCATGCTCCAGCAGTAGAATGACTCTCAAGATGGACTTTCATCAGGGATAGTAAAGACTTGCAGCTCCTAAGAAGCAGTCTTTTATTTCATGAACTAGAGAAGTTATTACATTAGCTGGTAGCTGTAAAAGGTTTTTATCCTCTGTGGACCAGCCACTAGAGGCAGTTGCAACATAGGGGGGAGAGGAATAGCTCAGTGGTTAGAGCATTGGCCTGCTAAACCCAGGGTTGTGAGTTCAATCCTTAAGGGAGACATTTGGGGGATTAAGTTGGGGATTGGTCCTGCTTTGAGCAGGGGGTTGGATTAGATGAGGTCCCTTCCAACCCTAATAATCTATGATACTTAGCCAGCATGTTACTGGGATGCTAGTGGAGTAACTTCCAAAGAAATAGTTTCTGGCCCTCCTCTGCCAGAAGAGTGGTGATATGAGGTTTCAAACATTAAGCCAAATCCTATTTCTTCTCCACCATGAGCAGGGTGCTACAGATGTGGGGCTTCTGCTAAGGCCAGGGAGTGGCTGTATAGAGCAGGAGTCCCGTCCAAAGCCCAGTTGATAGGATTGGGCCCTGGGATCTGGTTCAAGCTCATCTCAGTTTAAGCTGAAAACACTATCAGACCAGTTGGGTTGGATGATTTTGTTTGAGGCTTATGCGTGTGATGGAGACAGCAGAGCCCAAGATGACAATGGCAACTGGAACGAACGGTGCGAAAATCTCAGTTCTGGTTTCAGGGGGTAGCCATGCTAGTTTGCATCCACAAAAACAACAAGGAGTCTGGTGGCACCTTAAAGACTAACAGATTTATTTGGGCATAAGCTTTCGTGGATAAAAAACCTCACTTTTTCAAATGGTTTGCTTGCAGTCTGGGGCAGTTTGATTCACTCTGTGTGCCATTGGGACAGGTTCGCCCTTTCCTTCTGCGGAACTGCGCTCTGCCTGTCACCTCAGGGCCTTCTCCCGCAGCTCTAATACCCTCCACTCCCACTGGGCTCAGTCCTGGCAGGACTGGGTCTGGATTCCCGTGCAACCTTCCGAGACGGGTGATTGGGCAGCGTGTCAGCAGAGCGAGAAGATGGGTGATATAGACAGTGTACCTCTGTGGCAAGGGCACTGGATCTACTTCCACCTGTGTTGCTGGCCGGCTGGGTGACATTAGGTCAGTCATTGCCTCGCTCCGTGCCTCAGTTTCCCCATCTGGAAAATTGAGATAATGATATTGCTCTTCCCCGTAGAGCGCTTTATAGTCTATAAATTATAAGAGCCAAGGAACATTATCAAGAGGCCTTGTGCGTGGTTTATCTATACTGGGATCACCATTGCACAGAAGGCCAACTGGGTTGGCCAGGCTTCTCTGTGCATTGCTTTGACTGGCACAACACAGTTCCCAGAGCCCTGTATGCTGTGACTGAAATCTGCAGCTGCATCCCACCGAGCAGCTGGGACAAGGGCATCGAGATTGGATTGTGTGCAGCTGAGCAGGGTGTTTTGCTTCAGGCTGACCTCTCTGTTTCACGGCTTACTCGCTGGCTAATGTGCGCGGCGTACAAGGCCCGCAAGCAACCAGGGAGCCAGGGCACTTACACGTGTAACAATTAACACTTCGCACTAACGGGCCCAAGTTCATTTCTAACAGCTCTCAATGTGATAGGAAAACACACTCCGGTGGTTATTTAACGGGCGGTCTCAGAACGGCGCAGGCACCGTAGGCGTCATCAGTGAAGACTGCTGCCTCTCCAACAGAGATTTGTGGCTGGCTTGGCCATTGGGGGATGTGGGGAAGAGGAACCAGGCTTGAGAGACACTCAGAGGACCCCCGTCCCACTCAGCCATGCTGCTCAGGGAAGAGAGGCTGACTGTCGTGGGAAATGCCAGATTGGGGCAAGCTGATGGCCCCTCTGGTTTCATGTTGTTGGTGGCCAGTGTTGGAAACTTGAAGCAGGATATATAACCCTTCCCTTCCTCTCCCCCCTCCCCCCCCCCCCCCCCCGCCAATCAGGCACTTAATTCTGCATGGTGGACGTTTAGCATGTAGCAATGCATCTGTTGGATGTCATGTTTTCTGAAGATTTAATAGGTTGGCAGGGAGGCATGGCGGGATTATGGTTTAGAAGGCAACTGAGTTGCAGGGGAAGAAGTTGAGGAAGGAACTGTCTGAAACAGACTCCACCAGTGTTGCCTAGAGTTTATGTCTTCCGGTCTCTTCAGACCCATTAAATGGCTAACATGCCCCATATGCCCATGAAGGAGCCTTATCTACATGGGAAACCGAGGCACGGGGAGGTGAAACGACTTGTTCAAGACTCGGAAAAGGTCAGAGCCGAGGGCATGTGAGGGGAGCAGAGCGTTGCGGATGGAAATGAAGGACATTGACCTTGATATTGCTGATGGAAGGGGAATTGGTGGGGCTATGGAAGGATGTTATGGCAAGGCTCTGTGGCCCCCAAAGTGAGGTGCAGCTAAAGGGGCATACAATACCTCATCTCCTGGGGGAGGTAGAGATATGCGCTGCTTACGGTGCCCCCCACAGCAAGGGGCACCCAAAGGGAGCTCCCCAGGCTGAGGGAGGAAGGAGAGTCGAACGGTTAGGGTGCTGGCCTGGCCCTCCGGAGACAAGGGTTCAGGTCCCACCTCCTTCTCCACAGCCTCCCTGTATGACCTTATGTAAGTCACTTAGTCTCTCAGTGCTTGACTTCTCCATCTGTACAATGGGGACAATAGCACTTCCCTCCTCACACAGGTGTTGTGGAGATAACTATTACGATTGTGAGGCGCTCAGACACCACAGTGACAGGGGCCAATGGAGTAGCTGAGATAGAGCTGCAGCTGTGGGGGCATACAGCACAATGGTTTGCTCCCAACGAGGCACGTACCTAGTTATCTGGGAATTCTCTTCTGATGGCTGGCTCCCAGCTGGGGAGAACCAAACCGGTGAACAGCCAGCCCCTCTCTGGGTTGGCCACTCCGGCAGCATCCCACAGGCAGAGGAGTGAGCCGGGCCAGAGCAGCGGCTGGTGAAATGCCTGTGGTGAATGGATGCCGGGCGGGGGGGCCTGGGAGTGGAAGCCAGAGAAGCACTGGAAATTGACATTGAAAGTTGGCTTTTTGAAAGGCACACCGGTCTTTGCTTGCTGCAGAGCTAATTATTATGCAAATGCATGCTAATAAACTCTGCCTTGCATGTGGTTGAGAAGCTGCCTTTCCCCGTTAACACACCAGTAATGAGAGGTAGATTTGTAATTCAGATGCCGGCGGTAATATCCTAAATTACTCTGCGCTATAACAGAGTCTATTTCCCTCCTTCTCCACCCCCACCCCCAACCCAGGTACAGCCTTGCATATTTATTGCAGATGTATTTATTGTTGATACAGAGCGAGGACACCAGCTAAACAGCTCCGCTTTGCATTCCTCCCCGGGGCCAGTGGCACTTGGTCTGTTGGGGACTGGTGATAGTTGAGCAGGTGATGGTGAGTATTTGGCTGGCAAGGTACCGTCGCTGCTGCATCTGTGACTGTGGGTTATTCAAACCACTTCCCCACCACATGCAAGCACCCTTCCTCTGAGCCAGCTTTCAAATTAGCTTTGGAAATGAGAGTGCCGTGATGATGGTAATTATCCCTGGCGCTTCAAAGAGTTAATAGGCTCTGTCACCCCCTGCATCTGCAAGGCTCACTCCCAAGCAAGGAAAATGATAACCCCCTGCCTGTCCCACATGCAACAGCCAGCCGCAGCTGCTGGGATCCAGAGCGGTGGAAGAGGGTAATCTGTGCTGCTGGAGAAACTAGCCCATGCAGGAGAATTACTTTGGAGCATAAGGAATTCTGGGGGAATTTAGTGCTGCCGGATTGCTGGCCTTAAAGAGAGAAGTCCTGTTATCCACAGATCAGGCATGCGCTCTGCGGGCTTCCTCCCATAATGACCTCTACCATTAATGGGCTTTACACTGTGGGTTCAGCGGGCACCTCTGTAGTGGAAAGACTGGGACCGTTTCTGTGGCACAGTCTGTCTTAGACCTCTCTGCCGAAGCTGCCCCACAAAGAGCCGGTTACTGGGACTGCTGGGTTTTTGATGTGACTCCTTCTACAGTGCAGGGGGGCAGGAGGAAGCCAACTTCACTGCCAGGCTGAACTAGGACTCAGACCTGAAGCTGATGAATCGGGGTTAAGGCTTGATGGCATCGCCGTAGAGATGTCCCAGACAGATTTGGGCCCAAATTTCTGACATCCCTGGAAAATCTTGCAAGATCAGCTGTACTTGAAATTTCAGCTGTCTTGAGGTGGCTTCCAATCCAGGGGGCAGAAGCCTCCATCTGCTTTTCCATGGGGCCCAGACCAAAGAGGCGAGAAGAGATTTCTTTGCAGAGATTTGAATCCAAACTCTCACAATTCTGGTTTGGGCTCAATCTCACCTGGGAACTAAAGGGAGCCTCCCCCCTTCATTTCATATAGCTCCCTGAACAGCCAGCAAGTGGGGGAAACGGGTGGACACTAAAGTGTCTAGCTTGAGATGAAATGAGAAATCCTACTGTACTCTTGAGAGAAGGAGCTTTGCTTTCATTCGGGAGGGGAAGGGATACAGAAATGCAGGGCTGGAAGAGACCTCAAGGTCATGTAGTCCATTCCCCTGCTCTGAGACAGGACCAAATATACCTAGACCATCCATGACAGGCGTTTGTCCAACCTGTGATGCGGATTCCCCCTTGGAAACCTGTTCCAGAGCTTAACCACCCTTAGAGTTAGGAAGGTTTTCCTTGTATCTAACTGGATGGCTGGGGGAAGGAAGAGGATGATGAAAAAGAGATTTAAAAATAAATAACGAAAAATTAGAACATACGAACATAAGAATGGCCACACTGGGTCACACCAAAGGTCCATCCAGCCCAGTATCCTGTCTACCGACAGTGGCCAATGCCAGGTGCCCCAGAGGGAGTGAACCTAACAGGCAATGATCAAGTCATCTCTCTCCTGCCATCCATCTCCATCCACCCTCTGACAAACAGAGGCTAGGGACACCATTCCTTACCCATCCTGGCTAATAGCCATTAATGGACCATTAATTCACAACTTTTATTTCTGGAGTTTAGGGGGTTAATTTTTTTTTTAATGGAGAACTTGGGGGAAATGTATTTTATTTAGAAAAAAAAGGTTGTTTTTCACCATTCAAGATGCTGTAATGAGACCAAGTTAGTTCTCTGGGTCTCATTTATTCTTAGGCCCATATGCACCACTCTGGCAGTGTGATGGGACCTTACAGAGGGCATGAATTATATCCCACTCCCTTTAAGGCCCATTTTCCTTGCCAGGGTGATGCAGAGAGCCTTTAATGCAAATGAGAATCAGGCCTCTGGTCGTTAAGGAAAGCAGGTTAGTCCCAGGAAGCTCCCAGATTCTGAGCAGACCTTGAGGACCCTGTCCTTGGAGAGGTTCAAGATGCCAGGAGCCGAACATTGAGATAAGACCTTTCTCTGGGAAATTTCTCCAGTGCTTCTGACATGTCTCCTCAAACTTTAGAGGCGAGGGGGGATTTGTGTCTATTCCCCTGTTCTCTTCATCCCCGGCATTACCAGTCCTCTGCCAAATGTCATTCCTCATTCCGCCTTAAATAACAGTGCATAGATTTTCATAAATTGATTTAAAAAAAAACAACCCCGCCAGTGGTGAGGGCGTGTTTGAGATTGCACAGGCCCAAGTGCCCTGCCTGTCAGCTGCTCGCCCGGCACGACTGATGTAGTTAGCAATCTCTGTCAAAGGAAACCAAGCTGTCTCCTCCACTACTGCGGTCTCTTGATTCGTTCCCGAGCCTGTACACCGATTCCTAAATGATTCCACGTTCTCAAGAGCGAGATAAATAATTTACAAATTGGACCAGACCCTCGCAGAGAAATGCAGCCAGACAGCTTTCAAATCGCATCCAGCTGAGTTTGGCTTTGCGGAGTTGATCTTTCTCTCTTTCCGTGCCCCCCCCCCCCCCCCCCGGCGTGCTTTGAGGCTCCAAACCAATGTTTCAAAGGGGGAGCTCCTCACAAACAGACCCTTGCCAATGAGTTTGGGGTTGGCAGTGGACGGTAGTGGGGGCAAGGTCCAGATGGCACTGGAGAGATGGAGGTGGCTGAACCTCTCAAGGGCTCATGGTTTGAAACTGATTCAGAGGAATGTCCTCACAACTCAGGTGCTTCTCTGCGCAGGAGACTGGCCCAAGCTCTTAGGGGCAAGGACCATTTATTTTGATAGTTCTGGGTTTATACAGCACCTGGTGCAATAGGATGGTTGAGATGCTGGTAGCTTCCTGGTCCGGCCAGTAAATGGTTTGTGTATTTTTGCCGGGTCAATAGAAGCAATGACCATTTCAGGACGTCTCCCCAGGAGACGAGAGGAGTGGGAGGATGTTTATGTGTACTGTGCACGATGCATGTCCATTGTGGCCTGTGATTGGAGAATTCCATCCTGGCCTGTGACCCAGTCGGTCCAACTTCCACATCCTTCTGGGGTGCATGCCTGGTTTTGGTTTACCCCTTTAAAGAGAGAAAGAGGCCTGAACCATTACGATTTGATGCTCTCCAAGCGTTCCCAAAGACCAAATGGGTTCAGATCCAGGGTTTGGGTTCAGGTCTATCAGAATCCCTTGGAGATCTCACAAGATGAGGCATCTTGGCGAAGATTTCCTGTTTATGGTCGCAGTGGAGATACTGTGAGGTGAACCTTTTTCATAGCATTTTGCTGCTTCCCATTCTTGTCTGGAAATTGGACATGAAGAAAATGTATCAGGACACTTTAGAACCTCCATAAATACTTTGTTTCAAGTTTGGTTCTCAAGAATGGGCATTATTCCTGATAGGAGCATATGGGGTTGTTGTTTTGCCCAACCCAAGTTGATACATCCTTGGGGTCACCCAACTGAACTTTTTTTCTGGATCTGAGTATGGAGGAGAGGAACAGGTTAGAAACCCCTTGGGCACACCTTCTGCCTTTCCCCACCACTCCAAATCTAACAGACAAGTACGCAACACCACTGTCTCGTATTTGAATGAATACATCCAAGGTGCAGGTGACTCACCATAATAATGTGGAGGAGGAAAGAATGCAAGGAACAGGACAGAAAGGGGGAAGAATGTAATACCCGTCTGACCACAGACATTTCCTGGTCTCTGTGACTTTCTAGAACCAACACTCAGAGAGATTTGAAGGCTCTGGAACATTGGTTTAACCTTGATTCCATTTTCACTCTGGTCTCTGCACCATCCGAATCCAGCCTGGCCTGCAATCATTAAGTATCTTGAGAAAGACTTTTCCTCTGGTATTTCTGGCCTGACTAGGAGCAGTCAATACCAAAAATCTCTCAAAGGACCCTGTCCTTCGACTTAATTTTGCAGCCCTAAGATCGCCTGACTACAGGAGATGTGGTGGAGATCTGAAAAGCTGGGTGCTTATTCTGAACCAAAACAGTGAACTTTTTGAGGTTGTTTTATTAGAGGTCAGACTAAATTATCAGAATTCTCCCTTCTGGCCTAAAAGAAATCTATGGGTCACTAATAAGAGAGATGCAGAGCCAGAATACTGCATGCATGGCTTCTGGGTACAGTGAGTGATGATCATTTAGTTTAGGCATACACTGTGGAATCAAGAGGGCTAGGTTCTGTTCCCAGCCCCATCAGTTGTGCCTGAGGTCACTCAGTGACTATCACTCCACCTCTCTGTGCCTCAGTTTCCCCATCTGTAACAAGAGGAATAATAATGTGTAACTCCTGGGTTATTATGCCACTTAATTGTTTCATGTTCAGCTGGGGCTTTGAGATGTAGGATGGGAAGCTCTATAACAGAGGTTCTCGAACGGTGGTGGTCTGTGGATAGTTCCCTCTAAGGTCCCTGGGCAGCCACACATGAGAGAATGATGGGCCACCCATCTCATTAGTGGAAGTGAGGTGGTGGCCTTGGGGAGAATAGGGGATAGGTGGGAGGGGGCAGTGGGGTGAGGTGCGGGAAACAGGAGATAGGTTGGGGGGGTGAGAAGAGAGGGTGGGGGGAATTTGGGATGTGCGGGGCTGCAGCGGCTAGAGAAAGAGGTGACTTTCCCCAGCTCCAGGGCTGTGGCTGCCAAGGAGAGACGGCTCTCCTTCCCAGCTCTGTGGCTGCTGTGGTGATGGAGAGACCCCGCTCCTTCCCAGCCCCAGCTCAGGGGCTGCTGCGGTGGGGGAGAGAAGGAGAGACCCCCCTCCTTCCCAGCCCCAGCTCGGGGGCTGCCACAGCAGGGGAGAGAGGGCACATCCATCTCATTAGAAAGGTAAGACTACTGATATTAAGATATGAGTTGTGTGCTTTTATTTGTAGAACAAAAAAAATTAATTATTATTATTTTTATATAACGTTTTTATCCAAAGCACTTTACAATAGTTACCTAACGGTACAAGCAACATTTGGAAAGATCATTAAGTGGTCCGCCGAGACCCTCAGCAATTTTCAAGTGAAAATTTTCAAGTCCGTGAAAAAAAACCACTGCTCTATAGCAATGCAAAGTATCATCGTGTGCACCCAAGTCTGAACAGTGCTCTGCCCCACGCGGACAGCAGACCTTGTGAGCCTTCATGTTCATTTAGAGGATGTGCTGCGATGGAGTGTGTACCCCCCAGGCAAGCCCTGAAGGGGTTAATATAATCCTAAGGAGCCACTTTCGGTATTTGGATGCACCTGGAGAGGGAGCTGGGCCTCACTGAACAGAAGCCCAGCTAGGCAGGAGTAGGCTGGATTCTAAAGCTAGGAAGTTTGCTGTAGGGAGAGAATCTGCAGTGACTCTCTGAGAGGAGAATAAGCCCCAGAGTTCTTGCCGTGAAAGAGGGGTCAACCCCAGAGGAGTTATGGGGAAAGGCAGCCTGCGAGGGCTAGGTAGGAAGAAGCACCAAGGAGTTGGACTGTGCAGACCTTGGCTGCTTGTTCTAGGGTCCCTGGGCTGGAACCCAGGGCCTGGGCTCCCCTACCAGCCACTGGGAAGTGGCACACAAGTGTTGGAAATGCCAGCTGGAAGGAGAGGACTCTACAGTGATGTGGCCAGAAGGCCTAGTCACAAAGAAGGAGCACCCCAAGTCACGAAGAGAGAGAGGCCTTGAGTAACCGACAAGAGGGTTCCAAACCAGGCGATAGCTGATTGCCGGAGCAGCCACAAGGAGGCACCATCCGCAGTGAGTTTACCCCATCACACGGGCGTGTCAGGGGAAATAAGCAGGGGTTCCTGTAGGAGCGGGGGCTGTAGAACGTCTCTTTCTGCATTTCAGCCAGTCCAGAATGTCCAGCAAACTGTGGTTTCCTCCGAAAATGTCTCTGTTAGTTGCGTCCGAAACACTTGGTGGAGAAAGGGTCAGTGCTGACCAATTTTTCAACTCGGCGTTGTTTAAATGTGTCGCTTCGACATTTTCAAAATGAAAAAGGCTGGTTTTTCAGTTTGCAATGAGTTTATTTAGAAATGTAAGCTAATTATAGTAAAAAAAAAATGCAACGAAGCATTTCCAAATGATTGAAATGAAACATTTTGAGTGACCCAAACTGCTCCTCCCTTGCCCCCCGATTTCTGGTTCACAAACATTTTGGAGATGTTGACTTTTCGTCCCAATTCAGGGTGGGAAGACTTGATATCTTGACAATGTTGGTGAGACAGGAAATCTCTTTCTGCCCTGGCGCTACTCTGCATAGAGCAGGGCCCCTGCCCTGGCTGCTTTCCCTTTACACGGGGAGTCAGAGAGGACAGTGTGCAATGCTGCCACTTGTCCACACGGTGCTGACACAACTCCATGGCTCAGTCAGCCCTAAAATCCGTGTTCACCGTCTCCTTTTAGCTGCTCCTCCAGCAACTGTCTCACTTCCCCAGTGTCAGCGCAGATGTTCCCCCCTCTTGTAAAGGTCTAGGTTGGATATTAGGAAACACTATTTCATTAGGAGGGTGGTGAAGCACTGGAATGGGTTACCTAGGGAGGTGGTGGGATGTCCATTCTTAGAGGTTTTTAAGGCCCGGCCTGGCAAAGCCCTGGCTGGGATGATTTAGTTGGAGATTGGTCCTGCTTTGATCAGGGGGTTGGACTAGATGACCTCCTGAGGTCTCTTCCAACCCTAATCTTCTATGATTCTATATCCCAGTTCGCTTAGTGCATTTCTTTTCCCATCCTCTCCCCCATACATCTCAATACACATCCCTTTTTTCGCTTTGAGGAGAGACTGTGGAACAGCCTGGGGCCAGGATGTACTGTGGTCCCTCCGAGCCTGTTGAAAGGTTTGGATCTGCTCAGAGCCTTGTGTTTTATTTTGTCTCCCCTGCATCCTTCGCTCTGTGGTCCTTTTGCTGTGCTAACCATTTAGAGTCCAGGCTCTGGTCTGGCCCTGGCGTGGGTGCGTCGGGCTCCCAAGCAGCCTTACGGGAGAGGGAACGAACTAACAAGGGCTTCCAAGGTTGAGCAGCTTTTGGGATGGCTCAGTGGAGCGTGCAGGGGTGGGAAATGGTGCTGAGTCTTTATGAAGAAGCTCAGATCGTCTGTGTGGGGAGCTCCGACCCAAGTAGTGCAAGTGGCAGCCTGGGAACGCAGCAAGGGCCCATCAGCTTCAAAACAGCTGTCATAACATGCTTGTCTGGGCAGTGGGTGCAACCCAGGGAGGAGCTCGGTCACATGTTGGCTGTGATCCCATTAGCTGCATGGGTAGGAGGCAAGCCCTGGCTGGGATGGTTTAGTTGGGGATTGGTCCTGCTTTGAGCAGGGGGTTGGACTAGATGACCTCCTGAGGTCCCTTCCAACCCTGATCTTCTATGATTCTATGATTCATGGGTGGGGCCTCAGGGTGTGCCACATGGTCTGTTGAGTCTGAGATCCTGGCACACAAACAGGGACCAACACCCACCCTTTCACAGTACCTCATGGTGCAATATTAAATCAAGGGGGATGTCTTCCTGACCCCAGCTGGTGACCATCTTATTCCCAGAAGCATGAGGCTGGAGAGATAATCCCTTTTATTTTTATCTGAACACCAGTGCAGATTCTATTCTTACCCTTATTTATTTACCATCTACATTACAGTAGGCGCGCAGAGACCCCAATCAAGATCAGAGCCCCATTGTGCTAGGTGCTGTACAGACAAGAGACAGTCCCTGCCCTGAAGAGCTAACAATCAAAATGGACAAGAATCAGGGAGTGTTGTTTGACAAAGGGGGAACTAAGGCACAAAGAGCCAGAATATTTTAAAGGAATTTAGGTGCCTAAAGATGCAGATAGATGCTCAGACAGGAAGGGCATGCACTGTGAAATGGCTGCAACCTGTATGAGAGCCTTTAAAAATCTGGCCCAGGGAGACTCAAGCGTACTGTAAATGAAGATGTGATTACAGCCCAGGAAGGCATGTGTGGTACTTTATCTAGCTAGCACGGGTAACAACAGTAGCGAAGATGGGGTGGCATAGGCAAGCAGCCCAAGTTTAATCCCATCGGTATTGGCTAGCTGCCCAAATATATTCCTGGGATTTCTGAAGGCTCTGCTACCCTGCGGTCACTACTATTGTTACATGTGCTAGCTAGATTAAAGTTAGCGTGGGTAGGCCTCCCCTGCTATAACTACACCATCACTTAGAGTGTAGTCATACCCTCCGCATGGTCCTACAGGATGACTGCCAGGGCCAGGAATCGAACGTTATCTCCTGAGTGCCAGGGCAGTGTCTAAACCACAGAGTCATCCTTTTCCTGTAAGGGTTAATATAAAGATTCTTCATTACTTCTGAAATTTTCATTAAGCTCTTTGCTTCAGCGATATCCTGTGGCAGAGAGTCCCACAGGTAAGTGAGCTCTTGCATTCAAGAAATAGTTTCCCTTTTAATTTTAAATAAGTTTACTTCCTTGAGTGCCCTCTCCCCCTAATTCAGTTGTAGAAAGAGACCAGTAGGAACACCTGGATAACTTTGCTTATAGTATTCTTTACAGATGAATGAATTAGGTTTTAACATCTGCCATAGACTCTCTGCATGACTTTGGGCACATCAACCCCTTTGTGTCTGACTTCCCCTTCTGTAAAATGGGTTGATAAGTATCAGCTCACAGCGTATATCTGTCTTGTCTATTTAGATCATGGTAGGAACACCTACTCCGTCTGTACAGTGCCTAGCACAATGGGGCCCTGATCTTGGTAGGACCACTAGATAGTACCGTGGGACAAATAAGTTCTGAGCAGGATTAGATTATACCTGAGCCCTGTCTATATTAGAGCTTCCACAACTGGTAATGCCAGTGAAAGTGAAGCCATGAGAGAGTGTAGGAAAAAACTCAAGGTGGGAACGCTGGGGCCTAGATGCACAGGAAGAGGATGGCCCCAAGGTTAAACTACCTGCTGGTGATTTGTGAGACCAGGTTCAATTCCCTGCTCTGCCACATAGATCCTGAAGGTGTGTCCTTGAGCTTGTCACTTAGCCTCTTTGGGTATTGCTGTGCTGCAGCCGGCAGGTGTGATTGTAGCATGTGTAGACATACCTGAGTAACAAGAGCAGTGCAGTCAAGGATGTATCCAGGGTCATTGGGCCTGTAGGGCTAGCCTGTGCTGCGGTGGTTTCCTGCTATTGTTATTCAAGCCAGCTTTGATCTAGGTCAGGTATGTATCCACCTGCTGCAGTCATACCTTCAAATTATGAGCAATGCCTCAGTTTCCCATCTGTAAAATGGGGATACCAATAGCCACCTCGCTGCCTGGCAGGAGAGGTGCTGAATACCATGGCAATGGGGGTATGTAGATACCTAAGATAAGAGGGGTGGGGGAGTGAGACTTTTACATGGAGTGCAAAGTTTGCTCGGAGGCAGGACGAGGATTGTGTGGCTGTGTTTTACAGAGGCCATTAAAATAATTTATGGAGAGCTGCTCTCTTTCGGCAGAGGAGGTGGTCAAGACGAGAGAATAAATCTCTAAAAGAATAATGTTTTCAAAATCAGGCTTCTTGTCCTCGAACCCTTTGATGTATGAGTGCAATAGTAGGTAGGACACCTAGTGAAATATACATGAGATCTCCCCAGAAGAGAATAGCAGAGTGGAGGAAATATTAGTGTTTACATCAAAACTCAATTGGAACACTCGTTTCAAGATGATAGTTTATTATGTTGAATGCAATTTAGTCCCACAAGGATGTTTCTTCTGTCTGTGACACTCTCTCTCTCTCTCTCTCTTTCTCACCACCACCTCCTCCCCTTTTTCCATATCTTGGTACCTGGGAGCTGACATCCCCAGTGTATAATTCATTCTCTTTCACTGAAGGTTGGGAAGGGAAGAGGAAGGTAATAACCCAGTTTGGAGAAGTTCACTGTTTCTTAGAGATGGCAGGCCTGATCCCCAGCTGGCGATTTCAATGGAGTGGTGCCGATTTACATCAGGGGAGGATCTGGCCCCACGTTGGGGAGGGAATCACAGCCAGAGGAAATCACAATGATGAAATGAAGAGCTAGTTTATGAGCAGTGGGTCTTCCCCACTGAAGAATTAGCACCCCACGCGCACACGCCAAAACTAACACCCAGTGTGGCTGTGGGCAAAGGGCATTAACTCCTGCCCTCATCTCTGTGGTAAGCCTCAGCCCTCTTTGCTGCCTGTGGCTGTGATTCTGGGCATCAGCCTGGGAAGGGGGGACCAGTCAGGGGCGTGGAATGACATGCCTGTGCCGGTCTCAGCTCTGCTCCTCGCCACGTAATATTCTACCATCGGCGAAGGGAAAGCCCTTCCCCGTACGAATGCAGGATGCAGCCCTCCAACAGAGGCGGCTCCAATACCCAGCACCTGGTGCCTTTAGCGGGAGAGCCGAATAGCCTGGGTCGGGGGGAGGTTTCCCATCCCTCCCCCTTGAATGAGCTCTTCTAACAAGAATCCCCTACTTGTTCCCTCCTGGGGTGGGGGGAAGGGCTGCTGTTAACCTTTCCATCTCCATCCCACTGAAAAAAGCAAAACACAGTTCCTGGCTAATGCTAGGGTGATCCAGGCAAGGTCCTACATGTGTCCAGGCTGCACAGCACAAGGAGGGACACAGCTCAATGTCTGATGCATAGAGCATCCTCCAAGGGCCTCCATGTGGCCAGGGGGACATGTAAAGCGGCAGTCTCCGGGGCCACGCGCCTCCTGAGTGGGCTGTAACTGCTCGTAAGGTTTGCAATCACGGCAGGTGCATTTCATAGGCTTTTCTCCGTGCTGGGCGAGCAGGCTTGGGTGAAATACAAACCGTCCCCGTAGATCCAAGACTCAAGCCAACCCTCCCATGTTAACAGTTACGTTTCCTTGTCACGGCTTCCTCCCTGGCTGTGTATTTCAGTACATTCCAAGGAGCGGCGTGCACCCCGGTGTGTGACGCCTCTTGCAGATGCAGGGCGTCCCCAGGTATGCCAGGCATCCCCAATGTATGTCATATCTGGGGGGAGGCTATATGGTCCAGATGTGCAGCCCATCCCAAAGACACAGTGGAATTTACAGGCATGGTGCATTCCCGGTGTGGCTGAGGCACCTCTACCAGTGTATCTCACGGGTGCACACCATGCCCAGATGTTCCAGCCAGACAGGGCTGGTATTCCCGAGATGCTCATTGCCTCATAGGTGGGCAATGCATCCCAGATGTGTGGTATGCCCTTTGTGTCTGATGCAAGGTAGGGGAGCAGTGCACCCCAGATGTGCGGTATGCCCTTTGTCTCTGATGCAAGGTAGGGGGCACTGCTTCCTAGATGCATTGCATGCCCTCAGAGGTGGGCAGAGCATCTCAGATGTATTATCTGCTCCCCGTGTCCAGTGCAGAGTAGATGGATGGCGTGGCGTGGCACAGCACTGGCGCACAATCCCTTTTTTGTTGGCTGTTTATCTCTGTGTTCTCCTCTTCCAGGACAGAGGTTTGCTTAGGAAGCCACCCCCCGGCCTGATGCATTTCCAATACGTTCACCTGTTCCAGATGGCGTGGGTGCCCTGCCCACCCTTGAATAATGCTGGCTGTAATCTGTGTACCTTTCCCAGATTTGCACTCGCTGTGATTCCCCAGGGCTCGAGCTGTCACTGACAGGAAGTGTGATTTGCTTTGCAGGCCGAGAATGAACACCCTTTGCAGAGTTATTAGGTTTTGCAGAACAGCAGCGCACACCTGCTGTGCTGGAGCGGGCTGCAGGGACAGCCTGTCAAAAGAGGGCAGGGCAGGAGGTGGTTCGTCTGTAGGACACAGACTGTATCTTTGGTTGGTCCTGCACTGGAGCTCTTCTGATTTTGCTCAGTGAGAGATTTCAGCTCAAAACCCTCCTCCTTCCCTCCCTTTGTTTCCCAGTGTGTAATTATTTATATGTATGTAAATTACAGGGCAAATGGGAGACGAGGAGATGAGTTTGATATTAAAAAAGAATCATTTATTTCACTGCAAAAAAAAAAAAGTTGTTTTGCGTAAACCAGTTTCTTCTGCCAGCACTTGTGTGTGTGGGGGGGGAGAGATGTGGGAGGGAGTGTCATTGGGGCATTGGACAGAAAACACAAAAACAAGGAGCTTTTCAAAGTCACCTAGGAGACTGAGATGCTCAATTCCCATTAATTTTAATAGAAACAGGGCATCCGTCTCTCAGGCAACTGAAAACCTCAGCCTGAGTCTTTGTCTAACCTTTAGTTTGCCTTCCACCTGTTGCTATCTTGTAACAATCCAAGAGCGATGCTTAAAAATTAAAGCACCCTTTTAAGCAGGAGGATGTTTTCCAACTGGCTGGGGTGCTGAACGTATCTGTGCCTTGCCCGGTCAAAACGCAGTTCTTCGGTGAGCTCAGCACTGCTCTGTTAGCTTTGTTGCAGAGCCAGCCATGAGAGTGCTTAGCACTATTTTGTAGATCGCACAAAACCAGTAGCGGTTGTTTATTGGTATTAATTCCCTATGTTAATCTCCAGTGCAGGTCGGCCAAAGCTCTTTACAAACCTCACAACGCCCGCAGGAGAGAAGAAAGAATTTGTTATACCCATTTGGCAGCAAGGTAAACTGAGGCAAAGCATGAGTTAGAATCTTGGCTTAGGTCACACAGCGAGTCAACATGGGAAGGGAACCCAGGAGTCCAGGCCCCATAGTTCCCTGCTGTAATCGCTGACAAGCATACCCATGGAGTGGCAGAGTTGTAAAACCTAACCTGAGATGGTTGGGATTTGGAAAACTCTCTCCTGTTCACAGATGTTCTACCTGGGCAGCACATCTGCAGCGGTGTGGTACATCGCCAGATGGCCTGGACATCCCAGCCATGGCTGGTGTATTGCCTGTGGCCGGTGCATTGTAAACAAAACACAGTCAGTAACATTCTCCCACAACCATTCTCATTTTCAGTTGTCCCCTTCCACAGCCATTGACAAGGTGAGCTGGGGCACCATGCAATGGGTGAGTAGTGGCTCCAGCCGGAGACTCTAAATAAAGCATTACCCCTGTCTCACAGATAAGAGCCCTGAAGGGAGATGATCAATCTAATTAAAATCTCAGGGCCCAGCCTTGTAAATCTGTCAGAAACAAGGCCCCTGATAAGAGAGGAGGAAATACTTATCCCGTACCCCTGCATCCTCACACTGGAAGCTTTGCTGACTAGATGTAAATCAAGGGAGAGGAGAGAGAGGTGGGGAGAGGGGAAGGGATGGGCTGCAGTATTGTAAATCAATGGCTGGGATTTGGCAGAGGGCTGTAGGGAGTGCAGGTCAGGAATAGGGTGTGTGGGCAGCACTGGGAGAGACTCAGTACTGGCCCAGCAGAGGGGCCTGCAGCTTGGGATCAAGGTCCATTGATAGATGTGTGCGGGAGCCCCGGAGTAGAATAATTTTAGAAGTTGTGGGTTAGGATTGCGGAGCATCAGCAGAACTATGAGGAGACCAATACTGGACTTGGCAAAGGGCAACAAAAAATGATGAGGGGGATGGAACAGCTTCCGTGTGAGGAGAGATTAATAAGACTGGGACTTTTCAGCGTGGAAAAGAGATGACTAAGGGGGGATCTGATAGAGGCCTATAAAATCATGACTGCTGTGAGAAAGTAAATAAGGAAGTGTTATTTACTCCTTTTCATAACACAAGAACTAGGGGTCACCAAATGAAATGAATAGGCAGCAGGTTTAAAACAAACACAAGGAAGTATTTCTTCACAACGCACAGTCAACCTGTGGAACTCTTTGCCAGAGGATGTTGCGAAGGCCAAGACCATAACAGGGTTCAAAAAAGAACTAGATAAGTTCATGGAGGATAGGTCCATCAATGGCTATTAGCCGGGATGGGCAGGGAAGGTGTTCCTAGTTTCTGTTTGCTAGAAGCTGGGAATGGGTGACGGGGGTGGATCACTTGATATTACCTGTTCTGTTCATTCCCTCTGGGGCACCTGGCATTGGCACTGTCGGAAGACAGGATACTGGTCTAGATGGCCCTTTGATCGCACCCAGTATGGCCATTCTTATGACTAGCAGGGAATGCTGCAGGTTGGGGTCTAGGTGCATTGGCAGAACTCTGGTGGGAGAGGGGAGAGAAGTGGCAAGGACTGGCATTGATTGGGGGAGGTGAAGGTCAGAAGTGAGATGCATTGGTGGAACTGGAGTACGTGGTGCTGGGGCAGTTGTGACACAGTATTGGTGCTGTAAATCAGAACTAAGATGCACTGGCAGAGCCATGTGGTGTTGCAGGTCAGCATTGCAGTGCATTTTGAAGTAGATTCTACAATCTTAGTTTGTACAGTGCCGAGTACAGAGGGGCTTGGAGCATTGATGCGCTACGTGTCTCTCCCTCTTGCTATTAATTCCCTCCTTTCCCACACATCATATTGACACAAATCCCTAGTGAAAAGCAGAAAGTCAGCCACCCATTTTATTCCTTTATTGTTTGTGGGACGGCCCCATTGTGCTGGGCTCTGTGCAAACACACAGTCAAGGACAGCCTTTGCCCTGAAGAAATTACAGTCTGCATTACTGTGATGTGTTGGGCTCCACCCAGACCAGTAAGGGGTTCCGTCATCGCCTGCCCTACAACTTTTAGGACCTTTTTGCTGTGCAGCTGTGGTTCCATTCCCTGGCCAGTAGCGTGAACAAGGTCTTACCAGCCCAATTACTCTCTGCAGGGTGATGATCAACAGCCCTTCCAGTCCCAGGTTTTCCCAAATACGTCCTCCCTGAGTTCTTAGCTACCAGACACTTGGACCGTTTCCCTCTAGTTTGTCACCCCATAACATGAAACCAGCCGCCCAGTTGTCAGCCCACATTGGCACACTACACTGCACGCAGTTGGCACACCAGAGATCTGCTTGGGATGAAAATAAACAAAGTTGATTTAATAGGGAAAAAAAACAACCCACCACTTCAAAGAGGAAGGCAAATGTATACAAGTTACACAAAAATAAACATAAAGATGCAACCTCTGGCTTTACGCTTTCATATTAGATCATCCTTGTTAGGAAAGGGATTTTATCTATTGTCTTAAAAGCTTAATACGTTTCTAGAGGGGATGGTATTATGAGATTGCCAACTTGACCCCTATCTCCCAGAGTTCCCGGTGTGACCCTTTTCTACACAACGGCACATTGTGAAAACTTCCCAGAAGGTATATGGCAGTGCTTGGCACACCAGGATATCTACCGATGGTGCATCACACTTTGCATCGACACAAGCACATCTGGTGAGCACACGAAGCACCGACTCAAGCAGCCAAGTATGCACTAATTGTATACTAACTGCAGTAGCCCTCCGCTGATGGAACTCGTGTTGACCAAATCTTCAGTGTACGTATGGCCTAAGATACAGTCCCTTCCTTTCTTTCGCCCATCACCATAGTATCTGAGCACAATGGATAAAATTTGCCAATAGCGACTCTCTCTAGGCTAAAAGCCCCAAACAATGAGCTGCTGGTCAGTACTGGTATTTCAGAATTTGCCACTCCACCTAACTTTTCCCTAGTATAGACGTCCTCCTCAATACGGATTGCTTCAAAATAAATGGTAACATTTCCATTGACTTCACTGGAAGCAGTACAGGATCCTCAATGATGTTTCCACCCTGGACCTGGGTGCATCATCAGTGCCATCTGCCTCCCAGTCACTGGCACAGTGACTAAAGCCCTGGAGCATTAGCTGGTTCTCAAGCAAATGGTGACCCATTGTGGGTTAGAATTGGGGGGAGGAGACATGTAAATCCAAATGGGGGAGACGCTGCTGGAGCTTTCGTCTGGTAAAGTGATACTGTTGATTAAAATGCTTGCGGGGGTCTCCAGTCTGAGGGCATCCATTTCCTAGTTGAAGATCCATCTAGTGAATCTGTCATATTTAAAACATTCTACTCAGACTAAGGCTCTGTCTACACTAGAGAGTCTGTACTCCCATAGTGTAGACACAGCGGACAGCGACAGAAGGAGTTTTTCTGCTGTTATAAGAACAGCACCTCCCCAGACAGGGTTGTGTAGCTGCATCTAAACTGTGGGGGTTGCCGGCATAACAATGCTATTGTGAGTTTTAAGTGTAGAGCAAACCATAGTGACAATAGATCCCGTTCTGTAGACATTTCCTCCATTTCCCTCTTAATGGTGTCGAAAGGGCTGTTTGCTCTGTTCAGAGATTTCCTGGATCCCAGGGGAGGTTTAGCACTGATCCGGTTCGTCCCATTGATTCCAGATTCCCTGAAGAATCTAAACAGGTATGGAGTTAGTTGGTAAGACTGTTAATCACCCTGTACGCGTGTCCCTCCTCCCTTCCCTGGCTCCCTTGTTTGCTTTTCTTATTAGTGCCACCAGTTAGTTTTATGACCTAGCAATCAATTCTCTATCAGACGTACTCGAATGGCCCCTGATGTGTTTCCAATAAATGATATATCTAGGAAATATATATATGTATGTTAAAGTTCAGGACAACTGTACCTGTATTCCTCCCCTGTGGTCCACCCCGGGCACTCACTCCAGACTCCTGGCTCCCAGCCCTCACCTCTTCAGTAAAGACCTGGGTTTTTCTAGGCTGTGCAGTTCCCTGCTTACCCTGTAATAGACCAGTAACCAAGACCAGCGTCTGCACTTTGCTTTCTCTCCAGAGGTTATGAACAGCGTAACGGCCATCAGTTACAAGTCACCACACAGCTTTTTCCAAGCAAGCATGGTTATTCTTAAGATGAAAGTATTACAGAGGAAAACATATTAAAAACAATAACAGAACTACACATATGCTAAAAAGCTTTCCAGACATCACCCTCTTCCCCCCAATTCCAACCTTGGGCTCTGGTAGGTGTCAAAATCCATAACTGGCTTTCCCCCATGTTTCCAAGTTCATAACTGTCTCAGATTCAGAACCAGAACACTCTGAATAGTTCAGACTTTCCTTTATATAGCTTGGGCCTTAGATCTTGGCCTCATGTAACAGGGGATCAGCAGACAATGGCCCAGTCCTCAGGGCATAGTTTCAAAAGGGTGGGTTTTGCATAACTGGAGCTGGGCATTTTGCATTCACCTCCCCCTAGATATTCCCCAGGAAAACCCTTTCACACTTTACTCTGAAAGTTCATTCTAGTTTGGCCCATTGTTCAGTATAGTCCTCTGAACCCCCAGTCTCACATCTATAACATCTTCCCCCTCGAGAGGTTCCATACAGTCCCAGCCCACAATAATATATAAACTGTTCATTGAATACAATGGACCCCAAAGATATTTAAATGTAGTTCAGTAAGTTCCCCCAAGGACATGGCAGGAAATTGCCGTGTCTGTCACAAAGTATATATGTATCAGATCCCCCACTCACCTTTGCTAGAGCCCCTTCTCTTTGCACATACTTTTGTTATGTCTCATAAACCACAATGGGGTCACAGCGTCTTGAAGAGTCATGCTTTAGCAACAAGAGGATATTGATTCTCCTGCGGTGGAGGACCTGGCAGAGAGGAAACCTGTGTAATATATTTAGTTGCGAAGGAGCTGACGGGCCACCCCCATACTGCTTTGGCTATTAAGGTGATGGAGGATGCTGGTGAGAACTGTGAGATGAAGCCAGCTCAGGGAAAAAACAACTAGAGGCTGGTCCTAATTCGGTTCTGAAGGTTTCCATTTCACTTCCTTGACACTCTGATGGCACCTGCATGATAGCCATCTTCTCGGCTGACACACTGGGGACTGAACCAGGGACCTCCAGAGTTAAAATCTTGAGCTACTACAGGACTGTAATTACCTCAGGCCCTGTATGGATCAGGCACAGAGAGGGACCTACAACACATGTTCACCAATAGGTTGCACTGGCACATCCAGGCCTGGTAATGAGAGGAAACAGAATCTAGGGTAACTTTGTGAGCATGGTACTTGGAATGCTGTATGACCTTTGCAAGAAGTGGGGAGGGTAGCCTGTCTCGCCCGTGTGTGGGTGCACTGGGTGGGGCGAATGGAAGGAAAGGAGGCTAGCAGTAATACCGGAGGTGGTGCAAATAGTGTGTGTGAGGCAGAGGCTGTTAGGAGAGTGCTCTATGTCTGTCTGTATGCACGTAGCGAATAAAAAATGTGGCAGTAAGTGGCGCTCAGGAATTCGCAGCATTGCCGCTGGGTTTGGTAGGACCAATAAAAGCCTCTTCTTGTGGTCTTCCAAATGGCTTCCTTTGTGCAGCTTTTAACACAGACCGAATTCTGCTCTCGTGTTCTGGCGGAACTGCTCAGGCTTGAAATAAGAAGCCACAATCTGAGAGCTGAATTTGGCACGATTATGTCTACACTACGAAATTAGGTCGATTTTATACAGTCAATTGTGTATGTCCACACTAAGCGCATTAAGTCGGCGGAGTGCGTCCTCCCTACTGTGGCTAGCATCAACTTACAGAGCAGTGCACTGTGGGTAGCTATCCCACAGTTCCCGCAGTCTCCGCCGCCCATTGGAATTCTGGGTTAAGCTCCCAATGCCTGATGGGGTAAAAACATTGTCGCAGGTGGTTTGGGGTACATGTCGTCAGTCGCCCCTCCCTCCATGAAAGCAATGGCAGACAATCGTTTCGCGCCTTTTTTCCTGGGTTACCCGTGCAGACGCCATACCACGGCAAGCATGGAACCCGCAAGTCTACTGTGGGGGCTGCTGTGATCCAAGTAGCCAGTGCAATCATTGACGTTCTGTTATCAAGGGTAGTGACTCTGGGAAATGTGCGGGCCTTTTTAGATTTTAGGTGAATCATATTCCTGTCCTTTGTCGCTAGTGAAGAAGTCTTACAGCCGTACGTTCCAGTCTGGACGGCGCTGTAACACCCTATAGCACATCTGTGGTTGACACATATAATAGCTCCAGGGCTCTTGCTCAAGGTACCTTGCCCTACCCAGACCTCCAAGCATTCGACACAGAAGCACCTGCAGCAGCTGGCATTGCTACACAGAGCAGCTCCTTGCCTTCGCAGCAGACGGTGCAGAAGGACTGCTAACCGTCCTCGTCGGACATGTAGCTTGGCCGGGGGTTCTGGGAACGTCTTCCCTGCCTGGCTCCTAGCAACCTTCAGGCATGGTGTACGGCTCCACCCCTTCCGCTGCAACTCTGCTCTCCTGCTCCCCAGCGATGAGCTCGGGGAATCCGTTCTGGTCCTCCTGGGTGCTGCTGGCAGCAGACGGTGCAATAGGACTGCTAACAGTCCTCATCTACCGCTTCCGCTGCAACTCTGCTCTCCTGCTCGGGGGATCTGTTCATGAAGTCTGGACAGTAGAAAGGAGCAGTTCAACTATAGGCTGAGCAAGTGCAGAATGGTGGTAGAATGTGCCTTTGGATGTTTAAAAGTTCGCTGGTGCTGTTGGTCATACCTCAGTGCAACCAACATTCCCATTATTATTGCTGCTTGCTGTGTGCTCCATAATATCTGTGAGAGTAAGGGGGAGACGTTTATGGCGGGGTGGGAAGTTGAGGCAAATCGCCTGGCATCCGATTTTGAGCAGCCAGATACCAGGACGATTAGAAGAGCACAACAAGGTGCGCTGCGCATCAGAGAGGCTTTGAAAACCAGTTTCATGACTGGCCAGGCTTCGGTGTGACAGTTGTGCGTGTTTCTCCTTGATGCAAACCCGCCCCCTTTGTTGATTTTAATTTCCTGTAAGCCAACCACCCTCCCTCCTTCGAAAAAAAGTAACTATTGTTTTGAAACCATGCATTTTTTCTTTATTAATTAAAAAAAATGAGATAACAGACAAGGTAGCCCGGGTGGGGTGGGGGAGGAGGGAAGGACAAGGCCACATTGTTTATTGTAGCCACACTAAAAATCAAACTGTTTGAATGGGCCATCTTCTGGAGTGTAGTGGCTGGGTGCCTGGAGCCTCCCCCTGCCCCGCATTCTTGGGCGTCTTGGTTAGGCAGATATGGAACTTGGGGAGGAGGGCATGCGGTTATAAAGTAAATGTAGCAGGGGTCTGTGCTATTGTTGGCTTTCCTGCAGCTCCAACAGATGCTTCATCATGTCCATTTGCTCCCCCAACAGACGCTTCATCATGTCCGTTTGCTCCCCCTTTAGCCTCAGCATCATGTCCTGCCTCTGCTCTTCGCGTACACTTAATTCTTTCCTGGCCTCTGCCACTGAATGCCTCCATGCATTAAGCTGTGCCCTATCAGTACTGGAGGACTGCATGAGCTCGGAAAACATGGAATCGCAAGTGCGGTTTTTTTTGCCTTCTAATCTGCGATAACCTCAGGGACGGAGATGATAGGGGGAGCGTAGAAACATTCTACGCTCTACGATTCTGGGGGCACTGCATGGTCACCAGTGCTGCTGAGTTTGGCACGCTGACCAAACAGGAAATGGAATTCAAAAGTTCCCGGAGCTTTTCCTGTGTACCTGGCTAGTGCATCAGAGTTCAAAGTGCTGTCCAGAGCGGTCACAATGGAGCACTCTGGGATAGCTCCTGGAGGCCAATACCATCGATTTGCGTCCAGCAAGGTCGATTTTAGCGCTACTCCCCTCGTCGGGGAGGAGTACAGAAGTTTTTAAGAGCCTTTTAGGTCGACAGAACAGGGTTGGTTGTGTGGACGCATTCATTTTTAAATCGACCTAACGCAGCTAACTTCGACCTAACCCCGTAGTGTAGACCAGGCCTATGTGTGTGCATAGGCACCAACTTTCTAATTTCCCAGGGGGTGCTCAACCCCCACTCTGTCCCAGGTCCCACCTCCAGCCCGCCTCTTCCTGCCCCCACCCCACCTCTTCCCGTCCCGCCCCCTCCACTGAGTGCGCCTCACCCTCGCTCCGCCGCTTCCTGCTCCTGCCCCCCCCAGAGCCTCCTGCATGCTGCTGAACAGCTGATCCACGGCGGGCGGGAGGCACTGGGAGGGAGGGAGGGAGAGGAGTTGATTGGCGGGGCCACCAGTGGGTTCTGAGCACCCACTATTTTTTTCCCGTGGGTGCTCCAGCCCCGAAGCACCCACAGAGTCAGCACCTGTGTGTGGGTGTGTGTAGGAGGGGAGGACACAGAAAATGTAGTGTGTGTGTGTGTGTGTGTGTGTGTGTGTGTGTGTGAGAGAGAGAGAGAGAGAGAGAGAGAGAGAGAGAGAGAGAGAGAGAGAGAAACAGCGGGGGACTGTCGTACTGTGTGCTGGTTGTGTGAATGGCTGAACAGGCCTATGTGAGATGAAGGAAGCAGGGGCTGCAGTTCTGTGGGGTGCATGTAAACGCCAGTGCAGTGGGTGGGAAAGGGTACTTTGCAGATGAGGCTTAGTGTGTGAGACAAGGAAGGCAGGATCTGCAGTACGAGTGTGTAAATGTACAAGTGTGTCTCTTAGGGGAGGTGAGGAGAAAGGGTCCGTAGGGCTATGGGGCAGGGTTTGCTCTCTCAAAGTAAGGTCTGTACTTCTGCACGAATGAACCGACAGTGTCTTGCGTGGGGGGAGGAGGAGATGGGGTTCCCAAGGAGGCTGTTTGATCAGCACTAGCCATGTGTAAAGCTGTAAACATTCCAGAGACAGCCAACACCTGTTGTGAGCTGTGCAGGTTTGAGAAGAGCAATTGCTCTGAAGTCAGAAATGAAATTAATGTCAAGGGAAATAACCAGAGGCTGATGTTAATAATTAAGCTTTCTAATGAGAGCATTAATTTTTCTCCGATAGATTGATTCAGCATTTCCTTTCCTGATATTGTTGCACAAACTAAACTAAACTCTCCATCAGTCTTGGTCATTCAGGACAAAGTGCACTATATAAAATCACTCCATGGCTTTCTTCCTGTCGGTAGAGTAAATGCATAATAGGTGGGGAGAATTGTATACTCTTGGGCAAGTCATGACTTTATCTGTTCCTCAGTTTGCCCATCTGTAAAATGGACATACTGTAAATAATATTGACTAGTGTTGGTCAAATTTTATTCAACCCCCAAAATTTTCCCAGTGAAAGACAGAGTTTCATTGAAATTTAAATGTCACACAGGAGAAAGGGCCCATTTTATTGATATTTTTTGCAGGGAAAATTCAAAACAGAATATTTTGTGAGTTGACACTTTGAAATATTGGAAATATTGGTACTTAGAAACAAAATGGTTTGATTTAAAATGTCAGTATTTCAGAGCTTCCTTGAAATTTTTTGTTCCACCAAAATGTCCAGTGTTTCAATTTTTCATCCTAAAACAGGATGAAAATGAACATTGAAGTATTGTGATTTTATCAGGATGGAAATTCTGCTTTCCGAAGAGTTCTGATGCTGACCTTCAGTTGTACAGTGCTTTGAGATCTACGGAGGAAAATTCTGGAAAAACGCAAAATATTTCTGCTGCTTATTTTACTTATTATCGATAAATATAGTTCATTCCCTAGGAGGAATTCAGACGCTGTTTTAGCTAATGGGACCTGAGGAAGTCAACTAGTCACGGAGGCTGAATTCTTGAGCTGGTTGAAATTTTTTAACAGATTGAAAGTTCATAGACATTTAATGTTTTTCTTGGAAAAATTTCACTTTTTTTTTCTTTTCTTTTTTTCTTATTGTACCTTCTAGTGAAAGGTTCTAGTGGAGAAACTCTGTGTGTGGGGGGGGGGGGGGGGAGAGTGGTCTCATCTGCTCTTAATCTACCAGTTACTCTTGAAGGTATTTTGCGCCAAAAAAATTAAAAATCCTGCGCACAATGTTTTATTTGTTAATAAATAAATGCAGCGGCTGCAGCATGGCAGTGGGGAAGCAAATAATGGCTGTGTGTGGACAACCCTACTATCCCAGGGGTCTCATTCCTAGAGGCATGAATCCCCATCCCCGGCGTGTCTCTCCCAGCTGAGATCTCTGTGCACATGTGACTCTATGGTTTGTAACCCTGTTCTCTTTATATGGCTTTGTTTTGAGTGGGGATAGGCCAAAACCCAGGCCCTGGAGCTGAACCGCCTAGAACATCTTTGGGTTGCTTGAGATCCACGCCCAGATCTGGTGGCTTGAACCCATCGTTACTTATAAGTCTGTCTCTTGTAGAAGTCTACGGTTTTGTGACTCTTGCTGCATTACACTCGCTCGCCCTACCCCCCTTGCTAGAGTCCATTTGTACACATTGAAAAGGCCTGTCTTGTTCTTGGATCCCAGTGTACTCCCTTCAGAGACACCCGCAGAATTACATCAAAGAGGTTGAGGGATCCTCGACATTTAGGGACACGCTGTAGTTGACGTTTGTTATTATCCAGAGGCTGGAAATTTTAGATGCTTCCTCCCTCTCATGAACCTTTTTTTTTTTGAGTTGTGCCCATAAACACAGCTTAACCAGGTCTCTGGCTGAGTCGACAAGTTCTGGTGACTTGCCTGTGAGCCCCAGTCGGGATGTGAATGCAGGACCGTGTATGTGCTGCAGTCTGTAATGACTCCACATCCTTGCGGCATATTAAATATATCATAACATTCCTGCATGGCGTGTGCACCAAGGTTAAAACGTCTATGCAGATGAAACATAGCAGACAGCACTCTAAATAGGTCTAGTCACGGTCACTTTCAATAGCGAGTGTGACCAAACATATGCCTCTCTCAATACTGTCTACACTAAGGTTCACACTAGGCACAACCTGCAAGCTACGCAAGCACTCGTTATTGAATTGGGAAAGGGATAAATGGATTCTGCTGACTCTTTTGGGGCAGGTGGCTCATTACCCCACTCAGAAATGATGGAGGTGGAAATGGTTGGCTGGGAAGAGAAGATCTAGGGTGTGAGCAGAGCAGAGCTGAAAGAGGAACTTGAGGATGAGCCAGGGCTGGAGAGAGAGTATGAGCTGAACTTTGGTCATTGTTAATTTCTTAATAAAGCCAGACTCCAGTCTGGGGTGACTTTTTGACTCTGAACAGTGAGTGGAGTTTGATTTAGAGCAAGCTGTGAGAAGCACCTGTTCTCAACCACTCACGAGGGAGGAAAGGAGCCTGCAAAGTGGCTATCAAGGATGCCTGGCATAGTTCCTGTACTGGCAGCAAACGGAAGAGCTTTCAGTGAAGGTTCCCCAAATATGCAATTAATTGTGGCTTAATAAACTTTTATTGTATAATAAACAACAAACTGATTCATGAAAACATATTTATCAAGGATTTACAGCTAGGTAATGAATTTGTAGCTCAGTTTGCTTCTATTAGACTTATTTGCATAGCAGTTAAACCTCAATCAATAATATGCTTTTAATAATCACTATGTTTAAGTGGTATTTCAACAATGCACTGTAATTAGGCCAGGAAGTCTGCAGTAATTCTTTAGATTTAATATACTTTGGAGTTCGTATTCGCGTCTCAATCCCTATGCATGCACCCCATTAATGTTAATTAAGTACATCCCAATCAAGTTGAGAATAAACTCACTTCTGTATATTATGTCAACAACTATCAAATGGTTATTTGGAGAGAAGTCGCTCAGGGTTCCAGTAATGGATATTGACTGCCTGTCTTCTACTGTTTCAAATATTCTCGGGTCACAAGTAACAAAGAGGCATGACCATCTCAGGGATGTGTGAACAGCATGAGTGGGTCTTGGTCCAGATCCTAGCAGATAGACATCCATGTCACAGAAACCATAGACTATTGCCACTACTTGCCATTCCCTACTGGCATTCTTTGCAAAAAGACCACACATTGAGTATGCCTTGGAGATGACATTCCTGTTTTGTACCTCAAAAGGGCTGTCTCCAGCTTAGGGCTAAAGAGAGTTTGCTCCGTCCCTGGGTTATGTGTGGAAAACGTCCCTCGCCAAGTCTGTCTGTTAGTTTTACAGGCTTTGAAACTCCACCTAAAGGTATTAAGTCACCGGCAGCTGTGGTTCATGACAGTGCTACGCTCTTTGGGCCCAGGACTGTAATTCCCTAGGTGTTTGTACTGCACTTAGCACAGCGGGGCCCTGAACTTGTTCAATCCTCTGGGCGCTACCACAAAATAAGGGTTGGTGGGGTATGGTGCTAAGATGACCAGGTTCGTGTAAGAGTCAGCACTGCCCTCTGCTGGATGGAATCAGAACTGCTCAACAATGTGTCATAAGCCCTAGTTTGCTGGCACCTCAGGTTGATTCTCCTTTGGCTCAAGTGGTAGGACCCTGAGTTTTCGGAGCAGGGGAAGCCCAGTTCTGTTCCCGCTGCCTGCAAAGTTCCAAGCGACTGTGACATGCAGCAGAGTGGCTGCCGTGAAGTCCTAGCTGTTCACAGGTGTGTTAGGATATGAAATAAGTGGACTGCTGGATAGGAGGACACCATGAGATGATGGACCAGCATGACCTACAGATCTGCCTATGGTAGATGAGCTATTAGGACTTAAAACAAAACAAAACAAAAAAACCTCTTAGAGCTTGGGCTTCTCAGAGTTCTACAATGGAGGCTTGCAGCTGTACCCCCTTGGGCTGTCATTTGGCCCTCCTGAGCTAAGCAGGTTTGGAGTTGGTACAGACTTGGATGAGAGAGTACTGAAGAAATCCCAGGGTGCTGTGGGTGATGGCATGCTGGGTTTTCACTCTGCCCTTCTGAGTCAATGCTGGACCAACGCCCTGGCTCAGGTTTGGGAAAGAAAGAAATGAATGGGCTGGGCTGCTGGAGGTGTACAGCCCAGGCACAGGTGAGACCTAGGACAGAGGTCCTGGCTATGCAGCTGCCATGGTAGGTTTGTGGAGGCAGCTGTTATGTCCTGGCTATTTCTATATGGGGTAATTCTACCTCCCTAAATTCCCCTGTAGCTATTGTCAGATACTGTATTTTTTTCCAGCTGCCCAGTGCTCTGTTAAAGAGCTGCATGTCTCCCCCCCCCCCACTCCCCCCCAGAGGTGGCTGCATTTCTGAGTGTGATCCCTGTCTATGCAATAGTTTGTAAAGCACTTTAGGATCCTTCTAGATGAAAGAGCCTGCAAATCTCTGTCTCTCTCTTTCTCATCCAGTCTGGCTGTCTAATCTCTCTCTGTCTAGGCAATTGTGCCTCACTCATCCCTCTGTTACCTGAGCCCCTATGACATTGCTCCTGAGATATATATTTTATTCTAGAAAATATCTCCCGCATTCCTTCCCACAAAATAGCCCCCTTCACTCCCCCACTCCCAGCTTATTAGTACAATACCTAAGGCAGGAGTGACATCGCTGGCTCTTCTCTTTGTGGAGGGGGCTGGATGTGGAAGAGTAGCTGTGCTGATGAATATTTACCATGGCGAAAGAGAGGATTCGGTGCTGAGTAGATTTTTTTTATTGTTATTATTTTTAATTCCGTAAGTCTCCTGTCATGGCCTGGAAATGCTATTGCCTGAAAAATTCGGAGAAAAGTCAGGAGAAGTGTGGATCCCTCCCTCCACCGTGATAGGAAGGAAACAATTGTGTGGGATTTAAGGTTAATTTGGGAAGCCTGTTGGAAACTTTCAGGAGGAAGGCCGGCTCCAGGCACCAGGTTACCAAGCAGGTGCTTGGGGTGGCCACTTCGGAGAGGGGCGGCACGTCCAGCTGTTCGGCGGCAATTCGGTGGTCGGTCCCTCACTCGTGCTCGGAGTGAAGGACCTCCCTCCGAATTGCCACCGGAGATCGCGGCTTTTTGTTTTTGTTTTGTTTGGGGCAGCCAAAACCCTGGAGCTGGCCCTGTTCAGGAGGAAGGCCTGGGGGTGGATAGGGGAAGGGTAGCGGTGAAGAAGGTTACCAGAGAGGGAAGGAGGATGTGGCATATTACAGTAATCGTACAGCTTAATTGCCTTTGAAACCAATGATCAGTCATTTCCCAGCCTGACAGAGACATGCTGCCCATTCAGTCTTGATCTTCAAAGCACATTTCAGTGGGAGTTCTTCACTCTTACCCTGAGTGACATGAACTGAACTAGTGATGAGCAGGAAGGGATGCAAACCAGCACTCCGGATCTGAACAGTCTGAAAACTCTGTGCAAGCTCATATCTGTAGCTCATCCCATTTGTAGTGATGGGAGAATCTCAGGAATCTCAGGGATTCACTTCAAAAACTTCACTGAACCTTGTGGATCTGCAACCTTGGCCTGGAAGGCCTACAGGACAGTTTTATTTCTGGATTCCAAATACCTCCTGCTCCCAGTGAATCTGTAGATCTTAGCAGAATGTCTTTGCTTGTGCTATTTTAGCCCATCTGGGACAAGTGCTGATAGAGAGGCAGGCAGGCAACACTATGAAAATAATGGGGCAGGGAGGGAGGAAAGGGAAGAAAGACTGTTCAAACTTATTCAGACTTTGGGAAAATCATTTCAAGACTGGGGCAAAGGTTTGGATCAATCCTTATTTGAGCTGAATGTTTTTGGCCTGCCTTCAACTGAACAGGGAGAAGAACTGGTCGTTTGGATCACTGGCAATGAGATCAAACCAGAATCCTGGATCCAAAACCTCCATGCCCTGGCAGCCCCCTAAGATCTGAGACCACTCCCTGGCTTGTACCCATCTCTGCTTTTAACACTGCCATTTTAATACTCTGTGTTACTTTATCAGGAGGGGAATGAGCCAATTGCATGAACCCTCATGACAATGGATACTTACTTATTTCACAGGGGGATTATGAGGCTTAATTTATTAGGCAAGGTTCTGATACCTTGGCTCCTGGTAGGTAGCACCTCACCCCACAAGCCAGCCCACTAAAGTCAGTGGCACTGTGTGGGTGGTGAGTCAGTGTGTATTATCCGAATATGCCTGCAAAGTGCCATGGGAACTGCAGAAGTGCAGTGTAATCATGTTGTATTGCGTTTCTTTGCCATAACCTTTTCGACTAAGCTGTTTATACAGCCGAATAGTCGTGTACAATGCACACTGATTCCTCACTAAGGGACTGAGCTAAAGCGCCTCGAAGTCAATGGAAAGATTCCCATTGATGTTGATTGGCTCATAATGCTAACTGCAATGACTGTCTCATGCTGTTAGACAGTTTTTTCAGACTGGAAACCCAGCAATGAGGCACAAAGCCCCCCTGCAAATATAAACCTGAGTTGGTGCATAAGGCAGGTTGTGAGTGGCAGGAGTCCAGATCTGCAAACTCTGAGAAAGACACGGCAAAGAGGGGAATCTGCTGCCTTGGCCGGAGATCAGCAGAGATTTTCCTGACCAGGTTGCTTTACATAAAAGGGGAGACTCTGGCCTGGGGTTTGACGAGGGAGGAAAACAGCAGCTCCCACAACAACAAAAGCCACAGTGCTGCTGTAATCAGAAAACCGGCTGTAAAAACCACCTGGTGGTGTTCTGTGTCTGTTTCCTCCCAGCGACTTTCAGAGCCACTCTGCTCCATTTACTACTCCAAAACAATCTCTCCACCCGTCACGATTATGTCTTAGGCTCTGGAAACCTAGCAAGATCTCTGTCAACCTCTGACCCGCGCTAAAGATTCCACAGTCAGGGCAGCTGAGTTGATGATGCATGAGCCATATTAGACTCCAGTTCACTGCCTCATGCATTTGTTCTGCAGTTTACAGGCCCCCAAACTTACTTTGTCATTATAGCGTGTAGTTCCAAAGGGCTCAGACACGCAGGGCTGTGATGTGTTGAGCAAAAAGGGCTGTTCTTATGCAGTGACTTTTCTCACCCATAGTGGCAATTTCACGCATTTCCCCCTCATTCTCCTAGTCCCCGGGTAATTAAATGAACAGGTCAGCTATGAAAAAAGAGTGGTCATGCTTTGAATTGTAATGGAACGCTCTGAAATTAATCTGGGGGAAGGAGCTCAGTGGTGCGGCATGAGTGTTGATAAGCCGGTCTCAGAGATCAGCCCAGACAGGTAGGGCTGATCCATGAAATGACAGCTTTGCTGAGCCGTTGCAACCTCGTTGCTCCACCCAATGAGGAGGCTTCCTTGCCTGACCACCACTCAAGAGGGGATTTCTAATCGGCTGCACGCAGGTGTAGACAGGGAGCTGTGAAAGGCTTTGAAATGCCTTGCCCTGAGATACATTAGAATTCCTTCAGCATTGCAGCCGCGATGGGCACTTGGTCATCAGTTGCATTAAACATCGGGTCAGTCCTTTCTCTGTCTTCTTTCTTTGTCTGTAATTCTGCATCTAATGGCAGTGATTAGTCAGTGTCCAAGAAGGGATGAGTAGGCTCCTGGCTCAGCCCTGCTCTCTGACTGATCCACTCCACAAGGGGGATGGAAAGGTCATTAGCAGAGGGCTGGTTATCGATCGGGAGAACTGAGAAAAGGGGGTTCAGAGGTTTATCTCAGCACCTAGCCTTAGTGATGATGCCGGAGGAAGGAGAAAAATAGGTTTGCAGCAGGCTCGGAGAATCCAGAGGCACCAACGTGCCATGGATACCAAGGACAAATGCTTATTGATTCGGGAGTTTTTTCCTGAAGCAGGTATCAATTATGGCTTTGAATGGCAGGGCCAAAATGTCAGAAATACCCAAGCCTGGGTTTTTTAGCCACCTGAGGGTTTCGCATAAAGTTGCCACTACAAACTCACCATGTCCCTATAGCAAAAGTGGGCCACAGATACCCATTAGGGAGCCAACAACTGGAAGGTTTTGTTTACATAGCAATACGTGGAAGAGCGCTAATATCCTGACTGGTTATGTGGGCGCTTGATGCCCCAAGGGAAATCTATGGAGACTGGGACAGCTAAGGAGAGGCAGTGTTGTCTAGTGGGTAGATTCTGTTCCCAGCTCTGCCACTGACCTGCTGTGTGACCTTGGGCAAGTCACTTCACCTCTCTCTGCCTCAGTTCCCCACCCGCCATTTCTCTCTTATCTAATTAGGCTGCACGCTCATCAGGGCAGGGACGGTCTCTCACTATGTGTATGTACAACATCTAGCATGGCGCAGATTTCATCTCGGCTGGGGCAAGTAGGTGCTACTGCAGTATAAATAATAATGAATAAAGGAGGGGTCTCTGGAAGGTTCAGGCGCTGCTGGCCCTCTGTGAATGGTGACCTCTTTTCACGCTGGTAGCAAGGAGTCCTCCTCGGCTTTGCCCACTGTCTCCCTGCATGCCTTTGAAGCCTCACTGAAGCTTTCTTCACCTCATCTACAACACTGCTACCATATCACACCTCCCTGCTTGCTGGGGGATGTAAGAAGCACACCGCAAATTACTTAGGGCAAGTCTACACTACAAAATGAAGTCGATGTAGGTTACGTCAGCGGACAGCCACCGCAGTAATTGAATCGGTTTTACACGTCCACACTACGCGCCGTGTGTCGGCAAGGAGTGCTGGCACCGATTTAACTGCCCGTGTGGGGCATTGTGGGATGGTTTCTGAAAGGCAGCACCAGTCGATGTCAGCAACGCAGCGTCTACACTGACGTGGCGTCAACCTAACTGCATCGACCTAAGCGCTACACCGCTCGTGGAAATTGAGTTAAGTTGGTGTCATGGGAGAGGTACATCGGGGGGAGTGACATTTTAGTGTAGACGCTGACAGGGTTACGTCGACATAAGCTGCCTTACATCAACCTAGCTCTGTAGTGTAGACAGGGCTTAGTCATTTCATTTTTAGCTATTACATGACTCTTTCTTTCCTTCCTCCCTCTTTCTTTCCCCCCTTTTCTTCCCCTTCACTTTCACTAGTTGAGGTTTCAGGGAGGCAGGGGATGAGAACACTGGAGGGCTATTCCAGATGGACCTTGGTTCGGAAGGGGAGAACGGCATGGAAATGAAGAAGAACAAAAGTTTGAATCAATCTTCGTTATCAACGCCCCCCTCCCCCCAACAAGGATTTGGTTCAAACCGATGTGCAAAGTTTGAGCCTGTTGGTTTGATCCCAACCTGTACCCCATCCCCTGTTTGTGTGTGTAGGAGAGAAGAAGGAGGTGAGCAGAGAGGCGTGAGAAAGGGCGTGAAGGGGTAGAAAGGGTGAGCCTTTCCCCTTGGAAACAATGAGCTGGAGACCCAAGAGGCTCCCCACAAGAGCGGCTGTGGCATGCAGGGTCCTGTAGGAAAAACAAATAACCCATGTCTGTAGAAATAAAAGCCAAATCCAACCCAGAATGCACTGCAAGCAAAGAAGCCTGGTGCGTTGGGTCGTTCCTTGGCTGGGGCGGGGGGAGGAAAACGATCCGGAGCTGGGTCAATTACTTGATCAGTTCTTCCTTGGCGTTGGCTTTAATTAAGTTGTGCAGCAGATAAATTAGAGCCGTCGGGCCAGGAGGGAACCTGAGATGGGTGCTAAGGAGGAGGGGAGAGCAGCAGGAACCAAGGAGAGGAGGGGGGGAAGAGCGCTGGACCTGAGGAGCTCAGTCTGGTTAGAGGAGGGGACAGACGCGTTCGCAAGGTGGGGTTGTTCGATGGGCCGCCAGGCTGTAGAGTCGCGAGGCCCCCGCTCCCGTCAGTCACACCTCACGGCCTGTTAAATGCGGTCTGACTGGGTGCTCCATCACAGCTGCACCAGCGCGGTGTCGGGAAGAGGGATGAGATTATTGGCTGTGTCACCGGGGCTGATAAATCACAGCCTCTGAAACTCAGCTCCTCGGCGGGCTGCCTGGGGGATGCATGATCAAAGCTCAGCACAGAGGGCACCACCTGCTTGCTCCTCTCACTGCCTTCCAGCCCAGGACCATCCTGTTGCCTCTCTGCCTGCCGTCTGTCTGCCCGTTCCTCTCTCTGCATCCGTCTGTCTGAGCCACTTTATCTAACCCACTGTGCTGCTGTCTTGGCAGTTGCTGTAATGCCTGAGCCGGGCAGACTGGTTCTGTGGAGTGCGAGGATCAAATTCCACAGGTCCGGTGGTCCATGGGTCAGCATGTATGCTCCAGGCAGTACGCCTCCCTTGTTCCACAGCGGTCTCCCACCAGTCTCAGTTGGCGGGGCACGGGAGTTACACAGAGCTCAAAGGTAGGATGTGGCCTCTGAGTAGGCACCAAGGACAACGTTTTTAAACGTGATTGCCTCAAGATGGGCCGCTGATTCCAACGAGACACCTAAATAAAAGTGGCCTGGTTTCCAGGGGTACTCAGAAGCGCAAACACTAATGAACTCTCTTTAGTCCCCCCTCCATCGCAGATAGCTCAGTAATGCCTTTATGTTATAGATGGGGAAACTGAGGCATGGATAGTATTATGCATTTGTGTTTACATTGGCCCTGACTCTCTAGGAGCCCTGTGGTGCTAGGTGCTGCACATAGTCATGCTAAGAGTCAGCCCTGCTTGACAGGTAGCACGGGAAGAGAAGCTAATGCACAGAGTGAGGAAGTGACTTGACCAAGGTCACGCAGTAAGCTAGTGATGGAGCTGGGAAGAGAACCCAGCTCTTGTGAGACACAGACCAGTGCTCTGTCCATTGGACCACACAACCTCTTGTGCAAAGCTGTGCAAAAAGTTGGACCCCCAGAGCTCTTGATCTGGTTCTGAAAAAGCTTTCCTTCCACCCTGAAAATGATAGAGCGAACCCCTCCACCTCACCTGGTGATTATCCCCTCCTGTGAGGCTGGTGTGACCTTCAGCGCCAGATGGATAATACTGTGGGCGTGAAGGAGGCAAGCACCAGAAGAACTGTTTTCAATAAGCCTTCGCCCTCCTGATTTATACAGGGGAGAGAGCAATGCTGATGCACATTACCGCTCATAGATTATCTTCATTCCGGCTGCAGTCAGCCAGAGAGGAGAGGTAAACGGAAGCTCTCCGGTACCCTATCTGTCACCTTCCCTCCAGCAGCTGCTGCTGCAGACCAGTCTCTTCCAAGGGAGGCTTTGCCACTCCATCAAACACTGCAAAAAAAGTCATATTCTGAAAACAAGTTCATGTATCTCTCAAGTGCTCATCCTGGCTAGTTCCCTCCTGAAGCCTCCTGGCAGTATTGGGAGGAGGACTGGGCCTGGATCGGGCTCTGTCCGTCCTCCTTGCACAAGGCCAGGGCATTAGGGACAGGATGCAGCTGGAGATGAGAAAATAATGATGGTTGTGATGAGAGGTTCTGATTACAGCTGGGGACTGAGCGCCAGGACTCCTGGGTTCTATTCCCAGCTCTGGGAGGGAAATGTGATATAACAGTCAGAGCGCAGGACTGGGAACCAGGTCTCCTGGGACCAATTTTAATTTTTCCCGTTGACGTTCTCTTCAACTTTTCCAAGCCTCAGTTTCCTGAACTGGGATTAATAAAAAGTGAGGCTTAATCTGTTTGTTTGCAAAGTGCTTTGAAATCCTCTGATGGAAGAGCAAAGTGTTTTCAGGATTCAAGGCACAAAAATAGACAATGACTCGGAAGCCTAGAGGACATTTGGAGTCTCAGTGGGACTAGATATGTCACTGCAGCAATTCTTGCTCATGTGCCAGGATTCAACTGATGGCTAAGCTTGGGGTTCAGAATTGCTTTTTGTCCAGGAAACAATGATGGAACCCTTGAGGAATTCTGTCTTTCTTTGGAGCATCAAGGGGCTTGTCATAAACATACAGCTAAGGGTAGCATAAAATCCCTCCTTACCTGTAAAGGGTTAAGAAGCTCAGATAACCTGGTTGGCACCTGACCAGAAGGACTGATGAGGAAAGAAGATACTTTCAAATCTGGGGAGTGGGGGGAAAGGCTTTGTTTGGTGCTGTGTGGGTGTTCTCTCCGGAGACAAAGGGAGAGACCAAGCAAGTAATCCAGCTCCCACTGAAATGATACATCTAATATTACAGAAATAGTGAGTAATAGCAAGGAAATGTGTTAGAGTATTTTTTGTTTTAGCTTGTGAATTTTCCCTGTGCTAAGAGGAAGGTTTATTCCTGTTGGGTTTTTTTGTAACTTTAAAGTTTTTACTAGAGGGGAAATCCTCTGTGTTTTGAATCTTTTGTTACCCTGTAAAGTTATCGTCCATCCTGATTTTACAGAGGTGATTCTTTTATCTTTAAATAAATACTTCTTTTAAGAACTTGATTGATTTTTCATTGTTCTTAAAATCCAAGGGTTTGGGTCTGTGTTCACCTGTATCAATTGTCGAGGATATTATTCTCAAGCCTTCCCCAGGAAAGTGGGTGTAGGACTTGGGGGAATATTTTGGGGGAATAGGACTCCAAGTGGTCCTTTCCCTGATTCTTTGTCTAAATCACTTGGTGGTGGCAGCATACTGTTCAAGGACAAGGTGGAACTTGTGCCTTGGAAAAGTTTTTAACCTAAGCTGGTAAAAATAAGCTAAGGAGGTCTTTCATGCGGGTCCCCACATCCGTACCCCAGAGTTCAGAGTGGGGAAGGAACCCTGACAGGGCTTAATTCTGTTCCCACTGGAGCCATATGGAAAACTCCCATTGATTTCACTGGGGCAGCACAAAGTCCTTCAGTGTCAGGATCAGGTGGGAATGCAACAGGACTGGGGGATAGTTTTTCTTCTTCCAAATGTCATCTTGAAGAAATCCACATCTCTCCAACCTTTGCCACCTGCTGCCTGCTCAACCCCACACACTGCCTTGGAGAGCATGGGGCATGAATTATGAGCCCCTTCCCCTCCTTATGGGGGTGGGATCAAACTCATAAGTAGAGAACTATGGCTCTGCTACTGCATATGGGGGCGTGCGGGATAAGATACGAGCAGAAATGGCATGGGGCACAGAGGCAGAGAAAAATTAAAACCAACCTTCAAATAATTCAAGAAAACCACTCTCCCTGCGGGTACTTCCCTTTGGAAGTGATAATGCTGACTGGGTCTGTATTTAATTTTAATTTCCTGGGTTTTTTAAACTCTGCTTTAGATCTCCATATATATTTTATCAGCAGTATTTAAAATGTACCTAATAGACCAGGCATAATAAGTTTATTTAGTGTGTGACCAAAGCAATGTGTGTGCAGAGAGTACAAAGTGCAACTCTGCAGGGTCCCAATGCTTTAGCTTTGCAACGTTTTCGTTAGGATGTGGGCCTGAACCAAATCCCGGGATCCAAATGAGGCTGGGCTTTGGGGAAGTTCCAACTCCATACACAGATCTGGATTTTGCAAGTGACCTCTGTCTTCAGCATAGGCCAGACCAACAGCCTGTTTTTCAATAGCCCAGATCTTGGAGGGTTCAAAATCTCCTTGTAGCCTGTGCCACAAGCCAAGCAAAGTGTCAATGCCTGAAGAGCAGCAATCCACTGAAGAGCAGTGGTAGGGTGTCTCATTCCAAATTGAAGCCATTCCCATCACTATGAAACAGTCACCTGTTATGAACTATTGCATTGGATAGCACAGTAATTGGTATCCCGCCCCTCAGCTGCGAGGGCTTCGTTTCAAAAGGAGGCTTCGGTCGAATTGTTCGGGGGATGCGTTCAAAGTTAACAACGAATGCAAAGCTCAAAGTTCCAGATCGAGAGTTGGGGGTGGGGGGAAGAGGGGGAACAGGTTGGACAAAACAATTCCCTTCACTAGTTTGTCAGTAAAACGAGCATGACTTAACGTACAAAAAGCATGCACAAATTGATGTTTTCCAGTATTTTTCAATATGAGCATTGATGGTTTTGCTGAACATGTCGCAAGAAGTGACATTTGTGGACACATAGTGGAAAATCTAAAATGGCAAAGATTCCCAATGCAAATTTCAGCAACGTGCCAGTTCTGAACGCTGTGCAGCAGCCTCTCCCAGCTGCTAAAAAACACAGCATGGTGCAGACTGCGTCACCAGGACTGGTGCCCGAGTTATTTCAATAGGAGAGACGTCCTTGTGGTTAGTTTAGCTTTGTTGCGGAAAGATGCAGCACTCAAGTCTGACATGTTTGGCAACTTGCAAGTGAAAATTCACAGAACAAAGGGTGCCGATTTCACACGGGCCTTGCTGTAAATGTGCTTTGGCTGCTGTGCACAGGTAATTTACACGTTGTCAGGACAATTATTGGTGTCAAACTAACAACAACCGTTTGTAAATTGAATTTTAAATCTATCCCAGAGGCCCACGTGAGAGTTTGAGTAGTTGGAGAAAGCACACAGCCTTCAGGTGCTGCTCATCACTAGCTATGTAGTCCCAGGAGTATACATAGAAGGCTGGTTAAGGTCGGGGTTGGGACTCTGGAAATCTGGGTTTAATTCTTGGTCCTGCCACCAAACTCTCTTTGTGACCTTGGGTGCATCAGTTCACGTCTCTGTGCCTCAGTTTCCCTTCCCATGCTTTTTCTGTCTTGTGCATTAGACTGTGCTCTCTTTAGGGCAGGGCCAGTCGGGTGCTGTGTATGGGCTGCACCTAGCGCAGTGGGGCTGTGATCCAAGTTGGAGCCCTGAGGCGCAGCCATCATCCAAATGAATAAACAGTTGCACGTTGTGGGGCGCTGAGCTGAACTGTGTCCTGTTGCCCGAGTGCTGTGACTCGTCCCGGGTAATCTCCCGCTCTGAATTGTTTTAATGCCTTCATAAAATGTGTTTTAACAACATGAAGCTAGTTTGGCTAAGGCCGCCTTGTGCAATTACATTCCCTAGTTATCATAACCCTGCAGCAGAGACCCTTGCTTTTCCCAGCCCATTTTTCATAACCTCTGTAAATATGGTTTAATAATCAATTGGCATATTATTAACGCACAATAATGGGCTCAGTAAATCGAAGTTCAATCTTTACTTGAGACACTCTCAGTAAATATTGACTGTTCCTCAGAATTATGGCAAAGCCCTGAGCTGTCTGTTCCAATGGGAAATAGATCCATTTTTTAATACTAATTATTGATTTTCAGCAAGCAGGCTGCCTTGAGGCGTCTGTTTGTTTCCCTCCTCCCCTCTTGGTGAAGTGACGGACCGTCTTGACTGCTAGATTTCCCCTTTGTTCAAGATGGACAAACTAGTGGAGTTCTGCAAATCTCTCAAATTACCTTGAGGAGTTTGCAGAATCAGTTCCAATTCATCAATCTTTTCCTTCCCCACTCCCTTTAATAAGCAGTGATGTCAAGAGTGATTGGGGAGGCAGTCTGATCTAATGAGTACAGCACCGGGATGTCTCTCTATCCGGGGTTCTGTTCCCATGTCTGCCAGTAGTCTAATGGGTGACCTTGGGCAAGTCACTTCATCTCTCTGGGTCTTCGCTGGAAGCTGGGGGAAGGGTGGTCTCGATTAGAGAAAACAAGGTAGTTTGTAGTTTTCCCACAAGTTGGCCGGTCAAGTTAAACCCTACAGAGGAGCCAAGGCTTCACCTTGTCCTGCTAACTCATGTGAAAACTACACGCTGCCTTGCCTTGCCTCCACTAGGCTTTTATCGCTAGTTAAGAACACCCCTTTTTTTTCCCCTACTCAAGACTAGGCTTCTGTGCTTCAGTTTCTCCCCCTGTAACCCGGAGTTGATACTGATCATCGTATGTAAAGCACTTTGAGATCTACTGATTAAAAGTGCTATATGAAAAAGCCTATTTTCCTCTCTCAGGGGAAGCCTGCGCTGTGTAATAGGGCCACAGCTGACACAAGTCGGGTTGCCTTCAGACCTGCCTACGGGTTAGGTTTTTGTCTTGAGACACAAACTTTGTTTTTCTCAGCCTGCAGTTGCAAAAGTAACATGGCACAGGGTGAATGCTAGAAATGGCTTCTGTTCATGCTGTTTCTGAGCCTGAGACCTATTGTTATCCCTAATCACGGAAAATGAGGAACTATATAATTTTCTTTGTGTGTGTGTATGTACTCTCCTTTTCTGCTAACGAGACTTTGCAGACAGGGATGCAGGGAGCAGCAAAGGTGAAACTTCCAGGCTTTTAGTTTTCCTCCATTGGGTCCCGTTTGTGTGTACATACGAACACATATATGCTGTGGGGCTTTTTTTTTCTTTCTTTCTTTCTTTCTTAGGATTCTCCCCTCTTCCTCACTCCGCTGTTCTTTTCTGGGTCTCTTGATGGGCACATGAAACCATTACACTCCTATTGAAACTGAACATTCAACCATATGATTTTTGGAGTGGATTCAGAATTAGGCAAACTGAGTTCCCACACCTTGGATTTTTATTACTAGTGCCTTGCGTTGATATAGCATGTGCAGGCCTAGGCATGGCTACACTTGCAGATGTAGAGCGCTGTGAGTTAAACCAGCCTTCGGAGAGCGCAGTAGGGAAAGCGCTGCAGTCTGTCTACACTGACAGCTGGCCACATTAGCAGCTCTTGCAACGGTCACAGAGAGCAGTGCATTGTGGTAGCTATCCCAGCATGCAAGTGGCTGCAACGTGCTGGGGGTGGGTGGGGTGGAGTGTGACAGGGAGTGTGTTGTGTGTATGTGGGGGGAGAGAGAGTGGGGTTTTGGGGGGCTGAGAGCATGTCAGCATGCTGTCTTGTAAGTTCAGACAGTAGCAGATCTCCCTCCCTCCCCCCCCCCCCCCCCGCTCACACACACAGCATTCCACACTAATGGTTTGCATGCCGGCTGTCAGAAACGGAGCTTGGAAAGGGCATTTCCGCATTCCTACAGGAGTTCAAAACAATGACAAGAGTGGCCACTTGACTTAAGGGGGTTATGGGATGTTTCCGGAGGCCGATCAGAGCGCAGTAACCCAACGCCTCGTTCACACTGATGCAAATTCATGGATTTAAATCATAGAAGAGACCAGGGGAAGATTCACAAATTTGAAAAGTTTCTACAAACCGCAAACCTGCAAAAAAACTTCAAACTCTGCTAGCTTCCTCAGTCCCTAGTATTAAAAAAAAACCCACCAACAACAATAGACCCAGCTGAAAAAGCTGGGAGTTACTCATATCCCATGGCAAATAGAATTAGGCCTTACATTCCATTCCTGGCTCTGCCACAGCTTTATTGTCTGATTCTGGGCAAGTCATGGCCCTGCTCCGTGCCTCAGTTTCCCCACCTGTGAAACAGGGATGATCTTCCCCACCTCGCAGCCGTGTTGGGACTACGTTGATATCGGTGAAGTGCTTTCAGATCCTGGCTGTTTACGAGTCTGGTCCTGCTGTTGTCTCCAGGCTCAGGATGGAGGATTCTTTCATCCGCCTGGGTGACAGCAGGCCGTTAAGAAGGTGCCAGTTTAATTTCTTCGCCTAATTGCTGATAAGAGCAAAAATAGGTTTGCTTGGTCATTCGGCGAAGGCGCCTGCCAATTCTCATTTTCCTGCTGTCCTGTGACCTGCCCGTGTGAGGCCTGATTGGAAATGACATTCACTTCTCCCCCTCTGTCCCTAGATGACATGCTGCTTGCATCTTCACATGGGTGAGCCATCCTCCAGCATCTCCGGGGTGACATGCTTCCAACTCCATGGCTACCTACTCATTGACTCACTGGGGAAACACTGTCCCCCCTAATTGCATAAAGCTCCTCTTTCCCTGTCCGGGCTCTCCTCTCTCTGTCTCACAGAGTGAGCTCTTTAATTAGAGCCTGTATTTTGCATCCTAATTTAGCTACATTTCCCAATGAGTTAGGCCAGTTACTGCCCTCTCTGTTGTTTATGGCTCCAGGCATGGAGATCTCCAATACCGGGAGCTCCTGAGCAAGGTAATTTAACATGGATCGCTTCACTCTAAAGATCTCTGACTTATGCTCCGTGCTTTGTCAATATCAAAAAGGTTTCCCCTCTCCCCCGCACGCCCTGCTCAGACTGTCTGGTGCTTAATCTCACTTGTGATGCCTCTTAGGGATAAATTGTTTTGAACGTCCTTCGTGGGTACCATCTTTGAATGAGGCTGATGGAGTTAAGTACAGGGGTGAGGGCAGGTTTCTGGTCAGAGTTGATCGTAGCTGGGATGCTATGCCCCAGCGACAAAAGGAGAGTTCTCTTAAACTCCTGCCAGCTGGCTACATGTAACCGGATCCTTAGGCTCTGAGCAGTTGAGCTGGTACAGAGGGGACGGGTTCTAACATTGCCAGGGAGATGACAGTTGAGTTGACTGTGTTGTAGTCTCTCGCTCTGGAAGCTAAGAATTGATGGCACTATCAGTTTGGTTTGTTTGTTTGGATGGATTGCCTTGGAGGAGTAAGTCTGTCAAACACCCTCTTCTCCTCCTGAAATTTTTAGAAGAAAAATGTCAACAAAAATGAGAGGGAAAAAATCCCCAGGAAAAATAAAATCATTCCCCAACCAGCTGTATTTGCATTAGGGTGACCAGATGTCCCGATTTTATAGGGACAGTCCCAATTTGGGGGGCTTTTTCTTATATAGGCTGCTATTACCCCCACCCCCGTCCTGATTTTTCACATTTGCTGTCTGATCACCCTAATTTGCACAGGCCTCAAAATCCCAGCTCCCCCGAAGGACGCATATAATTATTGGTTTTTAGAGGAGCTCAGTGTTATTCAATGGAAGTGCTTCTTCAGGGATGATGGACTCTTAAAGCTCTGGGACGGTGCGGGTAGATAGCATCACATATCATATATCTGGAGTCTCCCCAGCGTGGCTGTGATGTGCTTTAAAGACTCTAAACTAATTCCAGGGCTGTGGGTTTTTCCATCCGCCCACAGTTAGGGGAGGACTGCGCCATGGCTCATTGAGATGTGAGTCCATTGGCACGACTGGCTGTCTATGTATATTTATGTAGAATACCTCGCGTCCCTAGAAGGTGCTGTTGCTTGTTATTTTGACTGATTACAGGAGAGTGACTGCACCACAATAGCGGCAGCCACTCATTAGCTTTGGCATAGCAAGAGAGAAATCATCAGCTCATTCTGTCCACATCCGCCCCTGGAGGCGAATAGTCAACAAGAATTGATCCTGGCTAATGAGAACCCAGCCCAATGCTGCTGCCATTAGCACTCTTAGAATTTTAAATAGTTAATTATTACAAAAGGCAGAGAGGAGGTAGCTGTGGATGTGAGTCTGGGCTGTTGGGAGTGTTGTTGTGTGTGTCTGGTGTGTATGTGATGGTCAGTGTGTATGTGCTGCTCTGAGTTTGTGTGTGTGTCGGAGCAGCATGGCGGGGGTACTCCTGTTTGGGGCGTGTTGCTGTAAGCAAATGTTTGCAGAGAACACACAAATCAGGGCATTGGTAAATATCGAAGAGGACAGGTCACTGCTACCGAATGATCTGGATGGCCTGGTAAACTGGTCGCAAGCAAACTCTGCATTTCCATACAGCTAAATATCAGTGTGTGCATCTCAGAACAAAGAAGTTAGGCCGTGCTTACAGGATGGGGGACTCTGTCCTGGGAAGCCGTGACTCTGAAAAAGACTGGGAGTCCCGGTGGTTAATCAGCTGAACATGAGCTCCCGGTACAAAGCCGTGGGTGGGCGGTGCTGTGACTGAATGTCTGCCTGTGTGATGCTGGGGGAAATACAATATTTCCATGTAGTTTAAAAATTGCATCGGGAAGCACGTCCTGCCCCACACCATGGGTGATAGACACTAATGGGCCTCCACACTGGCAGGTTTGGCAAAGGGCATAAAGAGTCAGTGAGCCTGGAGGTGCTCTGTGCAGGTCTGACTGAGGCTCAGGGGCAGGGAGCTGGAAGCTCCTTCAAATGCTTAAAGGGGGAATATAAGCAAACTTGCAAAGGAGACTGGGCGCGAGGGTGTATTTCTTTGGCAGCTGGCCTCCCGGAAGCTGTGGTGGGAATATTTTTCCCTTCGGAGTTGCTGCCGTTTGGAAACGTTTTGGCCAGCAGCTTTTGCTGTGTCTTTACAGTCACCATCTCTGCTGAATCATCGCATGGCAGCAAAAGGAAAGCGAGCGTTTCCATGCATTGTACACCGTGCGGTTAGAGGAATGTCTATGCAAAATACAAATCCTAATTTAACCCCCCCACACACACACACACACACAATTCTCCCTTCTTACACCTCACCCCCACACCTCCCAAAATACCAAATCACCATAATTAAAAATTGACTCCAATGGGCAAGCAGACACAGTAATTGATTGTGGCCTTTTATCCTCGTGGCCACACGTATCTAACCTTTAGATTCAAATATCAAGCACTGGTTGGACAGAAAAGTGCAAGCAGGGAAGAGGGAAGTGGTCCCCATTGAGACGAGAATGTGTAGAGCCTGAGTTTCAACATGCCTCATGTCCTGCCAGGACGAATGCCATTGGATGATACTGAGTTCCTGTAAAGACAACCACCTTTGTATTTTTGTACCTGAACGATACACCCTGGGATTTTAGGTGTTCTACAATTGGATTGTAGGATTAGCCCTGATCTGGGACACCTCCCCTTCCTGATTTCCTCTGGAAATGTGACCCTCAACCGCAGCATCCCACGGCATCACCCTAACAGTTCAGACTCCAGAGGTGGGCCAGAAAAAGGCTTAACCGTATGCTAAGCAGGTGGAGTGACTCAGCAGAAACAGAGAAACAAACAAATTCAACAGCAGCCACCAAGATCTTTCCCTCAGGGAAGAGCATGGCTAAATAGAGATCAAAATCCCTCATTAACACAAGAATAAAAGAAAAATAAAGAGAAAACATCTCGGCTCTGGGTCCTAGAGCTCTGGCACTATGTATGTTCCCCAAAACGTTGTCTCCTAAGCAGACACACTTACAGTCTTTCCTCTGAGCATCTCCGCAAGACAGGGAAGGAGGCAGCTGAGCTCAAGTTAACCCCTTGTTCATGGGTAACGAAGTCGTGCTCCTTGTCTCTCTCACACCCGCTCCCCTTTTCAGTTTTGTAATCCCATATTTTACTTTTTATATACTCCTTAAAGTACTTACCCCGTCATCTTGACTGCAGAGAACATACAAGAATATTGCGGGACCTTGTGCAATGGAAACATATTGTGACTTGGTGAATAACAGCCAATTTCAGATGGACTGGACCTGTGAGGCCAACTAGCCCACCCCCGGTGATTCAGCTTGGTTCTCCAGTGCTTTTGATTTTAATATCGGGTGACCATATGTCTCGTTTTGGCCTGGACAGTCCCATTTTAAGCCCTGTCCTGGCTGTCCCGACTTTTTGTCAAAAAAGGGGAGTGCTACCACTAGTGGAGTGTGGAGGAACGTGCGGAGTGAGGGGGGGCAAGCGGCAAAGCCAGCCTTGTGCAGGAGGGAGGGCTTGGGAGGTGGGCGGCAAGGGGATGGCCCCACGCTGGGGGGCTTGGACCGGCCCCATCGGGGGGAAGGAGTCCTTGAGCTGTCTCCACGTGGGTGGGAGGCAGGAAGCACTGGGGTTGGCTGAGTGGTGAAGAGGAGGGGGCCCTCAGCCCGGCCCGTGGGTGTCCCATTTTCCATTTGGGAAAATATTCTCACCCTATTTTAATGCCATGTTTAAAGAATCTTTCTTGAATAAGTCCACTGAGGATTCAAGAAAAGTGCAGGAGAAGACTTGGGGTAGAGGGTCAAAATGTAAAGAGGAAATGAGAATGTTCAGAGCAATGGAGTCAAAGTGATACTCAACAATTGACGGGGAGGGTTTGGCATTTTTCGAACATGGGTTACGTAGGTTTAAGCCCCAACAAGGTTACTATGTAAGATCAGCTCTGGTTTTTAGAACAAACCCATTGAACTTTCAGCGTGAAAACAGGATGAACAATTTGGGCCCCAGATTGAGATGGAGAAGAGAAAATAGCAGTAAATGGGGCATCTTGGAATGAGAGAGAGACTTTCCAAATAACTCCCTGCTGCAGGATTTTGAATTTTGAAAGCCTCCTTTCATTTCTACTAGGCACCAGTTCAAAATCACAATATTTGGGTCTAGATTTTTAGCACCCCAAAAGCCAAGGAGTTCGGATCCAGCGTTTTGGTTCAGCTGAGGAGTCAGACATACGGCCTGTTTGCAACATATGGATCCAGAACTGGATTCAGATAGATCACCTTGAAGTCTGGAGCGTTTTGACTTTGGTGGTTTGGATCATGTCTGCAGCTGCTTTCCCGATCCAAGCCCCCTGCAATCTTGTAGGATTTGGGGACGAGTGACACTTGTGGCCATCAGATGGGGACTTTTTGAGCTGCTGGGAATTTCTCTGCCTTTTGTCTTTCACCTTCGGGAATCACGGATCACAGTGACAGCAGAGTCGTGTACGAGTGCAAAGTAAACAATGTTGTGTGTGGGTGTGATGACAGGTTTCTTTTGTCCATAATGTATTCCTCCCCAGAGTGCACTGGGGTTATGCATTTAATTTGTTGTGCAATTGGCAGCTTTAGAAATACTTAAGCATCCAGCTATCTTTGCCTAAAAATAAATTTGAAAAGGAAACAGTTTTCTGGAAGGAGTGAGGTGAGGGGGGCGGGGGGCTGGCAGGGAGGCAATTAATTGTCCTTACCATAAGTGAAAGCATAGAGCCTTTATGATAGATAGACCTTTCTTAATATGGTGCTAGATATTTTTGTCTCTCTCTCTTCCCACTCTTCGGCAGCACCCTAATTTGAATCCCTGTCACTCTCTTCTTTGTTGAAACAGGATTTCCACTTCTCCCTTGCGTGAGGGGCAGGAGAAATTGCCCCAAGAATGCCCACGGCCATTCCCATGGTATTTTCTGACTGTAGTAATATTATTCTGCATTTCCCTGGTGCCTTTCTTTGGAGGTACAGATGTTGGGGCAGATTTATGCCTTTCCCTGCTCTCTTTGAGCCTCCAGAGTGAAAACCATCCACACCTCCCCCGTTCTGGGGAGATCCCAGAAGGCATAGAGGCAGGATAGCTAGGTTTAATACTGCCTCCCTGCAGCCCCGGTGAAGAGAGGCCATGCCAGTAGCATGCTGTGCTCTGACTTGTCTCCAGTGGGAGATGGCCCCTCGGGGAACCCATGTCCAGCAGCCCCCGGGCTGGGTTTAGTGTGAAGCTGTAAGTGGTTGTCTAGCTGCCCTCGTCCTCTGCACCGACCAACCCTCAGTGACCATAGAGTATTTGCTGTATTGTCTGATGCACTGAAAATGTTACAGATGGGTGAACTGAGGACGGGGGGGGGGGGGGGGGTGTCAAGGCAATGCCCAAGACCACAGTGAACCCAGTGGCAGAGCTGGGAAAAGAACTTGGCAGCCCTGTCACCCAGCCCTCTGCTGTAAGCAGTAGAAAATTGACAGGAGAAAAGAATGGAGGCAGGTGAGTGCTGTGAGGAGGAAAGGGGCAGCTCTATGTTTCATATAAGTGGTGCCAAATCTCACAGTGTTTGAGCTTTTTTCCCCCTTAGACAAGCTCCCAGAGTCATGTTGTTTCATGAGAATCTCAGCTTTAGTTATTTAAAAAAAAAATCTAGCCTTAATAGCTGTGGAGAGGAAGGATGGTGGTTAGGACAGATTAGCCTAGGACTTGGATTCAAGTCCTCGTTCCGCCACAGACTTTCTGTTTGACCTTGGGCAAGTCACTTAGCCTGTGACTCAATCCCCCATCAGTGTGCCCAAGGATTCAGAATGCCATGGAATTCCTACAGCCTCTGTGATGTCACTGTGGCCTCCGACTTTGGGCACCTGTATTTCTGGGAGCCGTGGACCTGATTTTCTGAGGTTATGAGCCCCATCTTTTCCCATTGGCTTGAACTAGCATTCCAGATGCTCAGCTCCTCTCAGAATCAGGTCCTTGGCATCTCCTGTTAGGCACCCAAAATCGGAGGCATCCAAAATCTCTGGCCACTTGAGAAAAGTAATGCCTGTGTTGGTAGCAACAAAGCTACACCCGGCCTTACTTATGTTAGGGAGGTTTCCATAGTCATGCAAAACACTGGGCCCCAGAACATATAGCGTCTGTTCTCCTACTTGGCTGGTCACCAATTTACCACGTCCTCATCCAGACTTACTATCTCACAATGCTGAAGCGGTTCCCGAATCACTGCATGCATCTGTTTGGCAGATGTCTGGGGGCGAAGAACTTCTGTTTCAGATCCTATAGTAGTTCTAAGCTAAAAACCCTCTGAGCCAAGGGCCTGGGCCCCTAGAAAGATTGAATTCCCCATCCCTGCCTTGCAAGGGAGCAGAGAATCTGTCTGGCAAGACAGGTTCATTAACAAATTAATAGAATAATCAGCAGGGCTTTGTGTGCATTTTGGAGATAAAAAAACTGGTAACAGCATTCTTTGACTCTTTAATGGGCTGATAAGAGCTAACTATCTGTACCATGGCTGGGCTAATCGGAGAGATAACAGAGGTTAAATCAATTGCTGGGCTCTGGTGAGGGCATTCGCTGAGGGAGCTGCTTTCTGGGGAGGCAGAGGATGGAGGACGGTGGTTTTGAATATGATAAAAAGAAAGGAAGCAAACAAAACCCGTCTCTATAGATATTTCTAGCTTCACCATGCAAAGCCCACCAGGACTTTGTCCATGGCCTGCACCTGGGAGAAGTTTTATGGAGTTGCAGAATCACTGGCATGGGCCTTCCACTCCTGCTCTCAGTCCTGACCTGCCTGCACCCCTTTCTGCCTTTGCACTTCAATCCAGAGCTGCAGCACCTTCCTGCTAGTCTAGTCCTGAGCTCCCCACATCCATCTGTACATTGCCCTGGATTTCCAACCAGCAGTACCGCCTGCTCTTCTCACACTGGGCTCACACTAGCTCAGTCCTGATCTGCAGCACCCCTTCCAAATGCACCGGACCCTTGCGCACAAGTGGAGGCACTGAGGCAGTGAGAGATTAAAGGCCTTCCCCAGGCCACACAGCAAGTCTATGGCAGAGCCAGAACTGAACCCAGATCTCCGGAGTCTCTGTCCAGTGCCTTAAGCCTTGTCTGCATATAAAAGCCTTGCAAGGATAGCTATTCCACAGAACGCTCCTCGTGTAGACAGTTACAGCAGCAAAATAACCTTTTTTGCCAACACAGCATATTCTGGTTCATCGAGCAAAATAAACTATACCAGCAAAAGCAACTAAGGTTTTTGCTGGCACAGTTCTGTTGTTAAAAACACAGACACCTATCCCCATACCCTGTCCTTGACCATGAGAGTACCTGCTTCTCGCCGCTAGTCCATGCAAATGAAATGGTGTATCATCCTCACCCGCTGCCGTCCGGAGAGAAAAGCATGGCAGGCATGCCTCTCCAGCAAAGCACACGTGGGAAGCTGGGCATGAACTTCTCATAGTTCAGGGCTTCCTAGAACATCTGTCCTGCATATTGCTCTGCCGTGATGATTCCTGTGGGCTCAGTGATCACTCCAGCCAGATCCTCAAAGGGATTCCATCAAAGTCCCACTGGTATAGGTGCCTAACTCCAGAGGGAGTTAGGCACCTGAATACCTTTTGAGGTATTGTCTGTTTTGTTCTGGAGTGTATCATCACACCAAAGGATGCTGCAGGTCAGGACTGAACTACGATGGAAGAGTTATCGGTGGGCAGCCCAGTGTGAGAATAGCAGCAGGTGCTGCCGGTGGGGAATCCAGTGCAAAGCAGTGATCTGGGTTCAGTTTATGACTCTAGATTCCCTGTTTGGGAAGATCGACCCTCAAAGGCACAGTCTTGAGGACCACAGCTCCTGTACAGGCCGTAAGGCTTTGAAAAGACATTGAGAACGAGCGGAAGAAAAACACCGTCGGGGCTCGAGTGCAAAGGGCCTGCATGTGTCTGTGCCTGAAGGGCTATTAACTTGTACAATATTTTCTTTGCTAAAGAGAGAACGTTGTCAGGCGGCTTTCAAGTGATGTGTGAAAGTGACTCTATTAAGACGTTCTGGGGAAGCCTGCAGTCAGGCCCGCCTCTCCTCCAAACCTCTTCAGCTTCCCTTTGAAAGGAGCCTCCACCACCTTGATCCGCCCCCTCCACTAGCAAACGCACTCCCAGTATTAACTGCAAGTTCCTCTGGTGTGAGGAGCGAGGGGAGGAGGCAGCGGGCAGAGTGGGAGTGCCAAGGATACCGGGTTTGGCAGTTAATTGCACGAGTCTGACTGAAGGGGAAGACAAGTGAGGAGGAGATGTCGCAGGCAGTGGAAGTTTTCTTAGGAGGTGCAGCTGCAGGCCAGGACTGGGGCAAGCTTAGTGGAGGAGACTACAAATGAGACTAAATGTTCCCTTATTAAAAAGAAGGATGGGCAGGTGGTAAAAATACTGCCTCGATACTCGAGATCTGGGGTTCAAAGTCTGACTGTACCACAGGCGTACCTCTGGCAAGTCACTTCATCAATGTGTATTTCAGTTTCCCATCTGGTACTCAGAGATGAAGATAACACTTGCCTATTTAGCCTTACTCACATTGGTCTTGCCTTCACTAGGAAAAAAAGAACATAACATAAGAATGGCCCTACTGGGTCAGACCAGGTCCATCTAGCCCAGTATCCTGTCTTCCGACAGTGGCCAGTGCCAGGTGTTTCAGAGGGAATGAACAGAACACGTAATCGTCAAGTGATCCATCCCCCTGTTGCTCATTCCCAGCTTCTGGCAAACAGAGGCCAGGGACACCATCCCTGTCCATCCTGGCTAATAGCCATTGATGGACCTATCCTCCATGAATTTATCTAGTTCTTTTTAGAACCCTGTTGTGATCCTGGCCTTCACAAAATCCTCTGGCAAGGAGTTCCACTGGTTGGCTGTGCGCTGTGTGAAGGTGTGGTCTTACCCTGTGTGAACGAGCATGTGATAAAACCCTCATGGAGGTCAGGCAGTTTGTATTTTTCACACACGTGAGCAAGTCGAGGTAAACATTTTGGGGGCGGGGTCCCAGAGAGCACTTTGCTGAAATCCCTTGCAAGTAGTTCCATTTATTTCAATGAGGCTGTCTGCAGAGTGAGATGCTACATGACCTGAGTAATGGTGATCAAAAGCTGGCTTTTAATTGCGGGCGCTCTCAAGGCCATTGATCACGATGGTCCCTTCTTGCTTTAAAAGTCTGTGAGTCCGCCTTGTCGGCTATGTCTTCCCTGCCGAAAAAGGTGTTGTTTTACAGTGAGATAATTAACACGAGTTAGCTCTCTTACTGTAAAAAATTAAACAGAACCATCTTTAATGGCAGCGAAGACATAACCTTACACTGTGGTTGTACAGCACCTTGCACAATCAGGCTCCGATCTTGGTTAGGGCCTCTAGGCACTACTGTAAGAGAAATAATAATAATGGAGTTAGAAATACCTGAGCATTGAAATCTCATCTGATTGGCTGCTGTAGCACTGTGACATCATAATATACATAGAACTTAAATAGCTTTGTCCTCTCATTTTGCACAATGGCATGTGGCAACATCACGGTAGAGCTGGGAACACTTGCATGCAAAGCCCTTGCTCTCTATCTATTGATGGAGGGGGCAATACTGGGGAAGGCTGTAGTAAGTTTAACAGGGGTTTTTCCTCCCAAATTACAGGTAGCCAGCTCCTAACAACTGGGCCTCTTTTGTCTTAGGCCGCACTGAAAGGGGGAAAAAAGGGCTCTTACTCAGGTTAAATAAGCCGTGAAGACATGACAGTTCAGGTTAGTAGCTTGAATGAAAGCCTATAGACCAGCCTGGGGGTTGAAATAGGATGATCAGATGTCCCGATTTTATAGGGACAATCCCACTCCTGATATTCGAGGCTTTGTCTTATATAGGCATCTATTACCCCCCTGCCCCCATCCCAATTTTTCATACTTACGATCTGGTCACTCTAGATTGAACTCAAGCTACAAACACAACTAAGAAAGCCAACTCTCTTCTGTCTTTGCTGCTGTTTTAAGCAAAGATAGCAACACACCTTCCCTCCTCCTTCCCCCTCTCCTCCGCATAGACATACCCTTAGTCTTAGGGGAAAGAGCAATAAACTAAAACAAGTCATGTTCACGGTAAGGCTTCCAGTGGGGTCCAGCAGCAAGAGCAGGACAGGACATATGCAACCCTCTGAGCCACTCATGAATCTTTTTTTTTTCTCTTTTGCAGTTGTTGGAGGAATTAATTAATTCTTAATAAACTAATTAATATTTTGCACTTCTATCACATCTTTCATCCAAGAATCTCAAAGCTCTTTACAGATATTAATGAAAACTGAGAAAGCCCCTTGCGAGGGCAGGCGAGGGATTATTATTCATTTTGCAAAATAGGTAAACTGAGGCACATAGCGCTTTGCCCAAGGTCAGTGACTGAGCTGGGAATAGAATCCCAGAGTCCCACTACCTTGCTTCAACTGCTAAATGTTGCTCCCCCTCTCCTTTCCTGGTGTTTAGCTGTCAATCCCCAATGACAGGCAGGACTCCAGCCGCCTGGAAGAGAACGGGACCATTAATAAAACATCAAAACCATTAGAATCTAAAGAGCCAAACAGAAATGGGAGATAAAGGAGATCACATACTCGGGCTCCCTGGAGTCCCCCAAAGAGACGCTTGTGCCCTGGAGGTGTATTAACTTGTGGAAGTGACTTTTAGGAGGCGCTTGTGGGGGGGTGGGAAAAAAAGAAAGAAAAAGAAGAGGCCCAGGGATATAGAAGTAGAGTCTGGATTTTTACAAGGGCAAGGTAGCGTGAAGCAGTCACATTATACACAGACAGGCAACATGTGCTCCTCCTCTCCCACAGTGGAAGATGCCCAAATCTCTGCACAACCTTCATTTGCCAATGAACTCCCCTGCCCTACCCTGCCGCACGCCTACACCCTACTGTGCGTTAGAATCAGCAGGTCCCTGTTGCCAGGACATTTGGGACAGTTATGGGGAATCGACTGTTACGTCTCTCTCGGCACTCCATTAGTTCCTTTTGCAGAGAGAGAGAGCGAGAGAGAGAGCTCTGGAGCACGATTTTCCACCACCCTGCACCCTCTGCCATCGTTTACACCCGTGGAAAGTGAACGTGAACCTCTACCTGATCGGAATGGTGACGTTTCACACTCACTTTGCATGTGGGTGGATGAATGAGAGCAGGAAGGGTTGTGAGTCTGTGCCCGCACACATACAGACAGAGTAACAGAGAAACCAGATGCTGGGACTGTTTCTGAGTAAAAGCAATAAGTTCTCACTTCCAGGAATGCAGTGGGCCCCATCGTCTAGCGGTTATAGCAAAAGACAGATAATCAGCGACCCTAGCTCTGACACTGTCTCACCTCTCTGTGCCTTAGTTTACTGGTTTATAAAATGGGGATAATAATGCTAACCTACCTCCTCTTACTATAGAAAACTACTGCAGGTCTATAAAATAATAGCCCAAGGTACTCTCCTGCTGCATTGTTTTGGCGCATGAATCTAGAATACAACAGTACTTTTTTTTTATAAAGTCCTGAGATTGATTAATTAATGTTTGTAAAACACTTTGGACTGCTATTGTGCCTTCCCTCAAAGGATTATGACTGTAGATTCTCATCAAGTGAAAGATCTAATAAATGCCAATTACTGAACTTTGCAAATTGCCAGGTAATAATAATAATGCTGATTAATAATGCTTCTGGCTTCTGATGCTGATCTCAGACTGGTGGCAATGGGCTATTACTCTGTTGACTTAAACTGAATTTACTCGTGACTTACATCAATGGTGAGCAGGCTAAGAATCAGGCTCATGATATCTTTGGCCCAAAGATCGCCAAATTCTAACACACCCCGTAAAACCCTTGTGAATTTGTAAACAGGCAAACAATTAAAAAAAGCAAGGAGAATGCATTGCGAAATGCACTTCGTTCGTACCCTTGACAAGTGTAATTTGGTTTTAATTATTTATGATACTTCATAGCCTGCTAGTAAATGTGCTGTAGTATATTTTGTAAAACTAATGAAGTCTTAGTAATATGAGACCTACCTCGAGCCGTCTGCTGAGCAGTGGGGAGAGATGGGTATGGATTTTGTGAAGTTCTGTCGAATTATTCATTACAGATTGGATCTCGGTTGCAATGGTGCCGTTTTTCACCCGGCACCAATAGGAACTGGAACCCAGAACGTTAGTCCGGTTGAAACTGCTATAGGTTGGTTAGAAAAACAACTCATCCTTTGAACCTAGTGATGGGAAAGACCTTCAAAGACAGGGAGTTTGGGTCCAGATAAGCATCTGTATATTTGGAAGTTACTTATTCGAGCTTCTTTCTAACCTGTTGGGTCTGCAGAATTGCACAGGGGGGTTTCTCAGATGCTAGAGGCTTTTTTTGGTCAGATTTCCCAGGGCTGATCTCAAATATAGAGGTTGAATGAGAAAGGGAGAATGGAGGGAAGAGTATATAACAAGGGGGAAAGGGATAGCTCAGTGGTTTGAGCATTGGCCTGCTAAACCCAGGGTTGTGAGTTCAATCCTTGAGGGGGCCATTTAGGAATCTGGGGCAAAAATCTGTCTGGAGATTGGTCCTTCTTTGAGCAGGGGGTCAGACTAGATGATCTCCTGAGGTCCCTTCCAACCCTGATATTCTATGATTCTAAGGGTTTTTTCCCATTTAAGTGCCAGAGGAGGCCAGCCAACCCCATTTGATTATCAGGCCTAGCTGGGAAGGGGTCAGATGACTCCTATGAAGGGCTAAGAGTGCTGTGTTGAGGGGGAGCTGTGGCCGAGTTTCAAGGGAAAATGTCTCTGGGGCTATGTCTACAGTATGCAGTTTTTAGCAACATGGCTGTGTCACTACAGTGTTCTCCTGCTGACAAAAAAAGTCCCACCCCAACGAGCAGCGCTAGCTCTGTTGGCAGGAGAGCGCTCCTGATGACAAAGCGCTGTTCACGGCAGTGCTTGGCGTCGGCAAAATGTTTGTCTTTCAGGGCGTTGTTTTTTTTTTAACACCTCTGAAAGACAAAAGTTTTGTCGTTCAGTTGCCAGTGTAGACATAGCCTGGGGAGCTGCAGCCTGTGTTGGTCAGGGGAATAGCTGTGGTTGGGTGGTACCTTGTGAGTGTCATGTTTGAGGGGAAAAACTGCTCCCTGGAGGAAGGGCTTGAGCAGACTGTGTGTGGCATTAGCCCTTCTGGGCTGGGGGAGATGGGCCAGTAGCCTACAGAGGGGAAAATGATCACACTTTGTCCAAAAAGAATTCCCATTCAAGATTTGGGTGAGGTCTGATCAATACTGGTTCCTAGGGTAGGTACAACTGTAAAGTTACCCATAATTCCTTGCAAATGACTCCTCATGCCTAGGAGGAGAGCACCTTCTTTTGGGATCTGAAAGGCATTCAATCTCCGTGCCTGTTTAAGCTTCCCTTATTTGCTGCTCCAGCCACCCTAACCTTGTAGGACACCCACCAGGAGGCAAGGTCACGAGAGATCTTGGGGCTAACTCGGCAGAGGAAAAGAGAGAGCCCAACCGTGGCATGGTGGGAGTTCTGATCAACAGAGCTGAGTGCTGCAAACTCGTCTCATTGCAGACACTCGGATTTCAGTGAAGCTGCTTCTCGAACGGCTGGTGCAGGCCGACAGCCTCCCAGGGACCCTGAGCTGCTGACATTTTAGTAACCATGGATGGATCTGCCGCGTGGGCATGCTCAGAGCAGCATGGGGCGTTGCACGGAAACCTAAATTTAAATGTTAAAAAGCTTTTATTCATTACCAGTGGCATTTTTCCCCCCCATTTGTCACTTGGAGCAGAGCTGTGACTCTTTTAATATCAAACAAATAATAAGCTCCCTCTAAAGTGATTTTTCTGACAAGGAGCTCAATATATTAAACTTTATCTATATTTTAATAGCCAATTTCACACCAAACTGCCTTCTTAATAATGTATTTACCACCTGGGGATATTATTCCAACCCATCTGGAAAGAATTGGAAATTAACTGTCCCTAAACTGAGTCTGTGTGTGCTTTAGATGCAGTGGAGATAACAGCAGTGTCATTCCTAGGGGAAGTGGGGGAGGAAGCTCATAATGCAGCGAGTGAAATGTCACCAGCAAAGGCAATAGTTGGTGGGGAAAGGAGTTGGTCGTCTTTAGCAATTCAAAGCCCACCCCAGCCTACGTCATCCTTGTTCAGCAGCAAGAGGCATAGTCAATGGGGCCCCCTTCAGATAGTTCTTTCAAGCGCCAAGGGTTTGCATTGCCAGGGATTGAGCATGGAGCCAGGACTCAGGCAATCTGGGTCCTATTCCACACACTGACACTAACTCATTGTGTGACTCCAAACAAGTGGCTTCCTGTCTCTCTCTGCCTCAGCTTTCTCGTCTGTAACATAGGGATGGTATGTACCTGCATTTGAAAAGCACTTCGACAGCTAGGAAGGAGAAACCCTAAAGCACAGAAAATTATTTTCCCTTATCTTCTTCCATCGTATCTAATCTAAATATATTCGATCACACATCACATCTAATCTAGTCTAATCCTCTGGCTAATCTAAATCAGTCTCTTCTAATCTAGTGTAATCTAATCCCCCATTCTCTCATCTATAATTATGTAATCTCAATCTATTTAATCTAAACCTGTTTGATCTCATTTTTCCTTGTTATTTATTTACTATTTATCATGTGGTGGTGATGCCGCAAGACCAATCACTCTGTGCCCTATTGTGCTAGGTGCTGTACAAGCACACTGTAAATGAAGAGTTTGCAATCTAAAGTAATCTATCTACCTAGTCTGTCTAATCTATCTCTCTCTATACACATCAAAGTGAAAATGAAGTTCAGCAGAGCGGGCAGTTTCTCAGAGAGACAATATTAAAGGTGCAACAGCAAACTATCCCCATGCGAAGGACAGATAAGAATAGGAAGAGGCCAATATGGAGGAGCTCTTTAGTGACCTGGAAATCAGGAGGGAATCCTACAAAAAATGGAAAGATGAACAAATTGCTAAGGAGGAGTGCAAAAAAAAGCACAAACGGGTCAGAGGCTAAAGAACAAAATGAGTTACTCTTAGCAAGGGACATAAAAGGCAATATGAAGAGGTTCTATAAATACCTCAGGAGCATGAGAAAGATGAAGGAAATTGTAGGCCCTCTACTCAGCAGGAAAACAGAGCCAATAGTGGATGACATCAAGAAGGCGGAGATGTTAAATGCCTATTGTGCTTCAGTCTTCACTGAAAAGTTCAGTTGTGACCAGATACTTAACACAATTAATATTGACAACAAAGGGAGAGGAACACAAGCCAAAAGAGGGAAAGAACAGGTTAAAGAATTATATGTAGATGTACTGAAGTCGGCAGAGCTGATGAAATTCGTGCTAGCGTATTTAAGGAACTAGCTGAAGCAATCTCGGAACCGATGGCAATTATTTTAGAGAACTCCTGGAGGATCGGTGAGGTCCCAGAGGACTAGAGAAGGGCAAACACAGCCTCTATCTTTAACGGTGGGAGCAAGAACCTTGGAAATTATAGATGAGTCAGCATAACTTTGATAACTGGACAAATAGTGGAACGAATTATTGAACTATAAGTTTGTAAGCACCTAGAGTATAATAGGGTTATAAGTAATGGCCAACATGGAGTTGTCAAGAACAAATCATGCCCCACCAACCTAATTTCCTTCGTTGACAGGGTTACTGGCCTCGAGGATAGTGCGGAAGTGTTAGACATGATATATCTTGATTTTTAGTAAGACTGTTGACACTGCCCCACATAACATTTTCACAATTACTATAAAGGGGGGCCAAAACTGGTTGAAAGACTGTACTCAAAAAGTAGTTATCAATGGTTCACCGTCAAAAGGGGAACATATCTAATGGGATCCCACAGGAGTCAGTCCTGGATCTGGTACTAGTCAATATTTTCATTAATGACTTGGATACTGGAGTGAAGAGTATGCTTATAAAATTTTCAGATGACCCCAAGCTGGGAGAGGTTACAAGCACTTTGGAGGTCAGGATTAGAATTCAAAACAACCTTGACATATTGAAGAATTGGTCTGAAATCAACAAGATGAAATTCAGTAAAGACGAGTGCAAAGTACTACACTTAGGAAGGAAAAAACAAACACATAACTAACTACAAAAAAGGGTTTATAACTGGCTAGGCAGTGGTAATGCAAAAAAGCCTCTGGGCATTACAGTGGATCAGAAACTGAATGAGTCAACAATGTGAAGCAGTTGCAAAGAAGGCTAATATCATTCTACTGTGTACGAACAGGAGTGTCGCAAGACATAGGAGGTAATTGTCCCACTCTACTTGTCACTGGGGAGGCCTCAGATGGAGTATCGTGGCCAGTTCTGGGTGCCAGACTTCAGGAAAGATGTGGAGAAATTGGAGAGTCCAGAGGAGAGCAACAAAAATGATAAAAGGTTTAGAAAATTTGACCTCTGAGGAAAGGTTAAAAGAACTGGGCATGTTTAGCCTTGATAAAAGAAGATTGAAGGGGGGACCTGATAAGTTTTCAGATGTGTTAAGGGCATTATAAAGAGGATGGTGATCGATTGTTCTCTGTGTCCCCTGCAAGTAAGACAAGTAGTAATCGGTTTACTCTGCAGCCAGGGAGATTTAAGTTAGATATTAGGCAAAGACTGTCTAACTATAGGGATAATTAAGTTCTGGAACAGGCTTCCAAGGGAGGTTTGGAATCCCCAACATTGGAGGATTTAAAGAACACATTGAGCAAAGATCTGCCAGGCGTGGTCCAGGTTTGCTTGGTCCTGCCTCAACGCAGGAGCTGGACTAGCTAATTTGTGAGGTCCCTTCCAGCCTGACGCTTCTATGATTCGACCTTTTTAACTTAATCTAATTGAATCTAAGTCTATTCAGTTTATTTCATTTATTCATGAAATACCAGTCACTGCAGTATCTAGATTTTGAATGAACATCAGACCCCCCACATTGCATGAGACACCGACCCCGTGGCTAGGCCAAATCAGAGGTGAGACAATAATTTAGTCTCTTCCTTCCGTTTGACTAATTGTCCACCAGAGGTTCCTGATTTTTTCAGTTGCATTTGCTCTTCGGAGTTGCTTTGCCAGACCTGTCTGCGAATGATTCTTGCTCTGTGGACCATTGGTGAGCAGTTTGCTGCATGTATTTGGTACTTCACAGCATTCTAGCTGTTCTAGATAGCTCTGTTTCGGTGCCCCATTCCCATGGCTTTGGTCTGTTCCATCTAGCTGTGCTGGCTGAGCGCAAACTCTTTAGTGTTTGGATTTGGAGGTGAATATTCTTGTTCAACGTTACTTTTTCATTAACGTTCCCTGCGGTTTGATTAAAAATTCACCATATCCGGGAACGTTCCTGTGAGAGATCTCCTTTGCTAGAACAAGCAAGCAAATTCCACTGTTTTGTTTGCAGGACATCTTGGCAAGAGGCCGTAGGGGTAGGTAGGCCTCTCATTTCATCTGACAGGGACCTGGGGTAGTGGTGGTGATGGTGCGGGGCCAGGAGGTTGTTCGGTTTTTGTTTTTTTCCTCTGCAGCTTGGGGCATGGGTTTCTTGCTAGGATCCTCTGGGTCTGTCTCATCAAATCAATTCCCTTCCATTGCAGGGCCTCGGGCCTTGGCGCTCCTTGGTCCCTGCTGCTCTCCGCCTGTGGCACACAATAATTTGATCTCTGGAGGGCTGTAATACCTTAGGTTAACCTGGGTATTGGGCTCAATACAGGAGAAACTGGAGAGGGTTTGTGGGCGGGCTTGTGATTACAGGCGGTCTGGCTAGATGATCTGGGGGTCCCTTCCGGCCTTAAACTCTATGACTCTGACTATTGTCCCATGCAAACCCTACTTAGGTCTTTTTGGGGATGGAAGGAGAGTGATGGGTCTAGACTGTCCCAGCCCAGCAAGTGGGTGGGAGCAAGAGGACCTCGGCTCTACCCCACCCATCATAGGCTGGGATAGGTGGCTGGGCATGCAGGAAAGAGTTGTCTGCTCCATAAAAAAAGATATAATACTTACTACCCAGCCACAGCAGGCAGGCAGCAGGTGAGGAAATCATACCTCTATGAGTCACAGTTCCTTCTCTGGCCTGTTCCCGGGGCAATGTAGCCATGCACTCCCCAACCCCCACGTCCTCAGAGCACTTGGTAAAGTCACAGCCTAGCCCATTGCAATCTCCAGTGGGCCATTCCAGAGCCTGGTAGTGAGGGTAGTAGCATGCCACAGCCTGTGCCAGTCCTCCTGGTGGCATTGGGCACCCATAATCAGAGGCCACCTTTGCAAATGTCCCTGCGACAGCCAAGGCTCTCCAGAGGAAGAAGCAGCACTGGAGAATGGGGGAGGAGAAAGAGATTGTCCCCTCCTGCTGGGAGAGGGGTCTAGGAATCACTCTACCCCGCTAGTCCATCTGCCTACGAGTTACAAAGACAGGAACGTGCTGGGGTCTGTGGCTCTTTCAGAGACTCCCGCATGTTGGGGTGTGTTTGTGTGGAGAAGGCAAGGAGTAATCGCTGTCTCTGCAGGTCGCGGGGATCCACAGTCCCCAATTAATCAGCTAACTAGGAGACTAAGTGTGGCAGGCAAGTCAAGGAGGAGCGGGGTAAGAAGGCTGCTTCAAGCCTGCGGTGGGAGGAGGAAGAGAACACTGACGGTTACCTGGGGACCCTGAGACACCAGAATCCCTAACTTAATCCGACAGATAACAGGAGCAAGTCGTAGGAAATGCAGAACCATAGGAGCTGGCCCCGGCGGACCCCTGTGCTGTGACTGAGATAATAAACTATATAAAAATCTGTCACCGTGCGATAAGTGATGAATTAGAATCAATTATATGTTTAAAATAATAGACATCCCCCTGGCGTTCCCCTTCCAGAAGCGTGATGGCTCCTGACGAGGATCGGCAGCTTTGAGAAAGGGCTGGCTGGCTGGCACCCTTGTCGCCTGAGCCGGCTGGGCCAGGAAGCCTCGCACAGGCAGGGTCGCAGAGCAGGGAGTTCAGGGAGCCAACAGAAATCAAAACTGGCAGCGGAACCGGTGTTTTTTAGCTGGCATGTCCTCCCACCAGACACACGCGGCGTGCATGCCGCTAACATGTGCATGCAGCCAGAGTGTGCCCAGCCCCTGGGACATGTGTGGCACAGAGAACTCTAATCGCAGGTGGGTAAAGACGTGTAGCGCACATGTGGAGATGGAGGGAGGGTTGAGCTGCCAGTTGGGGGATGGATGGTCTTTTGGTTAAGGCACTGGCTTGGGACTGAAGAGAGCTGGGTTCACTTCCAGGCTCCCTCTGTGACCATGGGCACATCACGTCATCTCCGTGTCTTATTTCCCCTCTGATGCCCAGTCCCCCTCCCTAAGCTTCAAAGCCCGAGCTCCACCCAAGCCGCAACTGCAAAGTGCCATCTGCACAGCCATTTTTAGAGCGCTAGCCCGAATCTGTTGGCCCAGAGGTGGTACACTCCCACCAACTCTCAAATGCAGTGTAGACGTATCCTTCGAGTAATGAAAGCTAAACCAATCGGACAGTGCTAGCGCGGTTCTTTGCAACAAATAGTCCCCATTCGCTGATGTAAATCGGCCATAAATCCCTGGAAATCGATGGTGTAAAACAGATGTGGGGGGTGAATCAGGCCCAGGATTTGTTGTAAACTTGGCTTGTTTTTTTGGCGACAGACTCATTTGAAAACCGATCCTGGTCTTCATGCTTTTTGTCTGTTGTTCGTACTGAATGGCTTCACTACCCAACCACTAACTTTAAAGATTTGTGTTATGTGACTGGCCACTGCAGGCATGTGCCGCTGTTCCCCTTCCCCGATTGCATGACGGAACCTTCCTGAACAGGTGAATAAAGGATAGGGAATGATGCTCTTTTCCAGTACGGCTCTTCCACTGAATAAGCGTCAGTGCTAACACTGGAGCACATTTTCGCAAATACCAGGCGGCCATCTGAATATTCAAGAATAAAGAGTAGCCCCATGACTGAGTCATCGAATTATTTATGAAGCTGGGCTCTTTCTAAACTGTTCCGGATAACCAGACACTCATTGTATAGACTCGACACACCTGCCCCATATTTCAGGAGGGTTTTGTCATTCACCACTCCCATTCCCCTCTCTCTCTCCATTCATGCCTTCTGCTTTATAGATTCATAGATTCTAGGACTGGAAGGGACCTCGAGAGGTCATCGAGTCCAGTCCCCTGCCCGCATGGCAGGACCAAATACTGTCTAGACCATCCCTGATAGACATTTATCTAACCTACTCTTAAATATCTCCAGAGATGGAGATTCCACAACCTCCCTAGGCAATTTATTCCAGTGTTTAACCACCCTGACAGTTAGGAACTTTTTCCTAATGTCCAACCTAGACCTCCCTTGTTGCAGTTTAAGCCCATTGCTTCTTGTTCTATCCTTAGAGGCTAAGGTGAACAAGTTTTCTCCCTCCTCCTTATGACACCCTTTTAGATACCTGAAAACTGCTATCATGTCCCCTCTCAGTCTTCTCTTTTCCAAACTAAACAAACCCAGTTCTTTCAGCCTTCCTTCATAGGTCATGTTCTCAAGACCTTTAATCATTCTTGTTGCTCTTCTCTGGACCCTTTCCAATTTCTCCACATCTTTCTTGAAATGCGGTGCCCAGAACTGGACACAATACTCCAGCTGAGGCCTAACCAGAGCAGAGTAGAGCGGAAGAATGACTTCTCGTGTCTTGCTCACAACACACCTGTTAATACATCCCAGAATCATGTTTGCTTTTTTTGCAACAGCATCACACTCTTGACTCATATTTAGCTTGTGGTCCACTATAACCCCTAGATCCCTTTCTGCCGTACTCCTTCCTAGACAGTCTCTTCCCATTCTGTATGTGTGAAACTAATTTTTTAATTCCCTCCCTAGAAAAATCAGTTTCCTGTCACACGCCAGTGGGTCCCCGGCTCTGACCTTGTGGAACTCGTCCTTTTTGTGGTCCTGTATCAAAAGTTTAATTAGGAACTCACGCCTGGACTTTTTTTATTTTTAATAGCAGGAGCTCCAGCCATAAAACCCCTGGAAGTCTGTGTTAAGCAGGAGTGCTGGGACTGGCGCTAATGGAATGAAGTGAGCGGCTCACCAGTCACAGGGGGACTCTGGGAATTCCTCTTTGAGTCTTATTTACATTCGGACTAACAATAGCTCCCGAGCTCGGCTATAAATAATTTCTAGGGAAGAATTATCTAATTAAACGTACAGGAGCAAGGAAAATACTTGAACCACAAGGCTGGTGTCCTAATGAAAGTAATCACTGGATGGGGACAGCTTAGGATACAGAACTTGACGTTCTCCCCATGAAGGTGGAGAGATGGAGGGGAAATATACTTGGGGAGAATTTCCAATCAATATTTAATTGTGCGGTGCAATAAATTCCTTAGCCTTCTTTAAAAGAGAGGAGGGGCGGGGGAATGGGAGAACATTAAAAATGGATGTAATGAGTGGCCTAAGTGCCGGATTTAACCCTCAGGAGAGGAGACGGCATCTGGATTCTAAATGCCCCATTTAAATCTAGAAATGACAGTTCTTAATATACTACAGCACGGTCTAAACGGGATTAAGAACCGATTCAGTGCCGATTTCCACTCCTGCCACTGAATTCTTCATGTTTCCCCTCTGTGCCTCAGTTTCCAAATCTGTACAATTGGGATAATGATAACCCCCCAGCAGGGGAGTGGTCTGGTTTTAGTTAATGTCTGTACAGTGTTTAAAGATGAAAAGTGGCATATAAGTACTGAGTATTGTATACATAGGCGCCGGCTTCCTCCAGGCTCGGGGGATGTTCAACCTCCGAGCTCCACCACAGACTCAGCCCGCACCAGACCCCTTCCCCCCAAGTCCCCGCCACCACTCTGCAGCGCTTTTTCCCGCCCATTTCTCCCCCTCCCCCAAGTGTGCCCCATCCCTGCTCATCTACCTCCCCCCTCACCAGCGCCTCCTGCACACCACGAAACAACTGATCACGGTGGGCGGGAAGCCCTGGGAGGGACGGGGAGGAGTTGAATGGGAGGTGCTGGGGGGGAGGGGAGTAACTGGCTGCCTGTGGTGCTAAGCACCCACTAAAGTTTTTTCTGTGGGTGCTCCAGCCCTGGAGCACCCACAGAGTCAGCGCCTATGTTTGTGAAGGTATCGGTGGCCAGCAAGATGTCACAGCTGTCATGATGCCTCACACCACGGTCCACTCAGAACTTCCTGGCAATCTCAGGGATATGTTGTTATTTGTCTTGAGGTAGTACCTAGAGGCCTTCTTGTGGTAGGGAATGTACAAACATATCACCAAGGGGTCCCTGCCCCCTTACCTCACAGTCAAGGATAAGACTATAGGCAACAAGAGGAGACAACAACCAGACGGGTAGCACAAAGTCAGCTATGATCCAGCATGATGAGAGGTAGTCACAGCTTACCGGCTGACTAACCATTGACTACTTTTTGTAGGCCTAGAGCAGGAGTAATCTGAACAGGGCATGAACCCTAAACTCTCAGATTAAAAATGTGATATTCTGCTGACTGAGCTATAGATCAGATCACTGCCCTCTAAAAGCTAATGTTGCCCCTACCACTTGAGCTAACCGAGAATCTCCATTAATTCTCAAGTAGCATTGGGTCTGTCACAGAGCCGAACAGTTCTGATCCTGTCCAGCAGAGGCAGTGGCGCGCACACCCTAGACCAGGGGTCGGCAACCTTTCAGAAGTGGTGTGCCAAGTCTTCATTTATTCACTGTAATTTAAGGTTTCGCGTGCCAGTCATACATTTTACATTTACACGGGCCAGCAGATGGAACCTCAGACTGGCAGCGGGCTGAGCAGGGCCGATGGCCGGGACCCCAGGCCGGCAGCAGGCTGAGCCGGTCAGCCACTGCTGGTGTGGGGTTCTGTCCGCTGGCCCCTGCCAGCTGGGGTCCCCGCTACCAGCCCCGCCCAGCCCGCTGCCAGCCCGGGGTTCTGTCCATCCAGGCAGACCGGGCTGAGCGGGGCCAGCAGACAGAACCCCAGGCCAGCAGCAGAGTGCCACTGAAAATCAGCTCGCGTGCTGCCTTTGGCATGTGTGCCATAGGTTGCTGACCCCTGCCCTAGGCCATTGTACTAGTGGAGTTGCATTTACCGTTCAACACGTGGCATCTGCACTTTTCAGCACCCCATGTCAAATCTAGTACGTGGCTGCTGTTTTTTGTAGGCTGCATCCACTGTTTACAGACCAGCACTGCTGCCAGAGCCGTTGATGTCCTGCATGATGCCGGCATATAGATAAGGAACTGGTTGAAAGGCAGCTGTGCTCATTTCTGATTTGTTTAGAAACACCGGGGGGGCGGGCGAGAAACACCATGATTCAGACCCTCAGCTGGTATAAAACAGTGTCATTCCATAGTTTTCAGCAGCTGTCAACCCAATGGAAAGGGAAAACTGTGAGGCAAAGCCATGGGGCTAGTAAATCGTTAGAACTCCACTCAGTGGAGCCGTGCGGCTTTACTCCAGTTGAAGATCCAGTTCTCAATAGTTTCCAGTTTCTAAGAGGGTTTTATGAATAACACAACATTAAGACGTGATTCCCCAACACAGCAGTGACACAAATGCAGTCCTGGTGTCATAGCCATTGAACTAGGCACAGCATAGGGGTAATGCTGGGTGAATGCCAGGGGCATTCCTGTTCAGTTCCATATCGGACTTCCGTCCTTGTCAAAGAGCTAATTCCTTTCTCCATCCCCCGAAGAAAATACGGTGTAGATACTCTGCGATTAATCTAATCGGCCACTGGATGTCAATGTTGCTTCAGCCAATTATAGTTGTGAAAATCCATGTAACTTGCAAAGACAAGGAAAAGCCACTCTGCAGAATAGCAGGGTTGGGTGGTTGATTGTTTTTTTTTTCCCTCCTGGTGGTTGGACATTAGTATACCATGGACTGGATGCAGCCCTGGTCAGAAGTAGGTGGAATTCCCATTGAGGTCAGGTCATCCAAGGCTGGATTTGATCCCATGTGTCTACTGAACTTGACCCTGATATGGAACAGAGAAAGGTTGAGCTTCCGTTCCATGAAAAGCTGGACACGTTTGTGCTGAGAGACCATGCCCAGCCTCTTCTGGGTGGGAGCACATTGAGTTGCTCTTTACTGACCTACCCTTGACTAATGCTCAGTAAGACTGTCTTGTGTACCACAAAGATCAAATCCAAGGTTCCGAGGCTTGAGAAAGGATGATTGGAGCACAAGCCCTTAGAAAGGGAGAGCACTGGGGGCGGTTCCAGAAAGCACTGACTCCGACAAGAGAGAGAATAGGGGCACGCCAGTGAGATCTGAATTTAAAATTTGCAGCTTGGACCCATTCCTAGAACCATTCACCGGGAACCACAGGCAACAGCTACAACCTGCCGAGAGCCATAATAGAGATGAACGCCTCCCCCACCTCCCGCCTTCCTTTGAAAAATAGTTTAAATGTGATCCCCATTTTCTAATGCAGGCCGTGGCCAGGCTCCTGGAAAGCTGCACCTGCCAATCTGCATGTCCAGAGGGGTGTATTCTAGCCCAACAAGTGCAAACGCATTTGAAACTTGAGACCCTGAATTTCGATGCAAACATATTACTTTATTTTTTAAATAAACCTATATTGTAATGAAACTTAGGACTTCCCAATGAGAGCAGGGATAGAACTCAGCTCCTACTGCTTCAAGAGCTCAGGCCCCTGCCAGGCGAGCTAAAAGAGAGTGTTAGTTTGTTTGCAGCATGGGGCCTGACATACTCAGTTAAGCAGTCCTGATTCCATCCACTAGAGGCACTGTTACCCACCGGCAAACACGACAGTCCAGTTTTCTCAGAAGAAGCTGAGTGGAGGATGCAAATTGGCCTCTTCTCATACAGCAAGGTGTGGTTCCCTCCAAGTTAGGGCTGATGCATGGGAGGAGCTTGCTGCCCTTGTATGTGATTCTTCTGTGGTGAAATCAAGGACTTTGTTCCCTGGAGCAACCTTGTGCCAGCACTATAAAGGAAAGAAAATGGAATTGCGGTTTCCATCTCTTTGGAATTCTCCCCCCTCCCCTCATGTTGCTCTCATTTATGCTCATTAATATCTCGAATTGAATGATAAGCCTGGCGGAATTCATTATAAGGTAAATAAGATGCTATTAGTACCTTAGTGGCAAAAATGTGCAAGGACACAGCTGATCTAAGGTGAAAATTGCCGTATTGAGTGAAATTTAATTAGCAGATTGTGTTCTATTAGTGACTTGTACATTGAGTTCATGAAAATGAATACAAATATGATCCAGACAATCTCTTCAGAGAATGAGAGCCTCTGATAACCTAACCTCTCTTCCCTCCGCTTTACATCTGAAGAAGAAAAATAATTGATGTCCTATTCCACTACCAGAAAGGGACTTTCTGGGGTTAGGATAGATGAGCATAAAACGGATGGAGGTAGCTGTGAAAAGGCCTTTACCCTGCAGTTGGCTGAGTGGCTGATATGGTGGTGATTCTTCTATATTAGTGCAATAACAGTGAAAATCACAGAGGCCTTCCTCCTTATCCTGGTTTTCTCCTGCAGGCAGCTGGAGCTCAGAGATATGTGGGTGCAGTGGTAGCTGCTGATATCCTGCGGTAGGGGAGCAGGGGCCCTTGATGTATGAGAGCATCTACCAGAAGGAGTGGGATTTGGAGGAAGTGCAAGGGCGAGAGGGCAAGTGATATAATCCTACTCATGCGCGACTTGTCATTAGATGGCAGAAAGCTTCATTCGTGTGAGTCCATCAGTGTGCTGTAGCTGCAGGGGAATGGATCAACTCCAAGGATATCATAAATCTTTTAAAGGATTATGACTCTCTACCAAGCAGTAGCACGTGCAGCATTTCTCACCAGGGCCGTCCTAGAGACCAGAATGTACCCGTGCCCCTTTCTGGGGCTTACCCTAAGAAGCTAAATGTAGAATGGGCACTCCTAGTTCACAGCACCACATATGTGGTATAGGTGAGCCGCCTTCTTCCACATCCCTGGCCTGGGCTGTGCAACTAGCAGTCACCCCTGAGTGAGCTTTTACACCAGACCCAATAGGCCAGTAGACATTCAGACTGTTCTGTGTAACGTGGGGGTGCTGCTGTGTAACTGAGGTGCAAGGGGAAATTCTGGCTCTGTTGAAGCCAATGGCAAAACTGCGAGGGTGGCCAGGATTATACCCTCTGTGTCTTAATTCCATGCTCCCAGTGATCGGAGACTAAAGGAATCTTTATCTGTAACGTGCACTCTCAGGCGAACACTGGGCATGCTTTGTCCGTTGTCTGATATGATCTTGCGACATCTGCACCCCGCCTGGTCTTTCTCCACGCCCTTTCAATGAGATGGCTTTCGGAGATTGGGGGAGAATCTTCCAGCTCTCGTGACAGAAGTGGGGGAATCCGGTGATTTGAGAACTTCCTTCTGCTTCTGACATCTGGGCGGCCATGCAAGATTCAGTTCTCTCTGCTTCCTTTTCCGAGCAGAAGCAGAACCGTGAACTGAGTGCATAGGGAGTCATTACTCATGCAGATGATCCTCACAATTCAATCGCGCTAATTAGTAAAACGATGGAGGAAATTAGCACTATCTGCAGGTTTATTAATATTAATAAAATCACTCCACAGTTAAAAAAGAATAATAAAGTAAAAACAGAAACACAAATGCCCTGCCCAGCTAGTAACTATCAGCATAGCCCAGCCACTGATCAATGAATGGCATGTGCTTCCCTTGAGAGGCAGAATTCTCTCTTTCCCTCCTAAGGTATCTTGAGAAAAGACTGCCGTGTGTAGAGCATGGAAAGTTTTTTGTTTCCAATTCATATCTCATCCACCCTACTGTCGGGTGAACCTCAATAGTTTCAGCTCTGCGGCTTGCTTAGGCACACAAAAGACAGGATGCTTATCCGATCTGTGCTGAACCTCTGGGGTATGGTAGATGTACATGAACATCTTGTAAGTCCTGGCTCCGAAGCATGGTTTCTCCTTGCTTTTGATCTACTGTGTATGTAATGATAATAATAATTCCTCACTCCCAGTTCAGGGCTCAGTGGTTCCCAGTTCCGCCCGTAGACCTCACCTCAGGTTTCTCATCTCATTTACAGCTCTCATGTCTTACTTTGCTGGTTAAAGCACAGGATTGAGAGGCAGGATTTACGGATTCTATCCATGCGTCTCGTGTTGACTTTCTAAGTGGCCAGGGGCAAGTCATTTCGCCTCTCTGCTCCATCTGACTCAAGCTTATTGACAGAATTCATTAAAAACCATTTGCAAAGTGCCACGGGCTCAGTAAAAAAAAAAAAAATGCCAAAGAACCAAAAACTGTTGTTGTTGTTGATGTTACTGTTTCTTTTCACCCTGTCTGAGATTGGCTGGTTCCCGGTTCCTAGGTCTGACATCGGCTTTTCACATATCCTGGTTCTCAGTTCAGGGACTGGTGGCTCCTGGTTCCTACTTCTTTGTGCCCAATTTAGCTGCATGCATTTCCCAGAGCAACACAGAATCAATATGGCGAGCTCCTATGGAAGCGCTGGCTGTGGTGAGCCAATGATGGCTGAGTAGGTGACAAAGCCTGGGAATCCTAGTTAGGCATTTAAAAATTAACCCCCCCCCTCTGCCCCCGCTTTTCAAATTGCATCATTTATTGAAAAGTCGATACAATAAAAACAGTTTCCCTTAAGCTGATGAATTCTCCTGGACAATCAGAGCGGAGAACCAGGGACTCAGTAAATGGCCCTGTCGTCAGAATGTGCATTGGCTGGGAGGCTACGAACTAGGCCCTGGGCCAGATTTTGATATGGTGTAAATTGAGCCTTAATTGGCTTGTGAGTTGCTTGTTGGCTAGTTTTTGGCTTGTAGCTTGTTGCTTGGTTGGCTTGTAGCGTGTTGCTTGTTGTAGCTTGTTGCTTCTTTTTTTTTTTGATCAGCTCCCAGCAAGCAGGGGCAAGGCGGGGCAAGCAAGGGCAAGGTAGGGAGAGAGTCGGGGTGCACAGCGGGCCCACCACAGTCCCAGACTGCACGCCGCGGGATCTAGTCACATAAAGTGTTGGGTTCTTAGGGATTGGCTTGTTTTGAAATGGGATTACTTTGATTTTTGGCTTATTATGAAAGTCGGGGTGCTTATTTGCCACGTGAAAGTTGGCAGTTGTGCCATTGACTTCACTGGAGCGAGGCTGGAATTACGCGGGTGCAGCTGAGATCTCAATCTGGCCCTCTATCCGCATAGGCTGGGGAATTTACAGTGGTCCCAATCCTGTTTCCATTGAAAGCGATGGGAACGTTGCCATTGACTTCAATAGGCACAGGACCAGGCCTCATATTAACCCTGGAAAGCAGTGCTTAAACCTGGTTGTGTAGGGAAGTGCTCTTGTGGTTTCCCTGACCGTTGCTGATTGGGCGGCAAAGCAGGCTGGAGTGACAATTGGGGGTGCTCTGCATCCGGCTGGGGATAGCTAATGTGGCAGCCTGCATTTGACTTTGAGTGGTGATTGAGGAGGGCCGTGGCCTGCCAGAAGCTGTAAAGACTGTAAAGACAGCTTCATTCCAAAGCCATCCTAATTTGGCATTGAGTGCTCCACATCTGTAGTCTTCCTAATGCACATCAGTGTTACACAAATAGCCCCAACACCTTATTTTTGCTAGACCAGGATGCTGCTGCTGCTCCTGGCCCTTCCAGCCCATGCCACTTAGCTGAGATGTCTCCCAGGGCCTAGGTCTGCTTTTTGGTTCAAGGATCGTTCCAGAGCCTGGATTAGTGCCAGGGACAGGTGCCATTCTGCCGACTTCATCGCAGCCGTAGCTGCTTGCAGAAGGCTCGACTTTCCCCTTGCTTCCACACGAGCTGCCATACGGCAACTAACCTCCCCTTTCCCAGTGATGGTGGCTGCATCTTCCCGGCGGCTCATCGAGCCCGCAAGCACAGGGATGTTATAGAGATCTGTGTTCTAAAATAAGCATTGTTGTTACCGGTGAAAGCTTTGCAAGGCCTTGTCTTCACTCGCGGGGGAAAAAGTGTGTTCTTAACTCGAGTTAGCAGGTCAAGATAAACCCCAGGCTCTCCCCAGTCTTTAACTCACCCTGCTAACTCGCGAACATTACAAACCAGCTTTTCTTCTCTAGGATTTTACCTTATATTAGCTAGCTTGAGTGAAGAGCTCACCTTTTATCCGTTTCTTACTGCATTGAGAATGAATAGCGTCAGCGCAGGCTTCTTCAAAGCTGTCCAGTCCGTGAGCTTCCACTCTGACCCCGGATACCACCCACCAGAAGTTCGGCCGCTAGGGTCCATTCAGCTCTGGGCTCTGTTGTGGCTGCCGTCAAGGATTCCGGTTAGTGCTTGGCCAGTGGTTGTTTGTTTGTTATTATTTACTTGTAGAGCTGGTGGAAATATTTCATCCAAAGAAGGGGGTGAGTTGGTTTTAAGAAGGCCTTTAAAAATATGAAACTTACAGCAATCACCTACATGATCAACATTTTCCTTTTTCTTTGTGAAGATTTCTGTGATCTATTCAACCAAAAGTGTTATTGAAACCATTTTTCTAAAATCTTGTGATTACCAAATACCAGGTTTTCTTCATGAAAATAGGCTTTTTGTACACACACAAATCTGAAACCACTTCAGTAAAAGTTTGGGTTAAAAGTAGCATAGAAAATGTCACCAAAAATGGAACATGGGGCCATTTCAAACCTTGTGACAACTTCAACTTTAGAAATACTCATGAAACTATTTTCCTGTTTTTCAACCAGCTCTCTTTTTTTGGATTCCTGTGGCACCTACAGATCTCAGCTGATACAGGGTCTCCATTGTGTACAGAGTACAATGTAGTCCCTGCCCTGAAGAGCTTACTGTATGAAAGCTTAGGCTCCAAAACATCTGTTAGTCTAGAAGGTGCCACAGGTCTCTTTGTTACGTTGTATAAATGAAGGGTGGGAAGGGAAAGAGATGCACAATGAGGGGATTTGACTAGTCTAAAGTGTCACGGCAAGTCAGTGGTAGAGCTAGGATTAAAACCCAGGTTTCTTGGCTGATTGTCTTATGCCCCGTCCACTAGACCATACCGCCGTTTAGCCATGTGGATGTCTTATTCATTGCTCACAAGTCACCAAACTAGGAACAAGCTTCTTAGTAGCTCTCAGTCAGTACCAGCATAAGTGTGTTCAGACTGGTAAATTAGAGATGCATGGCTCTGTGCCATGATACCAATTCCTTGAGCCATGTAATCCCCTATTTATTATTATTTTTTAATTTAAAAATAAAACTTCCAGGGCAGTTGAATCCATGCTTCTGCTCGTAGGATCCATTATATAGCGCAGTTAGCAGAAACTCTCCTTGTTTCCTAAAAGAAAGGGTTTTTAAAGAATGTAATAATAGGGTTAGACGTAGTGATTTTCTGCTAAAGTGTAGTCTGTGATCTGAATAGTGACTATTTAAAAATAACCCTTCACCTCTTGGTGTCTCTATTCCTGGCGAGTCTTTGGCCTGGTCTACATTACCAAGTTAGGTTGACATAATGGCAGAGCTCTTGTAATGGCCCTTGTGTCTCAAAGGCAGCAGACAGGCGCTCCACTTTTGCCCTGACACTCACCGATATTAAGCAGGACACACAAGGCAGCTATAACCATTGGAATATTTTTTTTCTAACTCAGATCCAATCTAGTGAGTAAGCACCGCCAACGTCCCTTCAATCCACCGAAAGTACATTCAGCTGTCATACTGCTGTCAAGGTGGCCAGTGTATGGCTTCATGAGCCAGGGGAGCAAGGGGTCCCCCCAGAATCACAACTGGCATTTCTGGGCAAAATAACTTTTCAGACTGTAACTCTACTCAAAAGCTAGAATATGTTGACAATGCTTAAAGCATGTTACGTGAACACAGCACTTAGGACATGATCCAATTTGCATTGAAGTATCTGCTAGTTGAACTGGATATTAGGTACTTGTACTTGAATATAAAATATTATTCAGGAATACATCTGTTATTCCAGCTTTTTTTATTACTTAGAACAAGTAAGAGCCTCTGCCCTCTCTTTGCGCCTTTGTTTCGGAGGGTCAGTTTTAGTGAAGGAGGCTAAAGAGGTTTATCCTGCATTAGAAAGGAGCCTGATTCCAAAGCCTTGGATCCATGAACTTGGAGGAAGTTTGAACCAAAGCGGAACTCAATGGATCAGGCCATCTCTGCAACAGGCTGCATCAAAAATGTAGCTCAGATTGATATGGAAATTAGCGGAGGGTCATCTCTGTTTGTCAGACACCTTTGGGGGAAACTAAATGACCATATGAACGAGGGACAGACAAGGTTTCAATAAAACAAAACAGACCCACCAAAACTCAAGTCTAACCCTAAATGAATCTTTCTCATGGTAAAAAACAAGTTAAATCCTCCCTTCCCCCCATTTTTTTTTTTTTTTGCTGTGTTTTGTGCATCTCTGCTTTACCAACTGGCATCAGAGGCAGATGTACTGAAATCATGCAAGAAAGACTCTTTCAACTTCACCATAAACCACAAGTTGTGCATCTGTAGGCTTACCAGATAGCAACTGTGAAAAAATCGGAAGGGGGGAAATAGCCTATATAAGAAAAAGTCCCCAAAAACGGGACTGTCCTTTTAAAAACGGGACATCTGATCACCCTATGCATCTGCTGCTTGTATTTCTATCACACATGGGTTTGTTTAGTAGAGAGAAGGTTGGGAGATGCAGCCTGGATGTGTGATTGCTTATATCAGCACAACCACCAAAATTTCTGTGTGCTTCACCCATCACAGTTTGAATGCAGACAACTCAAAGCAGACCATCAGGAAGGAAAATGTATGGATTTTCTCTTTCCATCCTCTAGAGACCGGAAATCAAGGCCGTCAGCTTCCCTCAGTTCTCAGGCATTCCTGCGCGCTAGCTGTTCAAACAGCAAACTTACACTTGGGCCGAGCACTCCTGGAATTTAAACTGCCCTCGAGTCAGTGAGATGTTTGAAAGGCTTGTGTTTGTTAGCTAGTTTCCTTGTTTCTCTCTAGAGACTCTGTGTGTATGTGTGTAGGAGAGAAAATAAGCCCATGCCAAGCCAGGAGTAGGAATCCAGGCTTCCTCTTGGGGGTCTTATTTTTCTCTAGAGTCCTATTCTTCCTTGATATAACTCTATGAAAGGTTGCACCATGGCTCAGTTGGGCCTTTGTGTCCAAGAACAATGGAAGGTTTTGAAAGAGAATGTATTGTGCAGGGTAGCAGAACGGCGTACAAAATAACTTGCTTCCACTCTCATGTTTCAGGGCACAAACTGAAGGTGTTTAGGGGCTAGGAAGTTTGGGGTTTTTTTGTTCACATCCTTCACTGCTCCGTTAGCTGAGTATATTGTGTTAGATATTTCCTTCCTCCCTCCCTCTAAAGCTACCTGAAGCAGGATACTAGCCTAGATGAACCCACGGTCTGGGATGGCAAATCCCATTTTCTTTCTTTGTAACAGGGACCTAAAAATGTAAGGAGCAGGGATCCATTATGATTAGATTATATAAAGCACCAGTAAATAGTGGGATTTGCTAGACAAACCTGCCTAGCGGAATTGAGAGAACCTGCAGAGGATTCTGGGTGTGTGCTGAATTAGTGGTACGTGTGCATTAGTTGGCTTGGTTGGAAGCTATTCGGGTTCTTCCTGAGCACTGCATGCTGCCCCTGTGTTCACTGGAAGAGTTAGAATAGAACTGGGCAGATTTTGGGGGGCAAATAGTTTATCCACCAAAAAACGCAGTTTCACAACAAAAGCGATTTGTGAATTCAGACCAAATTCAGAAAATCATTTCGGCCAAAAAAAGGAAAACGTTTTTCAAAAAAGTTGAACTGTTTCATTTTGACTCTATCAAAATGAACCTTTTTGACTCGGTTTCTAAACAACTTTTTTGTTTTGAAGTTTGGCTAAAACAATAGCAACAGCAACAACAAAAAACAAAACAAAAACACACCGGAAAATGAATTGGCAAACAAAAAAAATTGTTTTGGGTCAGGAAAAAAATGTTTTATTTGCCCTGAAGGGACATTTTTTCAGGGTTTCGTTTTGTTGAGAAAAAAAAATGACAACAAAAAGTCCATTTGGGGTCAACCCAAAACATTTCTATTTATTTAGTCTTTGGTTTGGTCACTGAACCAAAAACCAGTTATATATTCAGCTCTATTAAAGTGGCTCCGCTTGCTAAACAGAGTGATTAGATCTAGGGGGAAGTTTCTCCTCATGTTTTGAAGAATGTGAGTGATATGCGGCTATTAATGACGCTGGGTTTTTTAGCCATATTGTGTGGTAGATTAGTGTGTGAAGTAGCAGCTAGCTATGAGTGGCTGCCAAGTATAGGGGGATCTTTTAATTGATCAAATAGCAAAAAAAAAAAAAAAAAAAAAAAACCCACAACACCACACCCTACATAAATACTCTGGGTGAACTCCAAGCCCCACGTGGCATAACTCCTACTGATGTCAGGATTTCACCCCATGCGTTCAGAAGAATTCCTTTGTTGGCATCTCAGAGCTGTTTGTTTTCTGTTTAATTGGCTGGCGGGGGGGTGGAAGGAATAAAGAGGGACTTTCACACAGGGGAAGCTTCCGTCCGTGCTGTTTTTGGCAACAGAGTCACAGCATCCTAAATTTATTTATTTATTTGCATTATTAAAAAAAAACACAAATAAAAATAAATCCAGGAGAGCAGCCAAATCTGTTTTGTGCTGCATCTCTAAAATAGAACCATAAATGCCATGGAGCATGGGAGGGGATGATTTATTAGCCTGTTATTGTGAGTGACTGGGACGCTTTCGATGGAGTCCTTGCTAATTTCTAACAGCTGCATTAAATCACAGATGCTACCAACTATTATAAAATAATCAACCAGCCTTCTGCAGGCCAGCCTGAGCCTGGGGTCAGTAGTGGAGCCCTGGGTTGTTTTGTTTCACATCTCAACCTCCGGGATTCCTATTAAGAGGAAATAAATAGGGCTTGTAGGTCACTTTATTTCTATCAGCCTGTAGTTGTTGGGGGGGGGGGGGGAAAGGCTACAAATGTTTTCTAAAGGGAATTGGATGGGGCATTCCCAGCTGACGCAAGTCGTGGTTAGAACTCCTAGATTCTGGTTGTAGTTTTGGGCGGGGTCAGAATCCTTGGGTTCTAGTCATACTTCTTGAATGGGTTGTAAATTTACTGATTAGAGCAATAGAGTCAGAGTCAGGATTGATGAGCTCTGGTTTTGGCAGGTGGGTGGGAAGAGGATCTAGGTTAAAGCAAGGAAATGTGTGTCAGGACTCCTGGGTTCCCTTCCTGTGTTGACTTTGCTGTACGATTTTAGCCCAGTCAATTCCAAGCCTCAGTTTGTCCCTCTGAGAAGCAGGGATAATAGTTCTCAGGGAGTAGGGCTAGTATTTGTGCTTTGACATCCTCTGCTGAAAGTCATTCAGGAAATGCCAAGTATTGACAACAAAGACAGACAAAAAAAGAGTATTCCATATTCACGTTCAATTATTAAAGCAGCTAGTTTCCTGGCCAATGTTGGACAAGCACCTCTGCACACCGAGTCCAGCAAGAAAAATAGTTTTAAGGGGAAGGGGAGGGAAACAATAAAACACATTAAATGGCAAATGTCACCAGTTTGGAATACTCATATTTTTTGACAGTGCTGCTCTATGCTGCGGCAGCTGCTTAACATGACAAATGCTGGCTTTAATAGAAATGCACGCGAGGAGATGCAGGACCGGGAAGTGAATAATGGAGCTCTCTAACCCGACGTGTTGTGTGACATGTTCGCCCAGCGATGAACAGCCCCAGCCGCTGTGACAGCATCTGCTTGTGCTTTCCACAAACGCCGCACCAAGCTCTGGGGAGATCATTTGGAAAACGACCCTGTCCATCAGGCCCAATGGATTTGGGAGCTATGTTTCGGTGGGCTTCCCAAAGCGGTTCCAAGTGCAGATGCCTCTCTGGTCGAAGAGCTGTCATTAGCATATGGTACATTGAACATAGTGTTTGCTTGTGCATGGTTTTGTCTGCACTGGGAATTTTACCTGTCACTCAGTGGCAGGATGTCCCATTGGTTAGGGCACTAGATGGCACTTGGGAGACTTGAGTGCCATACCTTGCTCTGACACTGATTCCCTGTGTGACCTTAGACAAGTCACTTAGCCTGAGAGCCTACAGGCATTTTGGCTTCTAACATCCATCCCTTTGAGGGTCAGGCCTCAGTCACGCTGGGTCTCAGTTCCCCATCTGTGAATTGAAAAACTATGTTGTGAGGATTTCAGATTATGAGGCACTCGGGTACTATAGCAACATGGACCATATTAGGGGCCATAGATAACTGGCAATGGATGCAACTGAACTGGTGCTACACACACAGATCAGACCAAAGCTTGTTCTGCACCCTTTTGAAATCATGGGTAAACCCTGCTCTGAGGGCCTGTCTCTAGCTTAATTTTGCGATACAGATGAGCCCAGATTCAAAGCCTTGAATCCAAACAAACCTGAATGGTGAGGGTCTCTGGATATAGATCTGAACTGGGCACTCAGCCCCATCTCCGTAACAGGCTGAATCTAAAATGTGGCTTAGAACAAACCAGGAATGATGGAGAAGTTCACATTCCAAACCAGACTTGGCGATTTGGGGTCACCTCTATTTGACGAGCACCAGTTGGACTAAATGAACGAGCACATAAGGAGGGAACAGATAAACTAGTCTGGACAAGATGAGACCTGTAGTGACGATTTACCCAGAGTACAAATGCAACTGAACCTTTCTGAGGGTGTGAACTAGTTTTCTTCCCTCCCTCCCTCACCCACCATTGTTCATGTCTTTTCCTCTCGTGTCCAAAGCAGACCAGATGAAATTTTGCAAGATACAAAAACTCTTCTCTCCTGATCATAAAGAGAATAGACCTGAAATACTACAGAGGAACCACTCCTCCTATATATTTGTCGGCTTATCTCAACAACCACCAAACTCTCTGTGTTTCACCCATCACAGTTTGAGTGCAGACAATTCAAAGCAGACAGGAAGGAGAATTTATGTATTTCCTCTTGCCTCCCTCTAGAGGCCTGAAATCAAGCACATCAGCTTCCCTCAGTTCTCAGGCCTTCCTGCGCTCTAGCTGTTCAAACAGCAGGCTTACGCTCATGCAGAGCAGTCCTGCAATTCAAACTGCGGTCGAGTCGGAGAGACGTTTGAAAGGTTTGTGTGTGTGTGTGTTGGGTTCCTTGTGTCTCTCCTAGAGACTGTGTGTGTGTGTGTGTGTGTGTGTGTGTGTGTGTTTGCAAAGGGCCATCCCTAGAAGGTGCGGAGCCCGGGGCAGAAGTGACAGATTTGTCTCTTCTAGGACCGACCATGCTGGCCGATTGCACCGGCCCGCAGGGCCCCCCACAGTGCAGGGCCGGGAGCGTGGGGCCCAGGGTAGAAGTGATGGATTCATCTCTTCTGGGACCAACTGCACCGGCCAATCGCACCGGCCTGCGGAGCTCCCCAAAGCGCGGGGCCCAGAACGGTCGCCCTGATTCGCCCTAGCCAAGGGACCGCTCTGTGCGTGCGAGAGAGAGAGAGAGAGAGAAAATAAGCCTATGCGCACCCAGAAGCAGGAATCCAGGCTTCTTATGTGATTTTAGCCTTCTCTAGAGTCATATTCCTCTCCAGTGAAATAGCATTGAAGCCCCATGGGATTATAGCCGGGCTCAGTTGCTCATTGTGTCCAAGAGCAATGGAAGGTTTGAAAAGAAAATGAAATGGGCAGGATTACAGAATGGAGTACAAAATAACACGTGTCCACTCTCATGCTTCAGGGTATAAGCTGATTGGCTTCAGGGGCTAGGAAGTTTCTTCTTGTTTTCTTTGGTTTGGTTTCTGCTCACTTCTATCACTGCTCAATTAGCTACGTGTATTATGAGGGATACTTTCCCCCTTCCCTGTAAACCATTAGCTATTGGCCATGGCGCCAGAAGCAGGATAACAGCCTGGATGGGCCTAAGGTTTGATCCAGGATGGCAAATCCCATTCATCTTCTTAGTGGCAGGGGCGTGACTAATGCAAGGAGCAGGCATCTGTTAGGATTGGGCTATGTAAAGTATCCGTAAGGAATGGGATTGCCTGAATCAACCCGCCCGGTGGGGCTGACAGCCCCTGCAGGGTGGGGTGTGCAGGCTGCGCTGCTTGTGCCTGGGTTAGTTTACCTGTGAAAGCCTCAGGGATACGAGTGCCAGCTGCTCAGGCTTGATCCAGTGCCCACTTCTGCCAATTTTCCCGCACTTCCAGGGGATCTGGCCTTTGAGCAGCACAGACATCCCTGGTCATAGGTTTTGGGGGGAAGGGGAGATGGAAGAGGACCCCCCACCCTTCCACCCAGCTTCAGCCAAGGGAAGCAACAGTGCTTTCCTGCCCTACTCCCTGCCGCCCTCAGCCTGGCTTGGAAAGGGCTGGGGGGACCTCGGTCCGAGAGCCAGAATCACTGCCCTGAGAGCTGCCGAGCCGCTGAACATCAGTGGAGCATTGGCCTAGGCTCAGCAGCGTCACTCTCAGCCAGCAGGGAGAACCCAGGGGTAGAGGAGAAGGCACCATGTTGGGGAGAAGAGGCTCAGGTCCCAGTGGAGAGGGAGGAGAGAAGGTACCTTTGGGAGCAGGGGCAGGGGGCACAGAGCCCCTGGCACGGTGAGACACAGGGTGGTTGAGGAGACACTGAACCCCTGGGGAAGTGCCCCTAGCATGGAGGGAGATGTAGGGGAAGAAGCCCCTGGCCTGGGGGAGATATGGGGGGGAAGTGCTCCAGGTATGGAGGGGGAAGGGAAGGGGTCCCTGGCATGGAGTAGATCGGGGGAAGCAGCACACAGTACCTGTTGGTACGGTTTTGTTTTATCAAACACCCTAACTTCTGTTGTGTCGCTCGGTGAATGTATCTGGGCACTAACTGTCCGCCAGGGCGCTGCTGGGGCCTGTTGTAACTAACTGGATGAGGGATCCTTACAAGGTCTGTGCGGAGGGACCCTCTGAACCCTCACAGGATATGGTCTCCCTATTGTTTGCCTCACAGCCCATGAGCACTGCAAGGCAGAGAATAATACGTTCTTCTCCATGCTGTAGAGTTCTGAGACTCCGGCCTGTAAAAATCAGACCTCAGAGCTGCTGAGGTTTAGTCAGTCCCCTCTCACCCATCCCCTGTCATGCCACTTTTCCTCTCCAGTGGGAAAGTGGGACACCACATCACAGTGTTTTGTCCCACTCCCCTGGGCAGATGGGAACCCGTGGGAATTCTGAACGCTGATGTGCTGTATGCAAAAGCTCATCAACCTGGCTGTGCAGTAACCTCTTTGCACTACACGCTGCCTTTAAACAGGAGACTGGGCCATATAGGGATTGATCAGCCCGTGCAGCCTCAGAGTCCAGAGCAGGCATGGAGCAAGGAGGAGGGGCTTTATGCAAACTCAGAGCCTACCTTCTCCAACCTGCTCCACCCCAGGGATTCACACCAACAAGGTGAGCCCACTGCAGCAGCAGCACTGCCCTGGCCCCCTCCAAAGTCCTGTCGCCAGCAGCCCTGGAGCAACGGCATCTGGTTGAAAATTGCAGGGACGATATATTTCCACTGAGCGGTTCCTTTAGGAAAAGAAACGTTCTTTGCGGCGATATTGAATCAGACAGGCTTTTAATTGGCCATTTGTGTTCTCTTTCCAAGGGTGTTTTGGCATGTCCTGAATGCATAGCACCCGGGCAAAGCCTGGGATATTCCCAGCCTCTCTCTTTTCCTTTGCGCACACAAACACACCGGTTTGGGCGTGGGACTGGAGCCTGCGAGAGCTGGTGTGTGCCCAAGTCAGGTTCATCGCCAGGCGTCCCCCTCTGCACTGAGCGACCATGAATCACAAGCTGTGGGCCTATGCTGGGTAACAGGGCTGGAGAACAGGCATGTCAGAGAAGACGCTGGCATAGCCACAATCCTCATCATGCCAAAAAGGCACTTATCCTGGCCTCAGTTCTCCGCCTTCTCTCCTCCTGCTAGGACATGCAACATCTCTGCAGCACAGGCTTGGGGGTTCCGGTACCCAGCACCTTTACTGCACTGGATGCTGCCCCAAATGTCCCCTTGTCTCCGCACTCTCTTTCTTTACTCCCTCACTCAACCCCCCTCCGCTCCTTTGTCACTTTGCCTCTCTCCATCTCCCGCATGGACTGTGGCCTCTCCCCAGCCTCCTCTCTCAGCCCCGTTGGCTGGCTCCATAAGATTTACACATCCTCTCCCATCGAGCATGCTCGCCTCCCCCAGACTATTACTCTCCCTCCTGTGTATGCCGGATTCCACTTTGCAGTAAATATTAGCTGACCAAACGAACAACTGCAAGTGCCATTCTCACTCCCTAGAGTCTGCTCTTTTTTCCTCCCCTTTGGTTATTATTTTTAATTAGCTCACAGCTGTAATTGTTGACTGGTTATAGAAAATATGCATGGGGAAGGATTTCTAGATGGACTCTTCCCCCTCACATCACCTCCATACCTTTGTAGAGGTAGGTGACCCCCAAAAGGTTTGGGGGACAATCACTCCAAATGGGCGCTGCTTCTCTGAATCTCCCAGGACTGTGAACCTCACAGGAGATGTGCATGGGCTTTAAAAAAACAAACCGCCACTCTGATGGTGTTTTGATACATTCGCTTCTGCTCCTGGCTGGAAAGGGGTCGTGTAGCAGTGAGCATCAATGTAATGAGAAAAAAGTCACCCGAACAGGGTCGGCATAAAATCCAGGGAGAGAACCCAGGGAGTCAGGACTTGGGTATAAAGCTTAAGTACTTTGTTGAATCATGGCTATAGGTTCTACAGGGCCATTGTAATCAAAGGTAGGGTTTTGATGCCTGTTACGGACCCTCTGAAAGAAAAGAAGGGGGGTCTTGTGGTCAAGGCACTGGACTGGTATTTAGATCTGTATTTAGTTCCTGAATCAGTCACAGACTCCCTGCCTGCCTTGGGGTAAATCGCTTGGTCTGTCTGTGCCCCTGTCTGTCTCTAAATGGATAGACTATTTCCTTTCTCCACCCATTGTCTGTCATGTCTATCTAGATTATAAGATCTTTGGGGCAGGGACTATGTTTTACTAGGTGTATGTATTCCAGAGGTTAGATTGGCAGTGACCTTGGGGTTTGGTTTTTATTTTGGCCTTCCTCTGCAGCATGGGCTAAAAGTCTACGGATGACAAGGGGGAGACAGTTGTACTGGGACCTCCAAAATGTGTGTATGTCTGTGTAAATAAAGTGAAGTGCCTGTGTGGGTCACTTAATCGGTTCCCTACCATTGCAGAGGCCTCTGGATTTGATGGACATCAGTTCCTCCTGTTCTCTCCCCATGACACGTAATAATCGTGTCTCCTGTGGGCTGTAGTGTTGTCTAATTTTGGTTGTCAGGTTTGGTGTGCAGGTGTTGGTGGTCTGTGACGTAAAGGAGATCAGACTGGGTGATCTGGTGGTACCTTCTAGCCTAAACTGTGTACATCACCCATCACACTGGAGCCCAATCTCAAAAATAACTAAATTCGGCATCTGGTGTAAATGTAACTTTTAAGGTAATGCTAATGTTGGCCAGTAGGGACCGCTGTAGAACAGTGCAAGATACTTCCTCTCTTTTCCTTCCACCAGAGCTGTTTCTGCAGGGCCAATCGAAGGAATGTTACCCATTTGAAGAGAAGATTACATTTTCTGACAATAACCCCGGTCGTTTTTACTAAAATTTGGACAGTAAAATACATTAAATGCAGACATACAGAAAATAAAAGCTGAGGTTGCAGAGAGATCCTGATTTAGTGCAAATATAAAAAGATAAAACAACTAAGAAATTAGGTAGAGTACGTAAATTCTGCCCAATAGATCTTCAAGCGGCCGAATCTGACAGTCTTAATTTTCAGAAGGGCCAGCCAAGAAAAGAACCGAGGGGAACATTTTTTACTGAGGTGAGCTGTTAATGTGGAATATACCAGGCAGCAGTAAATCCAACTAAGTGTGAACAGCTTTAGAGAGACTTTCACCCTGGAAAGAACTTTTACACAGGGAGCAATGTACTTGGCTGGTATTTTTCGCTGTTCCCTTTGTGGTTCTTAAAGGCTTTTTTTTTGTTCTAATCAAGGCTTTTTCCTTCTCCCACTCAGCTTCTGTCTCTGATTTGTCTTGCAGGGATGTCACCATCCAAGCCCACACTTGCAACACAATACTAATATTTTGTAGTTACATTGCACCCTTCATCCACAGTTCTCAAAGCACTCAGAGATGGGCAACTATTGCAACATCTAGGACTTAATGGTCACCATGGCAACAGCAGAGCTAGAACTTAGATACACCCCTCCCCCATCCCACATTTTTAAAGACTCAATCTCTTGGTCTTGGGCTATGTAGAGGAGCGGACTCACCCCTGCGGCGCCTCCTGCTGGTGACTTCCAGGAATTAGCTCGTTCCAGCTCTGGAGCACCCTCTGCAGGCCAGTGATCCACCTGTCCTCTGGCCCCGTGTCCCTCCCAGGACCCCAGTGCCCCTGTCTCTGGGGTGCTGCCCCCTAGCAGTAACCCCTCAGTCTTAGCGTCTCCCCTCCCCGGGGAACCCCCACCCACTATTCCCACCTTGCCTCAGTATAAGGCTACTGCCAGTCATCATCTAGCCCCATGCCTTGGGGCAGACTGCAGTATCAGCCTACTCATCACTGGCAAGGTTGGGTTTGGACCTGCTGCCTTGGCCTACCCCTGGGCTGCCCTCTGCAACCCCTAGGCCTTCTGCTAGGCCACAGCCTGGGGCTTCCAGGCTGGAGCTCCCCTGCCTTTCCTCAGCCCTCCTCCACTCAGGTACCCTGTCTCTAGCTCCCTGTAGCTAGGCCCTGAGACTTCTGAGCTCCTGGCTCCGAGCCTTTATATACAGGCCAGCTGTGGCCTGAGTGGGGCGTGGCCCAGCTGCAGTCGCTTCCCCAATCAGCCGAGCTTTTAGATCTGCAGCCCTCTGCAGGGCTGTTTTTAACCCCTACAGCCCTCTTTCAGGGCTGGTTTCAAGCCCTTCAGGGCAGGAGCCGGTGTCCACCCCGCTACAGGCTACAAATGCATCTGAATTAGTTGTCAATGGTACAGAGCCTCACACACGTCTGAGCTGGTTTTATCCAGCAGAGACAGAGATGCACATACATGCTAGCTAGTTGATTACAGTATTATTAACCCCATTTTGAAGGTGGGGAAAATTGAGGCACAGAGAGGTTAAGTGACTTACCCAGGGTCATGCCTGGAAACAGTGGCAACACAGTCCAGTTACTTTGGTGTCTGACACTGGCCAGTACCTAACAGGAAGAAGGCAAGAGGAAGGCAAACAATCCTGCAATGTTCTCTGTGTCACTGGTTGGTTCCATGATAGAGGAAGGACAGACTTTCTCCTCTAGACCACCAGTTCAAATCCTGTCCATGCTGGTAACAACTGAAAGTTTTTATTCTCTCTCTGATGACCGATGGGACACACATTTGGTGGTCTGTTCAGTTGCCAAGCCTCAGATGTCCACAACAGAACACCTTATTGGTAGTCCTAATACAGAGGTCAAGAGCTGGTTGCACTGCGGAATCTGAACTAAATAAGAAGAGTTGACAGCAACAGGGAGTAGTTAGGCAAACAGGGATGAGGGAGGGAAAGGGTTGGAATTAATTCACAAACGTGTTGGGTAAAAAATAGCAGCTGAAAATGTGTGAGAGACGAGAAGGTGGAGAGAAAGAGGGGCTAGGGACAGATGGAGAGGAGGAGGGAGAGAAGAGGAGAGAATGGCGCAGAAACTAGTTTAAAGATCTTATATATACAGACACCATCTGCATCTACCAATACCACACAGGTATAGACACGTGCCAGGTACATACTATATACATATGAGCCAGATACTTAGGCCAGGTTTTCAAAAAGGGGAACTAGTGATTATGAGAGATCTTAAAGGGGCCTCATTTTCCACTGGAAACAACAGGTCATGGCTAGTGTAAAGATGCTCACTCCATCAGATGGTAACACCCTGCTAAATAAAGAGCTCCATTATTAGGTGGCTGTGTAACATTTCTCTAAACAAAAGCTGACTGTTGTAACGAATACTGTGTTGTCTCGGATAGTTACGTGGGTAGGATTGGTAAAGGGGGAGGAGTAGAAGGGGGGCCAAAAAACATTGTGCAGCTGGCCCGCCACCAATCAGGTGCCTCTCAACCAGGGCACCCAAAAGTTGAGACCCTGGAAATCACTAATCAACTTGTCCTGGGGAAATTCAGGTCCCATCAGCCCCTGGGTTGAATTCCATTAAGGAACATGGAGTTCTTGTTTAATTAAACAACAAACCAAAAGACCCTCCCTTTCTCCGGGACAGATATGATTTGAAGGTCCACCTTGTGATGCACTGCACGTGTTTTTTTTCCAGCTCACCCCCTGAGTTCTATTCCTCCCTGCTGTTTTGTGATCTCCTTTTCCCCAACTTTATGGGCTTCTAGATCCTACAGCTGTGAGTGACCATGCCAGAGCCATGTTTTAATACTGTTTCCCCTTCACCCATGTGAACATGGTTTTTTCCTTATCAATCAGGCTAGCAAAACCATGCAATAAAATAAATCCATTGTGTGTTTCCCCTCTGCTCTGAACATCCTAACTGTTAGGAGAACCCATTAACAACCAGGTAGCTGTTTGGCTAGGCTAAAACAAAACTGTCTCTCTCATGGAAGAGTCCTGTTGAATTTGATTGGGATTCAACCAGTTGGGTTCTATAGGAATTACTATAAGACCGAAGAAGGTAATAGAGAATTCTAAGCTTTCTGTAGCTTTAAAAAAAGGTTTTAACCATTTTATAGAATTCTATTGCAGGGTTATAATTTTTCTATTAAATTCTATAGATGGTCCAAAAAACTGACTGATCATTTTCTTAAGGGACAGATCGGAAACAGTTTTAAAACATTATTTGGTCACCCCTCTGCCGCATGACCAATCTGTGTGTTAACTGTATTGCGGAGGGAAAGGATAGTCTTGTGGTCCTACCAAAGATGCGGATTCAACACCTGGCTCTACCATGGACTCCCTGTGTGATCTTGGCTAGAGCACTTAGGGCTGGATGTGGCACGATGCTGCCTTATTCCAGCTTAGGATCTGGCCCAATATCTCTCTCCATCTGAGTTCCCCACCTGTGAAAGGGGTGAATGATATTTTCTACTGTGTACTTAAATTACAACCTCTTTAGGGTAGGAGCCGCCTCTTTGTTTGTGCTCGGTACAATCCTGCAACATGGCTCCGGTCTTGCTTAGAGCCTCTCTGTGCTCCTGGAAGACAAATAGCAACATGTAGGATGGATGGTTCAGATGGGACCTTACGCTGCTGCATGGTTTGCTAGCGCCAAAACATGGCTCCTCGGCCCAGAAACCCTTCCCCGTGCATGCTGATCAGAGGCAGTGTCCTGGAAGGCTGTTAGCCGGCACTGTGGATAAACATCTTGCTTGTTAGCGGAGTCTCGAGTGAACTGCGCGCAGGGCCTTAGAGCCAGGTCTTGTTGGAATCTGGAGCGCTAGCATGCTGGGTAACACAGACAACGCCAAGTTGGCGAGCGCCTTTCAATAGGAATGTAGGGATCCATACTAATAGACTCTGTCAGGGTTTTCTTAAATTCTCCCCGAGCCGAGGGGGAGGAAAGAAGAGCGTGGCTGGGTCTCTGGCTGGGAGCTGGAAGGGATGCTAGCTGTCTCTGCCTCTCTGACTGCAGCTTCCTATAGCTCTGGGGAGATGGAGCGAAAATCCAGTAGCAGCAGCAAGGTTGGAGAACAAGCTGATCAAACACCTCAGTCCTTCATTCCCAGGGGTCTTGCTGGCTGCTCACCGTGAGCCTCTGGCCCCACTGCCTGACTCACTCCCCAGCCTCCAGTCTTCCCATCCCTCACTAATTACTTCCAGGCCTGTACTCCTGACCTTTGCAAGCTGCTGATTAGAGCAAGGAGGGAGAAATCTCCAAGGGCGATTGTGGCTGACCTCCGCCACTAATAAAACCCGAGATTGACAATCAGAAGGAAGGAAAGAAGGGGGCAGGGGGGAGAAGGGACTCATCCTCACAGGCTCAGTTTCTTTCTGAGCCTGTGGTATGCTGAGAGCCGATCAGAGCTTGTTACCCTCACGAGTGACAATCCACCACTGCTGAACCCTGGGTGCCCCCAGGAGATCCCGCTGAGCTCCAAGTACTTCTCGGTTCTGTGATTTTATTAGAGATTGGTCTGAGGCAAAGCCATGGAGCTGGGCACCCACATGGGCTGTGGGTGTTTGAAATCCAGATATGGAGTTTGCAGATGGCCCCATCTTCATAACAATTATTATTCTTAGAGGGCCCACCTAAGCTCAGGGCCCAATTGTGCTGGATGCTGTACATACACATAGTAAAAGGCAATCTCTGCAGTGAAGAACCTGCAGCCTAAATAGACTAGACAGACAAAGGGCAGGAGAGAGAGCAGTATTATCCCCATTTTTCTGACAGGGAATGAGGCATAGAGAGACTAAGGGCCAGATTTTAAAAGTTATTGAGGAGCCTAACTCCCCCATTCATTTCTATGGGAGTTAGGCACCTAAATACCTTTCCAAGTCTGGCCCAAGATCACACAGGAACTCTGTGGCAGAGCTGGGAATTGAACTTGAGTTTCTTGAGACCCAAGCCAGTGTCTTAATAACAAGCCCTCCTTCCTCTCATTTTCCCTTTATAATGGCGGACCCAAAGCTCCACTTCCCGTCAACCCCAGCCATCAATTCAGACGCAAATTTTGTGCCCTTAGCACAAACCCACCCACCCACTCTTTTGTAAAGTTCTCTGTCTTCCCTCCCCGTTCCTATTCCTTTCTGTTGAGATCAGCATGTTCACTCATTATTAATTATATTGTGGGTCCCAAATGCATTAGAAGTGTGATTCAAATGTATGCCAGAAAAGTTACAGTGACTGCGTCACCCACCACCGAAATGCAGCCACCTCTGGGGCATAACACGGCTGCTGGAAATATGAAGGATGGTAGGAGGCGCATGAAGGTTAGTGGGGCAAAAAGGCACTGAAGGTTGGTTAGCCAGAGTGGAGAAAGGTTATCTTCTTGTCTAAACTCTGCATGTTTGGAAAAGAATAGAGGTTAGGTCAACTTTTTATCTCCCCTCAATCACTTGGCTCAACCCCCAACTCTAATATCACATGGATCCACCATTCCACATTTAATCTGCTTGTGCTTCCTGCTCTTCTGTGTCCAAAACAGCCCCTGGGGTGAGTCTGGTTTAGGCGAATAAACTGCACAGTCTCCTTCACAGTCGTTCCACTCCATTGGGTAAATACCCAGTTAGGCAGGTTTTTGTTACATAAATATGTATAACATTCTCTCTCTCTCCTCCCCCGTCCCTCACACACATGCCCAGCTATAGATAGAAGGGAGTTATCTGTCTATCTATCCATTCCTCCCTGTCTGTGGCCATCCATCCAGTCATGCGTATTCTTATCTCTGGAGGCTGGCTCAGCCCTTTCGAAGGTAGACATGTACTGAGGCAGGATCTCAGTTCAATCTTCCCCTTGTATGCATTACACCCATTTCAGCGTTATTTCAGAAACATGCACTGTGTGTCAACAGCTTCCTATCCCAAGGGGTAAACACCAATTTACCCAACAGACCGGAAAGCCCCTGCAGCAGCAATCACTCCAGTCAACCCAGTCCTTGCACTGGTACGTGCTCGATGGACTCCATCTCCATACGTAGGGCCGAGGTGCAGCTGGTTTGTGGTTTATCCTTCCTCTCAGCAGCTCCATATGCATTTCCCCTATGTTGATGCCTGGGGTGATCTGGCAGGGGCAGCAGGCCAGTCTCTCAGTTACCTTAAGCCGTCAGTGACCCCGCTTAAGTGGACTTAAGCCAACTTGAACGTTTGAGGTGAAGCAAACATATTTTTAAGAGCTATGCCACCTTTGGATGGAAAGCCCAGCCTCTGCCTAGTTTCATCAGGCCCGGCTGCCCTATTTATCCATATGACGCAGTCAGCATCTCTCAGCCATAGCTCTTGCTTTGAGCCAGTGTGAGTCCCTGCAGCATTAAGCCCTTGGCTAGTGCTGTGTCTTTAGGGTCGTGACATTTCAATGCAAGATAGAAATTGATCTTGCTGGCCGGATTATTCCGAAAGACCTGAGCGATGCCAGGGATCCTCTCTCACATGTACACATACTTCTAGGGTCCTTTCCATTTCAAAGCTCCTCAAACCTTAGCACCCGCCCCTTCCCACCCCCCAGACTTTAGGGGACCTTTAAGGACTCTAAAAGCTCCCAAGTCTCTAGCCATAGTCAGGAAATTGTAACCACTAAATTTGGAACTTGACTCATTCCCGTCACACCCCCAGTCTAGGGAAGGCACACAGAGGCATAGTAAAGCAGCTAGAACTCCCTTCACTGGCCAGATCATCCCGCATCAGTATACCCCACATCTCGTGGGGTAGGTAACACATCCTCAGATGCACCATCTGACCGCTGACCCAGTGGGTTCCATCAGAGGAAGAAATCTAACAGGTGTTAACAGAGAGCTTGCCACAGGCGAGTCTGCTCGGCAGGGGTTAATTTTGCAGGCAGGCAATTAAAACATCACCTGGTCAGCAGCCTGTTGGCAGGGGGTCTGAGCTGAGCTATCTCGGGCCTTGTGGAACAGGTGCCATGCAGGGGGGCTCTCTGAGCCCTGTGTGCATGCTGGGTGATCCTTGGCACGGGCTGGTTGATTATAATGGCAGAGGGCACTCTGTACTGGGCCACGAGGGGTGGATGAAAAGCCCTGAGCATCTCCTTTGGGTCAGTGCCTGGCAGCACAAAGGGAAGAACTTGCTTGGATGGCGAAGGGGAAGGCATGGCAAGGGGAGCCCTGTGCTTACATGACAGGGTGGGCTAAGGGGATCTGCATTCAGGTGCACCGTATGTGTGGGGTAGGCGAGGCCAGGGGGGCCAGGGCTGGGGGCTGTATGCCTGGGGGAGGCAGAGAGGAAATGGGGTGCTTGGGGCACAGGCAGGGTATGCAGGAGGGATGCTGGAGGCCACCTCGGGGCATGGAGAGGGAGGAAGCAGAAGATACCGGGGGGTGGGAGAAGCTGAGCAGGCGCTTGGTAACAGGCTATTATTTATTTGTATTGTGGTTGCACCTAGCAGCTTCAGACATGGACCAGGACCCCACGGTGCTAGGCGCTGTACAAACAGAAAGAAAAGCCGGTCCCTGTGCAATCAAAATAGAAAACTAGAGACAACAGATGGATCCGGACAGAGCACAAGGAAACCGCGAGACAATACAGCACGGGCGTGGTCCCAGCACACCAGCTGCCTAAGCTGGGGTGACTTATGTAGGAGCGGGGACAGCTTGGGTCTCATAGTTGTGTGGTGCCCTACTGTAAACCCAGCAGCCAGCGCTGATGCCTGCAGGGTGGGAGATTTATTCTTCTCAGGGGGGTCCCTGCTGCAGCTGCAGGAATGGTTTAATTACACACACACGCTCGCTCTCTCTCTCACCCCCCCTCGTCGTCCCCCCCCCCCCCCAGCTGCTATGCCTGGCGCTGCGATGGTTAACGGGGGTGGAAGAGGCTGGTGGTCCCCTGGCTCAGTGATGCCGCCTCTGCGGGAGCCCAGAGCCAGCCGGCGCCTAGCGCTTGCACCGCACCAGGCAGCCCGGCGCGGGCAGGGTTAAAGTGGGAGAGCCCCGCAGCAGCTCCGCGCGCGCGGCTCAGTGTGGCGGGGCCGGAGCCCGGGCGCTGGTCAGTGATGGAGTCGCTGCCATGACAACCCCGGGAAGGCAGCGCCCGGGCGGGCGAGCTCCGAGGCGATGCTCCCGGCCGGGAGGGAGCGCGCAGCTGGGCTGCTGAAAGTGGGGGCAGCCGCCGGCTCCTGCGCGCCTCTCCTGCGCGCCTCTCGCCTCCCGCCGGCCGCTGCGTCCTCCCCTCGCTGAGCAGAGCCGGGGCCAGCCGGGCTCCTTCCCCGCGCCCCGCCGGAGGTCGCAGCCGAGCCCGGGCGGCTGGAGCGCGCCAGCCTGGCTTTGCCTTGCGCTGTGCGACAGCCGCTGGCACCAGACTCCGCTGCTCCGCAGGGAAGTTTTGATCTTGCGACAGAAGCAGTTTTTTGGTGGCTTTTCTTTATTTTTTCCTCCTGCTCCCTTTTCTTCCCACCCCCCCGGGCCCGCTCCTGCCCGGCACCAGCCCGGTTTTGACAGCCACCCCTCCCTGTCTTGCCGGAGAGCCTCACGCGTCCTCCTCGGGTGATAAACTTTTGAGGCCAGATCTCCGCAGCGCGTGCCCAGCTGAATCTTAAAGTAGCGTCTGGAGCAGAGAGAGATCCGTGACCTTCATCTCTCGCTCGGCACCTTCCCTCCTCCTCTTCCTCCGCCCCCCCGGTGCTCCCTTCCTCCTCCCTCGCCCAAGGAATACTGGGGACTCCCTCCGGATGCTCGGTTCGCCGAGGCTGGATTGCCAGGGGCGCTGCTAATCTCCGAGGAGCTCCGTGCCTGCCCTGCGCTCCCACCCTGTTTGCCTGGTTTCCCCCCCGTTTCTCCTGGTTGCCTTGTCGGGTGTGTTTCTGGCCTTTTGGAAAGTCCCTGCTGCCCAGGATGGGGGTCGGCGGGTGCTTAGTCGTGCCCTGGAGGTGCCTCGTCGTCCTCTGTCTCAGGCTGCTCTTCCTTGTGCCCGCAGGAGTGCCCGTGCGCAGCGGAGATGCCACCTTCCCCAAAGCTATGGACAACGTGACCGTCAGACAAGGGGAGAGTGCCACCCTCAGGTAGGAGCAGATGTTTTTTTTCTCTGGGTATTTACAGGGGTGTCGCTCTGTGGGTGCTCCGGCCCCAGGTGCATGCCAGGAGGGGCCGTGTAGGAGTGGAACCAGTCTGCGGAGCCAGGGGCTTTCGATGCCACATGGCAACCGGGCTAAGCCTTGGCTCTGACTGTTTCTCCTGTAAAAACAGGTTGAGAGGGTTTGTCGTGAATGGGGTGGGGTGAGACCCCCGAGTCAGGGAAGAACATACGATGCTGAGTCAGGGGCTTCGGAGCTGGGGCCCCGTGAGCTGGGAGTGGGGGTTGCTGACACGGTGACGGGGGTGTCTCTGCATAGAGTGCCAGGGCGTCTAAAGGAACGAAGAGGGTACGTTCTGTTGTTTCTTCGGCACTGGGGCGTGGGTGCCAGATGGGGGGTTGCAGTGAAACGTGGGTGCTGGGCCGTGTCACAGTGGAGCTGGCAGGAGAACGCTGGTGCCAGACAGTGAGCTGGCAATTGGGTTTAGGTGGCAGACAGTGAGCTTGCGCTGGCTGACACTCCAGTTCTCTTCCTAAAGTTGTGTGTATGTGTGTGGGAGGCGAGGTGGGGTGAGTATCAGGGCTCTGTATTGCCTGTGTATCTATGCCAGTCTGCATTTCTAACCGGTTTCCAGGGCTGTGATGCCTCCGGAGATGTCAGTATTTTGCCTCGATCACTTTATATTCTCTGCACACATCTGTTAATATCAAATCAATCTTTTACTCCGGGGGTGCATCTTATGAATTCTGATGGATGTTTTACCTTACGCTGTTTGCTGCAAAAGAAATGCAGGCAACTTATATGCAGATGGGCCGCTTCTACACGAGGCAGTACAGCAGAGCATCCCTTTGCCTTTCCTCGGCGAGTTACAGGTGTGCCCAGCGTGCTGTGGGCGCGTGGTTTCGGCACAGCAGAGACAGCCAGTTCAGTAGATGTTGACTGTGCTGCTGTGGTCAGATAGACAGGTCCAGTGTTTTTCCGTGCGGCATGAAGTGTCCGTCGTGAGGTGTGGATTTTGCGTACGGATCTTAAACAAACAGGTCCTAAGAACTTTGTATTCTCCTGCCCCGTCTCGAATGCCAAATAGTCTGTGATACCGCTCCACCACACTAGCCCGCCTGCTTCCTTCCATACACCAAGAACGGCAGGGCTCCAGTAAGCAATTCTTCCTCACAAACTGGCACAAGGGGGAGCAACATGCAGGCTAAGTGTGTCATCATATCCTCCTCTAGCAGCTGACCCACATAGGGGATAAGAGCCTACTACGATTGCCAGCTGGCATTTCCTCCTTTAAGTTTAGGCAGCAGAGATGCTGAAGGGCCTGGGTTCTATCCCAGCTGATGCCCCATGCTGGGGGGGTCACTACCAAAAGGATGCTGAGTTCAGAGCATAATGGGGTGGTGGGGCTGAGTTTCCGAGAAGAGTGACTGATAAGCCCTGCCCGTTTAATGGGGGCTTTGCCCCATTTACCTATCTGCTTCCTGGTCTGTCATCTCCCTGCTTCATGGGCAGAGGGGCCCCCGGAGGGAGATGGACATATCGCACCCTGCCATTCAGACAGTGGCCTTGTTAAAACAGGACCCGCAACACCACTGCCCCTTTCCAAAAGCTCATTCCCAAAATTAGCTAATGAGCCCGCACATACCCTTCTGAGAAGAAAGAACAAACAGAACAGAAATCCAGAGGCAAAGTGCCACCCATACAGTCATACATAGGGGAATTGGGGTTAGGACCTGGGTTAGAACTCAAGACTCCAGTGCTCAACCCTCTGGCTCTGAAATAAACATACTTTCTGCAGGCCAGTCAGAGTCCACCACCACAGCTCCCTTTTGTGCTCTATCATCTTCAGGGTCAGATTCTCCCTGAGGTCTGCCCAGCCCAAGCCGGGATGGTTTACAATTTGTGATTAAAGGGACGCAGGTTAAAAAGCAAAAGGCACAATTTCCGTTTTGCTCCCAATAATATAGCCTCTGAGATAATTAACCTAAGATGGTTAAAAATCTCATTGTCCTTTCACCCTGGATGCTGCTTGGTGGTTTTCTGAATTTCTCCCAGCCTGGAAAACGGAGGCAGACTAGTTAGTAAACTTTCAGGTTCTCATGCCCTAGCAAAGTGCTGTGATGTTAGGGCTGCAAATCTAACAGGGAGAGGATCATATGTTCAAAATATAAAGCCATTTTCTTTTAGGGTTCTTGGTTTTAAACCACTGAGAACATGCCTCTTGGTCTAATAACTTAAATTTTAGGTTTGATGCTGTCTCGGATGCACTCTCTGATTTCCACCACCAGAGGGCCAACTTTGATCTACTTTTTGAGGCTCTGGCCTGGTTGTCTGCTGTGAGGCTGGCACTTGCGGCAGCTGGCCTTGGGAACGGGAATGGTTGGGAAGAATCCAGCCCCATAGCTGTTGGGCTTTTCAGCCTTTATCAGTCTCTCGCTCCTTTCATCTTTTTTTTTTTTTTTGCCCTCTGTCTCTCCGTCTCTTCAACCTCCCCCTCTTTATCCCCTGTCTCTTCGTCACCGCATGCCTCTTCTCCACTTTCCCCATTTCCACACTCTGCCCTTTCCACCCTTCTATCCCCAGCCACTCTCGTTGCAGTGAGCCACTTCCCTGTCAGCCCCTTGCACTTGCTTTGGTGGTGGTATCGCTGGGAGCCCAGCCACAGGAATTGTGTGCCGCTCTCCTCATGCCTTTCCATGATAACTGCTTGCCAGGCTCTGCGGGTACCTCCTGCCAGCCCCACTTCCGGCTGGCCTTGCCAGGCTCCCTTTTGAATTTTTTCCCTGTCGCCTGGGTGCCAGCTCCTAGAAGACAATTAGCTGTTCAGTGAGCTAATGAAGATTCAGGACCCCCTAGCAGTGTCTATGCTAGCCCATCGTGCCCACTGGCTCTTCATTAATCAGCTTAACCCAGTGGACCTCTCAGGGAATGGTTTGTCTAACGGGGGCCCTGGGAGGCTATCAAAGCCAGGGCTCCCTGCTGTGCTCCACCATGGTGCCACTTCCCTTCCCAGGGCTCCACTGCGCAGAATGATCAGTACGTGTGTTGGAAAGCACAGCCTTAGCACTCTCTGGAGCTGGGTTATTGCCATCACATGGGAGAACTCCACTGATGGTAGGAACAATCCTAGACTGCCAGGGCCTTCATTGCTGAAAGCAGCGGTTGCAGCTCAGTCCGGCTCTCTGAGACAGACACGTGCAATTCATCTTTAAAGTGAACCTTCCGCTTCCCTCAGATAATGTGGCATGGCCTTGGTCCTTACCTGAGATGTGGCACTGGCAGCCGTGCAGCGGGCTGCGGCGTTTTGCAGGGATATGGTGTATCAGGGATGTAGTGGGAAATGATTTGCATCAGCACTGAGCAGGCTGCAATATCCTGCGGGAGACGATATCTCAAGGATGCAGCTGGTGCTGATTTGCAACAGCCCTGTACAGCAGACCGCAATATCTTGCTGGAGACAGGGTATCAGGGATGCATGTGATACTGAGATGCAGTTTCAGGGAGAGGGTGCATTGGGATGCATCTGACATTGATTTGTGGCTTCACCATGCAACAGGCTGCAGTATCCCAGAAGACAGTGCAGTGGGATGCATGCCATGCAGATTTTAGAACGTCCTTCCCCCATGGGACAGGAAAGCAGTGATGCCCTTAAAACAGACTTCGGAGACTCACTGCATTATGTATTGATGACAACTTGCAGTAGTCCTCCAGCGTGCACAGTCTCTGATGTGATCCTGGCATGATATGCAGAGTCCACACCCAGATTGTGGAGGGAGGTGGCATTGACAGCTATCCAGTTAGGAGACTGATGCTTTAAAAGAGAAGTTAGAGGTTTCTTTTTCCAGTAACGAGAGGACTTGTCGGGCCTTCCAGCAGTTTCACAAACTAGGGTGCAGAGATGCCAGCTCATTTATTCCTGTAAGCCCTGAAAATGCACTTTTTAGTTTTCACCCAGAAGGTCCCTTTTAAAATGATAATGCAGAAAGGCCTGATGCTGAGAGGTGCAGAGCACCTGCAACTCCCTGTTGGCTTTAATGGACTTATGGAAGCTCATCACCACTCTGGATCAGTCCTTTAAATGCATACAGTGCTGGAAAAGCGACCAGGTTAATAGAAGAAATGAGATCTACAATGGAGAGCAGGACTTTTGGCTTTTCTAGGGGGGCAAATGAAGATTCCATACAGACAAGCAATAGCTTAGTGCTCCCCTGCTCCTGAATCTCTCTCTCTGCTTTTTCTTCCTAGAGATCCCTTGCAGAATCTATGGCTCCATCTACTGGCAGCTTCCAGTGTCACTTTAGATCATGGCTGTAAAACCATTCTCATATTTGAATGGATAACTTGCTGTTTCGTTTTAAGAACAAACAATTCCCTTAGTACATTTAAACACTTTGCATCTCAAAGAAACTCCAAGTGGTTTGCAGTCGGTCTATACACTATGGATAAAATCAAACAAACAGCCAATGCGTTACCAACTGCTGAAATGCAGCCACTTCTGGTGTGAAGCACAGTAGCTGTTTAGTAGCCCACAGAAATGATCACTACATAGCAGTGAGAACAGGAAAGGAAAACCCACAAATTTGCTTGAAACTAAAAGTAAGAATTTTATTACCTAGTTGGAATTTGGTCAGGACGCAAGGGGTAATGTTCCCATTCTTGGGGAAAGTGCTGTGGAATCTTGAATAACCATGTGCTCAGGGCCGCAGTTGTATATCTCATCTGAAACCCCATTTCCAGTCACACAGTGTATCCCACCCCCATGCTGGAGCGAGTGCCACCTACTGAATTACCAACATTTCTACCTGTAGTACCCAGGTACTCCCTGGAGTTATCCCATCCAAATACCGATTGAACTGTACTGGTGTCTATTATAAAAGGCTGGTTTGCTGGCAAGATAAGCAATGCAGTGTGGTTTATGGTAGATTCCCATTCTTACTTTACTTTAACATTTACCACAATAATGGCAATTTATCTAGCTTATTGACTTTAGCAGTCCGCCCCTGCGCCGCTCTGGTATTGGCAGCCCTTAGTGACAAAGAAGTTCTCTCCAAAGTAATGACATGCACTCTGACCACGCACAGACCGCACAGAAACTGAGGTCCTGCAGTGGTGCTACCTCAAAAGTCCCATCTAACTGAGCTGGGTCAAGTCTCGTCACATAAAGACATAAAGCAACAGCAGAATATTCAAGGCTTTATAGGAATAAAGAAATAATATTTCTTCTTATTATTATTATTAAGAAATAATAGCCCATTTATAAAGGCAAAGAAAGTGTGCTCTAGTAAGCACTGTAACAGCGGAGAGACAGAACGCTTGAGTTCTGTTTCTGTCTCTGCCACTGACTTGCTGTGCTATGACCTTGGGAAGGTTCCTTTACCTCTCCGTGCATCAGTTTCCCCATCTGTAAAATGGGGCTCACAGCACCTAGTTCCTAGAGGAGGTTATGCAAAGTAATTCCTTAACAGTTATAAAATGCTCTGAGATCCTTGGATGAAATGCACGACACATAAGCACCACGCATTTTTATTTAACAAAAAATACAGACGCACAATGCTGAATTGTTCTCATATTTAAAGGAAAGTTTAAAAGTCAGATTTCTGCCCCATTCACTCCCAGCGAAACCTTAGCCTCCACAACCCTTCGTCATTTAAAAACTAAAGAAACAATAGATCCTTGCTAATTCATACGGAAGACTTTGTGATTCACTGAATTTCACAACTTAGTGAGTATCTGAATGAACCCAGTTAAAAAGCAAACACCAGGATAAAACATCATGAGACGCGGTTCCTTTGTTTATTTTTTGCTATTATAGTTTTCATTATTTCTGACAGTGCTTCATTGTTTTGTACAATACACTACTGAAGCCTATTTCCTAGCACATGATGAGGTTTGGTAATATAAGACTACTTCAAACAGGCAATATGGACCAATGGATTTGGGCACTGGTCTGGGAGGCGGGTGACCTGGGATTTATTCCTGGTTCTGCCATTAATCTTAGGCAAACTACTGTCTGCCTCTGTGCCTCAGTTTCCCCAGCTGTAAAATGGGGCTAATGACACTCGCCACCCCTGAGCTATATGGATGAAAAGTCCTAGATAGAGCAAAAAATTTGCACAGCAGCAACGTCACTGCTATTAAATCTGTGCTGCCTGCTGCTTTTTGTGTGCCAATGCGAAAAGCATGGGGATTCATGAAGGCCAGATTAACGAGGCCCTGCTCTGTCACTGCCCCCCTTACTCCCCCCAAAAGTTTCCCAAAGCAGCTAAATATATACCTGCCATTTCCAAGGTAGAGCTCCCTGCATGTAGGAGCTGTAATTGGCAAGTCAATGAAATTACAGCCATGGGTTCTGGCATTTGGTTCCTCCTCGTTGGCATAATAATTTCCCCCTAGGTAGCTGGTATTTAACTTGTCTTATCTGTTCGTGATAGGTATAATTATAGTGCCCACTAATTTAACTGTAATATCAGAGCCATTGTCTGGGTGTTGGAGAAAGGGCATGGGGGTGAAGGAGAGTTCCCCTCTGTGCCAACCTGTTGCATCGAGACAAGTGCTATTACAGAACTGCAGCTGCAATGGTACTGCCCGTACCCAGCCCCCTGGACTCATGCACTGTGGAGTGTTTGAAATTCTCATTCACACTTTGCAGCTAGGTTCCATCTCTAATGTTAGGGGAGGAAGCGCGAGAGGTAGCAATGAGAGGAATGTCTAATGTTTCTATAGCTCCTGACAGATGCTAAAGAGTTTTACACACTGTGGGCAAAATCCCAAAGTCCTCACTGCGGGCCAGGCTCTGCCATCCTTACTCACATCTTAATCCAGAATCAGGCGCTCTGGTTTTACACTCGGGCAAACTTCCCACTGAAGTCAGTGGCTCTAATTCACTCGGTATCTGATCCAACATCTATTGCAGTCAATGGCAAGACCTTTAGGTCCCAATTTAGACACCTAAGTACCTTTGAGGATCTGGGCCCCAATGAATTCAGCTTTAGTTCAGGCCTTTGGAACATATTCCTCAATAAAGTTTAGCCACTGATTCTGCCAACACCCCTCTCTGGGCCTGATGCTGCACCATGAAGACAAGGGGTGCTTTCCCACTGGCTGCCCTGGGTACCAGATCAGACCCGCTCTCTTTGTCTGAACATTGTCCAGGGGGTTGGGTAGAATACAACAGACAGGAGGAGGAAGTGGGTGAGTGGAGACCTGGAGACAGTGAAATTGCAACCAGAAAACTGGAACAACAGTCTTTGCTTTAAAATCTGCTTTGCATAATGCAGCAGATCTCTTCTGGCTTCATAGAAAAGAAAGAGCAAGAGTTGTTTGCTGTTCTACGAGGAATACGATTTAAGTTCTAGCAAGGTTCCTGTATTTCTTGCTAGTGAAAAGCCAGCAGCCACACACAGCTCCAAACACTTGACACTTGAGCTTTATTCATCTGAAATAGTTGGAAGCAGCAATATTCAGTTACAGAGGTTCAGAACAGATTTTTTGTAATCCCTTTGCTGTGGAATACACTAAATCTTCTGCAGGCACAATAAACACCCCTGGACTGAAGATGGTAATAGCTGCGTTTGTCTGGACATATGCATGGTTCCTAGAGCTCTAGTCTTTGTTTCTGGAAAGGGCTTAGGAGTTAACGCCACAAAAGGAAATCGGGGCCCAACAGAACCCTTGCTGTTCCAATTTCCATCTTCTGAAGCCTTTCTTGGTTCCACTACCTTCTTTCATAGTTTGTCTTTTGAATCTCGATTTTTTTTTCCATTTCCTGAATTTATTTGGTTTTCCCTCAACCCTGAAGTAAGGATACCTCATACAACAGCTACATGTATTATTTTAAATGATAATCTAGATACTATAGTCAAGGAGACAATTCATAAGGAATAACTAATTCAGTGAATTTCACCTCTTCCCCCCCCCCCCCACCCCTTTTGCCAGTTATCTGTGGGTGGAGTGCAGTTTTTCTCCAATTTTATTCATGCAAAACAATTCACCGAATAATTCCTGCCAATAATTCTTTGTCTGTTGTGAGCAGTTTGTTGTGGGATATTTGACGTTCAAGCTGATTTAATAGGACACGTAAATCTCATGTTTTCTGTTCCCTGGTGGGATGAGCCATAACTCTCAATGGTTAGATCTCCAGTGCCAATACTCACAAATACTAATTGTATATTTGTTTTCCATTCATATTCTCCTGTAGACTGTAAACTCCTTGAGGCAAGGACCATCTTTGGGTTCTGCGTTCATACAGCACCTAGCGAAACGGGGCTCTGGTGCATGAGTAATGCTAATATAATAATATTTGCTTAAAACTGGCTGATTACATGAACATTCCCCCCAGCCAACTTGTTCGTTAGAATATGTGAGGAAAGCAAACACAAACGGGCATTGAGTCCCATGAAAATAAATTTGTTTAAGTAGTTGGACAAATGGTGGTGGAAATCATTTTTTGCAATAGCCATCCCGCTCTACGTTATACCCACTGAAGAGGAGTACAGCTGTTAGTCTGGACTGTCTGATGAAATGAGGTTCTCTTTCTAGTCCTCTCCTCATCTGGGCAGTGCTGCATATAGAAGAAGGACGGAGTTTTAGTTCTGCCCTTTGCAGGATACAGCTCATACCTTGAAGCAGGGATCGGATTAATAAGGTGCAAAATGGCCATTGCCTAAACATGTTGTGGATTACCTGCAGCTAAATGTCCATTGCAGAATAGGGTGCTGCTTGCTTCCAGTTTGTGCTGGAAGGAGCCATGGGTAATGGCTTGTTTACATGGAGAAATTGACTAGCATAGCCATTGTTGAATAAAATATTCTGGAATAGCTCACTGGGTTGACACTCTGTTAGTAAAAGTGCCTTTATTCCAGAATCATCAGTGTACTTCTAGAGTACAGTAATTTATTCTGGAATAAAATCACTTAGAATCATAGAATCATAGAATATCAGAGTTGGAAGGGACCTCAAGAGGTCATCTAGTCCAACCCCCTGCTCAAAGCAGGACCAATTCCCAGCTAAATCATCCCAGCCAGGGCTTTGTCAAGCCGGGCCTTAAAAACCTCCAAGGAAGGAGACTCCACCACCTCCCTAGGTAACGCATTCCAGTGTTTCACCACCCTCCTAGTGAAATAGTTTTTCCTGATATCCAACCTGGACCTCCCCCACTGCAACTTGAGACCATTGCTCCTTGTTCTGTCGTCTGCCACCACTGAGAACAGCCGAGCTCCATCCTCTTTGGAACCCCCCTTCAGGTAGTTGAAGGCTGCTATCAAATCCCCCCTCATTCTTCTCTTCTGGAGACTAAACAATCCCAGTTCCCTCAGCCTCTCCTCATAAGTCATGTGCTCCAGACCCCTAATCATTTTTGTTGCCCTCCGCTGGACTCTTTCCAATTTTTCCACATCCTTCTTGTAGTGTGGGGCCCAAAACTGGACACAGTATTCCAGATGAGGCCTCACCAATGTCGAATAAAGGGGAACGATCACGTCCCTCGATCTGCTGGCAATGCCCCTACTTATACAGCCCAAAATGCCGTTAGCCTTCTTGGCAACAAGAGCACACTGTTGACTCATATCCAGCTTCTCGTCCACTGTGACCCCTAGGTCCTTTTCTGCAGAACTGCTACCTAGCCATTCGGTCCCTAGTCTGTAGCAGTGCATGGGATTCTTCCGTCCTAAGTGCAGGACTCTGCACTTGTCCTTGTTGAACCTCATCAGGTTTTTTTCGGCCCAATCTTCTAATTTGTCTAGGTCCCTCTGTATCCGATCCCTACCCTCTAGTGTATCTACCACGCCTCCTAGTTTAGTGTCATCTGCAAACTTGCTGAGAGTGCAGTCCACACCATCCTCCAGATCATTAATAAAGATATTAAACAAAACCGGCCCCAGGACCGACCCTTGGGGCACTCCGCTTGAAACCGGCTGCCAACTAGACATGGAGCCATTGATCACTACCCGTTGAGCCCGACGATCTAGCCAGCTTTCTATCCACCTTACAGTCCATTCATCCAGCCCATACTTCTTTAACTTGGCGGCAAGAATACTGTGGGAGACCGTATCAAAAGCTTTGCTAAAGTCAAGGAATAACACATCCACTGCTTTCCCCTCATCCACAGAGCCAGTTATCTCATCATAGAAGGCAATTAGGTTAGTCAGGCACGACTTCCCCTTCGTGAATCCATGCTGACTGTTCCTGATCACTTTCCTCTCCTCTAAATGTTTCATAATTGATTCCTTGAGGACCTGCTCCATGATTTTTCCAGGGACTGAGGTGAGGCTGACTGGCCTGTAGTTCCCCAGATCCTCCTTCTTCCCTTTTTAAAAGATGGGCACTACATTAGCCTTTTTCCAGTCATCTGGGACCTCCCCCGATCGCCATGAGTTTTCAAAAATAATGGCTAATGGCTCTGCAATCTCACCCGCCAACTCCTTTAGCACCCTCGGATGCAGCGCATCCGGCCCCATGGACTTGTGCACGTCCAGTTTTTCTAAATAGTTCCGAACCACTTCTTTCTCCACAGAGGGTTGGTCACTTTTATTCTGGGACAGCGGGTCAATGCGGGGAGCTGTTCTGGAATACTTCCTCAACCCTTATTGCTTATTCCTCAACAATCCTTATGCCTCAGTCTAGTCAATTTCCCCACTTAGACAAAGCCCTAAGACCCTTTGAATTGCCCCATGAAGGATGGAGACTCCAGCTAAGCAGGAGAAGGATCTTTCATGGTTTCTCCCTCTCTATGAGGAAATCCAGGTTTCTCTTTTCCTGCTGTTTATGCAGCAAGGATCTAAAAAGGGATTGTGTGTGGTGGAGGGGCTTCCTTTGTGTCCCAGTGAGGGAGCTGGGGAAAGGGAGAAAGAGACCAAGCAAGAAAGAGAAGGGGAGGATTGGAAGGAGAGAGAGGCAGGAAAGTAGAGGGAAGAGTGGAAAAGAAAGAAAGGAAAAGAGAGTAGAAAGGAGGGCTTGAAGCTTGAATGGCAGTGCACAACGGGAAGCTTGTAAAGTTCAGTGCTCCGAGAAGGCGAGAGTTCTTAAATCAGACCCAAGTAATCAACACAACTAGCCTGAGGACAGGAGGGAAAGGTGGTGGCTGGAGATAGCTAAGATTAATGGGGTTTTGGTTTAAGCCAGCCTGCTGTTACCCATCCCCCAGGATACGTCACAGCAGGGCAGTGCCTTCCCTCCCGTCATTATTTATTTATTTGTTTATATATTTAGTGTGTATATACATTTTTTTTTAAAAATCTAACAAATTTCTAAGCCATATAAATCCAATTACCCATGTTTTGCCTTGCGGGAGCGAGGGAGATTAATGTTGGGATTTTGGCAGGAATGTAAAAAGAAATAGGTGGTAATAATCATGAAGGCTTGTAAAAAGGAGCCAACGGCCTAGTCCATGCCTGGGAACTCGGCCATAATTCTCATGGGCCTTTGCCACTTGCCATGTGCATGTGCCAGGACCCCGTCCTCCCCACAGGGGGGCAGGGAAGAGCCAGGTGCTTTCCGGACCCTTGAGCAGTTTATCCTGAAAGGGAAGGCTTCAGTGTGGGATAATAAATGCATTGAGCTCCTACAGTGTCTTCCATTCAGGGACCTTGAAGTGCTTCGCAGACGTTAAGCGAGGAAGCCCCATGACGGCCCTGTGAGTCTGGTATGGTTGTCCCCGTTTTCCAGATGGGGAAACAGAGTCACAAAAGCAGCTGAGGACCTGTTTTGCAGACGTGCAAAGGGTCCTCCACTCGCGCTGAAGTCAGCAGGAGTTGCACGTGCGCCTTACTCTTGCAAATCGGGCTTGGCTTGACTGGGCTCAAGGTCACTCAAGAAGTTTATGGCAGGCTCAGGAGCAGAACCCAACAGTTCAAAGTGCCAGTCTCCTGGTCTAACTACCAGTTACCCTACGGAGGCTCTATCTGTGCAGAGGAGCTCGCATCTCTGGCATTGGTCTATTCTGCAACTCATCTCCAACTCAGCCCCGTGTTTGTATCATGTTTCCATGCCAAGTTCTTCTCCTGTCCCTTCCCAGGTTCCTTGCCCTCCCCACCCGAGGACAAACCCGGCCGTGTAAGGTACGTCTTCACTGCAGAATTAACTCGCACCCGGGCCTGAGCAGCCACCCGGCAAAGCCCTACGCCAGTTACTGCATCCTCACTGGTGCCGCGCTCCGCCATGTGTGTCACTTAGGACTTCGGGGGCCACCGTCTGTGGTTCTTTGTGCCACAATAAGCGGTGCTGCTCTATGATTCTTTCCCATGAATTGTGTGAGAACTTGTCTGTTCTTCTGGGCACTCAGGAGGGAATTGTGGGAAGGCTTTGGAGGACTATCAGTGTTTGAGAGGTTTAGCCTGCAGCCTCACTGCAAAGGGGATGGGTTACCAGCCCATGTGAAAGCCTCACTCAGGCTTTAGCTTGGAGCTCCAAATGACCCAGCTTGCTCTGGTTAAAAGCACCATCAAATGTGTGTGATTTTGATGAGTGGAGGGGAAAGAGGTTTGGGGCAACACCCTAGCAGGACCCCAAGCTAACTTTGCTGCGAACACAGACCCATACGCTCCGTGCAATCAAGATGGTGTCACTGTATAAAGCTTCAGAGATAAGAAACACAAACCTTGGCTTTGCTATTTCAGTGACCCTCAATCGACCTCCCACTCCTCAGGACCCCTAAAGCCCAGCTTCGGCATCTTAAATGTGTTTCTAACCTTTGCCCCTCCTAAATCACTGCTTTGCCCCAGCTTGTGGAATCCCGCTCTGCTTCCCTGTAATCACCCTACTTCATTTATTAATAACGCATCCTCACAACAGTATCTCCTTTTTCTGCCATGCTCTGCAGCGGGCTCCTCGCGCCGCGTTTATTACCGCAGCGCGTTTTATAACCCTCTTGATCAGATGACATAAAAAAAAAAGGAAGCGCGTAGCCCACAGTCAACTCATCATTCCATAAATAGAGAGAGAGCCTTTAGCAGAGAGGAGAAAGCAAGCTCCCATACCTACCTCTTAAACAGTGAGGCTGCTTTACGATGCATTTAATTCAATCCGGGCCGTTAAAGCCCGGATTTAAAGTCTTTTGTGCTATCACAAGGGTTGCCCTGATGCAGTGACAGGTCTCCGAGGGAAAAGGACTGAGATTGCGTCCACACTGCAGCGAGTCTCAGATCCTGGGTCTACAGACTCAGGGTCTTGCCAGCGGGCTAGAAATAGCTGTGTAGACATTCGGGCTGGGGCTGGAGCTTGTCTCTAAAACTCGGCGAGGGAGGGAGGTTTTCAGAGCCCAAGCTCCAGCCAGAGCCTGAATGTCTGCACTGCTATTTTTAGTCCCGTAGCATGAGCCCTGGTTAGTTGACCCAGGCTCTGAGACTTCCTGCTCCAGGTCTTTATTATTATTATTTTTTTTTGCAGTGTAGACGTACCCTGAATCATTTCCAGGGAGACTTGAAGTTACTGTGGGAAGCAGCCAGGCCTGGGCCTCATTGCAGCAGTGGCTTCATTTGGAAGCAGTTAGTATGCATGTCGCATAAGATCTCTCTTTCCCTCACCCTGCCCTCCCTCGCCTTGCTCCTTGTTCACATATATTCCATTAAGTGAAATTGATTAGTTTTTTTTTTTTGCTTTGTTTTAATTACTATGTTTAACTGTGTAATTATTATACCGGCTGATCCTGGCACTGTCTGAAACAGCCTTGCTTCCCTCACATCTGCGGGAGGAATATTCAGACTTCATTGAAGTTAGGGTGCCGGGGGAGCGGAGCGGCTTTGGTGGATGTGTAAGGTAACTGGAATGGTTATCGTTCTGGAGGAAGGAGCTGTTTAGTCAGTCATAGATTTTAAGGTCGGCGGGATCGCTATGATCATCTAGTCTAATCTCCTGCATAACACAAGCCAAAGAGCGTCATCTGATAATTCCAGCATCAAGCCCGTAACTTCTAGTTGGAGAATCCATCAATTGTTCCAATGCTTAATTATCCACAGTGTTAAACATTTGCATCTTGTTTCTCGTTTGCATTTGTCCAGTTTCAGCTTCTACTATCAGAAATCCTCTCTCCGTGTAAGTACTTATCGACAACGATTAAATCACGTCTTAATCTTTATATTAAATAGATGGCGCTCCTGAAGCCTCCCCCTGTACGGCACGTTTCCCAGACCTTGAACCGTTCTTGTGGTTCTTCTCTAGAACCCTCTCCAGTTTTTCAACATGCTTTTCAAAGTGCAGTCACCAGAACTGGACATGGTATTGCAGCAAAGGCGTCACCAATGCCATATACTCGAGAGCGTAGGAGAGTGTCTGACGTGGAAATGGGGCATGCTATCTTAAAAGTGGTTTTGTTTTGTGTGTCCTAGGTCTCATTTCCAGTAGGGAATAGCCATGACTCCAGCTATCAGTGGCCAGCACAACTGCATCGTTGCTGACCCCTAGTGTAGACAAGAGTGATTTGTACTAATTGAGCCAACCCAAGTATCAAGCAAGACCAACTGTTGTAAATTGTGGTTTTCCTCATGGGTGTGCCGTGGTGCACCTATGCCAATGGCTGGCCACTGATGGCTGAAGTTGGGGCTAATGACCAGTGGAGCCAATGCCCTAGAAAGATTCTGCACATTGCCAAAAATTCTTGGTTAAAAACAAAGTAAATTGGATAGACAGTCTAAGGAATCCATGCCAGGCTTTGCAGAAGACCCAGTGGTGGGAGGGTTACTGCAGGAGTGTTCTGCAGATTCAAGCCTGAATGGATGTACTCAATAAAGTCACTAATAATTTGCCCTCACAGTGAATTTTAGAGGATTAACTGCATGTTTTGAGCAACCTGGAAACCAGTAGCGTTCAATTAATAGATGCACCTCTTCCCACCCCCAAATTGATGCCTGATTTGCCAGATGGAGACAATTCTGGTCATATTTCCAAACCAAACAGCCCTGCCCCACGGGAAGTGGTGGAGGAATCTGTACAATGAAATCAAGCCATTGTCTGTTCCCAAGAGGTACGGGAACAGACAATGGCTTGATTGTTCAAATCGCAATGAAAACCATGCTGGATAGAGCACGAGAGTTGGGAATATAGCGCAGGGGAATGGGTATTGCTGGCTGGGGGTGGGGGAGGGGAACGGATGAGGCACTGAGGAATCATCCGTCTTTTTCATCTCCAATTTCAGTGCTTCTGCTTTCAGGCAGCCCTGCCACTGGTGCTGCAATGCAGCCCAAGCAAGAGAGACTTAACAAGCCCCGAGAGCTGCCCGGAAAGTTATCCTGACACCAAGTGACAGGCTCTCAATTGATATCCTCTGGAGGCTTTAAACGCACTTCTGCCAGGCTTCTAGAACCGGTTTTGTCTTGTACCTGGAGAATCCTTGATCTGTTGTGACGCCTCCCCTGGCTCGGCTCACCACTCTTCGTTGCTTGCTTCAGCGTGCAGGTAAACGCCCATAGGTGCAGGAACTATGGGTGCTGGGGGTGCTCCTGCACCCCCTGGCTTGAAGTGGCTTCCATCATAGACAGGGTTTACAGTTTGGTTCAGTGGCTTTAGCACCCCTGTAAATGCCTCGCATGACTGGAAACCTTTGGCCTGCTCACGCTCTCCCTCTCTCACCACTTCCCATCCAGTCTCACCTGCTCTTGGTATTTATTCCATACTCCCCATTGTAAGATCTGAGTGTCTGCCGAGTGTTACGTCAACTGCTTAGTATTCTAAGGCGGTTCCTGGTCAGACGTCTCAGTCTCGAGAGGTTTGGCTTAGAGATACACCTGAAACCAGGCCCCAGATATCAAGGGTGTGCAAAATACAAACTAGGATCTTGGTTTTGGGAGTTTGCAAATGAGCTCAGCCTACCCCTGCTCCCCCAGATCAGCTCGTCCTACTACATTGCCTTGAACCTGAATGTAGCCACTTGATCTCATCTCTAGTGCAGGTACAGTTCAGATAACCCAGGTTTCTCTGTGCTTTTCTGGCCCGATGACCTTCCGAGGTTCACCCACTGGCAGCCATTCTCCAGCCCTAGTTCCCAATAGAAACTCTCTTTGTGGATTAGTAACATAAGTAGGCCCCCTTTAGGCCTGTGGTAACTCTGTATTGCTTGTGGCACCTTAGAGACTAACAAATTTATTAGTCTCTAAGGTGCCACAAGTACTCCTGTTCTTTTTGCGGATACAGACTAACACGGCTGCTACTCTGAAACCTGTATTGCTTAGGGCTTCACCCATCCAAGGGCCTTGCTGTGTGCCCAGCCTGCCAGCCATCCTGCATCCTGTATCTCTAGCATCCCAGTCTCTCTTCCTTGTCTGTGGATCAGCCCCACCATGGGATTCCAAGGTGAAAGATTCCAGGGATCTGTGGATATGCACAGGAGTCAAATACACAGAAGATTTGAGGGCGTCACACCTGTCACCAGGACCCCACGAAGCCGGAGCCAGAGCTTTACTGACTCGCTGTGCCATCCCCCACATAACGTATCCGTCCCTGTGTGTGCTTTAGACACAGTCAGGTCTGTGACTGGACCTCGCTTTGTCACATCTGTTCTTCTGGCTCAAATAGCTGCTAGGTCCACACTCTGGAATGTCACCCAGGTCCGTAAAATGTTTCCTGATGGCAAAGGTCTGACGCTGACAGTTCTGTGGGATTTAATAGAGTGTTCACCTTTCTGTAGGGCTTTTGAATCACCCTATAGAATTTAATAGAGACTCCCACGCTGGCTGTAGAATTCTATAGGATGGTCTTAACAACCTGTCGAAACGATCTCGTTCTCTATTAAAGTCCAAACTATGTTTAGAGTAATTTCTCTCAAAGCCTGTTTATTAGCTTCACCTCCTTGCATTCTGTAGGAGAGTCTCATAAAGGACAGGTCTGTTACAGAGTTATGGGAGCAGGTTTGTGACCGGAAAGGGCAACAATTATATTCCATTTAATTGCCGTTGGGGTTCTGGAACCTCTCACAGAGCCAGCCACCATCCTGTGGAACTTGCTAACACCTCCAAACTGTCCTGCAGATTAATTAAGCACCCGTTGAGCCAAATTGGGGGGGGGGGAGAGGCGCCTCGGATACACTCAATTAAGCCACACCAGGTACATAAGTATAACTGGTTTTATTGCCAAGATATAATAAACTTTCCAGCCTTCACGCGTTACTAAATACGTGCTTTCCAGCAAGCAAGCAAGCAAGAATCAATGCTTACACCCCCTTCTGCTACGGACAGTCCCAGACCCTCCAGCCTTGTCCTTGAGGGCTTGTAGCAGGCGCTGCTCCAGCGTGGGGGATTCCTGCGCACCCACAAGGCCAGGGTCCGCAGGTGAGATTGTTCATCTAAAGCAATTCGCACAGCCGTTTTTATCACCATCTCTTTCTTAGGGGGCGCGTATTGACCCACAAGCAGGCTCTGGCAGGAAACACTATTGCTTCCTGTTTCCACACTTCACAGTCCGAGGCCTCGCTTATCTCTTTACTTGTTTATTCAGTCGAGTGGCTGCAAGCCAGCCCGTCTGGTCAAAGCCAGTTCACTACTAGCTCCCCCCAACAGCCCAAGGTAACTTGCAGTCAGCCCCAACAGCACCACAACAGATTTCAAAGGAGAGCGAGGGACCACCCAGACTCTGCAAACATCACTTGCAGACGCCCAGAGATTAGTCTGAGCATTTTGCTTTGATTTTTTTTTTCTTTTATTACCTTGGTAAATCAATTACTGGGGCAGCCTGTCTGCAGAAATCTCCTCCCTTTAAAAAGAAAAAAAGTTGTTCCACCTTCTAAGTGGTACATTAACTTCCCCAGCTATGCCTTGATTGATGTACTGGGACAGCATTCTGTCTCTCTGTCCTCATCCACTTTCTGCTGCTCCCCTGGTGTCCTGATCAGAAGCAGCCTTCCAGAAATTAGGATTCTGCTGAAGTTGTGTCGGTCTTGGAGCAGGCAGGGGGGAAGATTCTTCATTGTCATTTGCAGCACCCCCCCCCTGTTGTTCCAATCTCTGCCCTCTTTGCCCCCAAGTTCTGCCCATTCCCCCCATCCTCACCTGCAGCACCCCCAGCTGTTCTATGTTCTCCCCAGCACAGCTCTGCCAATAACCTCAGTCACGTCTTGCGCCTTTGCCAGCCGTCTTAGTGCTGACCCCCAGCTTAGTTCTTCAGATACACCTTGGTGCTGACCCGATGCACATCCTCTCGCTCCAGGCCTGTCCCTGTCACGCTGCTCTGCCAATGCATCTCAATCCTGCCCTGCCCTTGCAAAGTCCCCTCCTATCGCAGTCCTTACGGTGGCACTTTTGCACTTAACAGGGTGCTTCCCAGCACACTGTTTCCATTCAGAAACCATTTCCCCTTCAGCCTCAGACTCCAGCCCGCTGCTGCTGCTTCTTTTTGCAAACAGTGGGGGCTGGTCCCGCGAGGCACTGAGCGCTCCCAACTCTTGCGTTGGGTGCCCAGCACCTCCCTGCCAGGCCCCTGCGCCACACAGAATCAGGGGCTGTCTGCAATATGGTGCGATATTGAAGAGGAGGAGGAAACCCAGCAGCACGCAGGAGACCTGAGCTGTGAGCAGGCATCGCGCTTCCTGCCTCTCTGCTGAAGGGCTGACGGGACCCAGTTTGGTTCTGTAATGTCGTGTGACACTTATTGATTCCCTTTGTTTATTATTTAGTGGTAAATCACTTCAGACTGGAGCTTGTGCATGTCTTTTCTGATCAGCTGGCTTGTTACAGTTAAGCTGCCCTGTGGGGCCATCAGAATCCCAGAAGGGGCTGCTGGGGATGATTAAACAGCCCCTTTTAGCCTGAAACACGTGGCAGGAGATGTGGGGGAATGGCAGCATTTCGAAAGTTGGGACGTCGAGGAGCCCTTTTCTGTCGTTTGAAACGTACCTCAGGTGTGCGGAGAAACACGCGAGCTGTGGGGAATGCCAAGCACTTTCACTCGACGGGGTTAGCGGTATTGAGTATGGAACTTGAACATGGATCTGAACCCCCCAGGTTTTTGGAGAAGTTCTGATCTGGAGGAGAGTTTCATGTCTTGGAGCCATCACTGGAAGGCATATGATCTAAACCAGAACACGGGACCTAGATTTCCTTGACATTTAGGAAAATTCAGTGCTGTCTTCTCAGCTCAGTCCTATCTCTAGTGCCTACAAGAAACATTAGGTCTGGTTTCAGTTCCCGTAGAGTTTGACCCTTATGAGTGTCAGACTAAACCAAAATCTCAATCAAAATTTGCAAGTGCATTGAAAGTGCAACAAACCGGTGGATTAACAATGATTTCTGGGTGAAACCATAAATCGGGCCAGGGCTACTCTAAAGGTTTGCAAATGTTAGCAGGTCTTTGAGGAACATAGTGTGAAACTGAGATTCAGCCTGAAATTAGACACATTTTTTTCATGATTCTGGGTTTCGTTGTACGTAACTGTCTTTTAAACCCACGGCAGCTGCTGTGTCTCAACTCACTGGCAGCCTTGGATTACTGCCATAGGTATCAGTGTTAATTTAAAGACCTGGCAGCTCTGCTTAGTATATCTTGCTGGGTAGGAGGGTCTACACAGATCAAGAGAGATCCCTGTAGAGGCACAGGGCTGGGAATCAGGAGACCTAGCTTCTCGCCCCATCTTTGCCACTGACTCTATGTGAAGTCACTTCTGCTCTCTCTGCCTCAGTTTCCACCTCTGTAAAACGGCGAGAATGCTACACTTGCACAGTGCTTTGAGATGTTTGGCTGAAAAGTGATCCAGAAGCATATTGATCTGATTTGATGTTTCATTATTTTTAGACATGTAGGGCAGGATTTTCAAAGAAGCCTGAAGGAATCCCACTCAAATGCAGGGAGGAGGTGAGTGCCAATTTCCTGCTGGCTCATTTGAACCTTGAAGCCAGCATAGTGCTGCTGACAGGTGCCGGCTGACTGACCTGGAGACTCATCTAGTTAGTCACAGAATAGGTACAGCGCAGGAAGCATCGGTGTGAACCCCTCCCCCAACGTGCCTGACCTCTTCTGCAAGAACAACTTTCAGAAGGAGAGGGGAGAGTTCACTTTTCAGCATGGGCGGTGTGTGAACCGTCGGCTGGGGGAGGCTAGCCCACCAGTCCCGCCCCTTCCAACCGAGGCCCCGCCCCTTCTGCACCCACTGCCAGAGCCCAGAGCCCTCCCCACCGCCGGCTAGTGCCTCACAGCCCCGGAGCAACCCCAACCCCCTCACACCAGTTCCGGAGTGCTGGAGGACAGTTGGCGTGGCCCCAGTCCCGGAGTGCCAGGAAGGCAGGTGACATGGCCTGAGCTGGGGCCACCCCACAGGGAGACTGGAGCCGCGCCAAGCGAAATGCAGGAGGGAGGGCCTGGGGGCGGACCGTGGGTGGGGCCACATCTGGCTGTTTGGGGTGGCACAGCCTCCCCCAGCCTATGATACCCGCCGCCCATGCTTTCTAGTCATTTCTTTACCTTCTGCCATTTGGGCCTATGGCTTTCTGATGCAGACACCTGGCCAATAGAAATAGTCTGATTCCCACCAGGCCCATTTCTCGCTGGCCCCCAAATAAAGGTTGACCAAAATCTGCAAAGACGGGTGCCTAAACCCACCTCAATCAAAGTGGCCTGATATTTTTTTAAAGATACGGTGTCCCCCTTGGCTCCCGTTGACAGCACCTCTGAATATCAGGCCATTTGTATGTGAGTAGCGACATATCGATTTTAGGTGCCCAACTTTAGGTCCTCACATTTGCAAAATTTGTCCCTTGCTTATCAGATGGGGCTTTCAGTGCTGGCCTAACTCCATTCTCATTTCACAGAACTCATTGGGAGCTATGCCATTCACTTCAATGGGAGCACAGTTTGTTCAATAGGGCCAGTTTTTGAAGTCAATGGGAGTTAGACGCCTAAATACCTTTAAAAATCTGGCCTTTAGTCCAGTGCTGTTTGCTTCTGAAAATCTCACCCATAACGTTATATTTAAGAGAAGACCAGTTTTACCAAATGATGCACAGGAAAGCTGCATGGTAGTTATTAAAGTTCCACAACTGTGTATATCTGTTACATAGTTGTTAAAGCTTTATGTGTCTTAAATAATCCATTTTTATTTAATGAGCATACAGTACAATTGCTGCCTTCCTGGATCTATAACGATAAACCAAGTTGCAAGTTATTGGATGTTAATTACCAGCTGATGATTAGAAACAGCTATAGACATTTTCCCGTCTCGTCCTAGTTATAATACAGCGTGTCCATTATGCACTGCAGAGGCGTTTACTGTGTCTTAATAATCAATGGGTGTTTAACATGCAATATTTGTCTAATTAACTCTAAATTAAAACCTCATTGACAACACTTCGGGGTAAGAGATCTGCATCAAGTATGACGGATTAGACACAGAAGGTCCGTTATTGTTCGTTGGAGATGTGCGTGTCATCTGCTGTGCCTGCCGTAGATGATGCTTGTCTCCCTTGTCGCATCAGCTTTGTCCAACGGGGGAGGACTGAATAATGTCTTGGTGCTGGATTGACGTTCCTGGAGAGCAACGGGCTCTCTTTGACCACAGAGCACATATAGCATGGGCAGTTCCCCTCTGCTCCCCCTACATGCTCCCCCATGAGTGTCTACACTGAAGCCCTACAGCAGCCCAGCTGTGCCGCGGTAGCATTCCACGTGTAGACAAGTCCTGTGAAACGTCTCTTCTAATCAAGGCCTGGCTGGTCCTTCGAAAGCAGCAAGTCTAACAAGTCTGGTGCAGAAAACGTCCCCTCCTTCTTCCTCCTGGAGTGGGAATGACGCTGTCACGCTAAGGGCAGGATTGCTGCTATTCAACGGGTGCTGAACCAGAGCCAGCTGGGTGACAAGCAAGGATCCCCCGGTGTGTGGCTATGTGTGACAGCGCATTCTGCTACAGCTGAGCTTTCAGGTGTGGCCACGGGGGCAGCCGTTGGCTGGCATTCCCAGCGCAGTCTGATAGTAACGGCTGGCACAGGGCCCCAGGGCTTGTCTATACTTGAAATGCTACAGCAGTGCAGCTATAGTGCATCAATGTAGACACTACCTACGCTGACGGGAGGGGTTAATCCAGTAGCAAAGTGTTAGCTAGATTGATGGAAGAATCTTTCTGTTGACCTAGTGCTGTCTACACAGGGACTTCGGTCGGCTTAACTATGTCACCCAAGAGTGTCAGTTCTTCTCACCCCTGAACAAGGTGGCTGGATCAATCTTATTTTCTAGTGTAGCCCAGCCCTGAGCTCCATGTGGAAGAGCAGGGTGTGATGGCTTGGACCCCCCCTTCTGGGATGCCACCCGATGAACTGGGATTTCACCGAGCCTCTCCTGCTCAACCAGCCTGGGTTCCCTCTCCCTGCCTTGCTGGATTAGGCTCTCGGCCTCTTGCAGCGCGCACACAGGTAGGGCCACACCCCACTGCAGACACAGACTGAAATCAGCTCTGTGTGAGAGGACCCCCGCCCCCGCCCAGCACTCACCGTTTTGGGAGATAAACCCAAAATAATACTGTCTTGCACTGTGTAGAAAAATCTGCACAGCGCAAGCTAATAACAATTCGCTCTCTTCCTCAATGTGAAGAGAGATGTGCAGGACTTCTTGCCCCCCACAGTTAGAAATTACATAAACTGGGTTTAATAATAAACAAAGAATAAGTTTATTAACGACAAAAGGTGGATTTTAAGTGGTTAAAGAAGTAGCAAACAGAACAAAGCAGATTACTAAGCAAATAAAACCAAACACACAAACTAAGCTTGTTTCACTAAAGAAACTGGTTACAAATAGTGATATTGTTGCAGGCAGATTAAAGAAAGTCTTGAAAGGCAGCTGCACTCGTCTCCAACTTGAGACCTCAGGTATTGCTACTCACAAGCTAGACGCCCTTCCAGCTTGGGCTCAACCCTGCTCCCCCCAGTTCAGTTCTTGCTTCCAGGTGTTTTTCAATGTCTCTTTGGGTGGGGAGGCAGAGGAGAACCATGATCATGTCACTCCCCTGCCTTATATAGCTCTTGTGTATGGCGGGAACCCTTTGTCTCCCAGTGGGAGAACACTGGAATTCCAAGGAGGGGTCCAGTACCAGGTGACTCAGCCCCATGTCTCCCCATTACTCCTAGGCGTCCACAGGAAGACTAAGCCCTTTCACAGTCCATTGTCTTTGCTGATGGGCCATTAGCCCTGGCTGGCTTTTCCATTGTTTTACCTGAAGGGCTGATTGGGGGTGACACTCAAAGTAACACATTTGAGATACAGATAAATAGTTAATATTCCTAACTTCAGATACAGAAATGATACAGGCATACATATTGGATAATCACATTCAGTAAATCATAACCTTTCCAATGATATCTTACATGAGCCATCTTGCGTAAAGTAGAGCTCAGTTATTTCATATTCAGATCATAAGCATATTTTCATAAAGAATATGGAGTGAAACGTCACGGGGGGGGGTCTGCGCGTTTTTGCTGACTGCGGCGAGATCCCCAGACCAATCAGCTAGCTCAGGCCTCCAGTGAAACCGCAGGGTAGAGACTTAGAAAATGTAGCCTTGCAAGACACCTAAAACGATGTGCGATTGAGGAGGAGGGTGGGGAGGGAATCACAGGTTAACACTCCCACAAGGGATAACTCGCCCCTTTTTCAGTCCAAGGCAGGTTGTTTGTGGTACTTCAGTGTGTCGGTTTTTCAGATGAAATGATAACAGCCATGGTTCTGTTGACTGGGTCTGGGCTCTAGAGAACCCCTTGCTTTGTGTAAAGCCCAGGTTCACCCCACAGTCATTAGTTAAAGTTTCCCTACTTGTGTGCTAGCTGCTACCCCAGAGGTGGCTGAATTTCAGTAGCAAAGCCACCTGGACTGTCTCCAGGGCTAGATCCTCAGCTGGTGTAGCTCAAGGTAGGTCTGTTGACGTCAATGTAGCTATGCCGATCTATGTCCGCCGAGGGTTGGGCCTATAGTTTGTGAGACAATCCAGGATGGAAGATGCCGTAGGAATGTAACACAGTTGGGTTGGCTCTCAGCGGCATAATCCCGCCGTTTACATAACAAAGCAAACATGAGACGCGGGTTCAGAAGTGGGAGGGTGCTGATGATGGGAGGAAGGCTAATCCAAGGCCCCTGACTGAATGGGGAGTGAGGAGAGCTGGGTTCAATTTCTGGTTTTGTCACTGACTCCCAGCATGCCTCTGTTCCACATCTTTGAAACGGGGATTATAATCCTTCCCTCCTCCTACTCTCCTCTGTCTTGTCTGTTTAGGTCACAAGCTCTTCAGGGCAGGGACTGAGACTTACTGTGTGCTTTTACGGAGCCCAGTGCAAGGGGGCACTGATCCCAGCTGGGGCCTGTAGGTGCTACCGTAATCTAATAATTAGAAAGAGAAATGAGGAAGCATTTCTTGAAGAGCTGGGCTTTGAGGAGAAGAAAGGAGAAATAGCACCAGCTGAGGGGTATTTGCAGCCCATGTTCGGGCATCGTGACATGGATGCAGCAGTCAGATGGCCTCGCTGGGCAGTTTGGGAGGTGAGAGCATGTTGGGGTGGTGGCATGCGGCAGAGAACCCCCCTACGGCATGCTGGGGGGAAGCAGCCTCAGCTGCAGTTCGCCAGCACAATGTGGAAGTTGTTTTGCAAGAGCAGTGGGCTGGACTGGATGGCCTCTGGCTCTTCTGAGAATCAGCTTGTCCTTCACACTCAGCGTGGATGTAATTAATTGCACTGAGAGGATGGTATGCTGACAGCAAAGCAGAAAACAGCAGAAAATGAGTCGGAAACTGTACGAGGTTGTTGGGAGAGGAGGCACAGAGGGGGAAGCAGCCCACTGCGCCATGCAGCCAACCTCCTGCAGCAGGGACATATGCACTGACATCAGTTCAGCTCCCGCCCCCATCTAATGGGGGAGGGGTTGTGAAATGGCTTTATCCCTTCCAGAGAGGAGGAATAAGTTGAATGGTGTGGCATGGGGGGTGGGGTGGGTAGAGCTCATTGATGGATCTGCAGTAGGGACTGAGGTATGTTGCTACACCCAGGAGCGCCGCCAGCTTTTTTGCCGCACTAGGCGGCGGAAGGTCCCACCCCTGAAATGCCGCCCCCGACAGAGGTGGTGGAAGGTCCCGCCCCCGAAATATCGCCAATAACCGGGGCGGCCGAAGATCCAGCCGCCGCAGTCGCCGCCCCCCAAATGTTAGCGCCCTAGGCGACCGCCTAGGTCGCCTAATGGGTTGCGCCGGCCCTGGCTACACCCCCATGGTTAGATTTAATTTCAGTTTTTAGGTGGTGGGGGTGGGAGGATGGGGCTTCTGCCATCCCATGCCTTCTGTTGGATGGGATCCATCACTGGTTTGCTAATGCGTTGATTTGGTTTTGTTGTGGCTAGTGTGACCTGATTTTCAGAGGTGCTGATGTGGCTGCTATATATTTTCATTACAATAGTACCTGGGAACTCCAGACCAGGATCAGGGCCCCATGGTGCTAGATGCTGCACAGACAAGCAGCGAAGAATCATAGGATCATAAAAAGGCAGGGCTAGAAGGGACTTCAAAAAGCCCACTGCGCTGAGGCAGGACCAAGCAGAGCTAGACCATCTCTGACCTGTTCTTAAAAAACACAGAAGACGACAGCCCCAGCGCTAGAGAGCCCCCAGTGAGGACAGCACTTGAGCATGTGCCTAGATCTTATTTATACCAATAGGACTTAAGCACATGTCTAAAGTTAAATATATTCTTTAAGTGTTATCCTGAGTATGGATGGACTAAATCAAATGCTTCCCCGAATCATAGCCTAAGTGATCTATTGCCATCCATGTTGGGGAGAGCTGCAGCCGCTCAGCTCCTTTTAAAATCATGCCCTGGATTTTCATCAGCCTCCCTGGGGTTATTGCATGTGAAATCCAGGGGTCGGGTTCTCATGATCCTTGCATACGAGTTGTCTCATTGACTTCAAGGCGCTACTGAAAATGACTAAGGGCGTCCATACCTAAACAAATACCCGTAAGTCACTTTGTGTGCGCGTTCGTCACAAGGCTTCATGCTGCAAAATCCTGAGCCCCCGTATCTCTCAGAGACATCCACTACAGCTCAGCACCTCACATGATCCGGAGCTAGAGAGAGGGGAAATTACTTTCAATTAGAAAGCGATATTGTTCTTAAAAGAATTTGCCTATTCTGCAAGGAATGTTTAGTAATTGATAGCAATTTCTCGTAATTAAATACAAATTAATTCATGTTACTGAGGAGCAGTTTATTTATGGCACCATATTTATGGGTGCTCTCTCCGCTTAGAAATATCGTTGCTGCTTTTGTTAAGTAATTAAAGTTTGCTAAATAATTTCCCAGTGTAGGTGTGAATTTTAAGTAATTCTTCATATAGAACAAGTGTCACATTGCACCAGAGAGTCGGGAACTATTATTTGCCCTGTTGTAGCTCCTAGAGGCCAGAGTAAGCACTGTACAGATATACTGGATGTCAAAAGAGAAGGTCCCTGGCCAAAAGTGCTCTTCCATGATTGTTATTATAGTCTATAGTCCCCACAGTGTGTTCCTATAAGTGCTTTACCCATGACTAAAAGCCCCAGTTCTCCAGTGCCTGTTGTGCAGTCATTTGCACCAGTGCAATGTGAGTGTGAAACACTCCCCAATCAGAATCCACATTTCACACTCTCTTTGCACTTGTGTAAATTACTTTATCATGTGTAAGGTAATGGTGATGTACATGGCTAATGCCAGACATTCAAAAGTCATGTGTCAGGCCCCAGACATTCATGCAATTGGCTTAAAAATCACCAGTGTTGTTTTTTGTTTTTTGAGGTTCAGTTTATTTGCTTTCAAGTTTCTGAGTCTGTAAGGTGAACATGGGTTACATTTTCAGGCTTTAGCTTGAAGATTCTAGGTTCATTGTCAGCAGGTACTTTCTTCTTACCTTGGTCACAGGTTCAAATACAGTATCTGCAGGCTTAAAACAACACTGTCAGGTAGTTTAGGCCCAGTGTGTAGGTTTTGCTTTTTTATTTATATATAGAAAACTCAAACTTGTCATTAATACAAATGTTTTCATGAAATTGTTGTTTTCATGCATACATTCCCTGCATCATATGCAACCTGAGCAGTGTGGCATTGTGCTAGTAGATGCAGAAATTATTGGATGAAATTCTTTGGGTCTGAGTTATGCAGGAGGTCAGACTAGATGATCATAATGTTTCCTTTGGGATTTAAACTCTGCATCCAGAAATGGCTATCATAGCTCCATTGTCTGTGCTGAATGAAATGCAAAAAGTAAACAGCACGAATGGTCAGAAGTAAATTGGAGTTCTAAAACCCTTTCATTGTTAATAAAGTACTAGTGTGTGCACCCCTTTCCCCTGCTGGATAAAATTTATATTGCTCACTAGTGTGTCATAAACCCTGTACTGGTAACAGCTAGCGGTGATTGTCCTTTACTGAAAGTGGTAGCGGCCTGTGCTTTTGAAGCAGGCGGATCTGTGTTCCATCCTTGCTATCATTGCGAAGCTGTGAGTGTCCACACAATGTGCAGCATTGTGACCTTTGTAAAGGCCTATGTGGCTACAAATTATAGTTACATTGTGTTAGAAATGGGTTTTGAAGTCTTCCCCAGACAATGCATTGACTAAGTGAGAGCTTAATGTACCAACCCTCTATATGTATGTGTCACCACTGCCCTCTAGTGAATGCAATCAGAACGGCTGTACTGTGTGTCATAGGCCATATAGTGCTAATGAGACTCCCCCCTTTGCTCAAGTGGAACAGACCTCTGCTTTTGGAGCAGTGGGATCTCAGTTCTAGTCCTGTCACAGTGAAGTTTTTAGTGCCTATGATGCACAGCAGAGTGACAGCTGTAAAGTTGGATGTGCCTGCAGATTTGCTGCAATGTGATATTTAAACTGGTCGCAGCATTTTGAAGCAAATGGGTTGCGTTTTATTTTGCTTGTATCAGCTCTAATGGCTGTAAAAAAGGGCTCCTATAAAAGCACCCCCCGAATGAGATGAGGAGGAGGAAGATCCCACAACCCTGCTGCCCAGGTCAAAACCTCTCTCCCTTTATTGCTGTCTCCCAGACAGAAACCCATCCCTCTGCTGAATGCAGCTTCCATGCACAGAGCCCGTTAAAAACATCAATTAGCTCTAAAACAATTATTATTTTTTTGAAATGCCATTTTATAAATGCAATAACCCAACACAATAATTCAGGGTTATTTAAAAGAGCATTTAGCATGAAAACAGTCATTACACTTTAAACGCTGCTGACTATACAAGCCTCTTAACATTAAATGGCAAGTGAGGCAGAAGCGATGCAGTCAGAAATGCCACATCCCTTGAATATATTATGAGAGGCACTATGCCTGGGAAGTGCCCTGCCCTGCTCAATGCCATTTCTTTGGCATTTCCCGCGCTCAGGAAGCTCTCACGTTCAGGAGCAGCTGTCAGCATTAACAGTGACACCAGGACCACTGGCAAGCTCTGGACTCTGCTCAGATATGAGCTGGGAGCTGCAGCGCATGAAGGGAGGCAGCAAATTAGGAAAAGCCTGCAGCTCTACCCCGTTTTTTTCCGTGATCCTGTCGCAGCTCACAAGGTGAGCTGAGATGTCCGGGCAGCACCAGGATGGCAGGCTTCAAAGGAGCAGCGGTGTGCATGCCCAGCGGGAAGCGGGTGCTAGTGATTCGGTAGGGGGCGCACTTTTCTCTTTGTTAGTGTTGAACAAGCATCCTGTCACAGGACAGAATCATAGAATATCAGGGTTGGAAGAGACCTCAGGAGGTCATCTAGTCCAACCCCCTGCTCAAAGCAGGACCAACCCCCAACTAAATCATCCCAGCCAGGGCTTTGTCAAGCCTGACCTTAAAAACCTCCAAGGATGGAGATTCCACCACCTCCCTAGGTAACCCATTCCAGTGCTTTACCACCCTCCTAGTGAAATAGTTCTTCCTAATATCCAACCTAGACCTCCGCCACTGCAACTTGAGACCACTGCTCCTTGTTCTGTCATCTGCCACCCCTGAGAACAGCCGAGCTCCGTCCTCTTTGGAACCCCCTTCAGGTAGTTGAAGGCTGCTATCAAATCCTCCCTCATTCTTCTCTTTTGCAGACTAAATAAGCCCAGTTCCCTCAGCCTCTCCTCATAAGTCATGTGACTCAGCCCCCTAATCATTTTCGTTGCCCTCCGCTGGACTCTCTCCAATTTGTCCACCTCCTTTCTGTAGTGGGGGGCCCAAAACTGGACTCAATGCTCCAGATGTGGCCTCACCAGTGCCAAATAGAGGCCGTGACCATTTTGGGGAATTGGACTCAGTCCCACTTGTACCTTGTTATCCAGCCCCAGATGGTCGATTTGGACTTGGGTTGTCAGTTGGGTCAGAGGACCAGGATAGGAGCTGAGGGGTGGGATTTCCTATCAGCGTAAGCCTGTTGCAATAAAGAAGAGAAGGAGAGAGAGAGCTGCAGGGAGGCTCCTACAGGAGACCCAGGATCAGAGAGGATTTGGGAAGGCACTTGCCATACCAGCCAGATGGAAAGGCCTGGCTGGAGTCACCTGGCATGAGAGGCAGGAGCGGAAGCCTTAAGAGGCAGAGGCTTGAGGAAGTGCTAGGTAGCGGCCGGACCTAGGTGCTTGGGAAAGAACTACTGAGCCCAACGAGGGACTGAAGTAAGTAGAAACCGGATCCCAAGAACGGCTGTAATTTCTGTCACAGGAGATTTCTGGGTGCAGCTCTTGGGGACCCCAAGAAAGGGAAAGGGAGCCAGCGGGCAGTGTCCTGATGTGCTGCAAGGGGTCAGCGTGCTGTTGTTGGTGCAGACTTTTGAATCTCAGCCCTGCTGAGCGTCATTAGTGGTCACAGAAGAGCCCATCGCACACTGTGCTAAAACTTAGGGCTCAGCGCGTTGGCCATATCCCAGTGGAGGTCATTTTGTCATTCCTCTCTCAGTCCCCGCTGCAGTTGCAGGTGGGTAGTTTCCTTCTACACTTAGGATGAACCTCTTAAGTACGTGTTGCGTCCATGCCCTGACCGCTGAGCCTTGAGCCAGCCTCCTGTGGCATTAGAATTCCCAGGCACCTGTATCTCTGTCTATCCTGCAGGATGTTGTAATTATCAGGGGCAGGATCCCCTGTATGGCTCCCACAGAAGTGAGAAGTGAGATGAGACTGTAGTCTGGGGACGACAACTGGGCTGAGCAGAACTCTGTTCCTGTATAAGGCTGGACGTTTGCGACAGCAATAGGTTTTGGCCTGATCACCTAGTGTTGTGCCCGAGGCCTGGTCTACACTCAAAAGTTAGGTTGACGTAGCTGTGGTGCTCAGGGGTGTGAAAAATCCACCTTGGATGTAGTTAAGCTGACTTAACACCAGGGGTAGGAGCAACTAGGTTGATGGGAGAATTATTCTGTTGACCCAGCTACGACTGCTGGGGGAGGCGGATTACCTACATTGGTGGGAACCCTTCTGTCACTGCAGGAAGCATCTATACTACAGCAGCACAGGAGCTGTGCGACTGTAGCATCCACAGTAGATACAGCCTGAGCCTCAGAAGATTGTAAGCTGTATCTGCAAGAGTGCTAAGTCAAGGGGCTCACCGGTTCACCACCCAGAATAATCAGCACACATCTGTAATTAAACTAAGGGCTGAGGGAAAGCCGACAGGTGTGGAGGAGCATGCGGTTCAAACAGATGCATCCCTTAGGGCCGTGGTTTTCAAACTTTTTTTCTGGTGACCCAGTTGAAGAAAATTGTTGATGCCCGCGACCCAACGGAGCTGGGGATGAGGGGTTTGGGGTGTGGGAGGGACTCAGGGGTAGGGCAGCAGGGGTGAGGGCTGCGGGGTGGGGCCGGGAATGAGGGGTTCAGGGTGTGGGGGGGAGCTCTGGGCTGGGGCAGGGGGTTAGGGTCCGGGAGGGGGTCAGGGCTCTGGGCTGGGAATGCAGGCTCTGGGGTGGGGCTGGGGATGAGGGGTTTGGGGTGCAGGAAGGGGTTCCAGGTTTAGGGGGGCTCAGGGCAGGGGCAGGGGGTTGGGGCACAGGGTTGGGGTGCAGACTTACCTCCGGTGGCTCCCAGTCAGCGGTGCAGCAAGAGTGCAGAGGCAGGCTTCCCGCCTGTCCTGGCACCACGGACCGCGCTGCGCCCCGGAAATGAACAGCAGCATAGGTCTGGCTGCTAGGCGGAGGCATGCAAGCGGCTCCATGTGGCTCTCGCCCACAGGCACCGCCACCCGGCCAATGGGAATGTGGAGCTGGTGCTCAGGGTGGGGGCAGCGCGCAGAGCCCTGTGGTCACCCCGCCTAGGAGCCGGACCTGCTGCTGGCCGCTTCTGGGGCAGAGTGTGGTATCAGAACAGGTAGGGACTAGCCTCCCTTAGTCGGGCAGCACCGCTGATGGGACTTTTAACAGCCCGGTCGGTGGTGCTGACCAGAGCCACCGCAACCCAATGCCCGACATTCCGCGACCCAGTATTGGGTCAAAACCCACAGTTTGGAAGCCACTGCTTTAGGGCAGGATTTGTTAAAGGGGATACTCTATATCCTAGTAAAGAGGAGACGATTGAAGTTGGTAAAGTACAGGTGGGAACTGAAGAGAACCAGTCAGAGGAAGGAGAGTGCCATTCAATTACATCACGTGAAGGCAGACAACTAAATATTTAACACATTTGGTAAGTGCTTGTTTACAAATGGAAGAAGTCTAAATACTAAGATGAGTGAACTTGAGTGCCTGGTATTAAATGAGGATATTTATATAATAGGCATCACAGAAGCTTGGTGGAATGAGGATAATAATGAATGGGACACAGGAATACCAGGGTACAAAATACATAGGAATGACAGAGGAAGTCGCACTGGTGGGGGCGTGGCACTGTATGTGAAAGAAAACATAGAGTCAAATATAGTAAAAATCTTAAATGAATCAAACTGTACCATAGAATCTCTATGGATAGAAATTCCATGCTTGGATAATAATACAGCTCTGCTAGTGCGCCCTACAGATCTCCCAGCTACTCCAGTTCTAGTCCCACAAACACGGCTCAGCCTTGACCTGCAGCACCACCCACTCCTAAATCTCACACAGTTTTAATCTCTATCAGGATCTTGACAGTTCCTGCTAGGCCAGTCCTGGGTTTGCTGCAGCTCTGTGAGTAAGCTTCAGTACTTTCTGTTAAATCCCCTCCACTCTGCACCTTTCTGGCCTGGTACTGTGGGGCTTACCTGTGGAACCGTGTTTCCTGCCCCATCTAGCCTAATATTAACTATTTTAATATTTCCTATGTGCCCATCGCACTACACAGGCAAATTAGATTGCCCAGTTAAATCAAGAGTGGATTTCATGTAGGATTCCACTTTACACCCCTAGGTTCTGGGGAATTCTGCTTGGTGTATATTGGTTACTTAAGCTCCTGAAATAACTGATCTGAGCTTGGGGGCATTTGGGGGTTGGCGGGGAAAGAAGGAGACACCCTTGTCAGGCTACCCAAAAGCCTTTGGCTTAAGCAAAATAGTTGTATTTAAAGATTAATTTAAGATGCTTTAAAAATTGAGCAGCCTCCATACATTTTTAATATCGATTGATATTATTATAAAAGATTCAGCTGCGGCTCTTCTCCTCGGCATCCCTCCCGGTGCACGGATGGCGTGTCGTCTGCTAGGGACGTGGCTTTGTTGTCTTTCATCCTTGAAGCTGTCTCTTGTGAAATGTATGGAAAGTGTCGCCTCTCCCCTGGCGTGCCAAATCGCCGCCAGAGAGTGGGGGGACAAGCGACCGGGAAGGAAGCAATGGTGAAAGAGCTGAGAGCCAAGGCAAAGATGGGGAAAGGATTCATAGCTCTCTGCTGGTATCTGAAGAGCACAGAGAAGGGGATGGAGGGGTGAGGAAGATGGGATGAGGAGTTGTGGGATGAAGTAAGGCATGGGGAAACATAAGCTGAATATCGAACAGAGCTAGCCCATGTCTGTCTCCAGGGCAGCACTCTCCCAGCTGCAGTCATCAGCTCATGCAGCTGGCTTTGGCTTCTTGCAAACTGCTCATATTTCGTCTTCTTCATTTAATTCTGTTTAACTTTGAAATCGATAGGGAGAGAAATATTAGGGACCCAGGACCAGATGCCAGATTCTGACAGGCTTGGTTGATGGGTGTTTCGTTTACAATTTAAAATCGGCAGAGCTGCTGTCCGTCCCCAGAGGAGCTGCAGTTTGCTACTGAGGAGGAGTTCTCCAAATTGCATTTATTCCGTGGGCATGGAAGGTTGTGAATTGAAGGGAAAAGAGAACTGGAGTCAATTAGACAATTCGATCAAAATAGATCTGTCAAGGATTCCTGCTGAGGAATCAATTGGCTTGGAAAATGTATGTCTCTTTTATGTATGTCTTGGTATTACTATTTTAAATCAGCTCTCGCGTTTGAGCTGCATGTGCGAGCAAGAGCACCTAGGCTCTCCACCTGTCCATCACTCCTATTAGATATTAATACATCCTCCTCTACTTTGCATTTGAGTGCCTTGTTAATAGTTAAGTGGGACCAGAGCATTTACTGCGTGGAAGATGCAAGTGACTAGTGCTGAGAAGGGCTGGGAAAGCTATTTTTAAGCTGAAGGTACAAGACAAGCAAATGCGTTTGGGCAGATATCTTGGGTTGAACTGAGAGGCACAGCTAAATCAAGGTAACTAACACCTACTTTTGGTCCCCCTCTTACACCAAGCAAAATGTTTGAGTCCTCTATGGCCCAATTCAGCAACACATTTTAACACATGCTTAAAGCCCATTAGCATTAATGGGATTTAAGTATGTGCATAAAGTTAAGTACATGGTTAAATTCATTGCTGAATCAGGGTCACAGTGATGAGCATGGTATAAATACATACAGAGAGAGAGAGATTATGCAGGAATTAGGTGGATACATCCACTCACTAATGTGTGATTAATACCCGCTTACATATCACCTTGGCTCCTTGAGACTGAGAGATAGAGTCTAAGGATCTGTCTACACTGCAACCAGTGATGTGACTGCAGCATGTATAGATATACTTGAGCTAGCTTTGATCTAGCAAGCTCCAGTAACCATAGCAGAGAAGCTGTGACAGCGCGGGCTAGCCACTTGAGTACATACCTAGGGTCCCTGGTGGGCTCATGCAGCCCATGCGGCCATGGGTTCACAGGTATTGCTACTGGACCTTGCTAGATCCCAGCTAGCTCGGGAATCGTCTCCAATTGCAGTGTAGATGCTCCCTAAATTGGTGCAGCTCACATGTTCAAGGGCCTGAAGAGAGTCATGTATCAGGAGCAACTTGACCGAAGGCAGGAAGAGATTAAAAGAACCCATATGTATAGACAAGCAGGGTATCCTTGTCACAAGGCGCTGAGCTGGGACTTGGGAGATATGGTTTCAGATCCCAACTCTCCCGCAGATTCCCCGGGTAAACTTGCACAAGTCACTTCATCTCTCTGGGACTCAGCTCCCCAGCTGTCCAATGGGGATGATGAGAGGCTGCCTTCCTCCCACACTTTGTCTTGTTAGGTTGGAAGTTTTGTGTACGTGCAGTGCCCTGATCTTAATTGCGGCTTCTAGGTGCTACTGTAATACAAATAACAATTAAGGTTGTGGGGGAATCTACAAACCAGGAAAGGGGAGGAGCTATTTAGAGGGACCCAAGATGAGATGAAATTGAGCATTGGAATGTTTATAATGGATACACACGGCATTAAAGAATTCCTACCAGTGAGGCCTTACACGGTGGGATCATCTTCCCGGAGGACACACTGTAAGCTCCGTCATTTCAGCCATTGAAAAGTTGACGCGATAAAGCACTAAGAAACATAGTGAAGAAACAGCTCTGCCGTTAGCCTGGATAACCTAAGAGCTTTGGAGCGTCTCTTTCTTCCTCTGCCATCAAGCCTTCCCTGTTGAACCAGCACTGGCCCCCCTGCTCCCTCACGGTGGCCACCTCTTTGAAAATATAGTGCAGGAAAATCAAACATTAAAGTTTTCCTAGGACTGGGGGACTGGAAGTGGCTGCAAACATCAGGGATGGCTGTGCCTTGAGAGGCAATATGAGAAGTTTCATTGATCTTTCCCTACCAGCTGGGGTGTATTCTTTTTATTGGGCAGCCTATTCTACCAACCCCTTTAAAAGGACTTATCACAGCAACGTACTGATTCAACTCTCTCCTGCTTGGTACACTTCACTGATTTACTCCCTGATGCAACTGGAGCAGATGCATTTGTTACCGCGGTTCTCTCGCTCTGTTTCTTTTTCCTGCCCGCAGCTGTGTCACTTTATCATATGAGCCTTTCGTATCTCACAAGCCGAGCAGGGTAGGACTAGACAGTACTTGGAGGGAGAGAGTAAGGGCGTGGCTACACTGCAATATAGGACCCGGGCCTCATCCGGGGCAGCTGATTCAGGCTGTGGGACTATAAAGTGGCAATCCACCAAATGTCAGAAAAACATCAAAACATTTTGTTGTGATATTTTCAAAACGAAATGGTTTTTTTATTCAAAACAGCTTTTCCCTTTGAAATTTCCTTTATTTTTCTTTTAATTAAAAACTTTAAAAATGCTCCAAACCGAAAGGAAACACCTTGTGTCGCATCAAATGCAATGTTTCATCTGACCCAAAGCAAACATTTTTCTTTTTAATTCACCCACAATTTTAAAAAATCATTTTCAGGTCGGCTGAAAACGATTTTTTTCTAGCTAAATTCCAGCATGGACATCCTGCCTCCCCCGTTCCCCCACTAATTACAGTTGTATATTGCATTCTTCTTTAACCTGTTGTGTAGGTGACAGTTAACCGGTTGCCCCAGAGGTGGCTGCATTTTAGTGGTGGGTGAATTGATTCCTTTCCATCTGTTAACCTAACTCGGTGGGACATAGTGAAGTTTAATAGTTAATCAACGTCTGTGCAGTGGTCTGAGGTTCTCAGATGAAAAGGACAAGGGATTCTTACCTCCTTGTGTATGTGCAGTGTGAGACATTCAAACTCAATGGGCAGATATTTACTAATTCTCCTTTCCCAATCCGAAAGCCTGTTGTGGATGATTGTCTGTCATTGTGGTCTATGAATCTTAACCCTGCCTATGGAGCACTGAGATAGAGTGAATGGGGGGAAAAGATATAGAAATGGGTGGGGGAACAGGGTAGAGTGAGAGAGGGGAGGAAGAGAGAATGGTGGGAAAGATACAGGGAAAAGGTAGGAAAACGGGAATGTGAAACAGGCATAAGAACATAAGAGCGGCCGTAATGGGTCAGAACAAAGGTACATCTAGCCCAGTATCCTGTCTTCCAACGGTGGCTAATGCCAGGTGCCCCAGAGGGAATGAACAGAACAGGTAATCATCAAGTGATCCATCCCCTGTCACCCATTCCCAGCTTCTGGAAGACAGAGGCTAGGGACACCATCCCTGCCCATCCTGGCTAATAGCCATTGATGGACCTATCCTCCATGAACTTATCTAGTTCTTTTTTGAACCCTGTTATAGTCTTGGCCTTCACAGCATCTTCTGGCAAAAAGTTCCATAGGTTATGTGTTGTGTGAAGAAATATTTCCTTTTGTTTGTTTTAAACCTGCTGCCTATTAATTTCATTTGGTGACCCCTAGTTCTTGTGTTATGAGAGGGAGTAAATAACACTTCCTTTTTTACTTTCCCCACACCCGTCATGATTTTATAGACCTCAATCATATTCCCCCTTAGTCATCTGTTTTCCAAGCTGAAGAGTCTCATTCTTATTAATCTCTCCTCATACGGAAGCCGTTCCATACCCCTAAATCATTTTTGTTGCCCTTTTCTGAACCTTTTCCAATTCCAGTATATCTTTTTTGAGGTGGGGCGACCACATCTGCACGCAGTATTCAAGATGTGGGCGTACCATGGATTTATATAGAGGCCATATGATATTGTCTGTCTTATTATCTATCCCTTTCTTAATGAGTCTCAACATTCTGTTAGGTATAAAGGAAGAGAGAGAGACATCACAACTGTAAAAAGCACAAAACAAAAAACTCCAAACCCCTCCGTTTCTTATTTCCTTCTCTAGCACATTCAGTCACACGGAAAAAATCCCATGCACTTGGCCTTTCTCCTCCACTCGTTAACTCCTGTGACCTCCCGGTGCTGGGGAGAGCAGAGCGTTTATTCCAACAGAAGGATTATAAAAATAAATAACCAGAGTTTTCGGAAAGGTCACGTCCCTCGCATGCTCGGGCAGCAGCAAAACCTTTCTGCTCAGCTGAATGTGAACTGGCTTTGTTTCCCGAGGTCAGAGGCCACAAGCTGTCACTTTGTAGGCAGGCTTCAGCTCATGTCTTGCTCCTGCTGAGGAGCCCACATGGATTGCCCTGGGCATGACTTAGGGAAGAGGAGAGGACTGGGCCCTGGAGTATAGCTAAACGCCCCCTAATGGAATCACAGTATTGACTTAACATTGCCCCTGGAAACCACCTCCTGGAACTAGACCTGCTCACTGGAGGCTTCCATACAAGGACGATAGGTGCCTTAGAAATATATTAGATAGATCCAAGTGTAGCTAGATTAGGTTAGATAAAGTACCTGGCAAATGGATGTTAGAGCTGCTTTGGTCAGGGGGTTGTTCTGTGTTTAGTGGCAACAAACGAGGAAAAAGCCCTGAATTTGTATGGTTTTTTTGTTGGATTTTTTAAACTAGTGTTTTTTGAATACCCATTTGAGTTGGGCATTGAGCTCTTCTGAGATCCTGGACAGAAGGGTCACAGTGGGAGCTGCTGGGTTCTGAACTCTTTAGAAATTCTAGTCCCAGATTATGCGGAGAACTTGAAAATCTGAGCCGGTGGGCAACATAAAAATGCACACAGTCCAAATTGATCCTCTCAAAATATATGCGCCAGCAGGTAGCTGCATGCACCAAACAAGTAACTCCTATTGAAATGAATGGCCCCATATTCTATGCTGTTGTCAATTCAGAGTAATGCCGTTAACCTCAATGGGTGTTGCTCATATCCCGTAGAAGGAGCGTTTGGTCCCTGAACTCAAAATAATACCACAGTAGAATAGCCGTGTTTCACCTGGTTTTACATCCATCGTGTGCAACACTGGAGATTTTTCTGTGTGTGTGAGTTGGCGGAGGTCAGAGACAGACCTGAAGCAGAGCCAAACACCCACAAAGTTTAGAAAAGTTTGGTGATGGATCCAAACTTTGTAGTTCGTACTAGACCAAACCAAATCCATTACAATCCCTTTGATTTCCACGGCATCTCAGGGTGGACTCCATTCTACTGGACTGATCAGGTTTTGCTCAGACTTAGGTAAGGGATGCAATTTGTGGATCCAGGTGTTTGTTCAGACAGCATCTTTCCATAATGGAGTGCTTCCTTTCTCCATATTACATTGCTGGAGTTCACTGGCATTTGATTTTCGCCATGTTGTATGGACAAAGTGACTGAAGGTGGCACGACAGGAGCCCCCTGGCTCTTTGAGAACTCCCCTTCCACTCCAGTTCAGAAGAGCCCTGTACTCCCGAGGAAGCCCTGCCTCTGATTTCTCTGTCCAAATTAAGCTTTAGCAATTTTTATCCTCTCCTTCTGTCTCCCTCTTTCACGCTTGGGTGCAGGACAGAGCTGTCTCCTGTCGTCACACGTCCCAGGAAGTTCTTGTGGAACATTCATCCAGAGCAATAAAGAAGGCAGCGATTTGTAAAGAATTTAAGGGCTGACTTCCCCCCCCGGCTTTCATCTGCTCGTCGGCTCCGACATGATTTAACGCCCCAGAAATTGTAGAGGGCGGCTCTTTTTCTGTGTGTGGGAGCGCCCGTGTGTTGTTGTAGAATTTGTAAATAATTCATCAAGCAGCTGAAAGGCGCGCGCAGCTTTAAATTATTAAAATACATTTTGAGCTTGAAAGGAGACATTAGAGATGTTTGCCTTGGCTCATTCGGCTGCTTTGCTATGGGGCGGGGGGCAGGAACAGAGGGAAATGAGTGGCTCTGAATGGACTCTGAATGCTCTTCAAAGACTGTCCATGATTTATGGGCTGGTGGGGATGGAGTCAAATAAATAAATAAATGCAGATTGGCAGAGGAACAATACAGAGAACTTTCATTATTTAAACTGGAGATGCCTTTCCCCAGGAAAAAAAAATGACCTTTTGTGGCATCTCCAGAGAAATGACATTTTCTATCTCTCTCTTTTTTTTTTTAAACAACCTCTTATTCACTTGGAGGCAGATGAGTAGCCACGTTTCTTCTTCTTTGTAACTTCCTTTCCCCAAGACGACAGGGACATGGTACCCCCACCATCCCTGCACACACCCTCTCACACTTGGGGATACGGAGGTGCCCGCATACATGCCTGGTATGCACCCGCACACTCGTCAGCCAGAGGTTTGGGCCTGCACACCTGCCCACTACATAGGGGGGCATGTCCCCATATCTGTGCCCACTCACACAGCGTGGGTCATGCCCACCCGTTTGCTCACACATGCCCATATACCTGCCTGTCCATGCACACAAACACTCTGTCACACAAGTGCATGCCTGTGCTTTCCTCTCCTCTCCACCCCTGCCTCCCATACCCTGCTTCTGCCCTCCCACATACACAGATGCAGACCTGTGATCCCCATCCAGGCCTGTGCCCATACACCCCTGTATGCCTGTGTCCACCAGAGCCGGTCTTAAGGTATTGAGGGGGGGCCACTGCCCAGGGTGCTGTGCTCGGGGGGTGCCGTGGCAGTGCTGATGTGAGTACCGCATGGAATCTCCCACCTGACCTGACAAGAGCCAGCTGGGCTTACAGAAGCAGCCAGGCAAGCGAGAGGCAGCGTCTGGAGAGGGCGGACAGATCCGAGTGGCAGGTGGGCAGCTGGAGCAGCCAGGTAACTTCTCCGGAGCAGGGGTGCCCCTCCTCTCCCTGCTGCCCTGCTCCACTGCCATCTGCAGCCGCACTGCTCCCACCTGCCAGGGAGCTGCCGCTGGTGTCCGCATACAGTCCTAGGCTTCGCACACACATGCCAGCACACACACAACCCCACGTATGCACTTGTGATGTTTTGGGGGTTCGGACAGGCCAGTCAGGGGTTTGGTCACTATCTGCCTTGTAACTCTGGGTGTCTTGTGGCTGTGCATTCAGCTTTGGTTCAGAACTCTGTCCCCAACAGGCTGCCAGTGCCAGCAGCGCAGAAGCCTCACCCTGCCTTTGTCCAACCTGGTTGCTCCTTGCAGGCTGACCTGAGGACTCGTTCCAGCCCTGAATTTGCCCCCAAATCATCCTGCTGGAAGGCCTGCCCAGAGAATGTGTTAGATTCAATACCTTCTCAGAGACAGTCAAACACTCCAGGCTGTCAGCTTCCTAGAAGCCCACACTCTACTGAACTGACACAGCACTGATGATTTATAATGAAAGCAAAACAAGTTTATTAACAAAAGAGCAAGGATTAAGTGATACCAAGTAAGAGATAAAGGTAGAGTTACAAGCCAATAGAAGTGAAAATACATGTGAAAGTCTAGAACTTAAATCTAGTAAGATACAATCGTTGTTCAAGCTGGTTTCTCTCACCCCCAGTCTCCTTTCCAGCCTTTATTGGCCGGTGTGGCCAGGACCTGTTCCTGAGATCAAATCACTTGGTTCCTTTGTCTTGTAAGGTGAAGGATAAGGATGGAGTCTGGGGATTCGTTCTCCTGTCTCACTGGTGTGCAGGAGTCATGTTAATTCCCTGTCTCTGGAGCTCAGAAGCAGGGTAACTCCTGCTGGTTTAGCTCCATGGCTTTGTTTACTGCTAACATGTAAACTGAGGTAAACCCACATTCCTTATCTCCTACACCTAGGCTAGGCTGTCTGGTCTTAAACATGTTTTAGTAACATCATACAGGGGGAATTCATAACTTCACTGTTACCACATGCATATGACTACCCAGAATGGTGTTAGCTTTCATATGATATCTCACAAGGCATAATCAGTGCAGATCTTACTGCAGTAGCATGTAGCGTGTGAATACAGGGGCATCTAGGGTCACAGGACCGACACAGGGCGCATAGACACATGTACACACACAAAGGTTCTCACCCCGTGTGTAAACCTCCTAAGCTGCCTGTAGCAGAAGTTTATGAGAGGTGACATGCATTGGAAATAGAACTGGCTGAGTGTGCAGCATTTTGTATTGGGGTTCGGTTGTTCTCTCATTTTGGAGAGTGGCTGCCTTAACAGCCAAGCGTTAACCAGTGCTGAGCAAGCCGGCATCTTGCTTTCCATTCTCATGCACGCTGAGATCTGGGAGCATCACTTGTGCTCGGATGTTTCTGGCAGGCTTCAGGTTGCTAAGTGTAGCTAAGTGCCTGGAGCATCTGTAACTTTTCCACTCCTTGCGCTCTCTCCCTAAAGAGACATTTTCATAAGGGGAGCAAGGAAGCAAGTACAATCAACCACGTTAAATAGTACCCCAGCGTGGTGCGTGGGGGTGCCATGGATATACCAGCCTGCAGGGCTGCTGGTTCAGTGTGCTGATTGGCTCCTACTGACCCTAGGGAAGCTTTATGCTGTTCATACCCTTCTTTCCCTGGTTATGGTTTGGCCAATCTCTACCTATTCCGTTCTTTGAACCTTTTTCCTGAAGTCAGTCCCGCCAGCCCCATATCTGAACTGCTCTGAATTCCCTTCTATTGGTTGATGGCTTTCTGGTGTCTGGAGCTCAGGGTATTCTGCACGGGAGCCATAAAAGGCTTGCTGCTACAAGCTGCTGAGAGCGCTAGCCCTGATCTAGCAAAGCACTTCAGCACCTGCTTGACTGGTTCAAGGCCAGACTGCTCAGCACCTGGTCCGATTGAATCAGTAGAGAACACACTTTAGATGCTATGGGAGGGACATGGAGGAACCTAGATGGATAGAGATATTCCCACCTCTAATCCGCAGCGCCTCTCCATATGCAGCTACAAATCAACATAGATTTTGGTTTTGCTGCATTGCCATCTCGTATCCATTTTCTCATCCACTCTCTTCCCAGGGCTATCTATTGGCATTAATTCTGCAGTTCAGCTGTTTCCCTCTGCGGTATTCACAAGACAGCCGATTCACCTGTCCGTCCATCCAATCATCTCCCATTTCTAATGCATCCTCCTAGCACTGTCTGTGCACAATGAATTGGTAGCTCTGTGTACTTCGCAAACTCTGCTGTTCTTGTCCTAAGCCCGGACCTCTGGCGCATTGCACCCTTGTGTTTTTGATAGCCAGAGTGCTCGGTGGAATCCGAATGAGATGTTGTTAACCCCTCGAGTCCTGAAGGAAGCTTGCAGATCACCAAAGTGCAGAGATTCCATGGGCTCGGATGGGCGGAAAGCATTTTTTTAGGCCATAATAACTGTGTCCTGGGACATCAGTGACATCCACAAGGAGGCCCTCTGCCTCCACTTTGGCTCTGGGCCCTGGCGGGTCACCCCCTGACTCCATTTGAGCTAGACTACCAGGCTACCAGCTGGATCCCTGGCACCAACGGCCCCTTGATCTTGGGGCGTAGTCCCTAGAATAGCTATTCTCCAGGTCAGATTATTTTAATGAGGTTATCTCTACAGGAGGGGATGATGTGTGTGCCCACCCACGCTCCTCTCTGCTCCAGCCTGGGTCCCAGGCCTGTGGAACATCCACCGGAGCGTTCAGAATATACAGATGAGGACAAAGGTGGTTGCTCAGCCCCATGGCCAGTGTGATGGGGGAGATCTCTACATGGTTTCAGGGGGGAGGAGGGGACAGAGGCAGGGAGAAAAATCTAGGCCAGTGAGTTCATTTTCCAAGTGATGTGTTTCCTTTTGGGTATTTGTGCGAAGCCTTTGTACTTGGTAAATAGCAAATTACTGAACAACAGCAACAAATAGTTATAAGTAATGTACAGAAAGAAAGCCCCAAATGTGTATGCCGGGTAAGTAGCTCTTAGCAAACACAGATTCCAATTGATATCAGTAATTCAAGATCACTTAATCATTTTATTTAGTTAGTTATTGGTTAATGCAGCCCTTGTACATAGGAACCAGCACTGTCAAATCTGAGCTGAAATCCTTGCTCTAAATCAGCTTTGAGCTACTCTCCAAATCCTGGCTTGAACCACAGGCATGTTAGTTATGGACTTGTGGGCCGAAGGCCTGAATCTCTCAAAGCACTAAAGCACATGCTTAACTTTAAGCGCGCGAGTACTTACATTGTTGACAATGGGACTGTTCACCCACCCTAGAGTTAAACACTTGCTGAAGGGCTACACAGGCAGCGTAAATCAGTTTTGGACCAGAGACTGCAGTCGACAGTGGTGTGACCCAGCTGGGCATCTGGTCTAGAGTCATGGGGTGTCTGGGATTCTGGCCAGCGCCAGGTTGCATTTCCATCTGGCTTTTCTCTTCTGTTGGGAGGCCAGAGGCCCCTGGGCCTTCCCCACCACTCACTTCCTCATTTCTGAGCACTGGAAAAAGGATGCAGTACATCGGCTGCTGGCTTTGCTGGCTTCAGAGCCTTTTCCTTGACTCAAAACCCCAGTCTGGGGGTTGAGAATCAAAGGCTCCTTTCTGAGCAAGGTCTATATCAGGTGTCATTGTTGGGATTAGCAAATCCTTGCACCATGGCCCGCTGCTCAAAGAGAGAGAGAGAGAGAGAAGAAAAGGCACCAGCATCCCCTTGGCCTTTCCAAATATCCCACCATCGGCACATTTGTATTAGATATTGATTTCTGTTTAATAGAATAAGCCAGGAGAAATCACACTCTTTGTTGGCATTCAAAGGATAAGCCATAAAAGCCATTAAAAAGTACTGTAAGCGGTGGGATGATTAATGGGACTTTAGGTGCTTTCTACTGAGTGTTTCCAGATAATGTCTTTGAAAGATCCCAGTGCTTCTGGCTGTAGTTCAGAGCTATTTATTTGCAAGGTGAAGCTCTGAGTAACAATGCTCCCAGCACAAGCCCTGCCTGACACCGTTAAAGAGACGAACTGGATGCCCCTGAACTTGGATCTCTGAAGAGGTTTTTTGTGTTTTTTTTTTTGCTCCGTGGAGCTGCCAGGATACTTGTGAGGTCAAGGCTTGAAAGACAATATGTCTGCCCTCAGAATGCCTCTCTTGGCCTGTGCGGCGAGACACTTCCCCGCCAGGTTTCAGGTTTGTAGGAAGGAAGCCCTTGTCAGGAGATATCGATCCCATCTTTTCTGAACTAGACATCTTTTCCCCTGGCTCCACAGCAGTGACACACTCAGCTCGGACCAGGTGAACCCCTTCACGGCAGTGCCATCATGGCTTCTGACAGCGTTAGCTTGTTCACGACATCACAGAAGCATTCTGTCAGTGTCGGCTTGGGCAACATTTGTGTGAGCTCCATCAGAGCAGTGCCCTGTTACTGTCTGGGGTTGTGAGCTCCCTCACAGCAGTGCCCTGTCAGTCTCAGTTAAGAATCTATCCCCTTGAGCATTCGCCCAAGCTGGAACTCTTAAGCGCTATGGGACATGCACAGTGTACCCCAATGTGCAATGTCAGCCTGAAGGCCTTTCTCCCTGGCAGCTGCACTGCTAAGTATTGTAATCTTCTTGTCATCAGGGGCTTGCTGGAGCACCAGACACATCACCAGTGAATCTAGCTGAGCTCAGAACGTAAATAATCCTACCCTTGCCTTTCAATAGCATCTTTGACTGAGGGTCACAATGTGCTTTCCTCTGAAACTATAACACAGTACACTTCACTGCCCTTCTGTGAGGTACTGTGCTGAAGCCTTAAAGGTCCACCTCTTCTCTGAGAAAGGAAAGTCAGATTTCACAGGAACTCAGTGATTTTCAATGGAATTCACCCTTCAGGGCAGATGGAAATGTAAGGCTCCCCATCTCCCCTGCTTCTTCTTTTACTTACACCAAGGTAAGCCCGGAGACACTGAAGTCAGAGGGATTGCACTGAGGTACAGATCCGGAGCGGGAGGGGAGTTTCAGGCCATTGTTCCTATTCACTGTGAGGGTATTGAGGGCACAGAGAGGGCCAGGCGTGAATGATTCTCAGTGCCTTGGTTTTTGGGTGCCCAACTTGAGACATGGTGAGCTCGATTTTCAGAGGTGCTGCTGAATGCCTCCCACTGACTTCAGCTCGTCACTTCTGAAAATCACATCCAAGGTGGGTCTAGCTGGGCATGTGAATCAGTGCCCGCTTTTGGAAAATTGGAGGTAAGTGGCTTGCCTGAGGTCACGCGGCAAATTCTGGCAGAGACACGTAGGACCCAGGAGTCCTGTCTCCCAGGCTCTTCCTCTTTCCCTGTGAGTTCAGCACTGCTGTCATTGCTACAAATCCCTTTTGGTCTTTCAAAATCTTGCCACGACCAACTACAGCAAAAAAAAACTTAGGGTGGAATGATATTTTTGCACTCTCTGTGCTCCAACATAAATCCGTTGAAGTCTGTGATGTTAACATCGATGTTCAACAGCCGAGGACCCATCTCTACCATATATAATTTAAAACAATGTGTTCAGAAAGTTTCTCCACCCCCCTCCTTCCCCTTGCTCGGTTAACGCCTGACTAGAGACCTCTTATTGGCGGTTGCACCTGTCAGTTCCGATCACTGGTGAGGAGGGCTCAGTCGCAGAGGGCAAAGAGGCGATACATAGCAAAAAGCAGTTTGAGAGGCAGCGTTGCAAACGGAGATCATGGTGCTTCCTGGCTCAGTCTGCTAAAACACTTCCATCCTTCAGTGGAATGATGCTTTCTGCCTTCTGCCACAGAGGGGCAGGAAATCTGTTGTGTTCATGAGTTATTCGCCCCCATTATTTGCTTTCATTTCCTCCCATCCCTCTCTCCTAGTCATGCTGCAGCATTCAGAAATCTGACTGTGACAGGGCAGGGATTTCTGTCAGGGGAGCTTTAGCTGCAATAGTTTGTCATCCAGAATAATAACCAAATGATGATTGGCAAACCACTGTTGAGGGGGAAATGAGGATATAATCCATTGTGGCCATTAAACAAGAAAGGGGAATGGGGGGGCACTCACCGGAGGAAGCAATATCCGGTCTTTAATGGAGAATAACAAGAAACTTAAACCACCGTTGGTGTGAAAGCAAGGGCCTGGTCCAGCCTGACAGGGTAATTATTTACTCCTTCAGCTGCTGACTGCAAGTGCCACAGGGACAGTGGGAGAGATAAATTCACCTTAGTTAAGCGGGGGGTTATTTTATTCTTAGCTGAAAGATAAAGCTCTGTTGTTAAATTCCTTTGTTACTATTTTATCTCTTTCTGGCCCTCCTCCTCTCTAGCTCTCCTTCACCTCCTTCTGCTTTTTTCCCTCTTTTTATCCTGCTTCTTTCTTTCTTTCTTTCTTTCTTTCTTTCTTTCTTTCTTTCTTTCTTTCTTTCTTTCTTTCTTTCTTTCTTTCTCATGTGATTTGCTTGCTTCTGTCTCTCTCTTCTCCATCTCTTCCTCTCCCTCTTTTCTGAATCCTCCTCCTGCCCTCTCTGCTTCTTCATCTCTCTCTTTTTCTCATTCTGATCCTCTCCGACTTCCCACCTCTCCCTCTCCCCATCTCTCTCCATCTCTTGTCACTCAGCTCTCCAGCCAGAATTCTAATGAGCAGATCCCTCTGCTGGTGGGTGCAGTGCAGGGAAAGGCATTAATTGCAGTGGAGCAATCCGTTTCATTTGCCATTGCTGGAGCTGATTTATTGCTCTTTCCGGCTCAGTTGAAGAAAATTGTTGATGTTTTTGGCTTCTCCAAGATGCTGCTGGCAGTCGGGAGAGGGTAGGGTGGGGGGGACATTGTCTCAGGGGCCAGGAGGTATAGCTAGACTCTGCAAATGCACAGCCTGGCTGCAGGGAGGGAGGAAGGGCGGGGGGAGAGAACAACCTCAGGAAATTAAAAGGAGACAAAAGCTCTGATTTTTCTCAGGTTTGAAAAGAACAAACGCACCAGCTTTATTTTAAACAACGCTGTCAAGTGCCGTAGTGTGGGCGCAGCACCTGCCCTGCAGGCAGTGCCTTTAGAGAGCCAGGCATTAAGTTATTTCTCCTCTGGGCTTCCCAGTACGCCCCATCCTTTTATACCTCTCCTTTAGATTGCAAGCTCCTCACAGCAGGGGGCTTCCCTGTTTTGTCTCTTGCCAGGCACTTAGCACATGGTTAGCACTTAATAAATACAGACAATAGGAAGGAGGTGTTGCCATCAGAGCTCTGAGCATGGGACTTGGGAGCTGTGGTAGGAATTGGTGAGCTCTAACCATGCCTGTGTCATGGATTCCACCTAGGTAGGATCTTTGGGCAAGTCCTTCAGTCTCTCTGAGCCTCAGTTTTCCCCATCAGCTAAAGGGGATAGTGATCCATAACTAGCTCACAGGGCTGTTGAGGGAATGATTGCATTAGGGCCAGATCCTGCAAGACACTGAGCATCTTCACCTTCAGCTGCTGTAACTCCCATTGATTTCAGTGGAGGATCTGGGCCTTAGCCCATAGCAGATGCTCTCACCCACCATGTGCTGAAGAACGTGTACTCTGGCTGGTGGCACAGCTCACGTCCCAGCTGTGCCCACATGGCAGTGAGGAGATGCTCAAGCTCGGATATCTCCGCTCCCCTTCCCTTGCCTTTGTGGTTTGCAGACGTTCCTTTTCCTTTCACTTCTGTATGCACGGGGGTTAATTGCCTCGTGCATCTGCCAGCCGCAGGGCTTCCCAGCCAATGCTGCTCTTCCAGGAACAGAAGCTCCTGGTTTTCAACTCTTTGTCATAAATCCCAAAAGAGAAAAAAGAATGGCGAGGAGAAAATAAAACCCGTTCTTCCCAACTTCCGCAAAGTCTCTGGCCCCCTGACAGCTCAGTGCGGCTTAAAGAGAGGGTGGTTTCTTTTAGGGGGACGGAAAGTGAAACAGACAATCAACAGATGGAGGAAGAGCTAGAGAGATGCACCCCTTGCCCAGATGTAGCATTGATTTTCCTCTTATCCTTCTCCCTTCAGCTTATGCGTGTGTGCTGCTCACACTGTTTCTTAGGCTAGTGCCCCTCTGGAACAGGGACCCTCTCCTGATAGCATTTACTAATTTACCTTTCTCTGTGATGCACATTATACCCTTTGCCTGTAGCGTGAATGAGCCCTGTCTTACGAGCGGTCTCTGCCACCTTTGCTTGTGTTGAACACTACCTGACCGTGCCAGGCGACCCAGGTAATAGCCGACGGGGCTGCTTACAGAGAAATGCACTGCTTAGCACGAGCAAGGGTGGCACCATCTGGCCTGTGGGACTTAAGCACGTGGTTAAGTGCTTTGTTAATTTGGGGCTTTCCTTTTTATTCTTGGATTAACTTGCTAAAGAGCCTTTCCTCCTAAAGCAATCCTTCCATTCCCCACACGAGGCTTCTTGCCTTGCCTGGATTCCTTCCAAGACTTGCTTGGCCTGTCTTGAAGTAGGTGAACGATATTGTACGTGATACTCTTTCTGAGGCAACTTATTTAGGGAGCCTGCTACCACCCTTGATTTTTAATTGTAATGATTCACCAGGGGCATCATTAGTATATTTGTTAGTGCACCCCAGCGCCCTGTTGATTCTCTTTGCTGCTGCTGCTTGGTTGAGCACTCTCCCGCTGGGTGGTGCATATCAAAGGACTGGCTGACATCTAAGTAAACTGCATCCGCTGCTTGCCTTCTGTCTGCTTTTCTTAGTCACTCCCTTAACAAAATCAATTATATTTGTCTTACGCCGTCTTTTTTTTCCTTACGTGATGAACCCATGCTGACAAGTGCTTAGATTCTCATTCTCTTTCCCCCTGCCAAAAAACCAGCAACATCAACAAAACAAACAGAGAAATACATAAGAGTTCCGCCAGTACTCATTTCATCTCTAATGAATGTCCTTAGTATCGTTATGTTTCTAGCGGTTTTCCTTGGCAAGGACCTAACACTAGCTGGACTCCAGTTGCCTCTATTCATCCTAGTTTTCTTTCTTCTTTTTCTTCTCTAAATATTGGCTTTAGAGGTGTCTGAAGTAGCCTTAGCAAAATGCAATGTTATTTAAAATCCAAATATATTGAAATGGCTACAGGGTGGGTTTGTTTGCTCGTGGTATTTCATTAGCAGTACAAAAGTGAACTCCCCCCCCCCCCCAAATGATGTGACTTTTTTTTTCTGCAAAACCAGACCCATTTCCAAGCAGAAATAGTCTCGTTTCTAAGCAAAAATTATTTTGCCTCAAAAGCATGAAGCAATTTGCATTTTTCACTTGGTCTGGATGAAAAATTGCCTCTTTTGTCAAAATGTTGAGTCACGAGGGCAGTCTAAACCTATATCGAACAGCCTAGATGATGCACTGTGCTCTGTAAGCGTCCTGTGACATGCTCCTCTCTTGGAACTGAACAGAACCAGCTGGGTCCTACAGCTGAGAGGCAGCAAATCTCTTGCTTAGCTCCTGTGTTAACAATAGAAGTTATTTTAATCTCTACTGACTGGAGAGTTCTTAGAACATTACACTCAGAACGCCTCCATCTGGCCATGCTGATACCCAAGTTCCTTTGAATGCACTGGGTACCCCCCCGATACACACACACACACACACACACACACACGCAGACAGACACTGATTCTGAATTTACCCCCCGCAGATTCTGAATTTGCCATGCCACACACAATCTCTCTCTCTCTCTCTCTCTCTCTCTCTCTCTCTCACACCACACACTGATTCTGAATTTGCCAAGGTCCACACCCACACCCACACATAAACCCACAGTGATTCTTAATTTGTCATCTTACACACCAATCCACCACCCACACACAATTATTCTGAATTTGCCATGCTCTATATACAATCTCACACAGTGGCTCTGAATTTTCCCAAATCCTGACTCATGTATCCTCTCTTCTTCAGCCTGGTCCATACTAACCCTTTCTGTGCACTGCAAATACACTTACGCCTGTGTTCATTGCTTTGAAAGGTACATGTTTCACCTCAGGGTGATAATACACACCAGTTCTGCTAAGGTAAAAACACAGTGAAGACCAGGCCTGTTAGTTTTACCATGAGGTAAACAGTCCTATACCTACTCCAGGTGTTGATCTTAGGGAATTATCTTGCAGTAAAACTAAAATGCCTGGACTTCACTCTGATTTTATCTCAGGATAACTCGTGTGTTAGTTACCCTGAGGTAAAAAAATTCATCTTTAGTAGTGGGGATAAGGCCTTATAAGGTATTTCTTGGTGGTCTCATTATTCTCCCACTTTACTCCGTAAAAAAACTTGGTCTGGGAAAGTGTTTTTGTTTTGTTTTGAAAAGGCAAATTTTTAATTCTCCTCTTACCGCCCTTTCTCCTGCTGGGCAGAAACTGGACAAAGCTCTGTTGCTTGTGTGTGATGTTTTTAACAAAAAATGCTGCAGGGAGCATTCCTGCACTTTGGGAGTGAGGTGTACGAGGTGACATTAGAGGATTTTTTTTCCATCTCTCATTTCTATTTGAAGCCCTTGTTGTTCCTTTCAAAACTATCATATCTGCTGTTACTGAAGGGATGAGTCTCCTACCCCACGTCTTTGCTCTGTTTCTTTCTACTCAGGGTTTTTCCATTTAAAGGCAAAGCTTTCTTGATTTGTGTTTGGCACAAATTTACCATCCGTATACTTTGAAATCTATGCCCAGATATGCATCTTTCTGTGCAAAGCCTGACTAACTGGCTTTGCAAGGGGCTGCGAATGGGGGTCTCCTGGGGAAAAAGCTATGGTGCATTCTGTCTGTCCATCCAGCCTTACATCCTACTATACACAGAAACTGATTTAGAGATTGAATGTTGACTCCACATCTTTCAATATTTAATTAGATTTTGATCATTATCAAAATGATAATGTGGACAAATTGGAGAGAGTCCAGCGGAAGGCAACGAAAATGATTAGGGGGCTGGGTCACATGACTTACGAGGAGCGGCTGAGGGAACTGGGGTTGTTTAGTCTGCAGAAGAGAAGAGTGAGGGGGGATTTGATAGCAGCCTTCCAACTACCTGAAGGGGGGTTCCCAAAGAGGATGGATCTCGGCTGTTCTCAGTGGTGGCAGATGACAGAACAAGGAGCAATGGTTTCAAGTTGCAGTGGGGGAGGTCTTGGTTGGATATTAGGAAACACTATTTCACTAGGAGGGTGGTGAAACACTGGAATGGGTTCCCTAGGGAGGTGGTGGAATCTCTATCCTTAGAGGTTTTTAAGGCCCGGCTTGACAAAGCCCTGGCTGGGATGATTTAGTTGGTGTTGGACCTGCTTTGAGCAAGGGATTGGACTAAATGACCTCCTGAGGTCTCTTCCAACCCTAATATTCTATGATTCTATGATTAATAGGAAAATCCCATCCCCACATCTGTGAATGATCTGAAAAAACACATGGGACTGCTGTTCCACCCCCAGCTCTGTGTCAGGTGGTGACTTGTTCCTAATGGATAAAACCCAATTAAACAACTAGGTGGAGTGAAAATTCCATCCGTGTTTGAGTTTCCAGGTGTAACCTACACCATTAATAGGCCGGCTGCTGTTCTTATTCATTTGCATTACAGTATTGGGTAGAGGCACCAGCTGAGCTCAAGACTCCGTTGTGTCAGGCGCTGTACAGGCACATAGTAAGTACAAATCTGTCCCTTGAAGAGCTTACAATGTAAATAGTCAAGACATTCAAAGGCTGTTCTTTTCCAGCCTTTGAAGGGAATTATCTTTGCTGTCCATTCAATCCTGGGTTTCTATGCTCCCATGCTGTTTCACATAAAGGCCTTTGTCCTCATTGCTAGAAACAACTGCCTTGAAATCTTGCCCTGGAGCAACCTTCTCCCTTCCCCTGAGCCGCCAAAGAGATTCAGCCTCGGCGTCCACTCAATCCCGTAAATCGTTTTTATGCACATGCAAAATATCGGCAAAAAATACTTCATCCCTTTAAGGAGAAAAATAAACAGTTTCTCTCATTACTATACAGTTTCCAGGAAGAAAAGCACATTCCGTATTGACAAAGCTTAAAATGAAAATAATAATAATAAAAAGCCCAACCCAAGATGCTGAACTTTTCACAAAACAACCCGCGTTTGATATTTACAAATGGGTAATTTACTCTTTATCGGATTTCGTATGAAGTCATATTTAATGCAGCTGGACTCAAACTGTGAGACTTGTCTCCCACGGGGATGTTCACTAAAGCCTAGGGAAAATGGTAGGTTATGGGGAAAATAAAATAAAATAAGAGACGTGTGTATGAGCATGTATTTGTTGGTTAAGATAGTACTGAATAGTCAATGCTGAATTCTCCTAGCTGGATAGATCTGTGCTGGCTGAATCCAAATGTGGAACTGACTCAGCGAGATGATCACAGGTGGGCCTTGCCATGTGTTGATATAATGGTGCTGATGAGGCAGCAGGTGGCACTCTATCTATGAAGAATCATTGCCCCATGATGGTGTTAATGAGTGGGCAGGGAGTCGAAACAGTATTTATCTGGCTTGGTTCAGGTTTGGGTTCAGTTGTATTCTGTGTATTTGGGTTCAGTTCCGGTGTAGCCGCCAACAAAACAAAACAAAACAACCCACGGTTTGGTCACAGTTTGAAACGGTTCAAATAAAATTTCAATCTGAGTGGACGTGAATTCAAAAAACAGAGTTGAAACTTAAAATCAAAACGGTTTTGATTTTTGACCATTTATTTATTTTTTAACTTTACAAGAGTTTTCCTACTGTTCGTGTGTTGTCAAATCAACACCATTTTTTTTTATGACCAATTTGTGTGAGTGAACTAAAATAACATCATCTAATATTTGTTCTGCCGTGTTGGACCTCTGTGATCACAAGATAAATTTGAGACTTGAAAACATTCTTTCAGCACTCATTATTGTTGCTAGAACTGCCCATACAATGTTTTGCCAGTTGATACAGCTTGGGCATGACATATTTATAATGCTCCCAATAGTTAAATGTGTTTTCTTTCTTATCGAGACATGGCTCATCTGAAAATGAATCAAGAATTAGCCCAATCCTTTTGGGGGGTTTCCTTTGTCCAGATACCTCTTCCTTTTTGGAGATGTCATGAGATTTCAGATTTGGCACCCCAGAGGGAGGAGAACAGGGTTTGGGAGAGGTCGTGAGGCTTCCTTCAAAATGGAAGTGAGTTTGGGGCATGGGCCCTGACTGAAGTGGCGCTGTTGGAGGAAGGAGCTGCCCCAGGGGTTGGGGCTGGGTGGAGGGAAGCCTAACTGTCTGAGAGAAGGTTGGGGACCCATTTCCTTTTTCCTTGGGCTTGAAGAGTTATTGTTAACTTCTGGGTCCAGGGAGAATTCCACCTCTTCTCTCCCCAGGCAGGAGCCTGAGAAATGGTTCTTCTATCTCTGGGGTCCCTGCTGCCTCATGTGGCATGCAGGCAGCTTCCCCCTCTCACTCCCCACTTGTGTGGGATAGTCTCCTATTCTCATTCTCATGTCAGTCTCTTCTCATTATTGGGGGAACCCTTTTTTGGTAGCAATCACATACTTATTAATTATTTTGTTGTCTTCTTTTGTAATGAAAATAAGATCACTGTAACTTTGTAAAAAGCGATTGAGCTTAAAAAACGCTGAATCTTTATTTTAACCAGTAACACTTCCCCTCCCCCCCCGCCCAACTCAATTCCAATTCAGGGTTGCTAGACAGGACAACATTATGGTTCAGGTTCGGTTCCAGTTTGACTCACTTAAGGTGCCTGCTATGGGGAGTTGAAAAGCCTGGGATTTTCCATCGCCACCGCTATACCTGGGTTTCTCTCTGACGTTTAAAAATGGAGATGATACATCAAATACATTTATTAAAAAAGAAAAGGGTGTGAGTTTAACAGACTGAGATGACCATTTCAATAGCTCATGCTACTTTCAATAACCTGAAATCAATGTCTGTGTTGTCTCTGCTTGTGGACGGGACTGTAAGAATGAAAGGGGCTCTATTTTATTAATTTTATTAATGTTATGGTCAAAGTGCCAGTTAAATTTTAAAGCTAAAATCTAACAAAATATATTTGCTAAATGGATAACATTATAGCAAACATTCGAATGGAATCTAATTGAATAACCCCTTTGTACTGAGTTCAGGGAGTGTTAGCTTAGTAATGTAACGCTAGATTCTGTTTTGGTCAGTTTTTAATTTGAACAGTATTTCTCAAATCAGGGCACTTGGTTATTCTTAGCCAATCAACAATGTATGAATTAACTCAGAATCACATCAGTATACGATCAACTGTTCATTAATCAGGTGCAGATACAACTGATATTCTAGGCCTGTACTGAATGCACCAATAGAGTCCTTCAAGCAATTGTCATGTAGTATAGGTAGGCTCAGTAGTAAAATCAAGGAACAATGCAAGTCACCAAGGTTTTTTTATTACATTTACTTGTGACATCAGTCATCAATTCTTTAGCACCTAACACATTTAGCGCACTTCCAGTATTCCTCCAAGGAGCAAGGATGCTATTGTCATTAAAGCACTTCCAAGAGCGTGGTCGCTGCTATTTGAATGGTTTGATGGGAAAGGGACAAGTTAGACTATCTAAAGCAATTGCTTAAAGTTACAGTTCAGATCTCTCTTAGGTCAATTTGCTTGCACTTATAAAGGAGAACATACAGATACCATTAGTTAAATCTAAAATATGGTTACTTGAGGTCTCACAAAAGTGTGTAAACTCAGTAAGATCATCTTCAGGCCTTGTCTACACCTAAAAATTAGACTGACCAATCGACATTGCTCAGCACTGTGAAAAATTTCAAACTCTGGGATATTGTTACGTTGACCTAAGCCTATTGTAGATGCAGCTAGTTTGATGGAAGAATTCTTCCTTTCTACACGGTTGGTCCGGGTGTCAGTCGCACTAGGGATTCTGCAGCTTCTTTATGGGCTCAGTCACTTCTGTGACCCTGGATGAAGGGAGAGGCTCTCCACGGCATGGGTTTCTGGTAGCTCTAGGGTCCCACATGGTGACCTCAATTTTAAATACCTTGATGATTCCAGGGCTCCTTGGAGGGGGCCACCCTCTGATTTCTATTGGCCGTTTGCCAACTGAGTGCTCAGATTTCAGCTCTCTCAGTTTCACTGCTGCTTCCATTGGCATCCAGTAGATGGTGATGGTATATAACAAATTTCTTCAGTCCTTTTCTTATTGGAGGCTTTTTATGTTTGATTCATTTTAAGGGTTGTATTTCAGTATTAGCCCATGTTATTAGTTGGCATTTTCCCCTCTTTAAGCAATTTCTTTTAGAAATTCAAAGTTATAAGCTGATTTATATCTTTCAACATTCTGTCTTCCTTCTGCCATACAATACAATTACTTCTAGAATGCAACAATTATTTATAGTTAAAACCAAGCAAACCCCGTATCTTCTAAATCTACACTTGATACATCACTTTATTGTACATAAACATTTCATGTTCTTTTGGGTTTGCAAGAGAACAAGAGATGCTGTGAATGTATAGAAAGATGTAGATCTGACTCAAAGGCAAACAAAAGAGCAGCTTCTAATTTGGGGTGAAAACGTGGTTTGGATTTCTTGGGGATAACATGTAGTTTGTCCCATTTTACCTTCAGTCTCACAGCAAATCATCTCTAGTTTAACTCACAGCTTCCCCATCTGTCTCTTGATCCATTCATCATGTGCAATGGGCCACTTTGCTTTGGTAGCTTTTTGGAGTTCTTTTTAGCTAGGTTGGGAGGGAAAAAAGAGATTTTATTCATATGCCGATTGAGAGAGGTTCTTGCTTAAGCCATTAACAATAGTCTCATGTATTCATTTTAGTTTCCATTCTTGAGGAGTGGAACTCATGACCTTAACTGATCTGTGGGTCCTTAGTGTCTCACATAATATGAGTCATTTTCTTACTATTTTTACTTCCTAGCTGGGTCCTATTTTGAGATAAACGGGTGGATAGCTTTTCTAATTTTTGTGTGCCAAGTGGAATTAATAGTTATTAACCATTCAGGGAATATCTGTTCTTTATATCCCTTTTGCACCGCTAGTGTATTTCAGTGTCACTTTCCCTCTAGACATATTATCTCCCAGCCACTGCACCAAAAGCTTGACGTTAGCTAGGTATGGTTGGGGAATGCTGTGCTCAAAGATACAGTCTGCTTCAGACGAGATGTAAACAGAGGTCCTCACCACTTTTAGTCATTAAAGATCCAGCTTTTGGTAAGAATTAGGGATGTGAACCCCGGTATTTGTGCTGAATTCCAGCTCAAGTAGGTGTGTTTTAATTCTCTAATATTCCCCCTACTTCGGTTTCAGTTGGATACGCTGTGCTAGCTTTTCTTCCTTTCCTAAACTGTTGCGTACTGTTGCTGTTCACTGTCAATCAGCTACCACATTTCTCTCCAGTGGTGTTTGAAGTGATCCTTACCTAGAGCAACTTACAGCAACTTATTAAGGCTGCAAAGTGCTGTGGGATCAATTGAAATGAAAAGCGCATTGTACAGTGCCCTCCCTTCCTCCTTGGTTCCATATTTTACTTGAAAGTAGAGATGGGTCTGAGCCGTAAAGTTCTTATCAGGATGAAGATCCATGTCCGTGGTAGGGAGCTGTTCTTATATTCAGGGTTTCTGCTCATCCCATTGTAGAGATGGACCCAAGCTATGAATTTCATATCCAGACCCCAATTTCCCCCAAAGTTTGGGGAGTTCTAGATCCAGTGGTCTGGGCTGGCTCCCTCTATTTTAATGGGAGCTGGAGAACATGCTGTGCACTAGGGGTGAACTCTGTTAAAGACTGGGAAATCCTCGGTGGACACAGGAATAAGCATCCCATATGACACTCATACACCACTGAAAGAGATGGGGGCGGGTGAAAAATCTTGCCGTTTAAAGATGATCCATCCTGAGAGCTCCTGAGTCCCTTCAACTCCCAGTGATGATCGCAATTGCTGAACAACAGGCCCTAAAAGGGGATAAATGGGGTTTAAAAACCAGAAGCATGACGATCTAACATAACCATAAATGTTTTCATGTTTTTTTTTTTTCTCTCCCTCTACAATTTCCAGTCAAACATTTTGGAGGGCAGGAATTTCAATAGCCCCCTGCAGTGCCAGGAACTCAGAGAACAACAGCAGGGCAGCTCCTCAGCTGATTTGCTGGAGCAAAAAGGGCAGCAGCAGCAGCAAACCAATAGCACAGATGTTGAAAAAGTAAATTAGGTTTTAAGAATTCTTTCTGTGGTAAGGCACTTCCAGGAACACAGGCAATAGAAAAAGGAGTTCAGACATTCCTCATACTTACAAAGGGATCAAGATGGGTTTCTTCTCTTCCCACTGGATCGAAGGCTAGTTAGATCACAGAGCCTCCTAGGATATATGGTGGCAATTTATAATAAAGAATGAGTCAGTCTTCAATATTACACCAAGGTATCCAGCTTAAATAATGAATGGAGTAAAATAAATCAAGGTATCTCTGAAGGGAGATATGGACATTCTAATCTAGTAAACTCAGAAGCATCTCAGCAACTGTCAACGGGCAACAACAATGAAGTAATTTCCAATAACCAAATTGAGAGGTTCTCTGGATAGTGTTCCCTATTCCTTAACGAGAGTCATTTGTTTAGAGAGCTCCTGTTAAATGATCAGCCGCTTCGTATTTAGAAGGCTCTCCCCTAGAGAGCGTCAAATGCTTTCTCGCTTTTCCAGCATGCAACTTAGCCACAGTCTTGATGGAAGCAGAGTTCCGTCCTTTAACCACTAGGGTGAAAACTCCAGAAACCCAGCTTGGGCGTAAATCTGAGGAACGTGAGGTTCTGCTTAGGATCAGAGACACTGGTTCAGATGGGAGGGGCGGGTGAGGCTGTCTGCCTATTTCCTGGCCTGACCAGAAACACAAGATATTTAAATTGTCTGTGTGTCTTGTCTGTTTCCTAGAGTAATGAGCCTAAGCCATACATTCAGATCCAGCTGTAGGGTGTCCCTCCACTCTGCAATGCTGGGCTTTCTTGAGATTCCCCACCCCTGCCTTTCCAGGCCCGGTGGAAAACATCACGGAACAGGCATTCACTGGTGATATCTCAACCCTGGCTGGCAACTAGAAGCAGACAAGATAAGAGACGGGAGGAAGATGTGATACGGCTCGATGCTTGGGTACCTTAAGAAAGGTTTGGTGTAGCTTCAAGCTTGGTTCTGGATGGGAGCAAAGGTCTGGGATAGGGGAGGGAAGGATTTATATACTTTTCCAACCAGCTTATCTCCTTCTTGTTCTAGAACTTTGAAATGGCTAAGAATGGTTCTTTTCTCCAGGCCATTCCCATTCTCCCCGTTCCTGTTGTGTACCCCTAAAACGGCATTTTTGTTTTGGTTTGTGTTTGCTGATTCAGCACTCCCCAGCCCTAAAGCTCTCTCTCTTTTTTAATCCAATGGATCTTTAGGCTGGAATTTTCAAGAGCACAAGGGATTTCATAGAATCAGAGAATATTAGGAAGAGTTGGAACAGACCTCAGAAGGTCATCTAGTCCAATCCCCTGTTTAAAGCAGGACCAACCCCAACTAAATCATCCCAGCCAGGGCTTTGTCAAGTCAGGCCTTAAAACCTCTAAGGATGGAGATTCCACCACCTCCCTAGGTAACCCATTCCAGTGCTTCACCACCCTCCTAGTGCAGGGCCGCCTAGAGGATTCAGGGGGCCTGGGTCTTTGGCGGCGGGGGTCCCCGCCGCCGAATTTCCGTCGAAGACCCCGGTGCTTCAGCAGCAGGTCCCGGGGTGGAAGGACTCCCCACCGCCGAAGACCTGGAGCGGAAGAAGCTCCGAGGACCCGGGCCCCACGAGAGTTTTCTGGGGCTCCCAGAGTGAGTGAAGGATCCCGCTCCAGGGGCCCTGAAAATCTCTCATGGGGGCCCCTGCACGGCCCGGGGACTGGGGCAAATTGCCCCACTTGCCTCCCCCCTCCCCCCCCCCCCCCCGGGCGGCCCTGCCCTAGTGAAATAGTGTTTCCTAATATCCAACCTAGACCTCCCCACTGCAACCTGAGACCATTGCTCTTTGTTCTGTCATCTGCCACCACTGAGAACAGCCTAGCTCCATCCTCTTTGGAACCCCCCTTCAGGTAGTTGAAGGCTGCTATCAAATCCTTCCTCACTCTTCTCTTATGCAGACTAAATAACCCCAGTTCCCTCAGCCTCTCCTCGTAAATCATGTGCCCCAGCCCCCTAATCATTTTCTTTGCCCTCTGCTGGACTCTCTCCAATTTGTCCACATCCCTTCTGTAGTGAGGAGACCAAAACTGGACACAATACTCCAGGTGTGGCCTCACCAGTGCTGAATAGAGGGGAATAATCACTTCCCTCGATCTGCTGGCAATGCTCCTACTAATATAGCCCAATATGCCTTTGGCCTTCTTGGCGACGAGGGCACACTGCTGACTCATATCCAGCTTCTCGTCCACTGTCATCCCCAGGTCCTTTTCTGCAGAACTGCTGCTTAGCCACTCGGTCCCTAGTCTGTAGCAGTGCATGGGATTCTTCCTTCCTAAGTGCAGGACTCTGCACTTGGCCTTGTTGAACCTCATCAGATTTCTGGTACCCACATTCCATTGAATGTCAGTTGGAGTTGGGGGTCTAATTCTCTTAGTCAGCTTTGAAAATCCAAGCTGTAAACCTCCTGGCTTCACTCTCATCAGACTCAGTCTTGGAACTGTAATCAGAGGATAAGGGGTATATTTAACTTTTCCTCTTCTCTCAAGAAAGTGCTATATTCGCCCATGCACAAGGGTGGAAAATGGAATAGGATTTCCTTACTTCTAACGTGACAACTCAGGGATCCCCTTTAAGAGCCGGGTTAGGCTAGGCTGGGTTTGCTTTATGAAGCAGTCAGTGGCAAAAGACATACAAGGTAATTGGAAAAGTAGCCAGTTTTGAGATTAAAGTTGTTCGGTCAACTGAGACATTTATAGCCTCTTCCCCTCTAGCTAATTTGAATAATGCTCCTGACCATTTCAGGAAGCGTATTGGGAATCCCATAATGCAAATAAGCCCCAAGTCTTTATAATCAAATGCCTTCACCTGATCTAAGATGAAGGCAGAAGGAAATTTACCACATGTTTTACCCAGCTCAGCAATGTCTCCTCTGCAGACGGAATTGCTAACAATATTCCGACCTGTTGGAGCACAACATTGAAACGTATAGAAACAAGACCTGCAGCCACTTTCTGCAATTCAATCTTGTCTTTATTGCAGCAGTGGAGGTGTGCTGCGTATTAGCAAGCGTGTGGTTCTTTTTTTGTTGGGTTTTTTTCCCCCTGACTAACCTTGGCTGGGTCTCATTACCAGCCTCCAGCTCTCTTAAGAATCACTGTTTGGGGTTTAGTTCTGCTGGTTATGAAGGTGACGAGCATCCTATTCTGTCTGGGGAGGGTGTGAAACGAATTTTAACCTAAGCTACCGTATATCGGCTCCTGCAAGGTAGTGAGCACCCACAGCTCTGAAGAAGTCAATGCAGAATTAGGTTCAGAGTCCGAGCCAATCCTCATCTGGCATAAATTGGTGTAGTTTCATTGTAAATCATTGACTTCTATGGATCTGTGCTGATTTACAGCAGCAGGGGATCTGTCCTCTGGTCCTTTATTTCTACTTGTATCTACCAGAGAAGAACAATACATTTCACACCTTTCTGGGGTAGTTTCCTCTCCATTCCCGGAATGAATTACACAGAAGGTACACTTGAGTGATTTTAAATCTAAATGAAAATGGAAAGAACCTTTTGCCAGCATGTGCAGTCCTACCGTAAAGCGCATTGTTTAAGTTCCACACCCCGCCATCTGGCCTCAACTCATTCTTGTAACCCATCTGCGATTTCTAACATGTTCTAGTCAGAGAAATCTACCAGCACTAATTCTACATGGTGAGCGCTGATATGGCATTTAAGGTGAGAATGAGATCCATTTCCCATCTCGAGATAGCTCAGGAGTGAGGGTAACTCTGGAGGATGTTCATTACATAGCAGGGACGGGGCCAGCGAATGCAGAAATCAAAGGAACTGGGACAAACTTTTCTGAGGTTTGAAAATATGTGCGTGTTGGGGGGAGGGTTCTCTTTTTTCTCACATAGCTCGGCATCCTGGTTCTTGTTTGCACTGGGAGTCCCACAAGGCCGGACTTGGGATAAGGAGTTGCCACATTTAGGAGCAGATTATGAGGCCTGTACTCACATGGGTGAGTAGTTACTAGCCCCATGGGCTTCAGCGGGCTTGCTCATGTGGGGGCCTGCTGCCAAACGAGCTCACAGGCTGGCCCTGGAGTTCCCTGCATGGTTTGGGCAGTGGTTGGGGCCGAGTCTGTTTTTTTTTTGTGTGCACTGATTCCTCCGCCCCAGCCCCTGCTGTGCACAGCACAATTTGTGGAAAAATTGGAAAGAGTCCAGCGGAGGGCAACAAAAATGATTAGGGGTCTGGAGCATATGACTTATGAGGAGAGGCTGAGAGAACTGGGATTGTTTAGTCTCCAGAAGAGAAGAATGAGGGGGGATTTGATAGCAGCCTTCAACTACCTGAAGGGGGGTTCCAAAGAGGATGGAGCTCGGCTGTTCTCAGTGGTGGCAGATGACAGAACAAGGAGCAATGGTCTCAAGTTGCGGTGGGGGAAGTCCAGGTTGGATATCAGGAAAAACTATTTCACTAGGAGGGTGGTGAAACACTGGAATGCGTTACCTAGGGAGGTGGTGGAGTCTCCTTCCTTGGAGGTTTTTAAGGCCCGGCTTGACAAAGCCCTGGCTGGGATGATTTAGCTGGGAATTGGTCCTGCTTTGAGCAGGGGGTTGGACTAGATGACCTCTTGAGGTCCCTTCCAACTCTGATATTCTATGATTCTATGATTCTATTCTATGAACTTTGAGGGGTGTGTACCTGAGGATGTGTTGAATCAGAATAGCAGGTTGTTCTTTCCAAGCTATGCTATGACCAGAAGGATCTCTTGTTTTCTTGCAGTGCTAAATTACTGGTGTTTTCTGGGTGCTTGTGGCCTGTTGGTACAAGGGGTGTGAGCGAGGGCCCCGTTGCTCATCCAAACACTCCAGTCTGATGGAAATAGCACACGACCCGCAGAAGTAAGTGCAAGCAGGCCTTTGGGGCTTAGAACGATGTGGGCCATCGTTCTCCCTTAGCTATCCCTTCTCTGAGGGCACTGCCTTTCTCCTCATAACTAGAGTTGCCAACACTCCCAGTTTGGCCAGGAGTCTCCTGGAATCAGGCCCTATCTCCCAGAGGCTACTGATGCCAAACCGGGAGATTTTAGGCGCTAAAAGTCCAGTGGCGCAGCAGGGCTAAAGCAGGCTCCCTACCTGCCCTGGCTCTGTTCTGTTCATGGAAGTGGCCAGCGCATCTCTGTGGCCCCTGCAGGGGAGAAGGGGAATCTCTGCATGCTGTCCCTGCCCTGAGCACCAACTCCACAGCTCCCATTGGCCCGGAACTGCTGTCAATGGAAGCTGCTGGGGCGACGCTTGTGGTGCGGGCAGCAGACCGAGCCCCCTAATCCCCCCAGCAGCTGCAGGCTGCTTCCAGGAGCAGCGCGGGGCCAGGGCAGGGCCAGGCAGGGAGCCTGCCTTTGCCCCACTGTGCCGTTGACTGGGAGCCGCCCCAGGTAAGTGCCTCCCGGCCGGAGCCTGCACCCCAAACTCCCTTCTGTACTCCAACCCCCTACCACAACCCCGAGCACCCTCCTGTACCCAAAGTCCATCCCAGAACCCACACCCGTTAACCCCTCCTGCACCCCAACCCCCACACCAGCTCTGAGCCCCCTTCCACACCCCAAATCCCTCCCACAGCTTGCACCCCACACCACCTCGTGCACCCCAACTCCCTGCCCCAGGCTCAGCCCAAAGCCCCCTCCCACAAGCCAAACCCCCTGCCCCAGCCTGCTGAAAGTGAGTGAGTGTGGGGGAGAGCAAGCGACAGATAGAGGGGGATGGTGTGAGTGGGCGGGGCCTCAGAGTAGGGGTGAAGCTGCGGCGGGGCAAAGGTGTTTGGGTTTGTGTGATTACACAGTTGGCAATCCTACTCATAATTTAGGCCTTGCATGCACCAGGATTTCAGTGAAAACTCCTAGTTCAGACACAATGGACACTGATACCGCATGATTCAACCCACTAGTACAAATCGTGTTGCGCCAGTGGAAATAACGTCTCCTACGTGCATGCACGGATGCAGCTGTACTGGTGGCTGAAATCCCTGCATAGACGATGCCTTCGTCTCTCATAGACGGTGCCTTCGTCCCTTCTCCCAGCTCTAATCTGCCCTCCAGCCAGTGGGAGACATTTTTAGCTGTCAGTGCCTGGCTTAAGACAATAATAAACCCTAGAGCTGCCTTTCACCACTGCAGTCTAGTGTAACTGGCAGGTGAAAGGCTGCTTGGTGCCAGTGACTGGCAGGAAGCCAAGCTCTTAATAGAAGATGACAGGCTCAGCCAGGAACTATGAAGCCCAGCACCACATGCCGATTGGGTTGGCTTATCCTTAGTGGCACTAGAAGAAATGCCACCTACAGTCTAGGTGATGGGGCTCAGAGCAGAACAAGTGGAAGAAGCATCCCCGTGTTCCACCACAAGCAGCTTAGAGCATGGGTAGAACATGGGAATCCTTCTGTTCATTCACGGAACAACACCAGTGATGGTGCCAGCTTCCCCTCATGCTGCCCCATTAATGTGCCTCACCTAGAAGAATTACATCTACAACAGGGACAAGAAGGTTGTGCAGCCTCCATTGGCCCATTTATTTTTTGGCCTCTACTGAAACTGCCAATCAAGAGGCTGATCTTGATGGTCACTTTCATGTTGTGGATGCTGGGAAGTAGACTGAGAGCCTCCGACTTATTTCCCGCCAGCCTCTGAAAAGTGGAAGAAAATGTTAAATTGTCCTGCACAACAGGAACCTGCTAAGCAATCATCAGCTCTGGCAGTCAGAAGCCAGCATCGGTAAAGCACGTTCGGGCTCTGCCTTTCATTGGAAGGGTCATTCCTCTTCTCCAAACAACAGACAAAGCCCATCTCCCATGGGGTGGCAAGGCCTTGAGGTCAAGGAGTGAATTAGTGGGCATTTGTCTTTCCATGTATGCACACGCATATGTGCTTGTGAGTGTATGTAGCTCAGGTTGTAGCGAGTGGGCTCATCCTCTCAGACTTGATGATTGCATGGTTGTTTGCTGTAGTTTTTCTTACAATAGCTGCTGAGAATTGAAATGGGGCAGAAAAGGGCTCTTGATTCCAGAGGAGACAACGTACCACAGTGATTTACGTGGGAATGACTAAAAAGCTTCATTCTGTTAGTTTTGTAGTTGTTTCTGTTTGTTTACTGGTTGTTGTGTACATTAGACATTCAGGTCTTGTCTACCCTTTGTTTCCTGGGAGACTCTGAGGACAACTGGAGAACTTGGTAGAATTACCATTATCAGAGTACCTGATTCATTCAAAGGGAAAGGGGTGTCAAGAGTGATTCAAACCCACTGTTTGGAGGCAGGATTTGTTTTTATCATCATCTTTATGTACATCTGAGGCCTGGGGAGAACACATGGGAGAAAAGATATCTTTGTTGAAGAGATGAGGTCCCTTACCCTTCAAACAAGGGTTCAGAAAGGCCCAAATCTGCATTTCTGGGGCCTCTAATAACTTCTTCAGACAGACACAATTGGATATTCCTGGTATTTGTAAGGTCATTTAAAAAAAAAAAAAAAGGAGAAACAAACAAACAAAACACCTTTTGGTCAGAAATGAGCAGTGAACACCCCAAACTTTCCCTTTCAGATTTTCTTTGCACATTGATATTAATTAAAAAAAGGCACACGCCTATTTTTATTGACTCATTCTATATAATTTATTAATAAAGGATTACATCCCTTGTATAGGATTATTAAAGAAGAAAAGAGGAGAAAAGAGATCTCATTTGCTATTATGAGGATGACAGTACATTATGTGGATGACAATTGATACATTTAAGCCATGTAGCCATGACCTTGGCACGTGTTTTGTCTCAGCTCTCTGGGAGCACGGAATTGATACACTCAGACTCATCATTAATATGAAGAGACATTGGCATCGTTACTGACGGGGACATTTTTTCCAACAATCCAGAGTGGGAAGTGACTTTTCCCATCCCTTCTCCCCTTGAATCAAATCTGAGGGTTCTCACAAATGTTTTTTTTTTTAATGTTAGTTTTCCTAATGACGTTGATGGAATTATTGTCTAAGGAATATTGCTGGATAATAACTTCCTGTTCTGCTTCCCCTCATCCTCTCTATCTAATCTGTCTGTCTTTTGATCCGTATCTCTCTGGGTAGTCTCATAGTAATAAAGGCAGAGTATGTGTAGGTGCTGGTAGTATCTAGACCTTCTTACTCACCATGGGGCAAGGAGACGTTCCCATACTGCGTATTCCTGCTGCTCCCAGTCTGTGAGGCACCAAGGGAGAGCTGGAGGCTTGATTCTGCTGGATGAAAAGCCCCCGAGACCGAAGCTGAGCTCCACCAATGCTGCCTAAGGCATTTGGAGCCCCAATCCCCATTGATGGCAATGGGATGGCATCCGAATCCCTTAGGCGGCTTTGGAAAGCTCACTGAGCTCTGGGTCTATAGGAGAGAGGCAGCACAGACAGTGCAAGGGCAAGCTTCTCCCACATGCTGCAGGGACAGTATCTCTCTCAACCCCTGACATGCTGGCACTCCCTCTGGGGCGAGAGAGGAGTTCAGTCTCCATGAACCCTTCCCTCTGGGGCCTCCTGGGTAGGAGGGCCAAAAAGGGGGCCAATTGCCATGGTGGGGTGCTGTTGTAGGCAGCTGGGAGCTGGCCTGAGATCTACCACACTCAATTCACAGAGGCACTGAGCTGCAGTTAGAGAGAGACAAGTTCCGTTTCCACCTGACCTGGCCCAGCACTCAGAGAAAGCTCCGGATCCCATTAGCCTCCCAGTGGCCCCCTTTAAAAGGTTTCGCCTTATATCCTGCACTCAGCACAGTTTCTTCTGCCTCCAGTGTTGCTACTGCTGCTGCTGCTTCCTAAAGCCCGTTGCTGTTAATATCGCAGAGGCAAAAAGTCTTCCATTCTTTCTTCCTCAAACCAAGTTTGTTTAGCCCTTAAGCTGCTGTGAATATTGAGAGAGAGAAAGAGCTGAGTTATGCAGTGATGACTCTGCCACATGCCGGCTAATGCAGATATCATTTGATCAATGCGATCCCCTGCAACCTCTTGTGAGGATAAATAATGGGGAGTAATTTGCTCGAGTGAAACACAGTACAGTGTCAAAAGTTTCCAGTGCCCCAGTGCTTCAGATGGGACCTTGGGCTGGTCACGCGGGGGCATCACCGGAGAAGAGAAATAGCATCAGGGGACTCTCTGGGGAAGCTTTCATCCACGAGGCACCTCATGGTGGGTGGGAGGGATGGAGCAAAAGCAAAGCCTTGGGGAAGTGAAAAGTGTTCTGATGCTGTTGCTTCCACTTCAGGAAGGGATCTGTCTCTGTACCGATATCTCCCCCATCTCCAGAGCCCCCTAAATGCCACTCCATCAGGGGGATGTCTCCATACCATTATCCCCCAACCAAGCACCTTCTGTTCCATTCAGTAATGGGGTTCTATCCCCACAGAGTTTTATGTGTCTCATCATTCCTTCAGAGGCCAATCTCCACACTTGTCCCCCAGAGCCCCCTCTGTCCCGCTCCATGAAGGTGTTGTCTTTATGCCTGTAGCCTCCCAGAGCTCCCTCTGTCCCATCCCATCCCATCTCTGTACTGCTGTCCTCACAGTGCCTCCTTTCCACAGCCTGTCTCCATATCTCTTCCACCCTACCCTGAACTGGTGAGGGGCTGGAGTAGGGGAGGAGCTGTATTCCCAGCTCTTAGCTGTCCTTGTTTGCTTCAGACTTCCCAGCGGGGCGTTCTCAGTTGGCTTTTACTTTCTCCTGGTTGCATGCAACCCACGCAGTCAACTGGCTGATTCAAGATAGACTGTCTGGCCCGAATCACAGCAGGGGCCACATTCGGCTGACATAGTTTAAAAGGCAAGTCGGCTACAAATGGATAAATGTAGGAAAATGTTTGCCAAGAGAGAGCACGGAGGGACTTATCTCCAAAGACCTTGGTGTGGAAGCTTAGCTGCCTGAAAGCACCGTGTGTGTTTATTTCTCTTTCTTTCCTTTCCTTTTTTCTTTTTGTCCCCCTTTTGTGGTCTTCGTTAGTCCCGCTGAGCTGTCAAGTCATTGGGAAAAAATATACCGGAGCAAATGTTTCAGGCAAATTGAACCTGCTTCTTGGGATTTTCACCCTTCTTCCTTCTCTGTCTTTCCTCAGTCCCTTCCCCCCTTAGCACGCTCTCTCTCTCTCTCTCTTTTTCAATTTCAATGTCAAGAACTTTATGGGCATGACAAGATGTGCCAGTCTTGCTGGAGTTAATACTGTCTCAAGTGTGTGTGTCTAGGAGAGAGTTTCACAGCGGTAATTGGGGTTTATATAGTGTGTCTACTTCTTGATTTGATGGCTCAGGTAGGTGTATATTGGGAGGGTATTTCAGCCATCACTGCTCAAGTTAGGCACAGCTTTTCGTCCTCGCTTTTGAATGAGAAATGGATAGGCCCCTCCCCAATTATTTCTTAATGCCTGAGGTAAAAACCCCTCTGTATCTCAAAGGACAGAACGTCTCTCGGTTTCAATCTCTCCCCTGTCATGTCAATTACAGAACTGTTCCTCCGTGGATTTCCATTCTGCATTCTCTCACCCCATTTCTTTTTCCCATGTGTCTGGAGTAGCTGGCTCTGTACTTGGTAAAGTGTCTGCCTGGAGTTTTGCATATGCCACCCTGAAGATTCTATGCACGGTTCACTATCGCACGAGGTTGTGATCTTTGCTCTGCCCTCTGCAAGTGGCACTCTCCTGTCTCCCTGGAGCCTTGTCTAATGTTGAGCATTGGGGTGGTCGGCATGGCAGGTCTGGAGAAGACAACGATGAGTCCCCAGGCCTGGGCTATGTCGTAGCGACGTGCGTTGGCCAAACATCCATCTCCAGTTGCCAGTGGGACTTAGATCAGGCTCTTGAAGTCAATGGGAATCGTTGCAGTGATTAAAGTGGCAGTTGCATTGAGCTCCTAGTGCTTTGTGGCAGGGGTTTGGGGCCCCTGTTGTTTTTACTGCGACGGCACCAGAAGCCGAGTGCTCGGATATGTATAATGATGAGCAGAGGGAATTGTCCTAGTTTTGCCCTGCAGCCATTGTGAGGAGAGATCCCGTGTATGTGGAAAAGCGCAGCTGCAGGCTTTCTAATTGTGCTTGATCCCTTTCTCTATAGAGTGATAAGGTTATAATGCAGTTAAGCCCTAATCTTTGCTACCATAAGCAGGGAAGCAAGACTCCTGGGTCCTATTGCAAACTCTCTGATGAACACAGTCTGTGACCTTGGGCAAGATGCTTAGGCCCAATTTTTCCAATGTGTCTGTTAATTTTGGGGGGTGGAGGGTGGCTAATTTTGGAAGGTGCCCAATTTGAGGCTTCTAAGTCACTTCTCCCCTAGGACATGTACCCACTGCTGACAATGGAAGCTGAAGCAGAGCTGAAAATGCTTTGCAAGGCTCAGCCGTGGTGCGGCGCATTGGCTTTCCCTGCAGTTCAGCCATTCTTCGCTCCAGGCCGGCCGCTCCCATTGTCAGCAGAACGTGACTTCCTCAGTGCAGCCCAGGTGGTAGGGGGCTTGGTTTTCGGATAGTGTGCAAGGCCCACAGAGCTTTCTCTTGTCCTGTTGATTCTGCGTTTTCCCTGATGCCAAAGTACATGTATGGTGAGAGGTGGCAGGTTCCCCCGTTAAAAGGCAGTGGGGCATGCGGTGGTTGCAGTGGGCTCCGGGCTTTCCCATGCAGTAGCCTCTCACTAGCGTGCAAACTCTCCATTGTGTGGGTGTGAGCACAGCTGGGTCATCTGCGTTGAGCAGGCAGTCCATCTTGGCACCGTTTAGTGGGAGGTTTGGGGACTGCTCCGGCAGAGTAGGCAGCTTATTGATGTCTGCATTGAGAAAGGCTACGTTCCTATCTCACTCCCCTTTCTTGCTTGAAGGCATCTGTTTGCATGTTATTTATTTCATCAGAGAGCTGGTGAGCATAGGATTAATTGTACCAGTTGGCATCCCCTATTTTCCTCCTCCTCTCCTGGGTCTCCTTCGCCTCTTTCTCTGCCCTGCCCACACTCTCCTCCTCTGCTCCCCCCTGTCTTTTCTCCATCTCCTTTCTTCACCCCCTCGCCTCCCTCCATTTCCACACCTCTCCTTCCTTTCCTGGCCTATCCCTCCACACTCCATCTCATTTTCCCTCCCCAACTCCAGGGCTTTCCCCATCCTTCCTTCCCCACTGCCTCCTCCCTTCACCCTCCCAGAAACTCTCCTTGACTACCATCCGGCTTAGCCCCTCTTAACATGCCAGGAAGCCAACTCAGAACTTAGACAGTGATGACATGTGGGCCGTTTGCAAACCAAAGGAATAAATGGGACTGAAGAAAGACAGTGTGCAAAGTGAGGAACCTTTTGCTCTGGGAGGCAATGAAAGGAGACAGAATTGGAAATGATTTTATTTCAATTAGATTTTAATTAGCTGCTGTCTCCAAGCCATCAGATCAGTCGCCGACTAATTGAAAAGCAACAATATTTGCAATGTGGCATTCCCAAGAATAGATGCATCTGATCTGCAGTGGGGAGGGTTTGGGGAGATAATTCCTGAGGTCAGCGGCTCCACGCTGCAGTTCGTCATGGGCATGTTTCTTGCAAATACCCCACTGCAGCCTCACACTAATTTTACAGTAAATTAATGCCAAGCCAGCGTTCACATGGATTTAATTAGCAGGCAACACAAACTTTTATAAACCTTTTGCAATGGCAATTTAAACTTGATTGCAAAGTTATTAAAGGCAGCCATGGCAGGCTGGTTCTATTAGTCTACAGGGAGCAGGCAATGTGTATTTTCTATAGAAGCAGGCCACGCTGGGCCAAATTCAGACCTGGACCAAACTGGTGGAACTCCCTTAATTTCAATGCAGTTGCGCTATCTTAGACTGGGTCTGAATTTGGCTCTCTAAAAAGCCTTTGTGCCGTTAACATCCCATGTTTGGCTCCAAACCGGATTAGGGTCAGTTAAATATCTGCATTTATAGGGGGTGCACTCAATAGTTTTAATAGGTCCTTTCTGCCTGTAAATTCTATGATGTGTGAACTGCAGGCCTGTATTTCCCAGAGTGGCATTTCTGCTGCCATGTTGATCGCCTGCATGTTCCTTGGTTGGTCTCCTTTGTCTGGATGGACAGGTATGCTCCGGAGAACCCAGGTCGGAACTGAAATCAGCTAGGTATCGCACCAGACTGCAGCCAACATGTGGGTGTATCACTGTAGCTGAAGGATTTTTCAGAGAGCTACAATAGTTAAGAGGACATGCTTGCTCAATTCCTATGGCCATTTCTGATGGTGGCCTAGTAGGAGAGGGTTATAAGGAGAGTCTCTGATCCTTTCTGATCCCTCCTTATCACATTGGTCCTTCTCCTCTCCTCCTGGACAATTCATGTGCGATCTTCCACCAGGCAGCTCCATCCTTGTGTGTCCTGCTCCATCTTACTTTCATTTCCTTCCCACCCTCTTCCCTGGAATCAGACCCTCCTCCCATACTGGAGTGAAATCAGGAGCCTTGGCACAGAGCTGGTTTGCACCTGGCCTCGTTCCTCACTCTTACCATCTGCATTTTCCAGCTCTCATTTCTACACTGTCAGAAACGTTGCTTGAAAGATACAAATATCACCATGTGCAGACTCAGGGCCCGATCCTGCTGGGTGCTGAACACGCTCAACTGTCCTGGATTCCAGCTCTGCGCCTTGCAGAATCAGGTCTTGCTGGACCCTGGACTCAGTTCTGCCACCCTTATATATACCTTACTCCATGAGTATTCCCATTTTCTTCACTGAAACTGGGATATGGTACTATTCAAAGTGCATAAAAGTGGCAGGATTGGGCCTTGTATTAATATCTGGCTAGATTCTCTCCTGCATTCAACATATTGGGGTGGTTCAGAGGCACCAGGAGAACTGGGTTTGGGTTCCCTGGTTTGTGAGGCCACCCATGCTGGTGTCACTTAGAGCAATCTAAGGAACCATACACCACATGGAGACTCAACAGAGCAGAGCTTCACACTGACCCATCCCCTTCTCTCTCTGCCCCAATCCACCACCTCCCTCCCTCCCTCCACATGCCTTCTATGCCAGCGTTGGAGAGGATGGTTCCACCATCTTTATACCCGCTGAAATTTCCCTTGCCCCAAAAGAATTCTCAGCTGACGACCTAAAGCCAGAATTCAGCTCTGTTGCTCTGCCTGGGAAGTGCAAGGAGCCAGATCACAGGTGAGAATCTGGTCTGTTAAGTGCTAGGCCGGTAGCAAAGACAAAAGAGCAAAGCCAGTTCATATTTTGAACACATTGTTTTAAAAAAAATCATTTTATAAAAGAAAAAAGTAATTCTTTGCATACTGAGCTGCCTTTCTAGGTAATGGGAATAACAGCCTTTAATTATGATTAGGGTTTCCGTGTGGAGATTCCAGGACACCTCTTTCATCGGCCATAGATATTTTGCTCGCCGTGCTTTCCTCATGATGCGGTACGATGAGAATGGCAAGTTATTAACGGAATATAGTGGGAAAATCTCTATCTAACTATTCTATTCGTTTTGCTGAGGCTAGGAGCGTGACTAACCATTGCTATTTTGTTTTTTTACTACTAACATCCTGCATTGGCCATTCAAATACACTACAGGTGCCTGTGCCATTCACGGCTCTGCCTGGCTTCTCTTTCAGCTTTGGATGAGCACTGACCCCTACTCAGTTGTCAGTTTCAGCCATGTAAATCTGGAGTCACTCCACTGACTAACATTCATCCCATGTAAATGGGAGTGGAAGTTGGAGTACTTCAATTGCCAATTAGTTGGATGAATGCTCAAATTACTTGTCTTAAATATCTGATGAGGAAAACAGTGATTGTGTCTCAAAGGGAATTAAAAAATAGCTGCATTGGCGGGTTCAGTGGGGGCAGACTCCTTTGCTGATATGGCCATGACATGACAGTTCAGTCAGATCATTTGAACAATGCTGATTATACCAGGACAGAGAAAGGGGCTCCCAGAATGAGACGGCCGTGGCTATTGGCTTAGAGCCCAGGTGTCCTTATGCCAACTTTGTGTGCTTAAATTAGGTATCTCAATTAATAGTTAGTCACCTACGTAAGTGGCTTGTTTTTCAGAGGTGCTAGACACCACAATTCCCAACCAATGGGAGTTCAGTATCTCTGAAAATCAGGCCACTTATTTAGGTGCCTAACTGAATTGTTCGCAGAACCTATGGGAGTTAGGCACTCAAATCTCATTGGAATTCTGTGTGAGTTGGGCACCTAAGTCCCTAGGGAAATGCCAGCCTTGGGAGACTAGACTAGCATTCGACTTCAAGGCCAGGATTTTAATCTAATGATTTTGGGTGCCTCAACTGAAGATGCTTTAAAAAGGGTCTTGCTACTGAGAAAGTACTGAGCACCAGCCATCTGAAGGCCCCTTTGAGGTGTCTCAAGTTGAGAACCTAAAATCGGGTCCTTTCAGAAAATCAGAGTCCAGGATTTGGAAGAGTAACTTCCGTGGGTAAGTTCGAGTGAAGCATGGTGAGCTGAGGAAGGGACAGAGAGAGGAGTCATGCAAAGGGTGGGGAAGACCAAAGATCTGGGAGATCCAAGAGGTATTCACAGATGGATGTGGTTCGGGAAATGAGAGAAAATGATACTTACAGCTTGTGGTTAAAATAAATCTAAGCAGGAGAGAAGAAGGCAGTGCTGAGTCTGTTGATGTGTCTGATGAAGCAAAGCTGATTCCCCTAGAAATTGACACAGCTGTGTTAATGTGGCTGAAAATAGCAGCTCCTGTCTGCCTGTGATTAAGCCCCGACGGAAGGCCGGCCCATCACCTGTGGGTTTATAGATACAGATGATTCCCCCTTGACTGGAGATCATTTCTCCCTGGGTTCCCATGCGCGATGAACCTCTGACTCCCACTGTTGGCTAAAAGAGCATTAAGTTCCAATTTGTTGTCTTGTCTCAGGCTCCCCAGTGAGCCAGTCAACAGCGAGGTACATTAACCCCAAGCTTTTTTTAATTTCTTCTCACATTTTGTTTTTCAGGGGGGATGGGGGGGGCGGGGAGCAAACCTCCACCATGTAGAATCGCAGTGATTTGCCCAATTGCTCATGGCTCCATGTTAGCCAGACAGTTTTATGATACTGGATACGCACAGGAGTCACTGAGCAGAATTAAGGTTTCATTAGCCGGCACTCTGTCTGCAGCTTTAGTTATGGAGGTGGGGGCGGGGGGAAAGAAAATGCTACAGGTGGGTGATGGGAATTCATAGGTTCCCATCACAAGTCAGGTGCATTCTAAAATATACCCCTGTCTAGCCAAACTCCCATCAAGCAGCAGTTACACTTTCTCCTGCTGTTGGTGCTCATCAGGACGTTGGGGTATAAATAGCCGTGCTCAGCTTGCACCCAGCTGAGCTGTTCGGTCTTGTTTTGACATTACAGTCGCCTCCAGGGTACTGAACTGTGATGACACAGACGCCAGATTGTGACACGGCCGAACGATTGGTCTCTGCTTGTGCAGAGATCATCCCTGGAATCGGCAATTTGCAGCCAGCTTGGGAGTCCTGTTGACTGCGGGTGCCTGGCACCCTTCAGGAGTAGGCACAAAAAGTAAATGGGTATGCGGTGCCCACATATTCTAACGAATTCAGCCGCTGCAGACAGCAGGCGCATACGTCACTGTGAAGGAGTGTGCCATTCCTTAAAGGGACGGGCTGGAGCCTAAGACCAAAACAGCATGGAGTTTAATCCAGGAGGCCCTTGGCTATTTAAAGAGGGAAAGGCAGCTGGGCATAAGACGGAGGATTATAGGCCAGACAATAAACTATGGGCTGCAGTGTCTCTGATTCAGGTGCTTTTTCCTCTTTAAATAGCCTCCTTATTTATTCCACCTGGGTGGTTTTGATCGTAGGCTCTAGTCCATCTCCTAAGCTTTTTCCACAATCACCACCGTCCACCATGTGGTAGAACCTTCAGCTCCAGAAATATAGGCCTCTACTATTTGAGGTAGAATTGACCTCCCGTCGCTGTGAGTAGCACTAGGTCCCTTATCCATCTTTGGGCCAGCCACAAAAGAACAGCCCTGCTTGTCTGGTGGTTCGAGCACAGAGGTGGGATTCAGACAGCCTGCGTTCTAGTCCCGACTCGGTCGGCCATTGTCTCTGAGCAGGGATTACCTCACCTCTCTGTGTCTTGGTTTTCCCCATCTGTTAAGTGGGAGTAATGCTGCCTTTCCTCTTTGGAGTGACAGATGCTATGAAAGACAAAATGTGATTGTGGTCCGTCATAAGCACATGCCCACAAAGAGCTGGTACGTTAAAATATGATGGTCATTAAGCAATTCCTAAAGGGTGGTGAGAGGGAGGTAAGAGAGAGAGCCTGGAATGACCCTCAGATTTCCCGGTCAGACTGTATCGCTAAAACCCAAATGTCATCAGCAGCTTGGATACATGGAACGGTTCCTGTGAAGTCAGAGTGGGACGTGTCCGTTGGTGTATTACAACTGCCATCTTGCCAGTCCACAGGGTTTATTTGTGATGGTGGTGTTAATTGAGGGCCGATGGTGTGATCTCGGGAGATGGACACTGCCCCAAAAGGCTTGAATCTGAATTAGTCTCATACACTCCGAATGCTACTGTTATAGCAAATCTGGGGCAACCTGCTGCACGCAACACAACCATTCGGAACTGCTACCGTAGGGATAGAACTGCAGTCCTCTTGCTCCATTAGCACAAGCGCCTACTGCTAAAGGAGAGTCTCCATTGTTGCTAGCAGTACAGGGCGCATGACACGCAATAGAGCAGCTCTGTTCAGTGTATTTTACTGTACTGATTAGTGAGGGTATTGTTGAAAGGCCTCATGAAAGAAAGGATTTGAATGTGGCCAGGTTGGACTTTTTGTGAATGAGGAGTAGAAGTGACAGAGCACTGGGCAACAGCAGCTGTATCACCTAATAGCTGGCTGGAAGTAAACCTGACAATCAGAGTGGTGCCTAATTGATAGATTGAGGATGGGTGGGAGAGAGCTCCAAGGCTAATTAACCCATGAGCCCGGAAAGTGGAAAAGGCACAGGAAGGAAGTGCCAAGGGGAGAAGAGGGCAAGAGAGCTAGAGTCCGTGGTCTAAGAGGCTGAGGTTTATGTGCTAGTGTAGATAATGCACTGAACAATGCTGTGAAGGTGGCAGGGGACCACGGTATATAAACCACGTGGTGTTTACAAGCAGAGGGTCTCCATGTGGTCTGTGTGCATAGAGGAAAACAGGAGCAGAGGGCATGCCCTGTTGCTAGGGGGCTTTCCCTTCCCCTGGTTCTTGTCACGCAGACAGAAAGCAGGCTGGAAGTCTGAAATGTAGACAATGCAATATTTATTGGGATTAGTTTCAAGCTAGCGTATCCATAGCTCTGACGCTGCAGAGCCTTTACCCGTGTTCTCGTTCCCTAGTCCTACCTCCTTCTTAGCAGGCCCAAATATACCTGCAGTGCACACCCCTGGTCCCACCCCTTACAACTTATGGTCATGTTCTGTTTTGGAGGGTCAAGTCTGGGGTCTCGGTACCACCTCTCTTGTATCCCATGGGAGGGGTAAAGAGTGAGGTTGTGTACTTGCCAAGGCCAAGCTTTTCTTCAGCTTTTAATGTGTCTTATGCCTCCCCCTCATCCCCTCTTGTCACTCCTGACTGGTTGCTTGACCTTGACTTGAGACAGGAGCCAGGCGGCCTTCCAGTGTATGCTCATGTATTACACCCTCCCCATACCCTGTAACACTTTAGCCCTATCCCTTATCTTTTCTCATTATGCTAATAAACTCATCTGGCCAGGCAGAAGCAACACACAGCGTCTTTGTTCTTTATTCACACCTATAAGGATCTGAGTATCAAAAATCAAACCCAAAATTCTATCTTGGGCTAACAAACAGGCCTATATATTCTCACCTGTTACAGGAGCAGAGGCAGAGTTTGCATTGTTGTACCATCATTGCATTCCTGTCTCTGACAGTGGTGGTTGGGATAGTCACATCCCTTGTAGCAGATACACTAGTTTATCACAACAGCATCCCTGAAGCCGGGCACTCTGGCCTATCACAGCTATGTCTCTGTGGGTAGGTGGCCAGTTATATCCCTGGGAGCAAGTGCTGTAGTAATCAAATTGGTTCTCTCCCACTAGAGGAAGTTTGCAGAAGATTCCCTAAGGATTCTGGGGCACAGTCCTTCCTCCTTGCTTGGATAACTCCATGAACTCTTCTCCTGTGGGCTATTGCAGGGTTTAAGCTTATTCCCCACAGTAATCAGAAGAGGGAAAAAATGTGCCGACTAGGAAACAGAAAACCTAATGGGCAGGTAATTAAAGAACATGCCAGGGGATAGATGGATTAATAGGGAGAAGGTAGGATGCAGAAGAGCTATAGAAACACATCAATACACATGCGAGGAGGGACTAGATGGAAGAGAAGATTAATTTATGAGTGTCCCTGTCTGTTATTCCGAGTCAGAGATTCTGAGCACATCTGGAAAGTCTCCAAAATTGCAATGGTGCCATGAGGTTAATAGAGGATCACTCACTGTTCTGAGATCCTCTGGGCCATGATCCAGATTAGAAACACACCCGGTGAAATTTAAGGCGGAGAAGATTCAGGACTGAGAGAGAAAAGGTTGAAGAGTGGAATTAGAGGACGGCGTGGCTGGGATTGGCAAGTGCATCACCCTGGTTGACACCAGCTTGAGGGCATCAGCGTGTGCTGTGAATACAGGGTGGAGCAGCTGAGGAGTGGATGCGTTTTCTGTGGGAGAAGGGCTAATCAAACCCTCTCCCCTCCCCCAGCATCAAGTCTCAGAGCCTGGGTGAGCTAGCTTGGGCTGCGGGGCTAAAAATAGCAGTGTAGACGTGCGGGCTTGGGCTGGAGCCCAGGATCTGAGCCCTCTCCCCTCCCCGCATCGTGGGGCTTCAGAGGTCAGTCTTCAGCCCGAGCCTGAACGACTACACTGCAGATTTTATAGCTCTGCAACCTGAGCCCCATAAGCCTGAGTCAGCCGACCCAGGCCGGTCGTGCCGTTGGTCTTTTATTGCAGTGTAGACACACCCATTCTGTTCGTTGCCCAAGCGGGCATGAGTCCCGGTCCTTATTTTCCAGGTGGGCTCCCAGCCCTCAATTACCAGGCTCTGCCACCGGCATGGTGGGTCTGGAACTCAGCTGTTGCCTGGATGCATATAAAGAGGAGCCTTTACAATAATGCTGCCGATTGAGCCATCATTGACCAATGTCAGTTTCACAGACACACATACCCTGTAAGGCTGTCTAGCTCCATGGCCGGGGAAGAGAATCCATCCTGCAATGCATTGGCTTTGCTGTGGTAGTCGCGGCTCAGGCGTCTCCTTTAGACAACAGTGCCAGCACTTTGAATGGCAGCCCCTGGAAGCCGACAGGAAGGCAGGACAGTCTTTGGGGCGTTGGCTGGATGCCTAGGCTCTGGCTGGCATTTGGCATGCCCTCTGCTTCACTGAGATGCAGGCTGCATGCCACAACATGCCACCGCCCCCCCTCATTTTGTACACGCCATTTGCAGCCAGCTGTCCTCTCCCACCTGGTGGCTCTGATGCAGTTCAAAGGAGATGTAAGGCCACTTTGCTCAACCTCGCAGCTTCAGCCACTCAAGAAAAAGCTGAAGCAGCATTTCCCAGCAAGGGTTAAGCCATGAGACGTGTTTGAAAATCTAGTTGTTAATGACAATCGTCAGCAGAAACTGACCTTCTCCAAATGCTTTTCCTCCGTTTGAAGCACACCTTGATCAGTTAGGCTTTCCGGGCTGCTTGGCTGAGCAAAATAGCATTGATTTCCTTTTTGAATGATAGGGGGGGCAAAAAAAGGTATTGGAGCAAGAGTCTATTTTCCTAAAATGCTGTCTTTATTCCTCATTGTGATCTGTTCTTTGGTGCATGGCGCAACAAGCACCCCCTCCTCCTCAAATTTCCTGGGACATCTCACAAACCCACATGATGTCCCCCAGGTGTGGAGCTCCAAATTAACTGTATAAACCTCATGTGACCAGATAGCTCCTTATCTGTGTCACATCCGGGATAGCATAAATTGATCTCAAGAAACCAGCTCCAGATAGGCCTGTTTCAGATAGTACAATGTGGAAAGCTAATATGGTGTAGAGGGCTGAAGCTTCTGGCTTTGGGGTCAGATTGGGTTGATTGGTAGGGCGGGATTGGCTATCTCGGTGGTAAAAGGCATTGTGGGACAAAGTTGCAAATGGCAACACAAAGGAGTAGGCCTAACAAATTATTCTTTTGGATGAGGTATGAAACTAAGGTCCTCATCACTTGTAGTCATCAAAGATCCCATGACATTTTCCCAAGTAAAAGGATTTGAACCCTGGTGTCCTGTTGGAGATCATTTTGGGTAATTGCCAGGGCTGGTCAGCACATTTTTAAAATTAATTGCAAAACAGAAAGGTTGGAATTTGCAACAGCACTCAATATTGACTTAACTTTGCTTCTGTTTAAGTCAGTGGGAGTTTTACCATTGACTTTAGAGGGAGCATCTAGGACAGTGCTGAGTGCTTTGGAAAAACCCATCCAACCTCCTTTAAGTGTGTGTAATATAAATCTTATGCTCTGCTCTGTAGCAGGTACAACATTCTGAAATTTAACTGAAAAAATTGGGTAAGAGAATTGTAGTGTGCATTCCTATCTCCCCAATATTCTGACCCGTTCTGATAATATTCTGTTTAGATATGGGATCCTCCTTTACTTCCTGGCCCAAATTTGTCTGTGGTGTTCCCATGCACTATTACATAGTCATTATGTTCCACCCCAGAGGCAGCTGCATTTTCATGGTGGATTGAGTGAATGATTACGGTATACATAGGGGGCCAAATCTCAAAGTTTCCCTTTCAGTTTTAACTCACTCTCTACTCAGGCAAAATTCCAAATAAAATCACTGGAGTTTTGCTCAAATGAAGATTTAGCCCAAGAGTCCTGATACATCTCTGACTTGCACCGGTGTAAACCAGAAGTAACTCCACTGAAACAGTGCTTCATTTGTAATGAAAGAGGTGCCGGGACTCAAGCAATTCTTTTACATTCATAACTGATGCAGCAAGTCCAGAGGTGCCGGGACTGTGAACTGCCAAGCTGAGAAGCCCCAGCACAAATTAAGCACTGCACTGAAGTTAAAGGAGTTAGTTCAGTGGGGGAGGGAGAGGATAACCAGGACTGAAGTTTGTAGCTTGTTGTTGCAAGAAGGGCGAGTGGCAAATGAGAAATAAGAGTTGTGTGACTACTGCACAGTTCTAGGTGAAATTCACCCCTGTGCAAGACTTCAGGAGTGCAAGGCTCAGGAGTGAATTTGCCCATCTAGGCAGAATCTCATAGGCTTTCCCTTTGGTGGTGGAGCAGGGCACCCATGACCAGGCATGAGTACGCGAGCCGTGACATGGCAGGGAGGGAGCACAGGCATCTTGGATTGTTTATTCCCTGTTTTAATAATTGGCTGATTAAGTTCCATTTTTATTTGGTTTCAGCGGCAATCAGATTGAGAGCTGTAATATCCCCTCGCACCTTGTAATTATCGTTAATTTCTTCCCATGCAAGTCAGGCTGAGGTTGGCAGAGGCAGCCCGGGGAGTGCGAGGGAATCAGTGGAGGAGAATGCATATGCATGAAGTGGAGCTAGTTCAGGACTCCTCGAAAGGAGGGAGGGAGGGAGTGTGGAGGGATAGGTCTTCAATGGAGAGTTTGGGGGTGGGGAAGGGGAGAAGAAAAAAAAACACTTTAAATCTGAGACAAAGGCAAGTGCAGCAAAGTGTCAGCGTCAGCACTACAGCCTTGCGAGCCTAATTACCATAATGATGTGAAATAGTCCAATCAGCAATCTGGGGCTAATCTTTCATGTATTACAGGTCTCTCCTTCATAGAGCTCCACAGCTAAATGCATTTTTAATGAAGATATTCCTAGACTCTCAGATAATTTCCCACTCTTTACAGGGAGGGTATCAGAGATCATTAAATGTGTCGTTCTTCTTTATATATTTATATATCTATATATCTATATATATATATATATCTCCCATATCCTTAGCCAGCCAAAGATCTCGCCATCTGACGCACAGCAGTGCTGTACCCGCAGGAAGCGCTTGCCTCTCAGCATTGCTGGGAGTGTGAAGTTCTCCCAGTCCCAGCTTGGCAGGTTTGTTCTCCAGACCTCCCTTCTGTTCTGCCCTAGGCCTTTAGGTTCACTGTGTCCCCCGCTGTGTGGAGAAGTGGCCAAGTGATCTCATTGCATCCTGGGCTGAAGAGCTGTCCCCATGTTTCCCCAGGCTCGGAAGGACAGGTTTGCACACACCCACCGACACACACACACCCATACACACACTCCGAGAGCTGTTTGAGAAGGCCCAAGGAGTCCCATGTCCCAGGCTGAGAGGTAATGGAGAGGTGACCCCCGAGATAGATTGTGGGAGCTGTGTCACAGAGATCCCCTCTGTCAATCACAGAGATTGGGGTTTTTGGCAGAGGATGAAATGTCTTCAGCTTTGTGTCCCCAACAGACGAAGGTTCCCCGGTGAGTTCTCTCAGATGTCTTTGTCCAGTGCAGCAGGGATAGGAATAAAGGCCAGATGAAAGGAGAGGGGACTTAAAAATGGGGGCACAGGGCAGCTAGCAGCATGTGCACGCACAAGAGTGGGAACCCTTTAGGAGAAATGCAAGGCAGAGACAGCAGGAAAACCAGAGACCGAGAGAGAACTGCGCAAGAAGTGGTGACATCTTCTGCCTTATCCAGTCCCTAAGGCATATGACATCCCTGGGCTGATGACACCTCTGCCTCTGGTCCCTGAGGCTCTTTCTCTTGTCATCTTTTGCAGTTCCCACTACACTCTGAACATTAGCCACTTTCCAGAGTAGCTGGGGCACTTTCACCTCAGCCAGGCCTCTCGTGATGATGGGTCGGAGGCAGCCCGACCCTTCAGGGAAGCCGTAGACATGTACAATTGTTCTGGTCACTCCTGCCTTGCTCGGTGCTCTCGGGTGAGGTGAAGCGAACTGAGGCGCGCTCCCCTCCTCCTACAGCCATTACTGTCAACCGGTCCAGTGCCTCAGAGAGAGGCGACAAACTCCCTGTCACACTGGAGTCGCCGAGGTGGCCGCAGACTCCTCGTCGGAGGAGAAGAGGGTGGACCAGGATAGGGCTGGTGCCTGTGGAACCGGCAGCAGGTGTAATTATTGGTTCTTCTTTTACGACTGTTGAGAGACTTTAATTGTATTATTATTACGACTTCTTCTAACACCCCCTGAAGAGCTCTCAGGGAATCTGACTCTGAATATTAAAGGGGAAGCTCAGCCAGGTCTGGAGTGGTATGGAGCCTGGGAACGAAGCAGCACCCCCGCTCCCCGGCTCCCCCGGTGCTCGTCTCACCAGGATCTTGGATGAGGCTTTAGCCGGGAGCCGGGATGAAAACAATGTGATTGTTTTTAAAGCAGCAGACAGCTGGCTCCTGTCAGGAGGAGGTGGCAGAGGGTGCGTTTCCAATTATCTCTGCAGATTGGGCCAAATCCCCAGGGGTGATGAGGCAGCCGTAATGCAAAATGAAACACAGGAATTGCCATAGAGGATCAGACCGACAGCCCTCCAGTCCAATATCCCGTCTCTGACAGAGGTGGATGCTTCAGAGTGAGGCGCAGGAAACCGCACAGTGTTCACTCCAGGCACTTAGTGGTTGCTTTATGCCTTGAAGCAGGAGGCAGTGTACAGTTGTGTCCCAGGCAGTGTAGTTGTGGATCTTCTTAGTGTCTATCTGATGCCAACGGCTCACTTGAACTTCAGTGGCAGTTGTACAGGGCTCATCCCTGCTTAGGATTTGGCCTGTAGAGATAGAAATGGCCGGCTAAGTGTCGAACTCTTTAAAGACTCTCTGGAGATGGACCCGAGATGCCACCTCCTGGTTGAGATGCTGGTTCCCAACCCCGTCAGCATCTGGGCATGATGTGAGCTGGGGTTCTGGTTTGGCCCAATGCTGACACAGGGACCAGTGGTGACGTTTTGATCCATATCCAGATTCCAAACCTCAGCGACATCCAGGAGTGCGTAGTGTTGATTTGGACCTGTTTCTAGTCTGCTCCCTTCTTAGTGTTTGGACCCTTTAGACAGCTTGGTTGGTCACTTAGAGGGAAACAAAGGGGGGCAATGAAGACTCTTGTTTAAAGAAAGAGCCAGGCAGGCAGGGGGACTTGGTTGGAGGGGAGAAAGGTATGTAGGGGGGGCAAAGGAGCAGGCAATTGCACATCCTCACAAGATTATTCCCCGCCATTCTCCCAAAGCCCACCATGGAGACCGCTCCCAGGGAGAGTGAGGAGCGTGGCCAGTAAGGAGTTAAAGGGATAGAGGCGTCTGAAGGTGGACAGGAGTCTGCAGGGAGGCTGACCGGCTGAAGCTTTTCCAGTGTCATGTAGGAAACAGCATGGTGGAGACTCAAAGGCCAAGGAAAGGAGGAGCCTGAGCGGGGTAGGGAAGGGGTGCCTGGGAGGATGGTTTTGGTAACGGAAGCGCGACCTGTGGAAAAGGTGGGTAGAATGAGAAGAAATTGGAGAGGTGGGTACTGGGCCACATCAAAAGAAATAAGGCCCAAATCTTCAGTGGACCTGAGCCAGATATGTGTGTGGATTTAATACCCCCGGAGCCTGAGAGCCTCTGCCTATCGCACTGGTTCAGCACAGGAAGAACCTGGGAAGCTTCCTGTGCATGCTCACCACAGCCTTCATCTGGAGGGGCCTCCTCTAGGAGTGAGAGGGGAGTTTGGCCTATGTGGGCTCATTCAATCCAGGGCCTCTCTGCTGAGACTGCCTGCCCTGGGGGGGGACAGTTAGCACTGACTGTGGCAGTGGGGTGCGTGTGCTGTAAACACCCAACCACTAGGAACTGGGCTGAGACCCTCCAAAGTCACTTCACAGAGGCCCCTCTGTTCCCTCACCACAATGCTTTGCACTCACACAGCTCTTTTCTAGGGTTGCCAACCCTCCCGGTTTTGCCATGAGGGGCTCCCAGAATCACGCCTTATCTCCCAGTGGCTGCTGCAGCCAAACCGGGAGATTTTAGTCGCTGAAAGTCTGGCAGTGCAGTGGGGCTAAGGCAGGCTTCCTGTCCGCCCTGGCCCCACACAGCTCCCAGAAGCGGCTGGTTCATCCCTGCGGCTCCTGGGGGAGGGGCAGGTGGCTCCACACGCTGCCCCCACCCCCAGCACCGACTCCGCAGCTCCCATTGTCCAATGGGAACTGTGGGGGTGGGCAGTGTGTGGAGCCCCCTGCCCCCTCCCCAGGGGCTGCAGAGACAAACCAGCCGCTTCTGGGAGTGGTGTGGGGCCAGGGCAGGCAGGAAGCCTGCCTTAGCCCCACTGCGCCGCCAACTGGGAGCTGCCCAAGATAAGTGCCTCCCGACCAGAACCTGCACGCTGCACCCCTTCCTGCATCCCTACCCTAGCTTGGAGCCCAGCTCCCACACCCAAACTCCCTCCCAGAGCACACACCTCTCACCCCTTCCTACACCCCAATCCTCTGCCCCAGCCCTGAGCCCCTCCAGCACCCAAACTCCCTACCAGAGCTTGTACCCCACCCTCCCTCCTGCACCCCAGCCCCCACCCAGGCTCAGCCCGGAGCCCCCTCCCATATTCTGAACTCCTCGGCTCCAGCCCAGAGCCCACACCCCCTCCCACACCCCAACCCCCTGCCCCAGCCTGGTGAAAATGAGTGAGAGTGGGGGAAAGCGAGCGATGGAGGCAGGGCCGGCTCCAGGGGTTTGCCGCCCCAAGCAGCCAAAAAAAAAAAAAAAAGCCGCGATCGCGATCTGCGGCGGCAATTCAGCGGGAGGTCCTTCACTCCGAGCATGAGTGAGGGACCGTCCGCCGAATTGCCGCCGAATAGCTAGACGTGCTGCCCCTCTTCGGAGCGGCTGCCCCAAGCACCTGCTTGCCAGGCTGGTGCCTAGAGCCAGCCCTGGACGGAGGGAGCAGGGTGGGGTCTCGGAGAAGGGGTGGGGCAAGGGTGTTTGGGTTTGTGTGATTAGACAGTTGGCAACGCTATTTTCTTTCCACTGAGGATCTCAAAGCAGTTCACCAAAATGGCTAAGCAGAAGTACCTTTATCTGGCTCAAGGGCACAGTGAGAGGCAGCCAGGAATAGATCCCGGATTTCCTGAGTGCTAGCCCTGAGTGCTAGCCCTTTGCTTTAACCATTAGAACACGCTGCCTTCTGCTCTGTAGTGGCCGGGTCTGGCTTCAAACCGGTGACCTAGAAATGGAGTGGGCTTTCACTGTAGTCAAGAGTAAAACTCCCATTCATCGATTCTAAGGCCCATCATCTAGTCTGACCTCCTGCATGACACAGGCCTCAGGGCTGCCCTGAAGTCCCAATGACTTCAGGAGGAGCCTGGTTAGGCCTATTTGAAAATCCCACCATCAATACCATAAAGCGGCCTGCCCCACAAATTCTTTTGAGTGTGAAGAAAACTTGATGAATTCTTGCTTCCTGATGCCTGCCAGGGCCAGAAAGAGAAATTCTAAATGTCTCAAGAGATTCTATTCTCGTGGAATGTCTGGCCTGATTTTGAGATCAAAGAGCTTAGCTTTAAGACTCTAAAAGTAGAATCGGTCTTCTCTGATTGAAGCCCCTGAACCTTTTGAGGTTCACCCAACTTGGGCACGAATATCCCACGAAGCCTCAGTCTGCAACTCAGGGGTTAGATACTACCGGGAGGAGTGGTCTATAAATATACCCATTCATAAATGAATAGGAAATGTGGCAGATACTGTAGCTAGCTAGGTAATGTCGGTATGTAAATGGATATCCTAGACAGATACATTACAGAATTATATCTACAGTGCCTGTCTACATACCGAGGATATCTTTAAATACTGTAGATAAACACATAGAAATGGGTAGGCAGGTGGGACAGGCAGTCACTAGGTAGGTCAGGAGGTACATAAGCAAGTACGTTGGACAGGAGGTCACTAGGTAGGTAGGTATGGCAGGAGGTAGGTATGTGGGCAGATAGAGCAGGAGGTCACTAGGTAGGTAGACAGGTTAGTAGGCAGCAGGGCCAGCTCTGGCTTTTTTGCCGCCCCAGGCAAAAAAGCCTTCCGCTGCCCCTCTCCCCCCCCCCCAGCGCGGCGGGGAGGGCACCGAGCCCGGCTGCAGGCCGCTCTCCCCAACCAGCCAGAGTGCCGGGGGAGGGCGGTGAGCCTGCCGCGGCTCCGCTGGCGGCCGGAGCCCCGGGAGGAGGGCGGAGAGCTCGCCACGGCTCCGCTCTCCCCCGTGGCCAGAGCGCCGGGGGGAGGGCAGAGTGGCGGCCAGAGCGCATGGTGGAGGGCGGAGAGCCCGCCGCGGCTCAGCTCTCCCCGGCGGCCAGAGCGCCGGGGGGAGGGCGGAGTGCCGGCCGGGGCTCCGCTCTCCCCGGCGGCCGCAGCCGGAGCACCGCGCCGCCCCACTCCAGGTGCCACCCCAAGCACAAGCTTGGTGGGCTGGTGCCTGGAGCCGGCCCTGGTAGGCAGGGCTGGAGGTCATTAGTAGGTAGAAAGACCATGTGCATCCAGGCCCGGCATGGGGGGAAATGGGATAACAAAAGTAGAAGGGATTACATAGAACACACGGCCACAACATTTAATTACAACCAACACTTTCCTGTTTCCCCCCAGCCCTGTGTCTGCAGCTGGGCCTCTAATTTGTCTCCCTGTCTATTATGCGTATATCCTCAGCCCTGTGGATTCTTATTATGCTGATGATTTTAAAATAGGACCTGATTCTGTTGCCTTCTGTGTTTGGAAATCCATAGCAGGCACTGACCTTTCAAGTCTCTCCATGTTTAAAGCTCTTACTAATTTCCTGGGGGGCTGCAGACACTCTGAAGCAGTAAAGTACTGGGAGTTCATTAACATGCAGGGCTTTAATTAGTCAGCAAGAAATCTGTCTCTGTCCTGATTCAACCAAAAAAAAAGAGAGAGAGAGAGAGAAGAAAAAAGTGATGATGAAATAGAAAGTAGTGGCAGTTAATGAATGCATAAGAGGAATAGATTTAAGAGCTCACAATTTATTTAGCCAACACTTTAAACTGAATTCTGGCCATATGTTGCATACAAATTAGTGACACTGGCCCTTTAAATGGAGGGACAGACGCTCTCGCTCCTTCTCCCTTCTTCCCCTACAGCTGTCCCATCTGCACTAAGGACAGGGTATCTCCGTGAAATCAGACATTAAGCAGAAAAGGAGAGGATAAAAAAAACGTAGGAAAGGAAAAGTAACGGAATTGTGCAGGCCAGCAGAAGCTAAGAAAGGGTTAATCAGGGCAGCTGAGAGGGGCTCTCCAATCCTGCACACGCCCTTTCCCTCTGCTGGGTTAATGCACCTTCCCCAGGCAGCAGGGCCCAGCCATAAATGTCTTCTTCTAGCTCCCTCCCCACCCATCCCTCGGTTCCTTCCGCCTGTGTCACGCCCCCTCTCCTCAGCCTGGGAAGCTTGGAGGTGGTGGCAGTCAGGCAGAGTGAGGGCAGCACAGGTAGGGGATTCATTTCTGCCCAGTCTTGCTGGCTCTGGTCCGATGGGACCACAGGGAAGCATGCAATGATGGTCCTACGTCCAGCGGGGCAGGTGTGTGTATAACCCAGTGCCCTCTGCAGCTTCCTGCGTCCCCACAGCCTATACACAACACAGCATGCAACTTGGGGAGCCAAGTTCTACTTTTGGTTACACGGGTGTAAATCCGGAGTGAGTCCATGGGCTTCAGAAAGGTTTACGCCAGCATCACTGAAATTAGGCATTGGCCCACAGGCGGGGCTGTACTTCCCCTCATGCCAGTTTTACACCAGGGTAATTCTATCTATGTCAGTGGTAGGAACTCCGATTGAAGCTGAAATCAGAATCTGGCTGGGCATCTGAACAGAAAGTATAGAAGAACCGTACGAACAAGTGGCTCGCTCAGTTTCCCTCATCTCCCTCCTCCTAAACGTAGCCCATGTGGGAGCGTGGAGAACCCACCAAGCATGCCCACCAACATGTAGGTCTTTTATTTACTTAAATCTCTGGCTGGAATAATATATGTTAGATAGCCCGGCTGATCTATTTGTGACAAGTGTTAAAACACATGTGCATTGATTTTTTTTTTTGAGGAGCGTATTTCTAAGGGTAATTTAATAGTAGTATTGAGCATAGCTTTTACTGGCCCAGGAGAAGGAGGCGGAGGAGAAGGAAGAGGAGGAGGAAGGGGGGTGGGGGGGATTAGATGAAGAGGAGAGAGCCGCTAATGGTGTTTTTGTAATGCAATTGCTTAGGTCAGTGAAAAGCTGTCACAGTTTAATGCACTCGGTTGTCGGGGATGTTATCATATACAGGATTAAGCCATTCCAAAACATGAAAACAAGAGCAGCTTGTTAGCGAGTGAGCCTGTTAAAAAGCTTCTCTTGCATAGTTATGATCATTTTAAGAAGGGAGTTATAGTCGTTGTTCTCCTCTTACCCTCCGGCTGGCATAAGCGCTGAATGGAAGGAAATAATTTTCAGTTCTCTTGGGGTTACTTTGGGTTCAGTCAACCCTGTCTCCCTTCTCCCCTGAATCCGATTCCCTGTGAGATGGCCAGGCCAAGACAGGTGTGTTAATCATAGAAATTTGAGGGCCAGATCCTTGACTTGAGATAAATCAATGTAGCTCTTTTGGGGCCCATTTGCACCAGCTGGAGACCTAATGGAAATGCCTGATGTGACTTCAGTGGAGTTACAGTGATTTACACCAGCCGAGGATTTTGCCCACCAAATGTGTCTGTTTTTGGAATAATGACTCAGCTGTTCCTGCACCCTCTTTCTTGTGCCTCCGTGATTCCATATCAAATGTATTTACCAGTGAAAGGATTTTCTGCAAACTCAACTTGTAGACTAGATGGAAATCTCAGAATCAATCTTCTGTAAGGGGTCAAGAGACGTTTTTTGTTAAAAGGTGATAGCTGCTTTTTCTAACAAAATTTGAACCTGCTGATTTTGAAAATAGTTGTTACCAAGCTGAATTTTGACCTCAAACTTAAATATGGCCACTAAAATTCACCAGAAATGTTTGATATTCCAACAGTGCCTGTGTGAACCTACCAGCAAATCCAGTTGTTTGGCATAATTCCTTTTAAGTCTATTAAGAACAGAAATGAGAAGAGACATCATGGTTTTTACACCTATTTTACCCTAATATTCAACTTTTTATTGCATGTAGACATCTATAGATCCATAATCTTAGAAATTAGTTACATTAGAACACAAGTTATTTTTCTGTAATTTATGAAATCATTTTCTTGCATGCTTAGTAATTGTTTGTGAGCACCATAATGCTTTGTAGTGAGAGCGGAATTAACATAGAAGTGATGGTATTTTTTACAAAGAGAGAGAGCAACAACAGTTAGGCGAGTTTGTGGTTTATGACTAAAACTGCGATTTAGTCACAGAGATCATGGCAGTCACGGATTCTGTGACTGTACCGGACCTCTGTGACTTCTTCAGCTTCAGCTGTCAGCATCTGAAGCCGGGACTGGAAGAGGGACTGTGCACCCCTGCCCTGCAGCTGGGCTGGACCCAGGACCATGGGTCCCTGGCCCCCAGCTTGCGGTCAGGGCCGTGTGCCTCTGCCCCGCAGCTTGTGGGCAGGGGTAGGAGTTGGGGCCGTGCACCCCTGCCCCACAGCTGGGGCCGTGCACCCCTGCCCCATGGCTGGGACCGCAGCCAGGGCCGTGCGCCCTTGCTCCTTGGCTTGTGCTGGGGGCTGCGGCTGGGGCTGTGGGCTGCTGTCCCACAGCTTGCAACGGGGGTTGCAGTCAGGGCCATGTGCCCCTGCCCCGCGATAGGGGCTGCAGTGGGAGCCGTGCGTCCCCCTTGCAGCTTCCCAGGGCCGTGGGCCACCCTCTGTGGCTGGGGTTGGAACTGGGACTATGTGCCCCTGCCCACCAGCTGTGGCCAGCTCCAGAGCGGGGCTGTGCCCCCCCCCATGGCAGGGGGCTTGGCCTATCAGCCCCCCCACTCCCGCTATGGGACTCCAGTTGTCATTCCTTTCCCCCTACCTTGCCCTGCCCCGGTTATTTTTAGTAAAGTCACAGACAGGTCACAGGCTCTGGTGAATTTTTGTTTATTGCCTGTGACCTGTCCATGACTTTTACTAAAAGTAACCATGACAAAATCGTAGCCTTATTTATGACACTCATATTAATTACAATTGTAGGTAAATGTCGAGGCACATCCTCATCTCTAGGGTTCCCCCTCGTTCCTGGACATGGCGTTACAGGGAACTTTGCCTTTCACATTCCCTTTGATGGCCACTTTCTCAGCCATAGTGACCACTCCAAGCCGATCTCTTCCCCAGACTCCTTCCCTGGGTCTTCTGTGATTCATCCCCCAGGCCAAGTCTGGCCACCCCTCTGGCCATGTAACAGTTTAGTCCCCATTCTAGGGTTCAGCTGCAGGCAAAAGGTCCTTCATACTTTCTGAGATCGACTCTAAACAATAAGTCCTTTGCCCCTCCTGGTCTCAAATTCAGTTCATCCCCCTTGTCAGGGTACTGAGCCCCCAGGCTCTTCCCTGCTGGGAGTCTACCTCATTCGCTGGTCCTCAGAGACCCTAGCCTGAGGGCTCCTCTCCACTCTAGGGCCCACCACAGGAGTTAACCAACTCCTGTAGCTCTGTTTCCTGGCCCTAGTCAGTCCCAAACCACTGGGCCGTACTCCAGGCCCTTCCGAGGGAGACAAAACTCTCCCCACCTCCTCTTTCCTGGATCTCTCCATCTCTACTGTGTTCCCAGCTCTATTTAAGCAGTGCTCACCCTGCTTCACCACCACAACTGGGGTCAGTCTTTCTATTTAAGCTTAATTACACCCAGCTGGGGTCACTAATTAGCCCTTATGTTGCTATCTCATCAGTGAGGCTGAGGGATAGCTGCTAAGTCACGGGCAAGGGCTGAGCCTAGCCTGCCTCCAAGGGCCAGCCAGCCCATGAGAGTAAACTATGGTACCAGTAGTAAGTCTCAAGAGATCCATGTCAGTTTCCTACCATCTTTGCATTATTTGCATCCATCAGCGTCCAGTCATCGTCGTCGAACATCTCCTCTTCTTCCTCCTCACACAACCCAGATGAGCTGCATCTCTTCCCCTTCAAATGTATGCTGCCTTTGTTCAGGAGCTATGATCACACAAACTATGCCAGCTGGGGAGCCATCTTCATTGCAGAAATGCATCAGCTACTGGCTTAAGTGCTCCAGCAAGGGAGCTTTGTTGTCAAGAGATTGTGTCAGAAGTTCAACCAAGTGGACCCTGATTGGAGCCAAGTGTGGCTTTCATAGGAAAGAAAAGAGGTGGAACTGGAGACCTCACAAAGACTTGCTCAGCCCTCATCAGAGCCATGTTTTGTGTTGGTTTGGATGAACAACTTATTCACAGTGAGTCAAGAAAGCCAAGGGAGAATGTGACAATGAAAATGAGGATGTACTTTTATGAACACTTCACAGGTTTAAGATTTTATCTGGGGAGGAACCACCCATATCATTGCAAAATATCACAACAAAATATCTGGCTAATTACATTACACAAGATGCACTGTGGAATGCAAAGATCCCTGGGTAAGTGCAACCAGGCAGCTTTGTAGACACTTATGACTCAAGAAGGAGAACCTGGGCATGTACGCATTCATGATCCACGCCCCAAAATAACGCTGCAGCTCTTTCCATGGAAAGAAATCAAAGGAAAGGTCCCAACCAGGAAGGCAGAGAGAAACATTCTTCAGCTACTAATCACAGCCTAGGAACTTGGCCAGATTGTGAATTTGCAACAGGTTCTGAAACATGAGTTAATGCCTGTCCTTTTGGCATTAGCATAGCCAAGTGGCAGTCTAAGAACAAGCACAAAAGTAATACTGGGTGATGTGCTGACAGTTGATGTCCCCTGCCCACCAACAATTACTCTTGTTGGGAGAAGTTGTTTTGCGATAGATGCACAAGCTTTGGTACAAGCCATAGGAAAGGCCTCTGGAGCCAAAACACTTGGAGACCTTGCAGACGCATTTGTAAAACAGGATTTAGGACTGGAGCAGACTTCCACAAAGTTGATGCTGTGTTTGACAGGTGCTAAAAGGAATCTATGAAGGGTGGCACCAGGCAAAACCACTCAGGAGATACAAGGCCCTGACACATCTGAAGAGTGGTGGAAGGCAGATACGTGCCTCTTCCAGGAACTGGATGAATTTCACAGCGCTTCCAGAAAATAAGGAGGGCCTTTGTAATATTTTTATCTGAGCAACTAATGACCCAAGCACCTCAGGGTAAAATCATAACTCTGGCTGCTGGCTTTCAGGAGGAGGCTGAAGTATGGTGCTCAACAGCAGCGGTTGACACCGATCACCTGTGTGCTCCTCAGGCAGACACAAGAATGATTTTCCACTGTGTTCACAGTGATGCCGACTGTGTGGTCGTTGCACCAGGGACACTGATGCACTTATTCTTTATCTGGCTTCCTATTGCAAAAATGACATGTAGGCAGCTTTGGATGACAGCTTGCACATCAAAGGAACTGCAGAACTCTCCTGTTCCTGCCATTTGTGAAAAACTACCATATGGACCATTGTTCTGGAAACTCTGCAGATCCCATTTCATGTGCTGATTGGTTTTGAGGCTCCCTCTTTTATTGCTGGATACAGCAAGAAACCTGCATGGAAAAGCTTTTGCAGTGGCACCACCATCAGCTTCTAATACACTCTGGACAGGGTGACCTGGACTCTGAGAAGGTAAAAAGTGCAGCAGAGTTTTCATAAGATTCGTGGATTGCCAGAGGTCCACAGCACTGACAAAGCATGTGCCATTTTGTTCACACGCTTGTGGTCATCAGAAGCTCTGCCCCCAACAAGTGGTACACTTTTCTTCCACGTACAGAGAGCTCATAGTCCAGAGACAGGCCCACTGCCCAAATACAATGCTTCCTCCTCCAAATACAATGGGTTAGAAACAGGAAGACGGAGGTCTGGTGCCACAGCCCATGTCCTTACCACCAATACCCACAGACTGCATGGAGGCAGTATTCGGTGGCTGCACAACAGGTGCAGAAGTCAGAGATGGAGGGGCAGGACGGCACGACTTGTTTGTATAGGAGACTGCAAATGTAGAGTGCTAGAACAAGTTTGTGCTGATGTTCCTGATTCCGAGTGCTTAAGGGCAGTATTAGCAAATAAATAGATGTGTCATAATATGTGACCTAATAAGATGTTGATTCAATCTGCCATTGTATACTAAACTGTCTTGAAATAATACAGCATTAACACGTCTGCTTAGCTTGTGTGCATTAAAATGTTTACTTCATGTTTAGTCAAGAAAATACTTGTGCCTGTTTTAAAAACACAGGTGTTCTTAGATTATGTATTGTGTTTCTCATAGTTATAGCATCTTGTGCACTTTTGTTTCAAGGTGCAAATGCTCGTGTTATAAGAGCTATGTAAACATGTTCTTTCATTGTTGTATAAAGTATTAAATATTTCTAGTGCCTCTTACAGATAAGAAACTGAAATTCAATAGCTTTATAAAAAGGTTGAGCATATTATCTGATTACCTTTATTGCATCCTGCAGCTTGTTAAAATCCAACAGAAGTATATTATCCTAAACAAAAAGGAAATAAAGATTTACACTTCAGTGATTTCTCTGTTACTTTGTGCTCTTCGTAGGGGCCTTTATACACAACATACAACTTGGTAACAACCCTATTTGGATTCAGTACACCTAATTATCGGGAAAAGACTTGTTAACAACTTTTAACAAAAACTGCCTCTTACTGTTAACTTTTCTGATAGTCTGACTAGACTATTGGGATCTGCAAGTCAAGCTGGGCTTATTCTGGCCTGTGCGTCAGCACACGTAACAAAGATTTCCCCACAACAAATGCTGTCCTCGTTTATACCTGTGCAACCTCCTTATCTTGCATGGGGATTACAGTGCAGTTACTCATGGCAGAATCCAGTCCTGCAAGTGGAATGTACTAATGCTGTTGATGCACTAGCCAGAATAAATGTCTGCTCCCTCTTTCTTAGTTGCATTGGCTCTGGAGCGGTAACAGGAGAAAAAAGCATTAAAAACTTATTTTTGTCACTAAAAATCAGTTGATCTGGCTCTGAATACACATGGGGAACCTATCTGTGAGTAAGACAGTAAGATGGTGTCATTTTTCATAGTAGGGATTACATTTTATTTTGTTCACTCTACTGCTACATACGTTACTCCCCCCTGTATGTTTAGTGCTTTGTCCGGGTTAGATTTAAATTAAATGTCTGAGACATGGGGTTTCCATCCACTTCCTTTGGGAGTCTGTACCACAGATTTGTAGATCTCAGTACCAAAAAGCTTTTTAAAAAATCTATATTCAGCCTAAATTTTCTCTCTCTCAATTTCATCCCATTACACATCTGGCAGCTAACCTTCTTGGTTTGCATCATGGTAACTAATTCCTCCTTTTTTCTTTAGAATTTACACCCTTCAAATACCTGTAGACTGGTAAAATGTCCTGCGTTTCCACATCTCTTAACCAAGCTATAAGTCTTGCTAGTTGACAAGATTACTGCTACATGGCTTCTGCCATGACCCACTGTTAAAATGCATAACATAAATTACACAGAACATATCATACAAGCAATTTTCCCCATATGAATCCTGAATAAATATTAATGGCCCGTTGCTGTAGCTTCATACAGGGGCAGTATTGGAGTCAATGAGGTTGATCTGACATGTGGTAATTGCTAGTGGACATGGGCACCAACCAGTCATCAAATTCTCACTCTCCCCAGATGTGGAGCTGTCATTTGCCTCACAGATGTTTTCCACTTTGCTGCTCTGAACTCTCTGCCATGGATAGATCTAATTCAGATAAAATGAGACTTTGCCCAAACCATATACCAGACCCAGACTCATTAACAGTTGTTGTTTTTTTGGCGTGGGGGGGGGAGAGATTGGAAATCAGAATACTATGAGAGAGGCTATTCTTGCATTGGGACTCCTGGGTTCTACACACATCTCTAGGAGAGAATGTTGTCCAATGGTTAGAACATGGGAGACTAGGATTGAGGACTCCTGGGTTCTATTGACAAACTTTCTTTTTGACCTTGAGCAAGTCACTTCCCCTCTCTCTTCCTCAATTAGCCCATCAGTGAAACCAGTATAAAACCTGCCTGCTTACAGCACATTGCAGCTTAATTGCAATAATTAATTAGGCATAATTATTGTAATTAATATTTGCAAAGTGCTTGGAGATCGTCAGGCAAAAGGCTCTGTAAGGACAAAGCGCTATTACTCCTGGCAGGATTTTCTCTTGCCTGCCTATCGGGGATACTGAGGTTTGCCACCCACCTGGCACCAGATGTGTGGGCAGGAGCTTTGAAGTCTTCTGTGTTCTTAGACCCGGATCGATACTCCCCAGGGTGGCTTTGGGATACATCGGCACAAACCTTCCCTATCTTGGCAATCTAAATTCACAGCGCCTGCCTCATGTAAATGGCACTTTATCCACTGGAAATGTGAACGCTGTCACCGGCACTGGCTCCGTCATGCTTATCAGAAATACATTATCAGGTGGGGATTAGACAGGGCCTGGTGCTGGTGCTGCTGTCCTCACCCGGCGAATAATGAATAATGAAAATTCCAGGGACCGGAGACAAATGCAATTGACAGGCAGGGAAGCGCCTGTGCCTGTCTTTCTCTCATGTTAATGTGACAAACATGGCTCCTTTAGAAAGCTTTCCACTCCATTCACTGTGGCACCATTGATTGATTTTTTTCTTTCTCCCACCTCCCCTTGCCCTCTCTCCCCCACTCCCTGAGTCAAGTCGCTTTCCAGCAGCCTATGAAATAGAAAATCTGATATTGGATTGAGGGGCGTCTGGGACAACTCAGCACTGACTCAAGCCGACAGGAGGCTGTTTTGCAGTCAGCTCGCTCCCAGTGCGGACACGGCATGATTTGGGTCCTTAACTGCTTTGAACTTGGATGCAGCTGAGTTTCTCTCCTTTTATTTGTTAATACGTTTGGGGTCAGAGGGCTCAGATCTCGCAATATAATGAACCAAGGTAGATACGCAGCTCCATTCACGTTGATTTCACTCTTGCTTGCGGGTAGTTGTTGGGAAGTTGGCACTTACGCAAGCGGAAGGACTGATACTACCAGCTAGTGGAAGATATAGTGCAGGCAGGGCATACAGAAAGTCCCACTTCACAGTTCCGCAGCCATAACCTACAACGCTTGTTATTCTGGTCCTCCACCTTGAGATGCAGAATTCTACAAATGCCCAATGCTGACCTGTCATATCCACTGTGCTCTGAGGCCCAGGGGCTTGCTCTGACTTACTACTGCACATCCATTCTGATCCACAACTCCTGCAGCACCTAATGTGTGACCTGCATCCCAGCTTTTCCACTCCTGGGCCCCATACATTTCTGCCAGTTCACTTCAACCATGCCCTGCAGCCCCTCCCCTCCCCCCGCGTTCCTTGTCCTAGGCTCTCGTGCAGTTCTGTTGATGTTCAATCCTGTCTTGCAGAACCCTCTGCTCGTCCAGTCCTGGGCTACTCACTCACCTCAGTCCTAATCTGCATCATTTACTAGACTGGGTTTCCCTAAACAGGTGCTGTCCATGGTGCTGAATTTCACGTTTCCTTTGTTTTTGTTTTTTTTAAAGTGGACTGTAGGGTTAGAGCAAACTGCTCTTTCTGATCTGACCAAGATTTCAATCCAGACCTCAGGAAGTGAAAGACAATAGAGCAACCTAGAATAGTGTGACATTAACTTATTGGCCCCAGAGAGGTGGGTTGTTGTTTTGTTTTGCAACCCTACATAAGGCATTGGGGTAACACTTGATGCATATGGAACACAGATGAAGGAAGAATAGATTAGGAATGGTCATCCCCAAGTTGAACTCTCACTCCATTTATTATCATCAAGAGAGTTTTTTGCTATTTCATTTGAGGATGAACACAGTCCAATTCCAGGACTCTTCGGCTGTACACAGTAGATGGCCCAGCCATATTCAGAACAAGGATTTGAGATCTTCAAAGCGATGCTGGGGATTTAGGCACACATCTTCCAATAAAGTGTCATGAAGCAACTATGAGCCTGATTCAGATCTCACACCAGCTTTACACTGGTGTAACTCCAAGGACTGTAGCAGAATTACTCCCCGTTTAGTCCCGGGTAAGTGAGATCAGAATTAGGCACTGTATAGGAATCACTTCAGATAACACATAAATGCAGCTACCTCTTAGGTTAGGGCATTAGCGGAGTACATAATCAGCATACAGAAAACAGTGGAGTTATTGGGGCAATGGCATTGCGTCAAGGCCAGGCATGGGATATTTAAAAAAAAGGCTCAGTGTTGGCCTAACTCTACTCCCATTGAAGTCAACCGTAAAACTCCCATTGCTTGTGAAAATCCCAACCACATTGAGGAGACAGGGCAGAACATAAGAACGGCCATACTGGTACATCTAGCCCAGTATCCTGTCTTCCAACAGTGGCTAATGCCAGGTGCCCCAGAGGGAATGAACAGACCAGATAATCATCAAGTGATTTGTCCCCTGGTGCCCCTTCTCAGCTTCTGGCAAACAGGCTAGGGACACCATCCCTGCCCCATCCTGGCTAATAGCCATCGATGGACCTATCCTCCGTGAACTTATCTAGTTCTTTTTTGAACTCTGTTATAGTCTTGGCCTTCACAACATCCTCTGGCAAGGAGTTCCACAGGTTGACTGTGCATTCTGTGAAGAAGTACTTCCTTGTGTTTGTTTTAAACCTGCTGCCTGTTAATTTCATTTGGTGATCCCTTATTTCTTGTGTTATGAGAAGGAGTAAAGAACACTTCCTTATTTATTTTCTCCACACGAGTCATGATTTTATAGACTTCTATCATATCCCCCATTAGTCATCTCTTTTCCAAGCTGAAAAGTTCCAGTCTTATTAATCTCTCCTCATATAGCAACCATTCCATACCCCTAATCATTTTTGTTGCCCCTTTCTGAACCTTTTCCAATTCCAATATGTCTTTTTTGAGATAGGGAAACTACATCTGCATGAAGTATTCAAAATGTGGGTTTACCATGGATTTATATAGAGGCAATATGATATTTTCTGTCTTATTATCTATCCCTTTCTTAATGATTCCCAACATTCTGTTCGCTTTTATTGACTGCCGCTGCACATTGAGTGGATGTTTTCAGAGAACTATCCACGATGACTCTAAGAAATCTGATGAGATTCAGCAAGGACAAGTGCAGAGTCCTGCACTAAGGACAGAAGACTCCCGTGCACTGCTACAGGCTGGGGACTGACTGGCTAAGCAGCAGTTCTGCAGAAAAGGACCTGGGGATTACAGTGGACAAGAAGCTGGATATGAGACAACAGATTGAGAGAAGTGATTATTCCCCTCTATTTGGCACTGGTGAGGCCACATCTGGAGTACTGTGTCCAGTTTTGGGCCCTCCACTACAGAAAGGATGTGGATAAATTGGAGAGAGTTCAGCAAAAGGCAACGAAAATGATCTGGGGGCTGGGGCACATGACTTCTGAGGAGAGGCTGAGGGAACTGGGCTTATTTAGTCTGCAGAAGAGAAGAGTGAGTGGGGATTTGATAGCAGCCTTCAACTACCTGAAGGGGGGTTCCAAAGAGGATGGAGCTCAGCTGTTCTCAGTGGTGGCAGATGATAAAACAAGGAGCAATGGTCTCAAGTTGCAGTGGAGGAGGTCTAGGTTGGATATTAGGAAAAACTATTTCACTAGGAGCGTGGTGAAGCACTATAATGGGTTACGTAGGGAGGCAGTGGAATCTCCATCCTTAGAGGTTTTTAAGGTTCAGCTTGACAAAGCCCTGGCTGTGATGATTTAGTTGGGGTTGGTATTTCTTTGAGCAGGGGGTTGGACTGGATGACCTGGTCTCTTCCAACCCTAGTCTTCTATGATTCTAAGATCACTTTCTTGAGTTGTAACAGCTAATTTAGACCCCATCATTTTATATGTATAGTTGGGATTATGCTTTCCAACGTGCATTACTTTGCATTTATCAACACTGAATTTCATCTGCCATTTTGTTCCCCAGTCACCCAGTTTTGAGAGATCCCTTTGTAGCTCTTTGCAGTCTGCCTGGGACTTAACTATCTTGAGTAGTTTTGTATCATCTGCAAATTTTGCCACCTCACTGTTTACTCCTTTTTCCAGATCATTCATGAATATGTTGAATAGGACTGGTCCCAGTACAGACCCCTTGCGGACACCACTATTTACCTCTCTCCCTTCTGAAAATTGACCATTTATTCCTACCCTTTGTTTCCTATCTTTTAATCAATTACCAATCCATGAGAGGACCTTCCCTCTTATCCCATGACAGTATCCAGTCAGCTCTGTGGACCTGAGTTTACTGAGCCCAGCGGATGAAGGACTGAAGTGACCCTGCTTGAATTTGGATGCAGGGTTCCAGAGAGGTGCAGTATTTCAAAATTAATGCTTAGATCACCCAGTGGCCACACTTCAAAGAATCAGCCTAGTCTCAAAATGACACAAAACGGCATTCCCCGGGGAAAGCAGACATCTCTGCAGCTCAGGTTCCCTCTGCCCTTGCCTTGTCTGCCATATGTGACATCTGCCCCTCCACCCCACATCTCTATTAAATGAGTCTCTAGTCCTGCAATTGAGAAGATGCCTCAAGTTAGCACCAGTCGTGACAATCATTCTTGACACCATCTTCCTGGATGTGATGTAAAGTCTCAGAATATCCAGCTCTTCCCCCAATCCACCCAGCAGGCAGAGAGCCTGTCTGTGACACATCTGCTCTCAGTGTGAATCTTTGCCAGTGAGATTCTTGCTAATTAATGTCAAACTTATTTTAGCAAATAATACACATTATCTCGTCCTGCAGAAGAGATTGGTGCCAGCACTGATCATCACCCCTCCAGAAGAGAAGCATCTGAAGAGCTTTTGTATTGCAGGCACAGAACCAGGTGGAAATGTGCAGTGAGCTTGGAAAAGTGAACTGCTCCAGGGTCTGGATTCTGCTTTGACACACACGTGCATCTGGAATAAGTCCACTGAAGGCAATGAAGTTTGGTGACGTGGGACGAGAACCTGCACCACTGAGGTCATTAGCATTTCAGCTACAGGCTCCAGTGGGAGCAGTATTGGGTTTTTAGGATTTTTAATTTTTTGTTATGGGTTTGATTTGCAAAAACACAGATCATTGGCCTAACTCTGATCCCATTGACTTCAGTGGGAGCAAAATTAGGCCAATGCTGATTGCTTCCGATAATCCCACTGTCTGATAACACCTTGCAAGGTCACAAATTTCATTTGAGGACACCGGAGTGCATTGAAATAATTAATTACAACAATAATTAATACAACTATGAGAAGGATATTGATATCCACATTTTACATAAGGGTAAACTGAGGCACAAAAAGAAAACACGTGACTCACACATGGTGAGTCAGTGGCAAAGCTGAGACCAGAACCCAGGGGTCCAGATGCCCAGTCCCCTGCTTCAGTCCCTAGGTTGTACTTCCTCTTGGAAAAGACAGCTAAATTCATTACCGTTCTCCTTACAGCTCATCAGGTTGACAACTACAGGGTAGCTAATGTCACCAAAAATACTTTTCACCTTGGATATGATTACTTTCGTTTAGACTAAATGTGGCTTGTCTGCGTGTTTTAATTTAATTACATTATTTGTTTTTATATCTGACTTTGCCTTATCACTTTAATTACGGAATCCTTCGAGTATGGTTACAGTTGGAGTAAAGGAAAGTTATTTACTTTCATTAATGACAATTTTGGCGATAGCTCCATTCTGCAGAAACCACACCGTGGAAGTGTTGGAGGTTGGATGGCAGTCCAAGGAAGGATAATTACCTGGGGATGGCATGAAGAAGCAAATCTGTCTTGTGCTCTAGGCAGAGGAACAGAAGGCGCCTCTGAGGGTATGTTTACACTGCATTAGGGAACAAGCCTCCCAGCTCAGGTTGACACACTTGCAGTAGTGGGGATCACGCCAGCACACTAGAAATAGTTGCGTAGACATTGCGGCTAGGGAGAGCCTACACCACTATTTTTAGTGCACCTGTGCGATGCCCACTACCACAAGTGTATCAGCCTGGGATGGGAGGCTTGCTCCCAGATGCAGTCTAGACCAGATCCTTCTTCTGAGAAAGCCATGTGAATTCCGAGCATTTGGGAGAAGAGCACGTCAACATTTTACATTGGAAACGTTTTTTTCCAACCCAAAAAGACCTTCTTCTTTTTTTTGTCAAAACAGAAATTTCTGGGTTTTTTTCAGTTTGTGTTTGAAAACGCCAAACCCTCGAAAGCCATCCATTTTTCAGTTTTTGAGCAACTAAAAATGGAAAAATTCTCAGCCAGTCAGGCAAAACATGTAAATTAAAATCAAAATATGCTTGTTTGTTTTTTCCTGACCCAGGTGAAACTGTTTTGGTTTTGCTTGTCAAAAACTGAAAACAAACATATATATTTGTCCCAAACCGAATGAATACATTTATTTATTTATTTCATCCCCCCCCCCCCCCCCCCCCCCCCCCCCCGCCCCACCAAAAGATTTAAAAAAATCAACAAAATATGAAAAATAATTCATTTTCTAGTGGGCTTGCTCAGCTAACTCTAGTTGCAATGCACCAGCGCTCTTCCAAAGTGGAGTAATTATACCAGCATAACATCACTTTTATTCCAGAATAGAGTGTCCGATAAACAGGCGTAGCTGTAGTGGAGGTTAAACTGGCGTAGCTGTAGTGGGATAGTTATACTGCTATAGCTATGTTCCCAATTTTAGACAAGCCCATAGTTCATGATTTATAATATACCTAGTTGTCCATGTGGAGAAGTCTACGACCAGTAAACTTGACAGCTCTTGCATTGAGCTTTGAGTCTTATTTCTAAACATTTGCTGTCATTAAACATGCCATAGGAAGTTTGTAAGAGTAGAGGGGTCAGTCACAGTGTCCTGGTCAAATTCCAGTCTGGATAATTTTTTTCCTTCCTACCATCTATACAATTTCCCCTGCATTTGATATGGAGTTGGGAACATAGGAATTGCCAGCTGATTCCTTGTTCCGTCTAGTTGCAGTATTCTGTCTCCCACAGTGGTCAGTCCCAGGTGCATCAGAGGAAAGTGCAAGGCACAATCTGGTAGGCATTTATAGAATAACCTGCCCAGGGGGAAGCCTCTTTCTAACCCCCAACAGTTAGAGGTTGGCTTATTCCCTGATGGGGGGAGGGGTTGTATCCTTTCCAGAATGCGTGTTTATTTGGCTTTTTAAAAAATCCTTGCTGTGAGTCTGGATGATATAGCTATCCAGAGAAATATCCACTCGTTTCTGGAATCTTGGCTTTCACCCCGGTCCTAAACTGTTCTGTAATGTTGCTGTGTGCTCGTGTACAGCTGTCACCTTCGACCCCAGAGCTGGCTGCATTTCAGTGCTGGGCAAAACAATCCATGTATTTATTTATTTACTTAGGATTTACACTAATTAAAACAAGCAATAAGTTATACACACATTTTAAAAACTGCAGAACAGCTAATGGCCTGGACATCTAAATATCAATAAAATTGACCCTATATAAATAGCAATGCATAAAAACAAAAATCGATCCTTGCAAAGTCAAGCTCTCAAAAGTTAAGAAATGCCAGCGTTAAGGTTGCCTGGCAACTTTAAATCGGCCCCCTTGTGCCTATATGTTATGATACAGTCTTCAATTACATAAGTCCATCTATAATAACCCAGCAGTCCCCATCACCCATCAGTAAACCCACCATCCTGCTAGAGTCACACACTATTAAACTGCCTTTTTATATGGAGATTGCAAAGTGCCAAGGAACCTTCGTTTGAAAGGGAGCGGAAGAGATTAGTTTTGGAGGATGATTACTCTTAGAAGATGCCAGGACTGAACTCTCCGAGTCATTTGAGCTTAACATCAATATAGAACACTGGTCATACAGACAGGAGGCGAGTGAAACGAAAAGCTCGAGCCATGATCTCATGTAAGTGATATCACCTCGTGTGAAAATTAAACGCCTCTTCGGCTTTATCAGCCTGCTGCTGGAATCATGACTATGGAACTTCATATTGTTGCTGCTGACCGTCCATTCTGCTGAGCCTGCATTTTGCTAGCACAGGCCTTGCCATAAAGCCAGGAAAGAGGAGACAGTACATTTGGAAGAACCACTGAACGTTGGAACTCATTATCATAGTGGATTTCCATTGGTCAATATGCCAGTGACACCAGTGGTAGCCAGGGAGCAGTCTCCATGGAGATCCATTTGATGAGAACGAGACATGGTTCTTGAATCCCATACATCGGCCACATTTCGGACTTGGAAAGAACACTTAATCCACAATGCTTCACTCACCTGTTTGATTAATGGGCTGGTTTGTCACCTTCCCCCTCTCCCTCAGACAGCGTGTCCTTGTGTTTCAGTGTGAGGCTGAATGAAGTTTTGTCTTCACAGCTCTGCAGAGAGCGAGCGAGCTGTTCAAATGCTAAGGAGACAAAAATGATGCGCTAGGCTTCCTGGAGCTTAAACACGACTTGCAGTGATCCCCATTAAAGAGATGGTGTTTGCCGACTGGTAGCTGTCCCCTTTCCTTGGGAGGATAAGCAACAGCCACCAATTCTGACAGTTTGGAAGGAGAAAATCTGACCAGCGCCATGGTGCTATTAGTCTTTGGGCTTGCAAAATGTCCTTTTCATCTCTCCGCCCTGGTGAGATAAACAATCCATATGCTACATGTATAATTACTGTACAAATCATATACACATGGGAAGCCAAGACAAGAACCATGGTCCTTCAGTTACAATAACACAGGCTGCTAGAACTGAAGGAGACCTCCCTCAGCCACGCCTAGTAGTAGGTCCTCTGTGTTATATGCAGCCCGAGCCACTAGATCATGCCAGACTTCTGTTACTTGTACACAGCCAGAACATTACAGCAGCTCCTCTCCTTCCCAGATGGAGTCCTGAAATGCTGCTTTTTCTTTGTTTTAAACACTGCCCCTCATGAGCGGGCGTTGCTCCCAGCAGGAAGGCTAATAGGACTACATTTGGTGCTCCGTAACTGGCCAGAAGCCATACTCTCCTTGTTAGAGCTGTATTCCCCAGGCATAGCAAACCTAGCCTCTGTATTCCAGAGCTGACCCTAGGTCTGCTTTCCTAAAGGTCCTTCTGTTCTGCCAACTAAAATAATTCAGGGCAGGCAAAGTGTTGGAGCCTTAAAATTCCATCTCTGCTGCTGGAGAAACCCTGCCTTGCAGAGTGAACATAAGAATGGCCATACTGGCTCAGACCAAAGGTCCACCTAGCCTAGTATCCTGTCTTCTGACAGTGGCCAATACCAGGTGCCCCAGAGGGAATGAACAGAACAGGTGATCATCAAGTGATCCATCCCTTGTCGCCCATTCCCAGCTTCTGGCAAACAGAGGCTAGGGACACCATCCCTGCCCATCCTGGCTAATAGCCATTGATGGACCTAGCCTCCATTTATCTAGTTCTTTTTTGAACCCTGTTATAGAGTGAATTCCATTGAGAGGACACAAAGGGTGGGGGAGATAGCTCAGTGGTTTGAGCATTGGCCTGCTAAACCCAGGGTTGTAAATTCAATCCTTGAGGGGGCCATTTAGGGAACTGGGGTAAAAATCTGTCTGGGGATTGATCCTGCTTTGAACAGGGGGTTGGACTAGATGACCTCCTAAGATCCCTTCCAACCCTGATATTCTAAGTGCCTAATAATAAGCAAAAACACTCCTGGTGAGTTACACCCGAGATAAATTTGGCCTCTTTGTATAGGTGGTGGTACTTGAGGGCACCAGATCTGAGTACAAAAGTTACATCCTCTTATGTCTTATCCAGTTCCCTACCACCCCAAAGAGATTGTGACACTCTAAGGGGATAGAATACCTCATGGGCAGTGTATGGTCGTCATTGTGAACCCCTGCTGGTTCCCATTGAGCTGCAGAGTATGTACCGTACATCCTGAATCATGCTCTGCTGACCAAGCACCAGAGCATGGACCTGCATGGTGCCTTCTAGTGAGTGTTGGAGAAACAATACAGTGCACCCAGCTTGCCTTTAGCATCCTGGCATGCTTGCCTCCAAAACGGCAGCATCTCCTGCTCATTAGCTCATAACTAATATGGACCAGCCGCGCTTGATGCTAATTAATTTTGTGAACTGAACCGGGGTGAATGGGGTAATTGTCCATGGCGTGTGCGGCCATGCAGGTGCACGCTTCCTCTCCCCCCCTCCTTGTTTACAGGCTTCTTTGTGTTTATTTTAAGAAGCATTTGACCCCCCCCCCCCACACACACACACTCCATGTAAAGAAGAAAACCCACGTGATCCAACCCAGATAGAAGCAGCAAGCGCTGAATATTTAATTAAAACATATCCACACTCACACACAAAAAACCCACGCTGGAAAGGTTAAGAGCTAACAGAGATCCTTGGAACAATCTGTGTTTGGAATGAATTAATCAGACCATTAAACAAATCTTTTAATCTAAAGTATCCCTTTCATTTCAATGCTCTGTAAAACAAAGTGACTGGAGTGTTGATGAAAGAGTTTGCAGTCGCTTTGCCTTATTTGTATTACAGAGACTGCAGGGTGCTGTGATCTCCCCCGCCCCCCTTCCCTTTATGGAGATGCGCTTGGAAACTGAAGGGGCCTGCATAAGGCAACTGTGTTGCAGAGAAACACTTAAGGAGGAGTCCCCAGCGCTAACCAGCACCACTTACCTTGTTCCCCACCCCCAGCAGTGATGGCAAATTGATTGTATGGAAAGTCTGATGTTCCCTGCTTGATATTCCAGAGGGAAGCAAAAATACCTAAGGGTGCTGGACTTGGAATGGAGGAGCAGATACAGCTTCCTGATCCCCAGATTGGGGAACCAGTTTACCCCAGGAAGGGTCTGTCTGGGGGCAGAGGGTTTTCTCAAGGCTTTTGAGTTAGTGGGAAAGGAATAGGAAGCGCAGCCTTCCGAGCATCCTCCCTGTCCTCCTCTCAAAGACCTGTGTGTCTGGTGAAGTCAGGTCAATGCTGGGTATGGATTGGGCTCTCACTCATCAATGCTCGCCGGGGCCGCGGGGGACCAGTATTCAGTTCTCCACTCTGCCACGGACAGCTGGTGTGACTAGGAGCGAGTTGTTTAACGTCTCTGTCCAACGGGGGTATTACTTCCCTACCCCACAGGGGGTTGTGAGGGGAAATATATTTCAGATTGTGAGTTGCTCAGATACTATGGTGATGGGGGGCCATGCAAACACCTAGGAGAGATGCAATCAAGCAGGGGTGCTTATGGTGCCTAAATTTGTATTTTATTTTGGCCCTGGTTCTGCAGGTTGCATAAACACATGTCTAACTTCAAGCACGCAAACAGTCCCACTGACTTCCGTTGGCTTGCTCGTGCTGTTAGTTAAGCACGTCCTGACGGGCCTCGGTGAATCGAGGCCTTGAGGATGGACTTTTCGAAGGGCCCCAGGAACTGAGGTGCCCGGCCTGCACTGAATTCAATGGAGTTTGGGCTCCTAACTCCCTGCTGCTACTTTGAGAAGCCCAGCCTCATTTGCTGAATGTGGATGCCAGGGCTGCAAGCCTGCTCCCACTGAAGTCAATTTCCAAGCTCCACAGGAGTAAGATCTTCACACACACCCCATTCCAGCCCCTTTTACACTGGGTAAAAGGGCCAGAGCAGGGCAAAGGGGTCCTAAAACCTCAGGCTATGGCTCGTGGAGTATTCTCTCAGTGCAGGGACTGCGCAATACGCTCTGTGCGGCGTTTCCAAGAGGCACAGCATGGAGTCACGCTCTAGGTTTCAGACTTTAGCCACCTCTATTTGAAGATTTTTCCCTAAGCTTATTCAGCACGTTCCACCCGCTGTACAGCGCCACCTACAGCACGTCTTTTGTGCCACCCAGATAACAAAGCTACAAAGCCCTGGCAGTAAGCCATTCAAGCCAATGATACTATCTCAGACTCCGATCCGTGTATGTGGGGAGAGACAGACACAGAGATAAAGGGAGGGCAGATCCAGGTAAAAAACCAGGCAATCCTTTTTCAAAGTCAAACGTATCCTCGTTATGTATTTATTTATTTTATTTCTTTGAGACACCCTCTTCAAAGCCGGCTAAGATTAAGTGTGTGATTTATCTTTGCAGAGTTTGAATTTTAAAAGGAACAGCCAACTGTGTGATCGTATTATTAATATTTATACCTCGTCACAGAATGTTGACGGATTAATTATGCAACATGGTATAAAAAGCAGCAGGCAGCGTGGGAGGGTGGTGGCAAAGTTCATGTATTAAGAACACAGCAGGGTGCCTTGCGCGCTCCCTGGGTGGCTCTGTGGTATCAGACACTGCATCACTGATTTATCTAAGGTACCTTCATCCTGGCTTGACTCAGCACCAGGGTTTTTTTTAGTGATGGGTGATCTGGTTCAGGAAGTAAATAGGAAAGAGAACTGATTCTTATTTACGGTAAAGCCCCTTTACACTGCTCTGAGAGTGTGAAGGGGCCTTCAAGTGAGTATTTATGCCCCCTCTAAGGCCCCTTTTACACATTCAGATCAAAAACGATGTGCAGGTTCGGAAAGGTTAAGTTAACTTTTATTCCCTGTGATTTTTCCTTCTCTTAGCCACCTCTGCAGTGCTGAATTCCTGTCAAATGTTGATAGCAACACTTATCCACCTTTGTAAAGGGTCTCCAGAGGAAAAGCCAAGCAACAGAGAAATTGCCATATTGAATCAAACTGATGGTCCATCTGGTTTGGTGGGTCCTATCTCTGACACTGGTCAGGACTAGATGCGTCAGAGAAAGGTGTGCAACTTTTATAGTGGACAGTTATGAAATAATCTGTCTGTAGGGGGTGATTCCTTCTGCCCCTAGCCAGTCGGCTTCTGTTCTTAAGCATGCGGTTTGATAGCTTTAGATACAATGCAGCACAGGCAAATCATTATTATTAATCTGATTGCATTGTTCTGTACGCCCTGGTCATAAGAAGCAATCATGGTCCCTCAGGAACCTGTTCTCGTGTAATGTCAAACCCAGTTTTGGAAAGTCCCAGCGGTCATGCAAATGCTTGGGGAAGCATATAGAATGTCACTTGCTTTTCAAAACCACAGCCCCAGCTCCAAATGTTTTGAGTTCCTCCCATTAACCCTTTGCTTTTGCGGATCTGTGGTCCCCAGTTAAAAGGTAGGTAGTTCTGTAAGGGTTTGTTTGAGCACTGCAGCAATGGGTCCACTGATGTGAGTGCTGGTCAGGGTTTTTATTATGTCTGTGGGTGTTGCTGGATATAAGCTAAGCCATCAGAAAGCAATGAATACACCGAGGCCTGGTTCTGCTCTCACAGGGTCCTAGAGCCCAGGCTCCAGCCCAAGTCCAGATGTCTAAATGGCAGTGAAACATCCCCGCAGCACAAGCCGTGCAAGTCAGCTGGCCCAGGCTGGCCGCAGGTGTCTAGTAGCTGTGTAGACATACCCACAGAGATCAGGAGAGCTCCAAGTCCAAGGCCCCTGCAATGAGATATGCCCAGATCCTAGCAGTGGATTCATGCCCTGTGCTGCAGTGAAAAGGGGGAACACACACACAAACACACACGGTCCTGGTCATTCTGACCTGGGGTAAATTCCTTCCTTACCCCAAGCTGACAATCAGTTAGACCCAGAGCATGTGAGCAAGGCCCCCCCCAACCAAGCTTCTAACACAGGATGAATAAGATTTCTGAGTGCAGCATAGGTGCAAATTCTCTGGTTCGCTGGTTACTGGACAGAGAATGCGAGGAAACACATTTTGCTCACAGCTGCATTGATGGCATGCGGTTTGTTGTGATTGTTCACAAGAACCAATCAGTTATCAGACCACATAACAAATCACTGTTATAACGGTGGCACATCTAATCCATTCCGGCAATTCTATACCTTATAATCACACAATGCAAATAATCAAACTCAATATGCAAGTCGGAGTGGAGTGTCTTCAGGCAGTACTCAAACCACAGCATCTCTGATCACCTCAAATCAGCTCTTTAACTCTTGAGCTTCCAGCAGAGGCCAGCCATTGGGAGGATGCTGAAGGACCCAGTTCTGGCAGGTCATAATCGGAAGGGTTAACACTTAGCATGTCGCCTGATTAAATTAGCCAGTTCACCTCTCCATGGAGTCTGATTATAGGTATCCCATTCCAAGCCAGTTACACTTATCCTCTTGGGTGTTTCCTATACAGTCTGTTTTGTTGGTCCCCCTTTTAGGGGGCTGTTGTTGATATCAGGTGGGTAAGTGGTGGTGCTCTCTTTTATTCTTAAGTGTCATTGTTCCTTCCTCTCCAGGTCTAAGTGTCCGTGATCTTCCAGGGTCTTGTGCTTGATGTGTGTTATGTGGCTCACAAGGGCAATGGGGCCTTTTGTTCTGGTTTTTACTGGTCCACTTCACTCTTAGCCTTCCTGGTTCATGCTGTCTTTGACTCTTAGATGCTATGTCTATGCTTAGGTCCTGCAATGATGGGTGCTCTAGAAATAGCATGGATGGGTGGGCAGACAGACTGACTCCGCCTCAGGTTTTCAGCCTCAGTGAAAGTCTGTTTTGGAGATATGGAGAGGGAGAGATTACATTAAGATCCGGTGCAGAGGTGATGCATGTTAGCCGGTCTGGCCGGACAGCTCTCCAGCCTGGAATAAACCCTTCCACTTGGAGAGTATGGCATTTTTCAGCAGGAGAGCTGTCTCCTTAACTAGCACATTTACAGTTGTGCCCTCCCGTCATGCTCAGAGGGATAAAAGTGCCCCCTCTGCAGTCCTGGCCGGCGCTTCTTTCCATCAAGACATTGCTCTGCTGTTGTATTATGGAACGATTACTGGTATTTCTCTGTTCTCCTTGTCTCAAGTGGATGTTTTATATATAACAATTTGGGCGAACCAGCTAGAATAATAATTGTCAGCTCATGACGTAGGGATGTCCCTAGTTCTAGAATACAATTCTTTGTGAGTTAAGCCCTTGAGTCTGAAGGGTAAGGAAGTTTGCTGAGACGTGCGGGCAATACATAGGACTGTCATTTTTTAATCTTATTCCCTATCCTCGAACAAACACTTAACTAAACTGTGCGTGTGCAGCTACCTTATCAGAAGCAGCCTTAGTAATGCGCTGCAGAGTAACTGTGAGAAAAGTGTCCAATGAGATGGCTAACTCACTGGAAAACACTGGACTTTTAAAGAAAAATCATACATAAAGTGGGATTTTCAAATCCTATGATGAGATTTGTATTCTTGCTTTCCATTCTGATTCATTTTCCTAGTTCCCGTGAATCTGAGTGGGGATTGAGAAGCCAGATCCCCGAGGTGGCTTTGACAGTTTCAGCCTTATTGTACTAAGAAATGGAAAGAACCAAGGCCCCAATTCAGCAGAGCACTTAAGTAAATGTCTAAATGTAGCAGACTTCAGTGGGATTTAAGCACATGCTTAAACTTAAACTTAAGCATGTGCTTAAGTGGGATTTTTTGCTGCATAGAGATGGTTTGTGGAATCAAGGCTCTCATGCATGTCTCACAGCCATATCTCATGATCTTTTGCCCGTGTAAGCGTTGCTCTTCCAGTACCCCCCCGAATCCTCCACCCACCATTGTCCCCACCAGCCACTCTTCTTTGCTGTGTCATGCCTGAGGTAGAGTGTAATCCCCTCTTTCATTTCCATGCTGTGCACACCTGTAGCAGTGTATTGGTAACAAAGGCTGTGTGTGTGTGTGTGTGTGTGTGTGTGTGTGTGTGTGTGTGTGTGTGAGAGAGAGAGAGAGAGAGAGAGAGAGAGAGAGAGAGAGAGTGCATGGGCACGCAGGAAAGAGAAGGAGGGAAATTTATCTAATTAATTCATTCTCAGAAGAGAGAAGAGACCCTCGTTAACAGTGAGGTGTGTAATTTGCCATGCAAAGCTCACTGCTTGTTTACCAAGGTGAAGGTTAATTGTGAGGCATGAAAATGCCACCGTGGTGGTGAGTCTTTTGCTATTGCCGCTCCTTTGTCTAAGTCTCCAGGAACTCTGGAGTAACTGAGTCGATCCTTTGATAGCCACATTGGCAGCCCATGTCTCTGGCTGTTCTCGGACAGGTTAATGTGTTGCTGCCAGCTCCATAGACTGAGGCAATCAGGATCGCAGCTTGAGAGAAATCAAATGGATATGGGGATGGGGGGAGAAAAGAAAGCTAAATCCTGGGGCTGCTATTTCAGTTAGAGGCAAACCACTCCTCAAATCAAATGTTGGGAGGAAAGCTCATAGTAAAATAATAGCAGAGGGATCGCTCTGATGCATAGACTAGTCCCCATTTCATGCTTTCTTTTTAGTTTGCTTCTTTTTCTTTTCTGTGTGGATGCTGTTGGGTGGGAGCATTTTATCTGGCACGTCCGTGTTGAGGGGAAGATCAAGCTGTGAAAAGCATGGATGCTGTGTCAGACTCTACTGTCCGTTTCACAGGTGTTAATCCAGGTAACGCCATTGATATTGGTATTACTTCCAATGGACGCTGATGTAACTGAGATCAAAATAGGGCCTTCTCTCCCTCTTTCTCTCTCATTTGCTCTCTGTCTGCCTGTCTCCTTTTGAGAATAAGGACACCCCACCTCCTTCAGTTTCTCTTTGTTTTTCCAAGAGGCATTGACCTTTGTAAATGGGATCAAATGACTACACTGAAGGATACTGTAAGCTCTAGGAGAGCATGGAAATTTCACAGTGAGGTTGTGACAGTGGCTCCCACGGCGTGTCTGTTACATTATACAAACTCACTGCCAGGGGTTGGCTCATCTCGGCAAACTTCAGCGCCAAAGAGGGGAAGTCGCCCTTCGATCATATGTGAGTGTTGCTCACATGCACGATGCTGCATAGACACACCATGGTTGGAAAGGCTTCAGGGTGTGTCTCTGCCCCATTTCTCTGTTATATCAGTATCAACATCTACATCATACTGAGAATTAGAGGCTTCTGTCAGGTCTGTTCACTCGGGCATTTAGAGTCCCTGTCCTCACAGCTGTAACTAAAAAGTGTGTGTGTGTGTCTGGCGGGGGGAGGGAGGATGGACGGACTACTGGCTACTGTAATAGTTGAAGCCATCCCAAGTACACCAGAAAACAAAATGTCCCTGCACTGCGATGCTCTCTTTGCAAGATATGCAGCCCCGTTTTGGCATCAGTACATGCTCCTTTCAATCAAACACACACTGGAGGAGATTCCATGCTGTTTTCAGGCAGATTAAAAATACTGCTCCTGTCTGTGTGTGTGTGTGTGTGTGTGTGTGTGAGAGAGAGAGAGGGAGACTGTCTTCCTTTGCAGTACCGGGTTTACCATGGCTCCATGGCGCTGGGCCAACACTCGGAAGGCGCCCATAACGACTACATGGAGGCCCACAAATATGTCTGGTGCCGGGCCCACAAAAGGTTAATCCAGGCCTGCTCTATTGGCTGGTCTACAGAGAGGATAAAGGACACTGCTGCTACCAGTTAGGGCCAAGTCTTTTGCAGCTGGTGTGATTGAAGCTTATGTTTTTGGAGCTGATATGCCAGGGTTTAAATCCTGCCACCCCAACTATGTGTGTCTGATGAATATATTAGATATATCTGCGGTCTGTGGACATAGATTCGTTATACCACCTATATCTAGTTTAAATCTGTGGGTCACTGGTCCTGGTTAGGGGGCATTTATTCAGGAAGAAGGTGGGGGAGATTGTGCTGTTTCCTGCATATTTCCCTTATATTGTTTAGGGTTAGCTGGATAACAATTAGAGCTGACTGGAAAAACTGTATGCAGTGCCATAGAAATTAAAATGCTTTGCAAAGTCATGTTGATTTTGGCAAAATTTCATTTGGGAGAAAACTGGCGTTAAAAAAGGGCCCCAACAACATTGAAATGTCCCATTTTGACATTTTTTTGCTTTTCCATTTTGAAATGACTTTTGGTTCAGGTTTTGTTTTAACTTCATAACATAAGGCCAAATTTAAAGAAAATGTTTCAATCCACCTGCAGTGGACGAAATCTGTTAGTCTTTAAGGTGCCACCGGACTCCTCGTTGTTTTTGTGGATACAGACTAACACGGCTACCCCTCTGATAGTCTGCAATCGTTAGTTTACTAAATTTTCTTTCACTAAGAATTTCATGTTTTATGGATGTTGTTCCTAATCTGAATGAAGACCACTTGAAACCTCAAAATCCTTCACGCCATGGAATTTCTTCCCTCTGCACAGCTATAATAACAATGCTTACTTCCCTCATTGGGGGCTGGTGAGGTATTTCACTAACATCAGGTGCATGGAGAACCCTTACATGAAAGTTGTGTTGGAGGTGCAAAGTGTTATTAATAATTGACTGCTCCATTCCCCGCCTCTCCCTGGTCCAAGTTAGGCATCGCTGAGATTTCTGTCCCAACTTCCAGGGCTAACGTGGCTTGCTAAATGATTTATTACCGGTGAGACCCACTTGACTCTCTATTTCCCAGCTCCCCAAGCTGAATTGTGTCACTTCCCTGGCATCGTTTTGCTGTCACCCAACTATGTGAGGATCTGGTAACGTGGCACGAAGCAGATGGAGAGCCCATCCTATAGACATCAAGCCTCAGTGGCTAAGTGATGTTCTGTTCAGAGGTTGATCGCTCCCAGGACCCAGGCATGTTCATAGGAGCGTTCTACAAAAGCCCATTTCTCTGTGGGAAGGTGGCTCGAGGTTCTTTTTAAAGCAGCCCTCAAGGTTAAAGTTGGATGCTCCTTCCAGATGGTCTCCATCTGATGCTTTTCATTATGAAGTTGAACTGCCCTGGAATCCAAGCCACCCACTGCCAAGAATAACAAGAAATGGAAGCCAGCAGCAGTGAGCACTGCTGTTATAAGGGCATAAGAAGAGTTAGGGGTCAAGACACGACCATATGGCCCATCAAGGTCCTTTCGTAACAACCCAGAGGAATACAAATCAACCTGCAATAGCGATCATCTTTCCAGCCTCCTGTCGTGTCTGTTGCTATAACCTCTGAAGCCTTCATTCTCCAGCTCCCTCTTGTATTGATTTGTGCTATGGGTTTCTTATTGCACGGGCTGTATAGTCTGTATTTCAGACACATGAATTGCTTATAGGCTAGTCTCCTCCTCAGTAGTCCACTCCAAGGAGAACATATGTTTTGCTGGATAGAGCAAAGGCATTGGAAGTAGAGAGAAGCGGAGTTCTCCAGTTGGGGGTCCAATCATAATTTCACTGCACATGTTTTCAGAGCAAGTCATTTGACCTTATGCCTCACTGCAAAACTGGGTGTAAAGCTGGAACTTTGTAGGGACCTGAATCCGCAGATGAATTGGGGAGGGAGGTGAGGGGTTTACAACTTGTGCCATGCTGCCTTCTTAAATCTGTGTCAGGCTACTAGTTGGTATTACTGACTGCTTGCCTTTCAGAATCATCTGCCCCCTCTGCTTGTAGCCAGCCCATTTCCCAAAGCCGCACAGGTCAAAGCTGTCCAATCTTTCCTCAGGATTTATGTGCACCCGGACGTAGCTTTTTTCTTTCCTCAAATGGGATACGGCTTGTGAGTCTGGGATCAAAAGATGCCACCCTTCAATCTCTGCCACCTGTGGCTTCCTGGTAGACACCAGTCCCAGCTGGCTACTCACTGTGTTTTACCATCGTCTGTGTTTACATACACAAGGTACAGATGGGCCTGATGTGCAACATTCAGGGTTTGTCTCCACTTACTGGTGGATCAACGCTGCGGTGATCGATCCACTGGGGGTTGATTTAGCGGGGTCTAGTGAAGACCCACTAAATCGACCACTGATCGCTCTCCTGTCGACTCCGGTACTCCACCAGAACGAGACGCATAAGGTAAGTCGATAGGAGAGTTTCTCCCGTCGACCCAGCATAGTGTAGACACTGTAATAATCGACCTAAGGTACGTCAACTCCAACTACGTGAATAACATAGCTGGAGTTGCGTACCATGGGTTGACTTAACCCCGTAGTGTAGACCTGCGCTCAGACTCAGTCTTTTCCCAGGTTTGGGTGGGGGTTCAGTTTTGGGGCTTTGCTCCAAGTCCATTATATAAACAAGAGCCCAGGCCCACAGTTTGGGGAGGGGGTTATTTGTATCTGGGCCTCCTGTTCCAATGCAGGAACCATGTATCTGCCTGTGTTTATACGGGGCCTGGCACTGGGGCCTGAGGACACTACTGCCATGCAAATAATTAACAATAGGAATTGCTAGAGCAGAGTGATCACTTTCCCTGTGTCAGGCTGAGCTAAGGGCAAGTTTGCTTAAGTGAGGCCGTGGGCGGGTGCAGGAAGGGTCAGGAGAACCATCTAGAGGAGGTGATGGGTGCGATATCTGATCCCTTTATTAAGGGGCATGGTCGCCGATCATTAATAAGGTCTATGCACAGCCTGTCTGTTTCCCTTGCTTATATTTTTAGTGACCCTGTCTCTGTCATTGGTTGCACTTGCTGGTGCCTGGCCCTGGGTCATGTGAGTGCAGTTTTATTGCAGTGTGCACCCTTTCATGGTGTTTCTATAGCTCCCGGTCCTTCTTCTCCATCCACTGACTCCTGCCCTTACACCGAGTTTCATGGCATTTCTCTGTTTGGACATAACACAGTAACATTTGAATGCAACACCTCCTCAATTCCAAAATTCCAGAGAATGTTCTAGGCCAGAAACCTATTGATTTGGATGAAAATTGGAAAAAGGAAATGGGGAACACATGGAGCCTCTGGCATCTCCTTAGCAGAGCTGCAGCAGGGCCCATCTCGGTACCCTCGCCTGGTCTGGCCAGGTCCTGGGCTCAGTCCCCTGGGCTCAGCCTGCCCACACTGACCTTTTCATGCTCCTGCTGCTATTCTATCCAGCCAGGCACCTGGTCTTTGGCAGCCTTCCCTGGGCTCAGTTCTGCCTGGTGAGCTATCTGCAGTGAGCTGCCCATGGCCTGCTGCTCGTCTAGCCAGCCAGGCACCCAGTCCTCCCTCATCAAGCTCCACGCAGCAACTGACGGCTCTGCTCTGATGCTTGCCTTTTCTCTGGCCCTTCTGGCCCCTTATTGGTCGCTCCAGCAGCCCCTCTGATTGGCTGCTCTTCTGCAGCCTGGAGGACTTCTCGCTGCTCTGTCCTGGTACAGGGTGATGCAGGGCCATGAGGCCTCCAGCAGGGACCCTCCGGATTTAGTCCACCCTGCCACACAGCTGTTAAAACATCGCAGCATAACAATATCCCTCATCTTAGCCCTGACCCTCCCAATACAGTTTTAAAATGATGAATGCGAGACAAAGAGAGAGAGAAAGATAAGTCTACACTTAAGCATTGCGGTGCTTCTCCCATTGGCGTAGGTACTCCACCTCCACGAGAGGCAGTTACTATGTCGACAGGAGAAGCTACTCTGGGGCGGGAGGGGGGTTTGAGGTTGGTATAATGATGTCACTCAGGACAGATGGATTTTTCACACTCTGAGCAACGTAGTTATACCGATGAAAGTTTACAGTATCAACCTGGCCAAGAAGAAGGTTTGTGTGGGATGGGGGAGGGGGGACAATGTACAGTGCTCTGGCAGGATGGGGAGAGAACAGGGTACCCCAGCGTGGAGGGGATGGGGGGCACAGTGGTGGTGATGGTGAGAATGGAGTTCACACTGAGCCCTGGCACGCTGAGAGAATGAGGGGTCACCCGGAACCCTGACCGGGGGTGGGGAGAGAATGGGGAGTGCTGGTAAGGAGTGTAATTGGGGAATGGAGAGAGGGGATGATGAGAAACGGAGGGGCGGAAGGGGTCACAAAGTGACCCTGGCATGGAGGGAGGAGGGAACGGGTGGGCAGACATGAGGGAGGGCGGCAGCGGTGGGTTTTGAGATAAAATAGCTAGGGCTGGGCACGTGGCACATGGGGAGCTTGTGGGAGTGGAATGGAGGGATGCAAGGAGCCCCTGGTGTGCGCAATGCTCTCACTTACAGGAGCAACAAAGTGTGCGATCCTCTAGTGTAAACTGGGAGTTACTGCACTGAAGTCAAGCTAGTTACCTTGGCATAAAAACGGTGGAAGTGAGAGGAGAATCAGGCCCTTAGCTTCTTCTTGTGCATTGCTCCTCCTGCTTGTTCAAGTGATCTCACAACAGGCTCTGTGCGTGTTTGTGGATCCGTGCGATCTCCACACCAAGAGAGCATCAAGTTGCCACATCCATTCCCTGCTTTGGAAACAGTCCCTAGTCTCAGGGGAGCTAGATCTCCCTCTCTCACACATGTCCCATTCCAAGCAGCCAAGCCACCGTCCTCAATGCTGCACTTAGCCAAATGGTCCAGCTACCCAAGGGAACACTCACAGCACTGACCTTAAAGAGCAATTTCAGGCAGGACTAGAGCAGCTCAATTGTTCATAAACCTGACATTTATGTCGTGCGGATTCTTTCTTTGCAGGAAGCGCTGCTCTTAAGAGTTTACGCCCCCTTCGCTCACATCCCCCCGCCATCTCCTTTCCTGATGCCTTTGCCTCGTCCAGCACAGACAGAGAGCTGTAAGGCTTGGGGGGCATCTGCCTGTCCCTAATGTTGCAGCTTGGAGAGGTGAGAGGAGGCGGTTGTCCATGCATAAGCAATAATCAGTCGCTAAATCTGTGCTTCGGCCTGACGCTGGTAATTATGGTGCAGGGATTAGGGTCTGTATAGTACAACTGTGGTCTCTAAAGGGTCCACACAGGGATAAAGGTTGACTGAGAGCTGGCGTGGGGGGGACTGAGAGGAGAGGCGGGGTAGAAGCGGGCACAGTATGGAGGGAATCGGAGCCCCACCATCCCCTCTCCCTACCTCTTGTATCACAGTCCCCGCACCATGTTTCTGTTCCTCCTCAGCCTCTGGCACTCAGCTCACAGTTTCCCCCTTTTCTCACAGCCCACCCCATCTCTCAGCTCCCCCTCAGACTCCCACCTCCTCTTCTCTTAGTCTTCAGAAGATCTCTGAACCAGGAGATCAATGCCACCTGCTAATCAGCTCTTCAGCGGCCCCAGCAAATCCTCAATTTAATTCTCTTCTACCACCTCCGTTAATCATTCTTTCCAGGCCAGAGCGCTGCAGCCAGCAGAGGGGAGTGGAGAACGTTAGATGTAGTCACCTGCAGCAGGTTTTGAGATCTTGCAAGCAAATGCAGGGTCTCTGCACCGGGCAAGAAAGGGACCAAGCAGCACGAAAGCTAGAGAACAGAGTACACCACAGAACTCCCAAGCATGAGGGCAGAGCACTCCAGAGCCGGAAGGCAAATCTACCCATTTCATGGCACCCCTTTCTTTGAATCCGCCCATTTGCTTCTCCTCCTCCGCTGCATGATGCTCATGCTTCTTGTGCTCCCCTTCAAGGTCTTGTGTAGCTCCATCTCTCCCTCCTTATCCATCTCTGGCTGTTATGACACTGTCCCCACCATCCTCTTTCCTTTGCCAGGAATGCCAACACTGATGTCCCATTTGTTTGCTTCTCCTGTAACCATCCCTGTGCTGTATTCCACACTGTGAGCTGTGCCTGAAACATCTTCCCTGATCTGGTCCCTGTCACCCCTCCTGAAGGGCCAATTCTTCTGTGGCACCTAACGGAAACTGGCTGATTGCAGCAAGGTCATGGGATAGATTTATATAGTCAACGTTTTTGGCCAGCTCCTGTAAATCAGCATATTTCCATTGATTCAGTCATTGACTCCAGTGGAGCTATGCTGAGTAACGCCAGCTGAGAATCTGCCTCTGTATATTTAACAAAAACAGCCACTTTCCATGGTGTTATTGAAAGCTCAGTTATGGGGCGTCAAGGTCTAGTGGATAGTTCCCTGAGCTGGGAGTCGGGAGACCTTGCTTCTGATCTTGGCTCTTCATCGACCTGCTCTGTCACCTTAGACAAATCACTTTGCATTTCTCTGTGCCCCTGTTTATCACCCCCACCCTTTTCCCATCTAGACTGTAAACTTTTCTGGGCAAGGACTGCCTCTATGTCCTTGTCTACATGGGGAAGTGTTTCTGGTATAACCTAAGAAGTGAATTTCAGCCTATCTAGTTTTTTGTTGTTTTTGAAGGGATTTTAACTACAACAACAAAAAGCCACTCTGATAATGGAATAAAAATACCCACATGGCAGTAGGGGGGTTATACTGGTATAACTCTATTGGTATAACTGGTAAACTTTCCCATGGAGACAAGACCTTACTATGTGTATGTCCAATGCCTAGCACAATGGGCTCCAATCTTGGTCAAATCATCTAGGTGCTGCTGTAATACAACCGACAATAAATACAAACATCATATTGTCAGAACAGGGCCAATTAACACTGAACCATTTTACTTGTAGATAATACAGTGATGCGCCCTATAAGAACCTATATAGAATTGAATAGGACCCCTTTCCACTACCTTCCACCCTGCTGCCTGTTTACTCTGTTCCTGATCACCAGCTGTTTATTGTTACCACCTCCTCTAGAGTACAAGGGCTTGATACTGCTGCCACTGCAGTTGTGCCACGGCCGTCAATCCAGAGTAGGATCAGGCTGCAAGACGATGGCGTTGTTTGGGGAAAGGGAGATAGCCTCCCCTCCCCTCCCCAAATTGATACTCTCACCCCAAGCTCTCAAGTCCCTGTGTCATGGCAAGCCCACTTTAGCTGAGAACTGGGTGCCTTTTGGGCCCACTGGTGCTGCTCCCACAATAATCTGAGCACTCAGCGAAGAGCAGAGTTCCCTATCTGGGGCCCATTAACCACCTTGAGCAGAACTACCCATCAGAAGACCCGGCCGTTGGTGAGCATGGGAGGATGAGGATCTGTGAAATGACCTTTCTCTTAGGAAGAGTCCCATTGTTGGAGAAACACAGCCAACGAGCAAGAGTCTGAAGTGCATGGTCTCTGCAGTGTCCTGAGCCCATGCCAGCTCTGGAGACCAAGAGACCCCACTTGGAGAACTTTGCTTTGCCTTGGCTTTATGGCTAAGAGCCAGCGTAGCATTCATTTGACATCAGCCACAGCCCCTATCAAACGTACTACTGTCCCCTGCACTTAATATGAAATACTAACAGCCCTTTTTTAATTCTAACTGCTGTGATCCAGCAGTATCGTTCAGCACTGAAGCCTGTATGGAAAATCAGAATGAATGTTAATGATTTTTTTTTTTTTTGGCCAAACCCAGAAGGAACAAACTCTACAGGGAATTTGTACTTTATTTTTTTCCGCTACCCAAGTTCAATAGCAGTGAATTGCATATTTCTCTGAGGCTTCTCAACAAACAATTTACAGTGTAAATATATTGTTGGCATGCAAATCACTCTGCATTATGAGTCTTGATTAATATTATAATGTGGTGAAGAAAGCCTGTAAGTGGTTCTTGGAACTAAGGTTCCTGACAAAGATAGGCTGTTTGGGTGCTGAGTGTTTGTTGAATGTTAGATTAGGGCTTTTTGTTTTTGTTTTGTGGTTGTTATCCCCCCCCCACACACACACACACACATCCTTTTCTTTTTTTGAGATGCTCAATGTGAAGTGGCATGGACGCTCTTCTTAATACACAATTAATTAACACAAACAATCTCTCCCCCAGATTGTGCCAAATCACATCCTCCCCTCCCATTCCCAGTGCATGCTTTATAACTGAGCACACCCAAGATTGCCTTGTCTGTTATAACCCCCTTGGTCTGGCTACTTTTTTAAGTAGTTGCTTGGCTGTATGGGCCCTTACTTGCATTTGCTTATCTCTATAGGAATAGGATTTTAAAGCACAGTGGTTTTATGTTTTATCCTAATCTTAGCTAGCTAACAAGGAACTCGGGATGGTTGATTAGTTAGTGCTTGTAAAGGATTTAGGACATGAATTGTGTTCAGGGGCGGCTGTGGCTTTTTTGCCACCCCAAGCACAGCAGGCAGGCAGCTTTCGGCAGCATGCCTGTGGGAGGTCCCCAGTCCCGCGGATTCAGCGGCATGCTGCGGGAGGTCCGCTGGTCCCGCGGCTTTGGTGTACCCACCGCCGAATTGCCACTGAATCCGTGGGACCGGCCGACCTCCCGCAGGCATGCCACCGAAGGCTGCCTGACTGCCGCCCTCGCAGGGACCAGCAGGGCGCCCCCCGCGGCTTGCCGCCCCAGGCACATGCTTGGAGCGCTGGTGCCTGGCGCCGCCGCTGATTGTGTTTAGGAGATGAATTTAGTAATATTGTGTGTGTTAAATGCACATATACATATGTGTGTAGTGTGTGGGTAGATATAAGATAGACATTCCCATAAGAAGGCTAAGGGAATGTGGTCTAGATGAAATTACTATAAAGTGGATGCACAACTGGTTGAAATGCCAAACTCAAAGTAGTTATCAATGGGTCACTTTCAGACTGCGAAGACATATATACTGGTGTCCCGCAGGGGTATGTCCTGGGTCTGGTACTGTTCAATATGTTCATTAATGACTTCAATAATAAGGTAAAGAGTATGCTTATAAAATTTGCAGATGACACCAAGCCAAGAGGGGCTGCAAGCCCTTTTGAGGATAGGATTTGAATTCAAAAGAATTTGGACAAATTGGAGAATTGGTGTAGCATCAACAAGATGAAATACAATAAAGGCAAGTGCAAAGTGCCACGCCAAGGAAAGAAAAAAATCAAATGCACAAATACAAAATGGGGATTAAGGCTAGAGGGTAGTACTGCAGAAATGGATCTGGGGTTATAGAGGCTTTCAAATTGAACATGAGCCAACAGTGTGGTGCAGTCTTACAAAAAGCTAATATCATTCTAGGGCGTATTAACAGGAGTAACATATGTAGGACACAGGCAATCACTGTTCCCCTCTGTTTGGCACTGGTGAGGCCTCAGCTGAAGACCTGAGCCCAGTTTCGGGCACCACACTTTAGGAAAGGTGTGGACAAATTAGAGAGAGTCCAGAGGAGAGCAACAAAAAATGATTAAAAGGTTTAGGAAACCTGATATATGAGAAGGAAAGGTTTAAAAAAAACCCAACTGGGCATGTTTAGTCTTGAGAAAAGGAGACTGAGGGCAGGAAGGGGAGGGGGCTGATAACAGTCTTCAAATATGTTAAGGGCTCTTTATAGGACAGTGATCAACTGTTCTCCTAGTCACTCATGGTAGAAGAAAGAAGTAATGGGCTTAATCTGCAGCAAGGGACATTTAGGTTGTACATTACGGAAAGCTTTCTAACTATCAGGATAGATAGTTACAGGAATAGGTTGTTGTCACAGCGTGACTGGCCCCTTTAAGAGGGTGCACCTGGACTGACTATCTGCTGCTCAATTGGGGCTTGAGGGGAGGCACTTTATGAAAGAGGGACTCAGGAAGAGGGCTGCAGAGACTGAGAAAGGCTCCTTCAGAGGGCTGTTACCTGGCGACCTCTCTCCACTCACTCCATTCCCCCTCCCTCTGTCGCTCGCTCTCCCCTACCCTCACTCACTTTCACCATGCTGGGGCAGGGGGTTGGCGTGCAGGAGGGAGTGCGTGGTGCAGGCTCTGAGAGGGAGTTTGCGTGCAGGATGGGGTGAGGGGTGCAGGCTCTGGGAGGTAGTTTGGGTGTGGGCTCTGGGCTGGGGCAGGGGGTTGGAGTGCGGGAGGGGGTGTGTGGTGCAGGCTCTGAGAGGGAGTTTGGGTGCAGGATGGGGTGAGGGGTGCAGGCTCTGGTAGGTAGTTTGGGTGTGGGCTCTGGGCTGGGGCTGGGGCAGGGGGTTGGAGTGCGGGAGGAGGTGCGGGCTCTGGCCAGGCGGTGCTTACCTGGGGCAGCTCCCGAAAGCGGCCAGCACTTCCCTCTGGCAGCGGCTCCTAGGCGGGGGCAGGGGATCTCCACACGCTGCCCCTGCCTGCAGGCACCACCCCCGCAGCTCCCATTAGCTGCAGTTCCCGGGCCAATGGGAGCTGCGGAGTCAGGGCAAGGGCAGTGCACAGAGACCCCCTTCCCGCCCACCTGGGGGCTGCAGGGACATGACGGCTGCTTCTAGGAGCAGCGCAGAGCCAGTGCAGGCTTAGCCCTGCTGCGCCACCGGACTTTAGTGCCTAAAATCTCCTGGTTTGGCTTCAGTAGCCTCTGGGAGATAGAACCTGATTCCGGGAGACTCCCTGTCAAACTGGGAGGGTTGGCAACCCTACAGAAACAGCTCGGGAAGAGGCTAGCAGAGCTGCGGTGAGCAGGAATTAGAGGTCTCCTGCAACATGCTTAACTGGGGGAAAGGGTGTGGGCCCAAAAGCCAGAGCCAGAGAGCTGAAGAAGTCTGAGAGCCAGGGAGAGCAGACTTCACAGAAGTAGAAAAGACTCTGGGCAGGAAGGGCTGAGTTAGTGTAACTTACCAACGCAGGGAAGACTGGAGAGACCAGACTGGGAGGGTGGGTGGAGAAGACCCCTGGCTCAGCATTGTTTGTGTGTTATGCAAATAAATTAGCCCCTAGGAGAAGGGGCATTATTGGACAAAAACAAAGCCTGTGTGGAGCTTATTTACCAGAGGCAGGGCCTCAGCAGAGCCACACGTGGCCAGCATGGGGTGCAACAGGGCAGCATGCCCATGTACAGCAACCGAGGGAGCTTGTGGAACCCCCATCACTGGAGGTTGGGATGGTCTAGAGTTTACTTGGTTCTGCCTTAGCATGGGGGGACGGACTAAATGACTTCTCAAGGTCCCCTCTAACCTAGTCTAAGGCATACTGGAGTCCTACCCATTCCGGGGCGTTTGAGTCCAAAACTAAAAGGGAAACAGTGAACTAAAACCCAGGGTTGTCATCACCCTTCTGCTTCAAGCTTGTCTCTGTGTAGCTAATTGTCAGGATCCTGGGCACAGCTAGGCAGGATCTCGGGATCCCAGAACTGAAGCCAAGGGTCAGAGCCAGAATCGAGGTCAAGAGTCAAGCTGAGGGTCGAATCAGAGTCAGGAGTTAAGTCAAGGGTCAGAGCCAAGGGTCAATACCAGGTATTGGCGTCCGTGCTGGGCTCCAGGGGTAGGTCAGGAATCAGAATCGAAGTCAGTACTGGGAGCTCAGGAACATAGAAGCAGGGCTATCGTGGCAGCTAGCTACAGAGCCACATTGTTGCCTAGACACATCCTGGTACACGCCACTGTTAGTCAGAGATCTCGAGGCAGAACTTCCTGTGGCATTCAACCTCTGTGGATTGTGGATCACAGGCAGTGGCTAGGTTACAGCTGCTGCTGAGTGGCAGTGTAGGGATGTTGGTTGTCTGATAGTCCTGGGTTCAGGTCCTGCTGGTCCTAATGCTAATTCCTTTTTGTCCGTCTTCCTGGGGCTAGTCGTTCTAGCCACCAAATGGCTCATCTAGGTAGCAAGCTGTCTTAGTCTCTTGGTTGGAACCAAGGGGGGCCCAGGGATCCATGGCCCAATCACTTTTTCCCTGCTTTAAGGGCGAGTGATGGGATGGGGGTGGAAGGGACGAGCAGCAGGCAGGGCCTCAGGGGATGAGGCGGGGTCACCGTTCAGGCTCCGGTGGCCCCGTCACTTCTCGGGCTCCTGGTTCGAAGCTCATTGAGGAAGTAGCAGAGCTCTGGTCAGCCCTGAACGGGGCTAGGTCTCCTTTTAAGTCCCTTCTCCATGCCTGAGGCTGGCTGCATGTGTAATTGGTTGGCGTCCACAGGACTCTCCTTAACCCTCTTGTTGCCAGTAGCGTAGCTAGTGGGGTGCAGGGGAAGCAGACGCTTCCCCCACCACATTTTCCAAAAGAGACGCCTTAGGTTACCATGGCGCCAGCGGGCGGGGCCCAGCCCACGCTCCGCTCTGAAGCTTGGCCTGCCGGCCCGCGCTGATCTCCTACAGGCAAGGGCGGGGGGGGGCAGGGGCTGGTCCCTGCGGTGGGGTGGCGCGGAGCCGGGCACAGGAAGCAGAAAGTGGCGGCATTAGCAACTGCAGCAGCGGGGCTGGTACCGGGAGCAGCATGGAGCGGCCGCGAGAGGTGAGTATGGGTGGCCCAGCTTCTCCTGCCTGGGGCTCCTCTTGCCCACCGCGGGCTCCTCCTCTGCAGCGCTGCCCGCCACGGGGCTGGGGCTCTCCCGGGGCTCTGCCCTGCACACGCCCAGCACCCCCGGGGCTGCTCCTGCCTCCCCGGGCTGGCCCCAGGTCCCCTCTCCCGGGGGACTGGGGTCCTGCTGCGGCTTGCGCCCCTCTGCCTCCTCCGTGGGGCAGGCAGCCCCAGGGGGTTGAGGCCGTGCCACCCCTTCCCCAGCTTCCTCCTCCAGGCTCCAGCAGCCCCTGCACTGCCTAGCCGGGCCTGTTCAGCCCTCGGTCCCAGCAGGGGGCTAACCTGGGATGGGGTTCGCGCCTGGTGTGCTCTGTGCTTGAGGTGAGGCGGAGATGGAGGAGCGGGCATTCAGCAGCCCCGCTGGCCGGACTACCAGCTCCACGGAGCCGCTGCCGCCTCATTGAGGCCAAGCGAGGCCGCGGAGACCCAGCAGGACCCCGCGCCCTTCCCAGTCGGGGAAGAGACTGAGAGTCCCTCCCCTTCGGCCCGGACGGGAAGGTGAGTGACCGAGCGCACGCTGGGCGCTCGGCCCGGGGCCCAGTGCCCCATCCCCCTGCCCGGTGCCTCCCGCAACACCCCATCTCCCCCAGTGCCCCGCCCGGTGCCCCCCAGGGCCCGCCAGGTGGATGGCACCAGCTCCTGTCCTCATGCAACCCGCCCCTACTGTGCAGGTGCAGGGGGTGGCCTGGCCCGGCCCGACCCAGCCCAGCCTGGCCCGGGGGGAGCTGCAGCAAAGCCCCGCCCAGAGCTGGTGCAGAAGACGAGCAGGGCTCTCAGCCCAGGCTCCGGCATCAGCCTGCAGCGGGGAGTGGAGCCACCCCCCCCGCCGGCTCGGCTCAGCCCAGCCCCGCTCTTAAAGGGACACGGACCCCACTGCGGCTCGGCCCGGCCCGGGGCACGTGGGGATGTCAGGGTGCGTGCAGGGGGCTCCCGGGTGCCTGCAGGGCCCTGGCAATAGATGGGTCTGGAGGAGCCAGCCAAAGGGGGGGGGCACGGAGCGGCCAGAGGAGGAGCCAGGGGTGGGCGTGGCCAGAGGAGGAGATAAACGGTGGGCGTGGCCAGAGGGGGGCACCTTTTTTATGTTTGCTCCCCCTGCTCTTAAAACCTGGGCTATGCCACTGCTTGTTGCCCATTGCAATGTGTATATTGTGTGTGTGCGTGTTTATTTTTTGACTGTGCTTCAACCTGATGACCGGAAGAAGGCAGTTTTGAGATACCAGCATGGTTGGGAGTGGGAAGTAATGCAGGGACATTAACAGTCCTGGACGTCGAGCTGGTCTTTGGTGAGCTAAATCAGTTTGTAAACAAGTAGCAGGCAGAAGTGCAGGTGAGCCAGTTTGTGAACAGAGCTTTGCCTGGCATTCCCTTTCTCCCTTGGCTCCTGTAGCCTCTGCAAACAGGATCACTTCTTGGCCCTCCAGATCCCTATCAAAGGGGGATTCCGAAAAGGAATCTGGCTTTGTCTGGGTGGAATGCATAGTTTCCCCTGCTCCGTCCTAACCCCTTTATTAATATCATCTGCTGTTTCTCTCCACTATGTCCCAGGGTCCCTCTCTTGTCTTGCAGGGCATGTCTGAAGCCTGTAGCTGGCTCCTGCTCCAGCAGTAGCTTAAACCCTCCTTCCTCCAGCCTCTCTGAGGCTGCCCTGCCCTGCTGTCTCAAGGTGTTGTGGGAAGGGGGGGTGCGCAGGGATAGCTCAGTGGTTTGAGCATTGGCCTGTTAAACCCAGGGTTGTGAGTTCAATCCTTGAGGGGGCCACTTAGAGATCTGGGGCAAAATTGGTCCTGCTAGTGAAGGCAGGGGGTTGGACTTGATGGCCTTTCAGGGTCCCTTCCAGCTCTATGACATAGGTATATCTCCATATATTATTATTATTAGGTGACTTGTTGATGTTTTTGCAGGGCCAATCAAACATTGACATTCACACAGCCGGCTGGGCAAATGGCACAGAGGGGACAGGCTTCAAAGGGCCATAATCCTTGATCTTGGTTTTGTGACTGCTCCTCCTTGCTACCTCCCTTTTGCCCTTTGCAGCGCATCTCCTGACGGTAGCAGGACAAATGCCACCCTCTTTGTGTGGATTTGCTGGAACACGAGGCCATTGGAGAGGACCCGGGGAGGGAGGAAATCCCTCCTTCACAGGCAACTGAGGAGTGTTTAATGACAGCCTCAAGTTCTGACCTTTGTTAACTGCTGTTTTGCTCTGCGAATGACAGGGAGTTGGGTGAAATATCAAGTTTTGTGCTTGTACCATTCCAGAGAGCTGCACGGCTCTCAGCAGGTTATACAAGGGCGTCTGCCCGTAATGCGCTAAACGGTTAACAGCAGCAAACCAGAGGCAATCAGGACTGAGGGAGAGTGGAACAGCTCCCTAGGGCCTGCTCTCCAATTCGTTTGCACCAGGCAACCCCACTGGGGCGGTAGCATCCGAGAGGACAATACCCAGCTAACCATTGTTATTAATATTAGGGCAGCCCTTACAGGCCCATCAAGGTCAGGACCCTCTTGCACTAGGTACTCTGCAAACACACGGTAAGAGACAGCCCCTCCTGGAAGTACTTACAGACTCAATAGGTAGGAACAGCGGAAGCTGGCAGCAAGGCAGTACTGTTATCCCCACACCAAGAGACAAAGTGACTTGCCCAAGGAGCCTGTGACAGAGCTGGGATTTGAGGCCTGTCTCCTGAGACGCAGTCTGGGGCTTTAACTGCAGGCCCATCCTTTCTCTCCATCCTTCCCAGCACCCCGTCCTTTGGGGACCCTGGTGCTGTCTGAATGGGGCTAGCTCAACGTTACCCACCCTTCCCAGGACATGCCCCACTAAGTGGGGGCAGAGAATCTGAGGGCGAAGACAACTTTCCTGGGGACATTCCCAAGAAGCCGCAGTAAAGCACCTGATAACTAGGCCATCTACTGACACAGTATCCCCTTCAAATGAGGTTTCCTAAACTCAGGTTAGATCCCTCCTGATTGCCCCACCCCTGCTCCTCTCTGCTAAACTGCAATCTGCTCTGCTCCATGGAGTTCCCCTCCCATGGCCCCATAAACTGGGGAAGCTGCTGCCATGAGACCAGTTAACACCCCTCTAATTAGCCTGAATTTTTAGCAGTGCACTGAAGGTGAAATTTTAGAGTCTAGAAAGCCGTCATTGTCAGAACATAGCCGGGAAGGGGATGGGGGGACACCTGAAGAAAGAGAGAGAGCTCCTTAAAAGAACATATATTGTCTTTCCTTTCCCCTTTCCTTTCCTTTCCTTTGAAGGCAGTTGTGCCTTTTTCCAACACCTTTAAATGGTTGCCAAGGAAACAGAGCAAGGGAGAATGGAAAGGTTAGATGGAGATTGGACAAGGCTAATGCACTTATTTCAAACGAGAATTGACAGGTGCTCAGGACACCAAAGGTTCTGATCACTCCTCATTTGCATGGCTCCTTTACCAGAGCCTCAAGTACCCACTTAGTGTTGTTAATTGGGTTTTAATCGTCTGTAAATTATACTCCATCTCCATCAGAGGGACTGTAGGGGTGGCTTTATGAAGCGCATCCTCATATTCTTAGCCTTTCCGGGACAGTCGGGATGAAGTTTAAATGAACTTTCAAGAAGTTTGACTCCAAAGGGAGTCCTGAGAGAAATGTGGAGATCTCAGTTCAGTAGCCGAAACTTGTTCTGACAGCGTTCAGGTGGAGAAAAGCCCAGATAAAAGGGAATGCACAGTCCCTGGCTGTTTCTTTGAGGTTGGGAATGTGCGGGCGTGTGCAGCTCGATCCAGCAAGGTGCTGGTCATCTGGAGGTTGCTGGGTGCCCTCAACTCTTCCCATCGCTGGCTCCTATAACGAGCCAAACCAAAATCCTGGATCGAGAGAGACATCCTGACATCACTGAAGTCAATGGGAGTTTTGCCGTTGACTTCAATGGAGCCAGGATTTCACCCCCAGACTTTAGGGATGTTGCTGCATCAGAACTTTGTTCTGACAGTGGGTCCAAACCTCCTCAGCTGATGCCTTCTCACCCACAAAGATCTTAGATGAATCCCAGCTCCAGAGGACATTTGCCTGTGTGATACAGTTACATGTTTTAGTAGGTGAGTGACTGGGTCTGTTCAGAATCAAGGGAGCCCTCTGCTTGTCAGATTGCAGGGCAGCCGCTTCGGAGGAGCAGCTGCAAATGAATCCCAGACTGGCCTTCTGAGTGTGAAATGCAGGCATGTTCCTTCGCTGAGGCACGCGTCAGGTGGCTGACCTGGTGCTTTCTTCTCCACTCGGCAGAGTGTAAGCACATCAGAGCGTAAGCCCTTCTGAGCTGGATGAGTCACAATGCTGTATGCTAGATCAAGTCTGGTAGGAGGGTTGTTTTGTTCACTTCCCCCTGGACACACACATCTCCCATTATATCCCCCAGGAGCTGCATGCAGAGAGAAATGAGGCTGAGATTTTCAAAGGGCCCCACTGCCGCGGAAATTCCCCAGGAGTTGTGTGACTAACATCCCAAAGCTCCTCTGAAAAGCCCAACAAGACCTGAAAACCCTGGTGTAACTCCATAGGCTTCGATGGGCTTAAACCGAGAATGCATTTGACCCATCACATAGTGGCCACAGGTGCTGCAATGGGCACATGGCATGGATAAGCATCTGAAACACCAAAATAAAGGACCTGGAGAAATGGGTATTATTTAGGTCCCATGTTTGTCAGCTGTGGCCCAGGGGGGCTGTTCCACAGATAATCACCAGATCTGTGCTTGGCGCCGGCCTGTGGCATTTCCAGTGGCACATCATTTGGCTTATAGCCTCCGGCGAATCTCTGCCTGCCAGCAGCTTGACTCCAGCCTGACGCAGCTGTTTGCGAGAGTTGGTCCCAGGGTGCTAATAACGCTTCTTGGCATTTTCACCTTCCTCCGAGTTTAAAAACAAGGTTGAATGCATCACTATAGATTTTGTTGCTGTTGTTGTTGGAGCTGCTGTTGAGGGCTTTCTTGGTTTGCGTTGCATGTGTTTCTCTTCTAAAATAGCTGATCTGATCCATCTGGAGAATAACCAAGGGGCCTTACACTAGACCGTTCCCCGTGCATGTCGCATCTGGTGTTTGCAAAGCACAGAGAGCAATAAATAGCTACCGTGTCATAAAACTTAGTCTTGGGCTCCGGAGGAGCGTGGGTGGGTTGTGCTATTTATTTATTTATTTATTATTTAATGGAGATTTTACCTGAAGGTAGAAACTAATAACTAACCGACCCAGGGAGCCAGGAGACGGCAGGAGAGCGGATCTCTCCTTCGCCTCCCCCAACCTTGCATGTTGAGCTCTACCGTTGAGCAGATTGAACTGTATGCAATGGCTGTGTGCATCGATTGAATGAGTGCTTTGACCCAGTGACTTGACTTCCTCCTGAGCAACTTCGTGCTGGGGCATGCAGTAGCGTGAGTGCTGTCCGTAGAGCAAAGACGTTCAGGCAAAGGGAGACCAGGTTTGCAAAGTGACAAAGTGAAATGTATTTTGCAGGAGAGTGGGGGTTATCCCAGGGCACTTTTTTGGGTGAGGAGGTCAGGAAAGTTTTTGGTGCTGGGTGATCAAGAGAAAATATTGTACCAATATCTCCCTCTCTTCCCCATCTCCACCAAGCAGCTCCCAACCCTGTCCGTCTCGAGTGTCAGAGAAAGCTGGCTTGAGAGCTATGCACAAGGGAGAAGGTAGTTGGAGGTCTTGTGGCATGTGCGGGAAGAGACTATGTGTCAGCATGAGGCATGCCTGGTGTGTCTGTCTGTCTGTCTATCCCAGGCTCATCACCATGGTATCTGAGCATCTCAAGTGATATTTGGACCTCAAGGGTGTGTGTGTTTTTCATAGAATCATAGAATATCAGGGTTGGAAGGGACCTCAGGAGGTCATCTAGTCCAACCCTCTGCTCAAAACAGGACCAATCTCCAACTAAATCAGGACCAATCCCCAACTAAATTTCGCCCAGCTCTGTTGTCAGTTTCCCCTGCTCAGCTGGCTGGCTGCGGCTTCAGAGTTGTACACATAAAACCAGGACAAAGCTTGGTGTGGGGAGGAAAGGGAGTGGTTGGTAAAACAGTCAAGCTCTCCAGGACGGATGCCAAGAGCAGGGATGTTCCTGGAGCTCAGGAACGTGTGGTTGCCCCATGGGGTGAGCCAGGGGCTCCTGCTCCACTGGTGTGATGCAACACCATTGCTCTTCAATAACTTCCAGAGGAGGGTTGTCGGCAGGGCCAGGGTGACTTTCTGCTGCTCCCAGCAGGGATGTGCAAACTCGGCTCTCACCTTTAGCTTTTTCAATTACGATCCTGCCATGAGGGGGAGGAAGTTTGTGTCACTCTTTGCCCGGAGCCACAAAGGAAGCTCATTCCCGAACCGCGTTGTCACAGAGCTCCCAAGTCTGCAATCTTTCCATCACCCGTGAGTGACAGGTGCCAGGCCAGCATTGAGACGTGAGGTTGTCGCAGCCCCCAGGATGACCTCATCGGTGTGCGGGAGGGGTGAGTGGCGAAGCAAATGTCACAATAAGTACGAAAGGGTGACGGTGCCGTGCCTGGGCTCTGGTACTGAACTGAAGTGCTCCTCTCCCCCAGGCAGTCCTGGGCAGTGAATCCTTTCTTCTCAATCAGGGTTTTCATTTGATTTGAGTTGAGACGTGATTTTAGTGCCGGTGAAAGGATCCAGATTGACAGCCTTGGAGAATGGCGTCCTTGTAACCTACAGAGCAGCTGCAACATGGGCAAGCGTCCCCTGCTCAGCATCCTGCCCAATACATCAACCTAGCTAACTAGGTTCTGATACGTCCCCCTCGGCAATGATATCTGAGACCTCGGTGGCTCTGCTCAGAATGCCGACAAGGGGGCTGGTCAGTGCCTTTTGGGGCTGGGATGGCAACGTTGGTATTTAGGCACCTTCGTGGGTGAATCCCTGGTGACTCTAACTCCGCTGACTCTGCGGGCCCCTCGTGTAATGCCAGTGACTCTGCCGAGCTAAGACGGGGTGAACAGGCCCTCGTACCCCGTAGGAGCACACGGCTGCTGGATTCAGGGGTAACTATTTGCTCCTTGCTTTTGTCATTCTGAATGCTTGGTTCTTTTCTCCAGCTAACATTCTGCATTCAGGCAGTGGGTGTTGTTGCATCACTATAATCTTACCAGATTATAGTGGCCATAAGAAGCCATAAGAGTTGGATGCCATACAATGAGGCTGTGTCTACACTGCCACTTTCGGCGCTCAAGCTTTAATCATTCAGGAGTGTGAAAAAACACCCCCCTGAGTGACAAAAGCTTTGTCAGTATAGACAGCACATCCCGGGGACAAAGCTACCACCCCTCATTCGGGGTGGTTATTTTTTATCGCCGGGAGAGCTCTCCCCCAGCGACGAAGCGTGACTACACTGCCCAAGTCACAGGGTTGCCGCGGCCGCGCTATCACATGGGCAGTGTAGACAAACCCTAACTTGACATATTGAAATACTTTGCATTTCTCTAGCCCTTCCTTTCTGAGGGCCCCAAATACCTCCCAGACATTAATGAATCAAGACTGGCAATGCTTTTGTGAGACAAGGGATGAGAATAATACCTGCCTAATAGGTGGGAAAGCTGAAGCCCAGAGAGATGAAGCAACCGGCTCAGGTTCACACAGTGGGGTGGCCAAGCCAGGAATAAAACCCAGGAGCCCTGACTCCTAGTCCCCTGCTGTAATCAGTAAACCCGCACTCCTTCACGGATCTGCAAACTGAACCAGAAGTCCTGGCTGTTAGACCCCTACTCTAATGACTAAACCCTCACACCCTCTCAGATCTAGGAGTAGAACCCAGGAGCCCGGGCTCTCTGGTCTCCCGTTCTGCCTACAAGCCTCCACAACCTCTCTCAAATACCCTTACTGGTTAACTTGTGTCTGCCCTCTCCTTAATTCCTCCATTCACCTCTTCCAAACCCTCTCCCTCTTCTCCCGGCTTGCTCCTCAGTCTTTCTTCTGCCACATCTCCCTAGCTTCCACTCCACGCACCCTAAACATGTTCATGGAAGTGGCAAGGCCGCGAACTCCCCAGCGAACTGACATTTTCCTGCTGAAGGAGAGATCAAGCGTAGGAAAGAAGAATGATTTATGACGCTTCACTTGTCCAAGCAGGACATTCTCAGCATATTCCAAAATAATTTAACATCATCTATTCTGCCTGCAGCGAGAGTCTGTTGGCGGGGGGAGGGGAATCAGAGCTACTGGATTGGGAGAGTTAGAGCTTGAAGTTCAGATTTTCCTAAGGGCGACTCTCTCTTCTCACCAGCCCTGTCTGTGATTCAAACTGTGATAGCTGGTGTTGGATTAGTGGCTCTGTATTTCTCCAAGAAGAAGGCAGCTTCTCCACTGGCTTTCTAATTCCTCTCTGTGCAAAGGGGACACAAAAGCAACCTACAAATGTTTGAAGAAATTCAGCACAAGGGCCGAGCAGATGATTTGCGGTGAATGATTTAGTGGATGAATTTAAACCCTTTTGTTCTCTTCACAAATGATCTGTGAACAGACTTTGATCTTTACAAATTCATTTGATGTCATTCTTGTCTGTCTTTCTGTCTGCCTACCTATCTGTCTAATCTATCTTATCTTTTAACAGAACAGCAGCTCTTTCTCTGGGTGTATAATCTACCTAGTTGTGCTGCCCTGACCATACTTGTGCCGATGGGCTGTTCACAAACTCTTTGCTCAGATTAGGTCTCTGACTATTTACTAGTCTTTAATAATGACACCCGAGGTCACTTAAGTCACATGATACCATTAGGCTTCTTGCTTGGATGACTGGGATGTTTATTGTACAGGAGGAGAGGTCAGGTGGGACATTCCTGGTGTGAATCATCACACACGTTCGCATGCATTTGTACAAGTTGTGATGTTGCACTCCATATGCTTTATGAAAATATGTTTGGAATGTGAATATAATGTAACTGGAATATGCTTTGTGCAAAAGACTTTACAAGAGACTTATAATCTACTGAGTGTGTTCATCCTATTTGTATGAATGTTTCATTCTTGTATCTGAAACTAGAAATATGAAGTATTACTCTGAGGTCCTATTGTAATTATGCAAAGTGTGGGCCATTGATGGCAGCTTAGGATCTTGATGGCTCCCATTAACTAGAAGAATTGGTTGTAAATGGCTCTGTTTACTTGTAAGCCTTCCTGTGTTCCTGTGAGTCAAGCCAGAAAGAATGGAGGTGTGGGGTCTCACAGGACATGTGACCATGTCACCAGGTACTGGAATCTATCTTAAACCTGGTGCTTTTCCATTTAGAAGGAGGGGTGGGGACTCAGAGAGACAAAAGATTCCTGCCTTGTGCCAAAGCTATAAAATGGGGTGGAACTGAACAAAGGGGGTGGCTAGTCATGAGAAATCACCTAGTTACTACCTGAGCTGGAACTAACAAGAACTGTACCGGGGAAAGGATTGGGCCCAGACTAAGAAGGAGTCTAGTCTGTGAAAGAAGCTTGTTGGAACATCTCTGAGGGTGAGATTTACCTGTATTCAGTGACTTAAATGTATTAGGCTTAGACTTGTGTGTTTTGTTTTATTTTACTTGGTGACTTACTTTGTTCTGTCTGTTATTTCTTGAAACCACTTAAACCCTACTTTTTATACTTAATAAAATCACTTTTAAACCCAGAGTAAGTGATTAATACCTGGGGGAGCAAACAGCTGTACATATCTCTCTCAGTGTTATAGAGGGCAGACAATTTGAGTTTACCCTGTATAAGCTTTATACACAGTAAAACGGATTTATTTGTGGTTTGGATCCTATTGGGAACTGGGTGTCTGGGTGCTGGAGATAGGTGACTTGCTGAGCAGTTTTTGGTTAAAGTCTGCAGCTTTGGGGGCGTGGAGCAGACCTGGGTCTGTGTTGCAGCAGACTAGCGTGTCTGGTTCAACAAGGCAGGGTTCTGGAGTCCCAATCTGGCAAGGGAAATGGGCTCAGAGGTAATTCCAGCACGTCAGTCCCAAGGGGGTCACTGTGACCAAACCCGTCACACAAGTATTCATGCGGCTTTTGCTTTTCCATGAGCAAAACACCTGCTGCTAGTACAAACGTTTACGGAAAGCAAACAGAAATAGCTGGGAATGCCATTGAATCACAGATGGCCTGAATTCTCCATTACATGAATGTCCTTTAACACCATTCTGGCTGTGTAAAGTGGCTTTCGTGTAACTGAGGATTCAGACCACAGAGTTTTTATCCAAGGAAATGTATGGAAATACTTTTCTGAGCTGTCCTCCCATCTCTGGCAGGCACCCAGGAGGAGAAAGACTTCTTAAGTGTGATCTGAAGGGGGCATAACAAAGAATGATAGAGTGACCCTAAGAAAGGGGAACTTACTCCACTAGGGACTTAACTATTGCTAATGATTTTGCACAGAAAGTGCTCAGATACCATGGTGATGGGCATCAATATAAAAACCTTAGATAGGTATGATTTAGTTGGGGATTGGTCCTGCTTTGAGCAGGGGGTTGGACTAGATGACCTCCTGAGATCCCTTCCAACCCTGATATTCTATGATAGGTAGGCTGGCAGGCGGCTGGACTGAGTTTCAGGAAGTTCTGCATGTATTAGGCTGTAGAATAATCTCTTAAGGGAAGATCCGGGTAGCCCTTTACCTGGTATTTTTAAGGCAGGGTGAATAAAGCTGTAGGGCACAAAGGAATTGCCTTGCAATGGCCTCAGGGAGAGGGAGTGAAGGATCTAAATAAGCCTTTTCCTAGGGGATTCCTCTCTGCTGCTCCTCCTTAAGAGCAGCAATCCCACCTCTCACTCCTGCCACAGTGGGGTTGGCCTCGCTTGTTCACTTTGGGCGTGGTGCCGGACTGTGAAACATATGGTTAGAGACAGCGGGACCCAGATTTTCCCAAGAGCTCTGCGCCTACCATGCACCCAACACGTTGAGCTCATGGGAAAATCTGGCTAGCATTTGTGTGTGTGTGTGTGTGGCTAGCATTTGTGTGTGTGTGTGTGGCTAGCATTTGTGTGTGTGTGTGTGTGTGTGTGTGTGTGTGTGTGTGCGTGCGCCTACCTGGGAGCTGAGTTTGTTTTAAAATCTGCCCCCGTGCTGTTTGTGCTGAAAGAAAGAATCCCACATTGTTGTGTAGCATCCGTGCGTCGGCGGGAGAGAGTCATGGGGCGTTTTACTGAATAAAAGACTGCGTAGAAATTCAGTAAAAGACCCCTCCACCTGGACTTGCGATTCTAAGCATAACTTCAACACACACAACCTCAAATAGCTCCTGCCCCTTCCACGTCCATTTTGGGAGCTTGTCCTATATTGCCCCTTACAGGCCTGATACTCCACTCACTGAACATCAGTGTAAATTATGCCTACTCTCTTGAGGCCTATGCAGTTGCCCTGTGATAAGCAGAAGTGGGACCCTGATTCGTGTTTTTTTGGGAGGACCTTTCCATGCACTTGCTCCTACCTACCTAACAGGCCTTGTTTCCCTCCATTCCCCTCCTCTCATTTAGCTCCATCCTCTGTTCTGTCCCCATTTGCAGTCTTGACCCCGCAGGCCCAAGAACCTTCTCCTCTGCAGCTCATGCCAAGAAGAAGGTCCTTATGGTATATCCTTGCCTCAACATCCCTATGTCACCTCTGGAACCATCTCCATGTGGCCTTCTGTCTCTGCTTATGCCGTCTTCCTGCTCAAGGCACAAGGGCCTTCTCTTTTGCATCCCAAGCACTCAGCTAATGACCTATTCTTTGCCTTTACCGCTCATTCCCCATCCCCCCGCTGCTGGTGTTCTATCATTTAGTTCAGTGATGGTGCGTTGAAGTTTATTAAAGCATGTCAAGAGAAGGGTACAGTTTGCCTGAAAGACACCATCTGAAATAAAGTTGTATCGCATTCTGAGATCAAATTATCCTTCTTGGCTTCCAGAGAGAGGACTTGATAAAGCCCCCTGCAAGAGTTTGCCGCCTCCTCATCTCGGTTTATATCCCCATTCCCCTGGCAGACGCTCCAAATGCTCACTCATCAGGGCTTGCTCCCTGTGCTAATGGCCCTCTATAAATAAGCCCCAGGAACAGTGATAGAGAACAATCATAAAAGGCAGGAGCATAAATTAAAGCTGATGTTATAATAAACTAGACAAGCCCTTCATCTGGGATTTTATGTTTCTCCTTGAGTCTGCAGCTTTGCCAAGAGAAAATGACTTCTGCTTTCTTTTGCCTATTCTCTCCTTTTAAAAAAATTGTGTGTGTTTGTTGTACGTGTGTGTGTGTGTGTGTGTGAGAGAGAGAGAGAGAGAGAGAGAGAGAGATGTTAATAACAGTTTTGCAGTATTATAGGTAGAGGAGGCCACTGACATTTCCTGGAACCACTTGTGACTTTCCCAGCAGAGGTACTTAAAGACAAGACCGCATATTAACTGGCCTGAGTGGTTTTGGTCCCTGTGTTTAGCTTTTTGTTAAAGAGTTTTAAAGCTTTAAAGAGCTGAGATTGTTTGGGGCTTGATCCACAGCCTGTTGAAGTGCCTGGGGGCTTTTCTGTTGACTTCAGTGTTTTGGATTAGGTCCTATGCGAGCAGAGGGAGATGCCTGTGGGAGACTAAATGGAAAAGCTGCCATGGGTCCATAAAAAGGCAGGTTCGTTAACTTTGACAGTGTGGTTTTCCTTCTCTGTAACCCAGTGCTGTAGGGATTGGAAAGGGTGTGCTGATGGACATGTCTCCATCTTTCTCTCATGCCCGGATGTGCATTCTGAATCATCATGGCAAATCCCAAAGGCAAACTTATCACACCACCAAAGCTCTTGATGATCGCTAGGTGGGCATTAGTGTCAATTAGACACTGCCCCTTCTCTGCAGCATTTCACAGTGAGTTCATATTTGTACCTCTGCTGCATTTCCTGGCCCCCTGGAACCTCATGCTGAGAGCAGAGACAGAACTCAGATCTCCCTGCTCCCAGAGCACAGCGCCTACCAGCTGGTGCTGACGTAAAGTCTTCCCTAGGCATTGGCAGAGTACAGCCAGTGACTCAGGGTTGTACGATTCTGATTCCATCAGTGCACGGCAGTGGTGCACATGAGCCAGCCAGTTACTAGGTGGTGTGCTTCATTGATCCGTGTAGAGAGAACAGCACAGGTGAACCTGGATGCCTCAAGTGACTGATCATGGGAGATAGGCTGTCACCACGAGGCAGCAGGGTGAAGTCCAGCCCGAATCAGTAGCGACCATCATTTGTTGCCTTCTGATGGTTGCTTAGTAACCTGTGTAAAATGAGTCTCGGTCCTTATCCCCAGTGGACGTGTGGTCTCTCTCGTGTGGTCCACTGGAGCGTAACCTCAGTAAGGGTGGCACAGGCAGGATGGATCTCGGAGACTGAACTCCCCTCCCATGCCCGGAGGTGTCTATCCAGAACTGCACTGAGCCATACTCATGGGCAGGGATGGTGTGTGCACAGGGGATGCCGTACCAGTTCTGAGGATAATAAAGATTTCACTTTCCAGGACTGCCGAGCTGGTGCCTTTGAATAGCACTAAATACACATGAAATATTCAGAATAAGGGATTAAAGAGAGAGAAGGTGTAGCTCCTATAGGTAAAAAGAGTGGGTGGTAGGCAGCACTCACCCCAAGGTACAGCTTCTACTGATGGGAATGTGTGTTTTCCTCTGATGGGTGTGGGGTGTTCCCTGGCAGAGGCTGAAGCGGGAGTAGCATCACTGGGAATGCACGAGGACACAGGCTGGTATGACACATGCAGCTGCAAAGCCTTAAATTGGGTCACCAATGAGCATGAGCAGATGTCTAGTCGGGGAGGTGAGATGAGCATCTCTGAGTCCTGATGACAAAATCCAAACGATCTAAGTATGTGTCTGGAGGTGGGGGAGCGGGAGATGCAGTGGGTTTTCCGGGGGCTCCCGGCCTTTCACATTCAGAAGCTGCTACACTCGGGCTGCAAGAAAAGCTGTGTTTTCCTCCGTGTCTTAATTACTTTCCAAGTGGGGAGGGGCTGGGAGCGGCAATTCATAATGCATAAATGCTGTATCCATAGGATGCTGTTGGTACAACGAGGAGAAGAATTATAGGGGTCATGCCCATAATTGGAGGTTCAAAGCAATTTGCAGGCACATGCCCCACACTGTGATAAATACAGCCCTCGCAACCGTCAAAGTGTTGTGTAGAGACGCTGGTAAACCATCTTCTGCCGAGGGAGGGTGGCAAATGCTGCTGCTGACTCGCATGCTGGTGGTGGCTCTACATAGCTACGTGCGTCTCGGGGCAGCGAGAACACGTCCTGTTACTCAGACGCTTCTTTTCCTTGCACTCCTATTCGGAGACAGCGCAGCCTGCGCCAGCGGAAGCAGTCGGTGTCTGTGCGAGACAGTGGGGTACGGAGAGCGTGGCGTGGGAATGGTGTGAAGGAGACAGCGAGGGACGCAGTGAAGAAAAGAGCGGGAGAAAGATAGGGAAGGGAGTGCGGAGGATGTGATGGGAAAGAGGTGAGGAGAATGTGGAGGAAAGGGAAGAGAAGAAAGGAGGGGAGGAGTGAGCGAGATGGATGGAAGGAGGCGTGAAAAGAATGATGGGCCAGAGATGGGGGCAAAGGATGGTTCAACGTTTTGCTCTCTGCTCCCCATCAATCCATTGCCTGGGCTCCACCTTTCACCAGGCAGCTCTAGGGAAGACATTGCTAATAGCCAACGTAGCGCTCTAGGTTTGAACTCTGAAATTCAGTGTGAGCTTTCCTAGGCCCTAGTCCTTAAGGGACCGCTGAAGTGTGAGCTCCCCCAGATTCCGTCGCAGTCTGATACACTGCATGATGTCAGGCCTCACTCTGTGATGTCATCATTTGGGAACCGCATCCTGATTGAGGGCTGCTGCCACAGGGTTGCACTGGTTGGAGGCAGGGAAGCCCATGGGGAGTCCTCCCTAACCCTGTCTGTGAGCAGCTGTGGCAGCTCCTGGCAGAACACTGCCATTAGCAAAGGGGAAGGGCAAAGAGGCAGCTAGCCTACCTGAGAATGTCCCGTGGACAAAAGGGGAGGGGCCAGCCAGGTTGGGGTGTGGTCCTGAGGCTCCTCCTCCTTTCCGTGCTATGCCTCATGTCATGTGCACCTCCGCCTTAGTGCACCTGATCCAGCGAGGCAGCATTGAGCTTCCTCCAAACGGAATAGGCATCGGACTGACAGGCGGTGAGGAGATATACTGGGGCTGGGGGCTAGAGAAACAGTCCATGATTACCCAGTGAATGGTTGCTCTCGTTATTTCACTGCAAGCCGGCAGATAGCATCACGGGCATAGACGTACGTGGGGCCATGTGGGGGCTGAAAGCATTCCAAGCCTACTACCTAAAATCCCCAAAGGCTCAGACAAATTGTGCCCCAGCACATTGCGGGGAGGGGAGGATTACAAAGTGATGATGAACACGAAGTTGGAAACTGGTTGCAAAGGGATTGGCCTGGTTAGAGCTGTCCCTGCAGTGGATGTGCCTCAACCCATGAAACGCTACTCTGTGCAGATCAGCCAGTGACCATGCTCTGACTGAAAGAAAGCATCCAAATCAGGTGCTTCATAGCCCCCTTGCTACCTTCCCTCCCCCTGGAGACCGGCTGGCTGCTCCCCTTATCCCACCACCTTAGTTCATCAGCATCTCCCTGCTCTCATGTTGGGTCATTTTCTGCTCCATTTTCTCCCTGAGCCCTTCGATCACCCCAGAGCTATCTGCTATCTTTACCGTCATCCCGGCTAGAATAAAATATGACTGCAACCGAGAAGTGCAGAAATCAAAGCTCCCCTCGGGGACTGTTTGCCCACATCACCTGTCGGATTGAAAGCCTGCGTGTCCTTGGAAAAATATGTATTTCAGGCCGCTGGGTGCTAATTTGCAAGGCCCATTACTCAACTGAAACATTAAAATAGCCGTCCATAAACCAGACCCTTTATTCCTGCCTCTCCCTCTGTCTGAACTCCCCTCGCCAGGTATAGGCTTCCTGTCAAGCTTGGGAGCCAGAAGCAAAGATTTATTGATAGGTACCTTGACTCCAGCTTGCATTTTAATTATGTTGCCATCGGACTCTGCTGAGAATAAACTCGGTGGCTATTGTATTATCCTCGCTCTGTCTCTCCAGATAATGCAAAGGGAGAGATGGTTTTATGAAGTCCCTCTTGTGGGCCCTCTTGCTGTTCCCTCCCCACTCATCTTCACACGTCCACAGGGGTGACCTGCTTCGAAGCCTCTAAAGGTATGCCTATGCTGCAAAGAAAGGTGTGTTCTCAACTCAGGTTAACATAGCAGTGAAGGCATGACAACTTGGCTTTTAACTTGGATTAGCAGCTCCATTTCAAACCTAGAGGGCAGCCTGGGGCTGAACTCTGGCTGCTAATCTGAGTTAAAAGCTGAGTTGCTGTCTCTTCACTGCTATTTTAACCCAAATTAGCTAGCTCACGTTAAGAACGCAGCATTCTTTGCAGTGTAGACATACCTTAAGTAAAGTACCATAGCTAATCTTAAAGTAAGATTGTGTGTTTGGATGCAGAATGTGGGGGTGGGGGCGATCAGAGTTCTGTTCCCATCTATGCCATTGACTCACTGTGTGACCCAGAACAAGTCACCGCTTTGTGGCTCAGTTTTCCCATCTGTAAAATGGAGGTGACACTGACTTCTGTGAAGTGCTTTGAGATCTACAGATAGAAGAGGAGCTATAGGGTTCTGAGCCATGCCCATTTAAGTTAATGGCACTCTTATTAATGACCATGGGATCAGATCCTAAGAGTGTTCAGTGCTATTATTAAAACTGGTACTTAGCATGGCAAGATGGCACCGTGTGTTCTATTATACCAGGATCCAAATTAGAACATAACATTTGGGGTTGGCAAAGAATTCCCCCTCCAGGCTATTCTGGCCAGGACCTTAGAGGTTTGCAACATCCTCTGTTGCGCTGAGCGGGGACGTCTCAGGAAGGGAGCCCCTAGAAATAAACAATGCAGGGCTATCCTATAATAGCTTAAGACACCATTTCCTAAGAGGGTCATACAGTATTTAGGGTTATGTCTCCAGGAAACCATCTTTTTTTAAATGATGATGATTATAGTTCTTTATTTATTTATTGCATCAGTGGCTGGGTCGTTCAAAGCAGCCCGAAAATATTTAGAGCCAGGAAATGTGGTTACTAGGCAGCATGCCCCAATGCCAGGCCTCGTTTCTCAGGGGGTATTGTGTAGGACTGCGTCACTACAAGTGACAAAGGAAAGTGGCGGTAACTCTGACCCGTTATCAGCTGCCACAGTAACTTTAACCCAAAGCCCCAGAGTCATTCTGGACACGCATGCAATGCAGCATGTGTGGGGGCAGGCCTTTAACTGTGTATCTCTGTGAGTGATGCCGCCATGTTTTGTTGTTTCTCAAGGTGGCTCCAGGAATGTTAGGCCACTGTGGGGCAGAATACCCGCTGCTCAGAGTCCCTGATGGAGGAACGTGGGGGTGATGCGCGCGCATACACACATTGTGCGGGCGACACCCAATGCCACCACACTGCTGCAAAAGCAGAGAGCCTTTGCACTGATTTCTGCAGTAGCTGGGCCTGACGTGTTAGCATTGCTAATCACCGAGCCAACATGCACATCACAGATTCAGCATGTGCCGATAATGGTAAGAGCACCCCTCCCCTTTCTATTAATGACCCTTACTCATCTTTGCGTGTACCTGCTTCTACCCTGAATGATCTCAGAGCACTTTATAAACTCTGTGTGTGTACGGTGATGAATCGCCCTGCCTGCTGCTAAAATGCAGCCTCCTCTGGGATGAAGCTTTATAACGGTGCAACACAACCAACAAAAATGCCAACAGCAACTTTATCTGGGCAGAAGGATAATCCGAGTGACATTCCTACTCCTGCTTTCTAGTCTAGTCTACCTTGTGATGCCCATCACTGTAGTATAAAGGACTCCTTGAGTTATTATGTATTTATTTATTCTTTGTATTACTGTAGTATCTAGGAGCCCCACTTATGGATCAAGAGCCCCTTGTGCTGTACAGAACAAAAAGATGGCCCCGGCAGCCAAGAGCTTATGAGCTACATTTATTCATTACCTTGTAAATCATGGGTAGTAGACATGGTTAAGTTGCTCAAAAAGAGGGTGGGGTCTCTCTGGTATTGGGGAGGTGGGAAAAGGAGAACAAGGAAACGGGATCGAGGACTGATCCTAAACTCATGAGTGAAACTCTTGTCAATGAAAAGAAAGCCATTGTTTTCAGTGGGCTGGACTGTGATACCCTCACAAGAAACAGTGCCTTATTTCACAAGTAGTCTTCATCTGGCCCGTGAATCCTAAATCAGTGCTCACTGAAGTCAGTGAGAGTCTTTCTGTTGAGTCCACTGGGTGCTGGCTGGAGCTGTGAGAGCCAAGAAGGGGGTGGGAAGGAGAGGAATATTACCTAGCGAGAGCAAGAAAGCCCATTTTTCATGAGAAGATGTTTGAGAGGAAAACAAACAACCCAACCTCGTAGGAAGTGACAGTGTAAAGCCGAGCTGAACTTTGTTTAAATGTTACGCACTGTCAGGGGCAGATGTGTATCTCATTGAACAATGAAAAACAGGTGTGCTTTAGAGCTGATTTGGCCAAGCAGGTTTGCAGGAACAAGCGCTCCCGACCGTCTGGCTGCCCAATTTATTTTTTCCCTCGCTTTGCATCAAAACTGGAAGGAACGACGAGGTGCCCATGCTGAAATTGCTTTTTGGCGGGCTGGATTTCACGCTGAGAGGGAAGCGGCGGCTCGGAGGCGAATTGGAAAGCCACGCTTGTCAGGAATGAAATGTGATGAACTTCAGAGGGCATTTTTTTATTTTTTTTATTGACATGCAACAGCCAGCGTCGGCATCTTTTTAATATACTGTGTTCTGGGGACGGAGCTTGACCGGGCACGTTCTGGTGGAAATGATACATATTTATTAGAAAAGGGGAGTGCGAAATTATAACCCACTCACTGTGTCAGACGCTATATCAGCAAAACATTTCTGTTTTTAAAAATAAACAAAGACAAAGACAGTCTTGCCGTGACAGCTTCTCTAATGTTAACTTTATTATGGAGCGACCTTCTTCCTTTGCATGAGATTCGGGTCCTGACCCCGGGTGGTCATTAAAAATCCCATGGCATTTCTTGCAAGAGAAAAGATGCATTGTCTGGGTTGAATTCTAACTCTGAGGATTTGCACTGGGCCAAACTTTGAAGTCCTTGATTCCCTTGTTATTGGCTCCTTACCTGAGCAAAATTCCCATTGATATCAATGAGAGTTTTGCCTGAATAGCAGTGATGATGATGCTTTTAGGAGCACGTAGGGGCCCTGACTGAGATCGGGGCTCCAGCATGCAAGGAGCACATGGTAAGAGACAGACCATGCCCTGAAGAGCTGACATTCAAAATACCAAGACAGATTAAAGGCAGGGGAGAAGAAAGTACAACTCTTCCTATTGTACTCTTGGGGAGCTGAGATGCAGAGAGATTGACTTGCCTCAGATCACACAGGAAGTCTGTGACATAGCCCGGAATTGAACCCAGACCTCTTGAGGGTTGAGTTTTGCTAGAATAAAGAGTTCAGAATTTGGGCTGTTGAGCCTGTGGTAAATCTTATCCATCCATCCCTCCATCCATCTCCGTGGCTGAGATTCTGGGTTGCTCTTCCTGAACAATGCAGCCCAGAGGAAGAGACGCCTTTGCACCGTTCTGATGCTGGCATATTCCAGGAACCAATGTGGCCTCTGATGTAACACAGAGCAGCCAGGATGTACAATATGTATCGTCCCTCCTTGCATTCCCCCCACCAGCCAGGGATCCCCCTCACATACTTGACACAGCTCCTGTGGCTTGTGAAGGGACCTGTTACCACAGCCTACAGCTGTCTAACACAGTTCTGGACAATATCCCCCTTCTTGGCTATGGAGCGTTTACAGCCTATATATTCCAAAGTGTATAGAGGCCATACTGAGGGGGGTGGAGAAATCCCTCCGCTTACATTTATAGTACACTCATCACTATGGTAGTGTAGTGTAGAGCAGTTTTGTAGTATCCTGTTAAACAGCTGCCAAATTCCACACCAGATGTGTTTGCATTTCAGTGGTGGGTGAAATGACTCCAGCACACACTATAAGGAAGTGGACTCTTTCTGGCTGAAACATGCTCTGTTAATATTAGCTCTGTATTATAACAGGAGCGGCAACAGACTGCTCTAATGGTTGTATATTCTAGCCCCCCTGTTTTTGGTCAGTTAAACCCAGACCCTCAAAGGTATTTTTGTGGGGTGGGGACAACTGACTCCCATTACAGTCAATGAGAGTTAGGTGCCTTAATACCTTTGAGGATCTGGGACTTAGAACTTAGCAACACTTTCATCCTTCAGACTGAAGTTTTCCAGGGCTGCTCTCTGGCCAAAAGTGGTTTCTATACCTTCCTTATAACATGTATTTATTTGTCTACCTTTAGCATGTCCCCCGTTACTCATCAGCTCCTTAAACTAAACAGCCCCAGTCTTTTCAATGTCTACTTACATTCAGCGTCTTTCCGGCCCTCTCCTCATCTTCATCCCCGTCTCTGTTTCTGCTATTTTCTTATCAAGCATGCGAATTGCACCTGAAAATGGTTGAGACTCAAAAAACCATGGAATGGATCAGTGCTGTTTTTTCAGTCGTTTTCAAGAGCCAAGCTACACTTGAGCCTCTCTGCCTTGGTTTGACCCTCTGTAAAAAGAAGGGAAGTACTATGGATGTGTATCATAGCAGGGACCTTGAAAAGCTCAGTTCATTAATATGCGTAAAGCACTTTGACATCCTTAGACAGAAGTGCAAGGTATTATTATAATATTACCGTAGCTCAGTTAACTTCCCTTTCTACCTGAAACCCGCTCTTGATCCTTTTACCTGTGGTAACAATTATCTGACTTGTTTTACCATCTGAATATTTCAATTCAATTACATTTTTGAAACCCATACTGCGAGGTTCAAAATGATCACTATATCACTCCAACTTTCCACCATTTCCAGAAGGTTAATTGAAAGGCAGCCATCTTGGTGACGTTTAGACAAATGAGGATAATTATGTGTTCTCCAGTTCTTTGAGAGGTTAATTGCTTAGATGTACGAAGACTTGAAGAACAAAGAAGGAATAAATCAGACACAGGACTATGATCTGATAATGTAATTTGGTATATTCGTGTACAACTCAAACAAATAAACTCCCTAATTAGATGAACTCATTCAGTGGCATGGACACACTGCCAGTTTGCTTGTGTCAGGAGCCCTGAATCCACACATTTCATTCAGAAGCCAAATGAATCACTCCTCAGGGAAGGCTCAGAGACAGGTTGTCTGTTTAACATGAGAGAAACTTCAGCAATTTCCTGGTGATGGAGGTAGGAGGGAAGGAATGGGAAATTGATCAATATTTCTGATTCTCTCCTAGCAGATGAAGATGTTTTACTTCTTAAGGCTTTGAGGGTTTTTTGTTGTTGTTTTGTTTTTGGTTTTTGTTGCATCTGCTGTTTCCTTTTCCCATGGGAGCCACTTTTGGCTCCAGGAGAGAAAATGAGGAATTGTATGCAGGTTGTCAGTGAGGATGTTGTTGGTTAATACATACCTCTCTTTACAAGCAGTACACATACTGCTTAACTGAAGTTCCGCAGCTGGAATTGCCAACAAATGTGTTTGTCTAGAGCAGCTGGTGCAATTGCAACAGGTGTACCTAGTGAGTGCATCCCTGCAGGGCAACTGAAGGTACTGGCTGTACCCAGGAAATACCCTTACTCACTGCATTCACCCACGGAGCACAGTCCCTCTATAGCAACTGGAGAGATCGTGTCCAGCCAGGAAAATTGCTTCTCAAGCACAAACCGCCAAAGAACACAGTCCTCCCTCTGGCCAGAGATACGGGTCCACCTCCAGTGCGGCCATCCCAGGAACACCTTCTGACAGGGTGTTCATCCTGAACACATGCAGCGCGAGTTCCAACGCTACACCTCCAATGTGGCTAGAGGTATAAAGTCTGTCCAGAAAACATGCCCCTCGACTGGGACCCACATAGCCAGGTCCAGTCTGGGCCCTGCTTCTCCAGTGCAGATGAGAATATCTGATCCTTACCAGAAGCACATTTCTCCAGGTTGGCCATTTTATTTGTTTAAATCCTGTGCCGATATTAGCATCATATTCATTAGACATGTTTTTCTATTTTAAGAAACCCTCAGTTATTTCCCCCTCTATATCTAACATACTGAAGAGTTTGGGAGGAAAGAAGTTTTATATCCTAGAGAATTCCAGGGAAATTAGACATTAGCAAAATCGTTTTGCAGTTCTGCTGAGATGGCCGCTTCCTTCCTGTCTGTTGAATGAAAAATCCCACTTTAATTTCAGAATGAGAAATAAAATATCGGGTTGAATCTAGACACATTTAAAGAGGTGCTGGAATGTCAGGCATTAAATTTCCTCAGGTGGGTTATTTATTTTGCTTAATTGTTGGTGAATTTTTTGCAAATTGGCAATTATAATCTCGAGCTGATTGCTTACCCAGGTAATTTACAGATTTCTCATTTGGCAGGAATGGTTCATAACACCTCCCATGAAATATGGTTTCATCATCCTCTGAGAGAGTTTCCCTCTTTCTCTACAGTATTACTCCTGCCTACAGGATGTTCACATACTAATTCTGTTTGCTGTGCCTTGCTAAAGGAAGTCAAGATTCTTTACTGTTCTTCGTTTTTTCTTTTCATGTGTGTTTGTGTGTCACAGATCTGGACGGCCTCCCCTGCTGATGGCCCACCAGATTGCTATGAAGGGAATCCAGCCTCTGGATCCCTGGATGTTTTAAACATCCAGAATCCGAAGGGAGCCCGGGCATTGCTTAGTGCCTGCAACAAGTGCTGACTCCTCAGACTGCCCTACGTTTTAATCCCCCCCTCTCCCAGAATCCCTCCAAAGGTCTGAGCCCTCTGGGTTACAGCTTAACTCTCTGAGGGCACGTGGTGGGGGTAGCATATCACACAGACATCTAACACATTATTGCTTTTTACTTAATCATATGAGAAATACACAGTTCTATCCAACCCTTCCCGCATCTCCCTGTCTAGCTCACCCTTCCCTTGGGAGTCGTGGGGAGCCATCTGTGTTTAGGTAGGTAGGCAGGGTCCCTTCCTCCTCCTGCCTCATCTGACTCCTGTAGCAGCTTCCCTTATCTTAAGATGGGGGGAAATGGCCAAAGAGACTAAATGGAGCAGCTTCTGCCCTTTTATAACCTTACAGTCCCTCTGTTGTCAGGTAATCTCCTGATTATCCTCCTCAGCTGACCAGAGACACCTCCCAGGTGCCTTTGTTAACAGGTGACCCCGGAGCGCCGCCAGCTTTTCTGCCGCCCTAGGCGGCGGAAGGTCCCACCCTGAAAGGCCGCTCCCCCACCAGAGGCGGCGGAAGGTCCCGCCGCTGAAATACCGCCGCAGTCGCCGCCCCCCAAATTGTAGCACCCTAGGCGACCGCCTAGGTCGCCTAATGGGTTGCGCTGGCCCTGAGGTGACCTCTCCTCTGACTAACCAATACTTCTAGGTAAGAGCTGTCTTCTTGTCTAAGATGTTTTCATTTGAATAGAGGAGCATAGTGAGTTAATGACCATGTCCTGTCAGTCCTGTATCACTGTCCCTTAGAATTCCAGTACAGCATGGAGCCAAACAGATAATAAAGAAGGCAAAGGGCTGCAAATGGAATTTGCAGCTTGGTAAAGATACATACAGAGAGTGCATAATCTCACTGAGAATTCACAGATTGCACACACAGATTCCTCTAATTATCACAGCATGTTTGCAGTTTTTTCCCCCACCCTCCAGGGAGCTGAGTGTGAGATTTTGCCTGCTCTTCCCAACCATAAGCAGCACGAATCTCCATTGCCTTGCTCTCTGTGTTGTCATTTCCACCTCAGGATAGTGGAAGTAAAATGCTACCAGTGGCGTGAATAAGTGGGGAGTCCAGATTTGTGCCCACTTTGCAACAAATGGAAAGGGCTAGAAGGAAGCGCAAGATAGTGGAGAAGCAAGACAAAGGTTTTGAAGGGGATAGGCCTGATGCTCATATATATTAAGACCACTTTACACCTCTCTGGCTGTGTGTAAACTAGATTTAAAACCACTGTATGGCCCATTTGTGCTGCAGTATAAAATGGCTTGAGTGTAAATGAGAATCAGAATTGATCGGTAGGTCAAACTGGGCTCTGAAAGGGGTTTTCATCTAGCCCATTCTTCTGTGCTGCCCTTTCCTCTCGTACATTTGACTAGCTGTAGGTGGAGCACAACAGATGGGTTTAGCTAGACTGACATGTGAAAAGTTGGGACTCTTATCAAGACCTCTAGGCTACGTCAAAACTGCCAGAACAAACTGATGCACAGCCGTTGCCTCATAGCAATTTTGTAGGTGGTTGGCAAACTGAAATTTCCTCCCGGGAGAAATTTAGAATGAAAACACTTGGTTCCATTTTTTTTCCTCTTCAGTTGAACAACTTTGGTTTTCCCTGGGGAAGTTTTGAGCTGACTAGAAATGAAAATATTCTCCTCCAAATCTAAAGTTAGAGGAGTCTTGAACTTCCGCTTGCTACATGTCGGGTAAGATGCTTTTTCTGGCCATCTGTTAGGCCAGCCTGAAATTGCAGTTTAATTCTCCATATTTGCTCTCGTATTGTGTATGAAGATACCGAGAGTTTATCCACCAGTCCAGCTGTTTTGAAGATAATTACTACAGAACTCAACCTGATGTAAAATAATCCTTCTGGGCAGGCAGCCAAGAACCTGAGACTTATCCTCCAAAGACTGAAACTTCTCCATTACCCTTAAGAGTCACAGAGATAGGAGCTGGTGTCTCATGACAAATATATTTTGGGAATGATTACAGGTGAGTCAGAAGTGGAACCTCAAATCAAAACCTCATCCGTCTTCAAGCTCAGAGGCACAGGATTTGAATCCTTGGATCCCAGAGCACTCAGATATCCTGGTGAAGGTGCCTAGGTACTATGGGGTTTAGCAGATTGTAAATGCTGCATGAGAGGCGAATTATGAACCAGATCCTACGGTTTTAGTTCTGGGCTGAATACAGATGAGCCTATTTGACAGTTCTCTAAGAATAACACAAGAACGGCCCTTGTTGCAAAATGTTGGCCTGGGATGACCATCAGAACTGACGAGCATGGTGCAACTTCCACCATTTCAAGCTCAAATCACACAAGAATAGCTCACAAGATTATGTATCAGAGGGGTAGCTGTGTTAGTCTGGATCTGTAAAAAGAGACACATGCGTCTGACGAAGTGGGTATTCACCCACGAAAGCTTATGCTCCAATACATCTGTTAGTCTATAAGGTGCCACAGGACTCTTTGTTGCTTTTCACAAGATTATGGTGATGCTGAAAGCAAACCCAATGTCCAAGGTTGGACTTCATCTCCAGCATAAGCCCTGGACTCCAGCATCCACCCAGTCCAGAACTTAACACCACCTCCTTGGCTTATCTATGGAAATAATGGCAGGAGAGGGTTTTTAAGATCACTTGACATGCACGACACTTTCTCCAGGGCTTTGACCAGTCTAGTTTTAAATGACTCAAACATTCCATTGCTTCTCTTGCGAAACCGTGCCATAGATCTCATCCAGATACCCCACCTAAGTCTTCATTTGCTTAACTTCATCCCGCTTAACTCCTTGCCATACCTACTTTGTACCAGACGACGCATTTCTTCCTCCCCCTTGGTGGTTATGCCTTTTCCAAACAATGATCCTGTCCCTCCCCTTTTGTCATCGTGAAGCTTCATGCGGCTGGCAGATCCTCAGCTGATACGAACTGACGTAGTTCGATTGACAAGTGATCATTGACTGAGCCATTATTTAACACTTCTGTGGTGCTATCCCATTTTATGCCAGCTGATATCCAGTCCAGTATATGAGATTCATGGACAGCGAGGTCCAAGTGATGAAACATCTCTAATTGTGGGTGCTCTGAGCTTTACAAGTATTTTCTTTTTCTGTGCACTGATGCTAGTCTGGATCCTTTCATGGATTCCAGCCAGAATTTCACTGTCTGATTGATTCTGCATTGCAGCAGCTTGAAGCAGGTACTCGTGATATAGCTGGTCCAATTCTTCCTCCAGTCCTTAGGCCTCCATGGCAGATTTAAGATCCCTCTGCTCAAATAGCCAGCAGTCCCTTTTATCTCATACCTGCACTGGCAGTCTCCTGGCCCATATTCTAAGGATACTGGCAAACTCATTTCTTTGTTTGCCACCGCTGTATGCTGGGGAGACTCCACTAAAGTTGGTGAAGCGGTGCCTGCTTTAACGCAGAGTGAATTTGGGCCAGTTTCTTGGTTCAGATGGAGATTGTGACCAATCTGTCAGGAAGACTGAATCATAGTAGCCAGAGCCTGGTATTAACACATGTTAATTACTGTTACTTAATTACAGAGCTAGCTGAAACCACAATGAAATTTTCTCTCTCTCTCTCTCTCTGTCTCTCTCTCTGCCCTCAAAGGTGGAAGAAGAAAAAAATCCAGAGAACTCCAGGTTCTTACATTTTCAGGTCTGCTAACACTGCTAGCAATAAACTCTGCTTTTCTTCTCTTTCGTTTGATTGAAGAACACTAGAAATCAGCCGGGGAGCAGGTGCTGTATTGTGTTAGATTAGCACTGATTGAATTCTTACACAGCCAGCTGATTGACGCACGTGTTCTGCAAGCACATGATTCTGCAAACACCGGGTTGCAATGAGGAGGGTATTTTGCTGGATCATGTCCCTTAATCAGCACCCTTGAATCTGTCAATATTGTCAGCCGGTATCCCTCTCTCTCTCTCCTTGGGCTGTGCTATGGAGCAGAACCCTAGTCTGGCTGTGCAAGTCTGGTGGTTGAGAGGGGGAGTCAGCTTCCTTGACCAGAAGATGCCTGTTTTAGTTCATGCTCTGAATCACCAGTTCCTTATCAAATACAAATTGTTAGGCTACAGGACAAAAATGCCGAATGGGCTGTTATACCCCGAGCCATCTATCCTGTGCCCACATCTCCTGCTACAAAATAACACCCCAGAAGAACAGCTGTTTTGGGAGCTGCTGGGGACCTTATAATACAGAATATATTTCCCATGATGCTGCAGGGTGCTTTGATGCTAACGAGGGGTGGATGCCAGAAGATTTGCTGGTTTGGAGAAGAGCCCCAATGTTGATGTGCTAATTACTCAAACTACACAACTCCCTTGAGAGTTGAAGGATAGTCTGGTGGTTAAAGTAGTAGATGGGGATTCAGGAAGACTGGGCTTAGTTCCTAACTCCGTCACAGGCTTCCTGAGCAAGTCACTTAGGGCCAGGTTTTTAAAAGGGATTGAGGGACCAAAAGACGCAGATAGGTTCCTACTGCAATTCTCAAAAGAGCCTAGGAACCTAATTCAATGGGAGTTAGATGCAACTAGGCACCTATCTGCATTTTAGCACCTAAAAATCTGACCCTTAACCAGACTTTCCAAACATCTAAGGCCCAGATTTGTAAAGGTATTTAGGTGGTGTTCCGCAAAATGTTGCAAGGCCTGAGCAACTTAGGAGCCTGTCTCTTTTTCAAAAAGTGACTTAGGAACTTCATACAAGTCTCATTGAAAGCCAATGGGACTTAGGCTCCTACTGACTAACTCACTTTTGGAAATGAGACCGGCTCCTAAGTCACTGAGGCCTTCCAATGCTTAAGCTGAGCAACTCGTAAATACCTTTACAAGTCGGGCTTTAGCTCCCCTTGAGGCATCACAGGGTATGTCTACACTGCAACGTAAGCCCAGGGTTAGTGGGACTTGAGTCAGCTGACCCATGTTACGGAATCCTGAGCTTGAGCGTTTACATTGTATTTTAACCCCATGTTAAGAATTTTCTGACCCGTGCTTGAACCTAGGGCTCTGGCATCTACACTGCAGGACGCAGACCTAAGTCAAAGTGATCATATCCCAGATTCCCTAGCACCTCCAAAATATGGCCGCTCTAGCCCTAGGACTGTGGTGCACTGTGGGAAAATTTTACTGCCTGCCCTGCACATTACCAGGAAGCAGCTTGCTTTGCAAAAGGCTTGATTGGTTGGCTCTCCATTGCAAACCCAGGAGGCTCTCTGAGACTGTGCTTGCAGATCAGTGATCAGAAGAGAATGCCTGATGCTGACCTGACCTGTTGCTGTTTGCCGAAGCAGGGGTGGGGAGGGGGAGTTCCCTTTTCACTAGACTGGACTGTAGATTGTTGGCATACAGAGGATTAAGGAAGCTGTCCCATGGAACTGTGGGATAATTCCGGATGACTCCCAGGACCTGAGTCAAGCAGGGCTGTGGCTACACTGCAAAGCAATAGGGCTTGGACCCTGGGTCCCGGCTTGACTCAAACTCGAACCTTCCAGCCCTGTAGGGCCCTGGGACCCTGGACCTGAGCCCTGGGTTAGCACAGTTGCAGTGTAGATGCAAGGCGGGTTAGCCGTGAGCCCGGGATTAAACACGGGCTTATATTGCAGTGTAGAGTGGCCCAATTTTCAGAAGTACCCAGCATCGCAATCCAACACCATTGGGAGCTGCTGAGTGCAGGACACTTGGAAATCTGAGCACGCCATCTTGGTGTGTCAATGGGAGCTGAGAGCTTTTGAAAATCAGCGCATTAGTGTCTCTCTCAGTCTCAAGTTTCCATCTGTAAAACCGGGCTAAGAATTCTTCCCTACTGCAGAACGGCAGTGTGAGGTTAAGGTCCTTAATCCTTCTGTGGGATAGTATGGTGATGAGAATCCTATAAATACCTAGCTAGCCTGCAAAACGGGTTCCCGTATTAACTGGTTCTGGTCAGGTCATAGGTGCCACTTTCTTGTTGTATTTCAGTACGCCTCCAAGATTTATAAAAGGTTTGGGTTTGGGTCTAGTTTTAGGAGAGGGCACTGGGGCTAGTTCTGAGTTTATCAACACTGGTCTGCTCATCCCTATTTGATACATTTTGTGTACTAGTTTTCATTATCATGCAGAACATCAGGGATGGACGCAAGCATCAGCTTACTCTGATGTTAGCATCCAAGTGCCGTCTGTGCTATAAACATTCCCATTGATTTGCTCTATCAAAGGCCTCCTGCCCTATTTCTTCTGCTGCTGTCTCATAATTCCTAATGACAATTTCCATTAAACCAACAATAGCTCTCTGTCCGCCTCACTTACATAGGACTTAGGCTGAGGGTGCCAGTTTTTCCTCTCCACTGGACCTGTACTGCTGCTTTAAAAATGCACTAAACTGCAGAGATGGGTTCGGGGCTGGAGAGGAGCAAGGTGGGGGGCAAGTCTGGGGGGTCATTCACATGCATGCACCCCAACAGTCAGTGCTGGGAAACCGATTGAGGTTTTGGAGAATCCAGTGCATCTCAGAGGGCTTCCTTCTCCACTTTCACCCCGTTCTTTGTCTCTAGTGGCTTCTTCTCTGGAGGACCCTTCCCAATGAAGGACACACTTTTGGGGGAAACCTGCCACCTGCTTGGGTTTCTGGAAGGCTGGGTAACACATCAAAGAGATAGCCCCAACAGAAACGATTCTGTTCAGTTGCTTCAGCTCCACTCCTTTATCATCTGGTCTGAATGAATCTGCAAAGCTGTCTGTGCAACCACATTGTGTCATTTATGTGAAAGCCCAGCATGCATTCAAGATGGAAAAGAGAGACAGTTCTTTGCCTGCTTGCTAGGTCCCAGCTGACTAGTCTCAGACATCTCTTAGGCAGTCTCTACCTTTCGGTCAAGTGACCCAGTAGAGGACTTGAGCGGAGCTAAAAACAAGAGTTACTGCATGCAAAGCCTATTCTACCTGAGACCTTGTTTTAAGAAGGAGCAATGGAGCAGACAGTGAGTTCAGGACTTGTGGGCCAAGTGATTCCATTTCACACTCTGAAGAGCTTTCGGATTCCATTCTATTGGATGGGGTTAAGTGATCCTTAGATGGAAGAAAGTAATTTAGATGCAGAGAGTTTCTCTTCCAGGGAGAGAGGGACCACTTGTGCTGCCAGACATAGTCAATGCACATTTGTGGAGCACTGTGAGATCTTCAAGTGGACAGAGTTGTAAATGGGAAAAGCGCCCTCATCATTTATTTTGATCAGCATCATGCTTCAGAATAGACTAGGCTGGTGGGATAGGGGTCAGAACGGGTTGGGTGGAGGGGGAGCAAGGTTGAGCTGGAGACACGCATTCCAGACTGCAGAACACTTGGCTGCTTGAAACATGCAGCAGGTTCATGTGTCAGAGGGTCAAGAGACCCCGACCAGACAGAGAAATATAGGTGCCTAAAAAAGTTGCATGCCTAACTGTCCTTTGTGCTTTGGAAAACCTGCCCAGAACACTGTAACCCTAGGTCTGATTGCAGCGTGGGTAGCTGTACCAGCGATAGCACAACTACAAAAAAAGCAGTGGTGCAGGCTTCAGCATGGGATGTACAAGCATGTCAGGGACCCTGGGTATGTACTCACATGGCTCCCCTGTGCTGAAGTCTGCACGGCCATGTCTGCATTGCCAATTTTAGACATGCTAGTGTGGGTAAAGCTAGCAAGGGTAGGTCTACCCGAGCTGCAGTCACGCCTTAGACTGCAATGTGGACACGTCTTCAGTGACTTCAAGGTTTATACTTCCGTAACTCAACAGCCCTTTTCATGCTGCTCCTAACGGCATCGCCCCAAATGGCCGGCACATCCTATGGAACATCTGACTTTTACATTCAAATCAAAACACATGCACACCCAGCAGAGTTCCCGAGGTTCAAGTGACAGACTATTTGGTGGGGAGAGGAGGCTTAGTTTTGGGAGGTAATATTAGAAAGGGATTGTGGATGACACAGCCCTTTGCTTCTATATAGCACCAAAGATCTATCCCGTGGTCAAGTTCACTAATTAATGACACTTTAGAGTCCTATTGCAATTGGTACCCAGAATCTATGGAGATAGCTGTTTTATCAGTGCCATAGGTAATACATAGCTATAAATAGGTAAATGTATTGTATATATTAATTAATTAATGGAGATATCCCATCTCCTAGAACTGGAAGGGACCTTGAAAGGTCATTGAGTCCAGTCCCCTGCCTTCACTAGCAGGACCAAGTACTGATTTTGCCCCAGATCCCCTATAGGTACCTAGGTAGATATAGAGAGATAAACAGGTAGATGTATATAAGTAGATAGGTTTCTCTTTTTACTGGAAATATACTCTTGGTCCAGTGTAAATCTATGTGCATGCTACCACTTAGGGTGATGGGATGTATGTACAACTCATGATAAGCCAGGGACTTTCAGTACACTCGAGACAAGGAGCTGATGGTTCGGTGCTTCGGATCACAAGCTGACCCCAGTGTGCTGGAGCCTTTCTTCAGAGCAAGGCAGTGAAGTTACCCTGCAGCAAATGACTCTGTTAGGACTTGATCCAAAGCCCATTGAAGTCAGTGGGAGTTTTTCCTAAGACTCTAATGGGGTTTGGATCAGGTCCTTAGTCATCAAAATACGGATGTTTGTCTCTGTAAACCAGAGGCTGAGGCTCCTAATCAACGGGGGAGCTTATTTCAAGTTAGAATACTCAACCATATAGCCCAGTGAAATTCCCCTTCCCAACTGAAATGACTTGATCAAGGGTTTTGTTCTTGTTTTCCCCTGTAGTCTGAATCTGAGCTTCAAATAAAAAGCTTTCTGAAAAAATAATAAAGTAACTTGGTTTAAAGGATCAAACCGTGGTTTCCGGATTTGCTTGATTTGGAGCATTAATTCAGAAAATCCAGTGAACAGATACAGTCATTTAGCGGCTATGAGGCCAGCGTAAACTTGATTTTCTCTCCCCTTGTGCCTTCCTGGTTCAAACAGGGTCAGTATACACTGACCGCAAGACAGCTCAGTCCCCGTGAACATTAGCATCACACAGCCTGCTGTAAGCAGCCCATAGTCGGTACCCAGTCCCATTGAACCTTGGTCTGCCTACAGCTGTTCAAACCTGCGTGTAGAAAGGAAAGTCAAAGAGAAGAAAGAGAGGTTGTATCTAAATTACATAAAGGGCTCTTCTGGGTAACCAGAGATGGTGAGATTTGTGCTCCAGCCACTTGCTGAGTATGACCCTAGTTATTTATTTAAATCTGCTGGTTTAGAATGTCCTCTTCACGAAGGTGCTCGTACAGGGGAGTTGAAATGTGGTTTGGACCAGACCTGTGCAAAATTTAGCAGCTTTAGTGAGCGGAGGGCCATGTGATCCTTTTAACAGCAAGATGGGCCTGAATCCAACCCCAGGACTCAAGTACCCTGGAGCTTTGTGGCAATCTGGATTTGGATCCAAACTTTGCAGGAACCCTTATCTCTGAAATGAGCAGAACCGCAGCCCCTCAAGCAAAACATCCCCAGATTCTGAGGACATTGGATCTCTATCCAAACACGACTCATTCATGTTTCACTTATCCTCAGTGAGGGTACACGGTCCCCCGTCCATGAAGAAGCAGCATGCACTTGTAGAACACGCTTCAGATGATCAAACAGCAAGATGACAAGAAGATGTGGAAAGAAAAACATTGGTGTATCAGTGCCATGGAGCGGATAGACCCATGGCTCAGAGAGAAGAGATGATGCCAACAGCAGGGATTGGGAATTAACAAAGCGCCTTCTGCCCTCAACACCACAAATAAATATCACCAGTGACAATGATGGAAACCCGACAGACACTGCCCTGCCCTCTGGGATATATTGTATTAAACCGAACGTTACATGCTGCAGATGCCATTGTACTGGAGGCTAATTTGATGATTTGCATTGCTGAGAGGGGATTAGTGGAACCTCCCACTTTGATGGCCTGTTTCTAATTTGCATCTTTAATGAGGTGGGACCCCAGCCAGGTTTTTGTTCCTTTGTGTTTACTTCTGAGGAACTGTGTTTATTTCCAATGATTACAAATAAATCTCTTCTTCCTTTTCTCCAGCTGCCTGGAATAAAAGGCATTCAGAGCCTGTTAGCTCTGTAGCCGGAGTGACTACCAGAAGAAGAGAAAATATTCAATTATGAGTCTCCTGAAAATGTAATTAACATTCCCTTCTCAAAGAGCACGGTGCCCGCACTTTTGTTCTGCCTCCTTTTACAGGTAGTTACGGCTGGAAACTTTTCACAGCTAAAATGTGGAGCCGATGTCAAGTAGCTAGAGCAATGAATTGGGAAGCTAAAGAATCTTTGGACTAAGTTATTTACTCTCATACATTATTGGTATAGTGGCAATGTGTAGAGACCCAAATGAGATGGAGCTCCATTGTGCTAGGCACATACATACATGCTGGAAGAGATGGCCCTTGCCCCAAAGAGCTGGCGATCTAACAAGGCATATTGTTCTTCCCAAAGTGCAGATGAGAACCTGAGGCTCAGACAGATCAAGTGACTCGCCTAACGTCACACAGGATGTGTGTGTGGCAGAAGCAGTGCTTTGGTCCCACGACCACTCTGCCTGTCTGCTGAGATGTTCTAATAAATAAATAAATTAATGGAGATATCCCATCTCCTAGAACTGGAAGGGACCTTGAAAGGTCATCAAGTCCAGCCCCCTGCCTTCACTAGCAGGACCAAGTACTGATTTTGCCCCAGATCCCTAAGTGCCCCCCTCAAGGATTGAGCTCATAACCCTGGGTTTAGCAGGCCAATGCTCAAACCACTGAGCTATCCCTCCCCCATGGCTCTGATCTAAGCAACTGAACTTTTCAGGAGCTTGATCAAATCATCAGCAGTCTTAAGCCTCCCCTCCTTGAGACTTTTGTTCCTCCCAGGAATAGATTCATAGACTTATAGAATATCAGGGTTGGAAGGGATCTCAGGAGGTCATCTAGTCCAACCCCCTGCTCAAAGCAGGACTAATCCCCAGACAGATTTTTACCCCAGATCTCTAAATGGCCCCTTCAAGGATTGAGCTCACAACCCTGGATTTAGCAGGCCTATCTGCCCCCCCCCCCCTTCTTTATCTGTCACCAATCCCCCTAAACCTCAGCATTAGAGGAACAGTGGCACTCTGACTGGAGAGCAGCAAAGCCTCATATTGCTCTAGCAGTGCAGCTGGCACCACTGCAAATAAAACCTCGCCCCTCAGAAAGCAATGCAAAGGTGAAGCAGGAGCTATTCTCTGCAGCAGGCCTGCCTGCTACCCCCTTAATGTGAGACACTGATAGGAGTCGAGGGGTGGAACAGCAACCACAGGAGATGAAGGTGGCTTCTGTTCTTTAATCTTCCCTACATGGTAACAGCATGTCAATATCATTAATGAGGCCAGGCGTAGGCCTGCCTGTGTGATCCAAGCAGGGGCCTCTGTTAATAGGCCTCCAGAGATAGGGGCTGACCACGCGCTCTAGCAGAATGCAAAGGACTTAGCAGCGCTATCCGTATTGTTGACACTAAGTAAAATAATTCCCTGGAAAACTTCAAAATTAGCATGTAAGGAGGAAGAATGGTTGCAATTAGAGTGCAAGCAGCAGAGTCTAGGTGCCCCAAAGTCCCTCCTTCATGCATCTTCTCACTCCGCAGCATTCAAATTTGTCTCCATTGTCTCTTGCAAAGCTGCATGACCTGTAAGGAAACTCTTGTGCTTTCAGAGCCGTGATGGGGGGATAAAAAATGGGCCTCCAGAGGCCTGCGCTTAGAGAGCATGGATTTGTCAGCATCAGCAGAGACAGGGTTAGAGCCCGAGCGCCGCATGGCTTCTTTTTGCGGCCTCCGCTCCTGGGGAAAGAATGAGGAACTAGCCCTGATGGCCACCTGTTGTGGTGGGAGGTGTTGTCGGTGAACCGGTTGTGCTGCTGGTGACTTTCTATTTCGCTGTGTTTGCTGCCATGTGAGACCAAAGTCTCTACTCCAAAGAGCAGAGAATATAAACCAGACAGACACAGAGGAAATTGTATGCATGTGATACACACAGGAGCACTGTAGTGGGATGCAACGCATCATCTCAACAAAGAACGCACCAGACAAGAAAGACCGGTTTGGGGTTTTTTCCCTGCAAGTGTGTTGGAAGAGCCACAGGCTGATGGCTTTCTGCTATGGGCAAAAGTTATGCAGTTGGCTTGCCCAGCAGAAATAGGTGTTTGCAAGTTGATACAACTTCATTCCTCCTAACCCCAAATGCAAAATTAGTGAGGGGGGAGACTGGTAAATATTCAGGGTCTAGCTGCAGTGTTCGGTGACTCCAGTTCTGAACCCTTCCTTGTGCTCCCAAGCCAAGAGAGGCTAAGGCCTTTCAAAATTTGGATCCAGGTTTCAAACAACCCCCAAATCGGGTGATTATAAAAATATAGGCCACTTGTGAAATTAGGAGCCAGGTCTGGTTCACATCTCAGCCCTACTCTCCAAACGTGGGAGTGTTTAGCTCAGGTTTTGATTCAAGCCCCTGTTTAGATTCAAGGGCTTCCCCAGGATCTGCAGTTCTTCAGGGGTGCTGCCGTGAAGGGAGGAAGTCTGTGCGGTGGCACTGCAGGACTGAACCTGCAGGGCACCCAGCGCTAAGCACCCTTCACTCTTGCTGACTTTAATGGGAAGGTTGGCCATACCTACAGGAAGGGGGACTCTATCCTGGGAAGAAGATTTGGGGAATGGTGGGGGTGGTAATAAAGGGAACATGAGCTCCCAGTGTAATGCTGTAGCCAAAAGGGCTAATGAGATCCTCTGATGCAGGGGAATCCCGAGTAAGAGTAGAGATGTTCTTTTACCCTCTGTATTTGGCACTGACAAATATTACCCAGCCAAAACACAACATCCGAGAAGGGTTATTTCCCGTCTCATCAGACATTCTCTCCTCACTTCCCCCACCTCCTTCTGGATTTGCTACACGATACCTGGGAGATGGAGACAGAGCCTTCAGGAGAATGTTAATGCAGGTTTGTCTTTGTTCTTAATTAGATCCCTTCAAGGGAAAACCTCCTGGCCCGGTTTATTATCCAGCTTTGTCAGAGTTTGTCTGCTTTATCTAAACACTTTGGAGAAGTCTCTTTACCTGTTTGCTTTACGGGAGACATTATCATAATCCTGGTCAATTGGAAATAGGTACAAAGGGCCACTCCGCAGATGAGGGGACGCCTGAGGCTTAGGAGATAATGGATATTGGTCTTGGAGCATGTTGAACAATTATGCAGGGCGCTACTGGAATTTTGGTGCCTCTGGGCATGTGTAGTTAGACCCAGTGTGGGGTGTGGGCAGGTTCTATAAATACAAAACTCGGCATACAAGTAGCCAGCCCATGTGCAAAGTGACAGAGTTTCTTGGTCTCACTTAGGCTGGAGCATCTCCAGGGCCTATGGGTCAAGTAGAATTTGTTATTGCTGGTGACGTACTGATTCATATTAACCATAGTCGATAGGTGCGGTGCTTTCTCCCCCCAGACACCATCCTGAGCCCAAGTTTTGGCATGGTACGAGGGTCATCTCTTTGTAAAGTCACGTCCCATGGGAGTTTTTGCCCGAGAAAGCACTTCAGAGAGCAAACGTGTGCAAAACGTACCCAACACACCCGGACCCATGCAGTTCTCCCGCTTTCATTGCAAATTCAAACCCCAGCCCAGGATCGGTGAGTCGCAAACATTGGCAGGTGTATGGTTTTGATGCAGTGCAGCAATTTCACCTGCTTTTTGCTTTGAGTTCTTTGGGTGCTTTCCAAACTCATCAGGTGGCTGAGGGAGGGGTGGCTGAGATTCATGCAGCCCTAGCTAGAGACACAGCGGGCCTGATTCTGATCTTGTTTACTCTGTCTTTTAACTGAGTAACTCCACTGCTATCAACAGAGCCAATCCTGACTTCCACCGGTGCAAATGAGAAACTCACAAATACAAGCAGATGCAGTTATACAGGGGCATGCTCTTCTCCCCACTACACAGGTTCACCTGCAGTCAGGGACTGCACCCAGGTAAGCGAGAGAAGCATTTGAGCAATGGAGTTTTAACTTGCACTAAACTGGAGTGAACAACTCTTCACTGTCACTTCAAACCCTAGTCCCTGTACTTCCCCCCTTAATGAGGGGACCAGATAGTACCTTGAGGGGCTTTATACTAGATATTTATATGAGCACAGACATGCAAGTTGTCTGTTTTACATATTATTGCCCTGATTTTTCAGTTCACGCAATGAATAATTTACAGAAAACGTGTGTAAGTATCTCTTTATTATTCATAATAATGAACTGAGACAGGAGTAATAGTCCACTAGACTGGAATTCCCTAGGGCTCAACTTAACTAGGCTGCGCTTAGCTCTCCCCCGGTTCATTTGAATAAAGGGAGGGCTCTGAATCCTGGCATTAGAATAGCAGGGTATGTTGCAGGTCAGGCTTGGCGTGTGCTGGCAGAGCTCTGGGGGTGTGGGAGAAGGACTGGGATAGCAGTGGGAGGGGTGCTTCCCATCAGGGGTAGGCGGGTTGCTTTCGATTCAAGCCCACCTTTCATTTCATGGATGGCCTTCCCCAAGAACAGTCTGCAGTTCTTCATGGCTGGCTGCTGTGAAGTGAGGAGTGTTTTATGGTGGCACTCTGGGGCTCATCCTCCTAGCTGCAGGGCACCGCCTGGGAAGCACTGAGCGCCCTCTGCTGACTTCCAGGAGACTTGCATCAGCTCACCACCTTGCAAAACCTCACCTTGCAATGTTGGGGACAGGAATAGCACACCATGGGTACAGCAGGCATGGGTGGCTCCAGGCACAAGGTACAAGAGTGTGCCTGGGGCAGCAAGCTGCGGGGGGTGGCATGAGGGCGGCAGTCAGGCAGCCTTCGGCGGTCCTGCGGCTTCGGCGGCAATTCGGTGGCAGGTATGCCGAACGCATGGGACTGGCAGATCACCCGCAGAAACGCCGCCAAATCCGTGTGACCAGCAGACCACACCTGACTGCCGTGCTTGGGGCAGCAAAAAACATAGAGCCGCCCCTGACAGCAGGTGAGGATTGAGATTCACTGGTCGAATTCTGCGGGACTCAAGATTAGCTCTGCAGGTGATGCCATATGTCAGAATTAAAGTGCATCGGCAGAGTTGTACAGAGAAGCCAAGACCTGGGCTGCCAGTCTGTATTAAGGTGCATGGGCAGAGTGGTATAAAGGGAACACAAAATGTGATTCCAGTGGCTCAATCCGTCTGTTGTTTGAACTTTGATGGGGGAAATGTAGGGTGAAATGACACCTCTTCCCCCATGGTCTGTGGGTCCACCATGTCCCATTAAATGATGCGGTGCCTCCTTCTGGAGTGGTGGGACCGGCCCCTTTGCCACTTCTCCGGCTCTTGAGAGGCAAAGCTTGTGTAGCTGCAGAAACGGCATCTTGTTTGAAATATGGTGGCCTCCTGGGGTAAAGGTAATAACATGCCAAGCTCAGCGGACCATCTGTCTTCCTAGGAGTCCACACTTGAAGTGGCTAGTGGGAGCATGCAGCCGCTACAAGGGGAGAATTATTTGTTTAAGGGAGCATATATCTCTAATTCCTCTGCACCGCGTGCCCAGGGGGGCACTGAAATATGCTTAATGCAGTCCCACCCGCACACCCCAAATCATAACCTTGATCGAGTTGACACTCGGTGAACATGGCGTGGGAGGCATATAACATTTCTGCAGCTTCAGTGCAAGAGGCCCAACACTCCCCTCCTGCCACATCTGGCGGCAGAGGTGAGTGAGATGAAACGTCTTGGAAGGTGCTCCTGCCAATTTATAAGTTTGAAGAGGGGTCTGAGCAGTAGCAGCAGCATTCATGCATGGCGCGACCCAGCATGGCCTGAGAATCTTGCCTCAGCACAGGGGGAAGAACCAGATAACCTCTTGGGACCCCAGATCGCTGTGATTTCGATGGTGTTAATACTCTGAGAATGTCAAATCACACACCTCAAACACAAAAATAGATACCTGGACCCCCTGCTCCCATCCCCTTTGAAAATAGTAGTAGCCTTGGACCTGTTCGTTTGCTAGCGATTAATGGCCCGCTTGGGTCAATATGGGCTACAGACACAGCTTTTCGGCAAGGAACGGTGCAGGATCAGTTTAGTATCTGAGACAGCTTCTGATCGGGGACTGTGTCCCATCTGCAGCTGGCTGAGCTTGAGAAGCCTAGGTGGGTCTATAATTGTAAGGGCGGTGGGGTGGTTAAGGCACTCGCCTGGGACTCAGGAGATCTGGCTTCAATTCCCACCGCTGCCACAAACTCCCTATGTGGCCTTGAGCAAGTCACTTCTCTTGACTTGCCTCAGTCCCCCATCTGGAAAATGGGGATTAGAATACTCCCATTTCCTGCCCTTCATCCCTCTTTTCTATTTAGACTGTAAGGCTCAGGTTTTTAAAAGGTGTTGAGGTGTTGCTGCACTCAGCCTTCAAGTCCTATGTGACTGAGGTAGCTAAGTTCCATTTTCAAAAGAGGTGTAGGAGCCTAAGTCTATTGAAAGTCAAAGAGACTCAGGCGCCCAAAGCCCAGATCTGTAAAGGTATTTAGGTGCCTAATTTGCATTGATTTCTGTGATTTGAGAATCTGGGCCTAAGTCACTTGTGAAGTTAAATCACTCAAGACTTGCAATGCTGAGCAAAGCAATGGCTAAATCCCTCAAAAATCTGGGCCTATGAGCTTTGGGGAGCAGGGACTATTTCTTAAAGTGTCTTTATAACACCTAGCACGATGGGGCCCTGATCTCAGCTGGGTCCTGTAGGCACTGCTGGAATGCATAGAATAATAATCACCAAGCCACTTCCCAGCTCTTTGCCTCAGTTTCCCCATCTGTAAAATGGGGATATCACTGGCCAGCCTGTCAGGGGAATTACGAGGGTTAATTCATTCATGTATGAAAAGCCCTTGGAGATCTTTGAAAGGACAGAGCTGTAGGAGGACCAAGTATTACTATTACAACCCACCAATAATGTCCATTTCATCACAACCAAATGTTCTTGCCTTCTGTGCTTGCTAAAGCTTTGGAAAGAAAGGGAATGCACTGGAGAAATGCTCAGCTCTTGATATAGCCAAACACGTGACGCTTTTTCCAGGGGTGCTCCCGAGCCAGACAGACCCAGGAGTAAAATACATTAAGATCATCTATAAAAATAGAATTAGAAAGACGTGTGTTCCAGCCTTCCAGGAACATTTTAATTTCGTCTTTGCACCATTCCTCACCGACGGTAACTAACCACTCAGAAACGGGGCTCTAAAACTTTCCAGTGTTGAGTAGCAGGAGGGGGGAGGGCTGAAGCCAGGCAGCAAATAAATAATTGAAGTAAGTGTGTGTGTGTGTCTGTGTGTGTGTGTGTGTGTGAGAGAGAGAGAGAGAGAGAGAGAAAGAGAGAGTTACAGCTGCTTCTCCAAAGGCCCCACTCACTCTTCCTCTTTTTTCCTCTCTTCCTGTCCATTTCCCCATTTCCTGCCTTTATTCTGAGGCTGTTCAAGCCCTCTGGGGCTCAACACTGTATATCACACAGGGACCGGCTGGAGGGCCTTACTGGCAAGCCAAGCAAATTTCACAGCGTCATCTAAAATTCTGTATGTCCAGCTAGTGAAAAGGGGAGGGGGAGGGGCTGTGATGGTCATGAGGGAGGGGTCATATGAAGAGCTTCTCTTGGCTTTCAGAGGACAAACTTAGAGTGGCTTCCACCCAGAAAGGTGACACTGTTCCTTTCGGGGGACACAGTTTCTCCAGCACTTCAGAGCACCATGTGGTACTGCAGTGAACAGTCGAAATTTATCCGCATAAGGCTAGGATGTGACCGAAAAGAGCTGCAGGTGGGATGTGTCAAATATCCTGGGATACATCCCCTCCAGATTCCTGCACTGGAGTTTGGAACTGAAGGGCACTCTCTGGTATTGTCCCTTCTGAAAAGTCCTGTGGAATAGTTTCTGTGGTTCTTTGTCCAATTCATGTGGGTTGTAATCTCTTGGGGGTCAGGAACCTGCTTTTTATGTGAAGTCCCTACTACACTTGTGGGGGCTATGGAATAAGAATAATAAAGAATATGTTTGCTAGAGTGGTTTCTATAAAACCCTATTTCATTGTTTTGCCGCCCTATTGTTTGCATCTCTATTATCCTGTACAGAGTCTTTTCATACTAAGTTGCCCAAAACCACTAATGACCTCTTTTCAGCGTCACTATTGGGCAGCTCTATGGTCACGTTCCTGGCTGGTCATTGGCCTGTTTTATGACACTCTCTCTCCCTCCGTTTATAGGTGTACCGTGGATGAGAGGGTCACGCGAGTAGCTTGGTTGAACCGTAGCACCATCCTGTATGCTGGAAATGACAAGTGGTCTATAGACAACCGCGTGGTCATCCTATCGAACACGAACACCCAGTACAGCATCAAGATCCATAACGTGGACGTATACGACGAGGGGCCCTACACCTGCTCCGTGCAGACAGACAATCACCCGAAGACCTCGCGGGTGCATCTGATCGTGCAAGGTAAGGCTCAGCGCTGCACGCTGAGAAAGAAACTTGTTAAACTGAAGGCAGCCAGGGCTTCCCACCACTACTGCTTCTATTAGGTGCTGCTGCTGATGCGCAGGGGATAATGAGACTGATAATTCCTGCTCGCTGGCTTGGATGCTCAGTAGCCGGGCATTGAAATCTTGTCCTTTGGCTGCTGTTCCACACTCTCTGCTAGATGGAACGTGGGCCAATGTCCTCTGGTGATTATCCCATTGTAAGTGCTTTGCCGTCTTGGGATTGAATATAGAACAACTAGTGACTCCGCTAATTGAAAGTTTAACTTGGGCCCCTTAGTGCTTGCTGCTTCCAGTTGGGAACTGCACCCAGGACTAATGGTTGTTAGCCAGGTATGCTACCAGCAATGACATGGCTCCATCAGCTTAAAGGGTCTGGATTGTTGTGGTCAATGAGCTCAGCTGGGGACTGTTCTTGAAGATACCCCAGATAACAGCTCAAGTATTTCCCATAGGAGAAGGCGAGAATGGCAAGCCGGAGTTTGTTTTGATAGTATCCTAGGCGTTGGAAGGGCTGGTCGGGCATTGGCAGTTCTTGGTTTCCCACCTGCTTAGTGGGGCTCAGTTCCAGAGGAATAAGGGATTCTTAGCATTGGAAGTGATGTCTCAGTGGCACCTTACTGGCCTTGACAGCAGAGTTATCATCTTCTTTGGGAAATGCAGTGCTGAAATAAAAGAACTGTCAGGTACTGTAGAGGAACAGATTCAAAGAGAACAAGGCTATCACTTTTCAGGAAAGAAGACAGATTGTGTAAGTACGTCAAAGTCAATACAGGCCATAAAGGGCTTTTGGCACACAGCTTCAATGGATAATACTATTAGAGAAATGCCTTGGCATAACACAAGCTGTTGGGTTGAAAAGTGGGCGTCTCGGAGTCTCTTCAGTCAGAAGGCTCTCAGAGCTTCTAGATCTGAGACAGGCTGGGTAGGAGGAGGTGGGCTGCAGCATGTAACTCTTTTTGAAGGAGTTCCATTGAGTTGGAATATTTGATCCAAATCAGAAGAGTCTGAAAGCTTCCAGTACCCGCTGGATAACATGAATTATAAACTCAGAAGGCATGCGCCCTGCATCCCCTGGAAGGAGATGGAATCCTCCTTGCATGACTAGGTCAGGAAAATGTCTCTGTGCATTAGGAAGAGGAGGTAACACTGACACTCTATTGGTTGGAAAGCTGTGGTCGCTGGTGGAAAGAGCTGTCAAAGAAGGGGGTGTAGGGCGGTTTTCACAGCCAGTTGAATCATAGAAATAAATGCTGAAATGCATTGGTTCAATTATCTTCAAAGAATAATGAGACCAGCTTTGTCCGTGAGGGGCTCTTGTTTTTCTCAGCACTAAACAGATTTCACCCCTTCACCAGCCGCCCACCCGCCCACTTCAATTAGAAAGTAACTCCAGATCCCTACTTCTTTGCAACAGCTATCGGGTTTTGTCCAGTCTATAGATTAATTTTTCAGAGTTAGTGTTAGTTCAGGTTAGATAAAGATAATGAAAGTTTCCTAATCCTCTTAAAGAAGATTTATCTGGCTGAGTAGAAAGCTCTCAGAATACAATAAGGCATGTATAAAACCAGGACCTAATCTTTCCTTTAATTTCAAACAGCTGATGGGTATTGATTTTGCAATGAGCAAATCTGAAAAATTTCTGTGCCCCAACCTGTTTCTTAAAAAAACTCCTACTATTATTTATCCTCTCTCCATTTAGAAATGCTAAGGTCTGATTACTGCCACCAATCAGCTGTCATTAAGGAAGAGAAAAACCCACCCAAATCTGTCACCTACCCTGTTAATTATGTATAGATCTAAGAATCAGTTACCTCACCGCTTGCCCAGATTATTGTATGCTGTTTTTCTTGCCAAGCCTCTGATGGAATTTACGGTCATAGTCCATTTGGGATGCACTGTATGCTGTACTAGGCATTCTAAAATAATCTAGGCATTGTCACCAGGGAAGGGCAAAACTGATTTGGGAAAAACAAAATAACTTACTGGACCTTTCCCTCCCCGTTTGGGGGCATTTCTAGATCTGAACTCAGACGAAGCAGCTGCTGAAATGTTTGCATGGCTGCATATTCCATTTTTACACCCATCTACACATCTGACATTCAGCAGGGTCTGGAAAGCAAAGTGCTAATATACCCCCCCAAAAAAGCCTGATCTTGCGAGATAGGCACCTAAATTTGCAGAGCCAATAGACTCTGAGAAATCTCTCTCTATAACCCTAATCTATTTATCTACCCTATCCCGTCTTTATCTTTCTAATTCATCCATTGCCCATTTCTGATGTATCTGAGCACTTGACACCATTATATAAACCCACATGAGTGATTTACACATGGACTTCTCTTTTTCTTTCTCCTCCAAGATCCAAATTCCAAACCTTTTGAGGTTCACCCATACCTAACTGTAACTAGAGATAGGTTCAGAAGGCAAGTTTCAGAACTGGATATGGATTGCATTTAGCGGAGGGTTCAAGAAGCAAGTTTGATGCCAAGGCAAGTGTTCGGTGTCAGGTTTGATGCTGCTGAAATTCCTTGTGCTGGTCTTAGGACAGTGCATCCCCAGATACATGATTTTGAGATATGGTCCATCGTGGCCTGAAGTCTTAGGAGAACAGCAGTTGTCATGAGATTTTGGCTACATCCAAACCATTTACTACTAAATTAACTATAAAAATCCTGGTGTGATTGTCTTATTTCTGTAATGGCACTTCAGTGTAACTACTTATGTGGTTAGAGCGAGGTGTGTGCTTACGTACCTCACTGAATTGGGGCTTATGTGATGCAACTTAGTGGTTATATGCCCAGTTACAAACTGGAACCAATCAAAATGTGTCTGTTCCTGCTTTCTCTTTGCGCTTTGAGGTTAAAATTCCCACCAGTACCATCGATCTACAGCAGGCATCGTCCCTGGTGTAATTAAGTCCACGGAATAATCATAGGGATGCATTTGGCCCTGGGATTGTACATGGTAGTTCTAAACTGGAATTTACAAGGGGGCGCGGAGTGTGATGTCAGGCATAGCTCCAGCACCATTTGCTGCCTCCACAGGGTTAATATTAAGGACTGGAAAAGACTGGGTGGGGACCAATATTAGGAGAGGCGAATGGATGCAATATAGTTAGAGGGCAGGAAACAGATGGATAGGGAGGGGCTCTCTTTTTTGCCGCAAGGGTGTGTGTCTGAAATGAGTGTGTGTGTGAGACAGAGAGAGAGATTATAGCTTTGCCTCCTATTTCCCCCTCCGCACGCTCCACCTCTCCTTTGCACATAACAACCAGTATCTTGCCGACTAAAATCCTTGTGTGATTATCTTATCTCTTTAAAACAAGACGAAAAAGCCTCTTGCTTCACAGAGTTGTGCCAAACTCTGCTTGCAGCAGAGGAGAGTGCAGGGAGGTAGAGATCCAGGGGACCTGCAGCCGTGGCTTTCACAGCAGCACAGTCTGCAATGCAGACCTTTTCCCTAAAGCGCTCAAGAATCAAGAAGGTTAGGGATTGTGACCATCATGGACGACCTTCCTCTGGAAATGCTTTATTTCCACACACGGGGCCAATTTTGCCTCGAGCGTAACCAGGCATTGTTCAGTTGACTTTAATGGAGTTCTCCCCACTTAACGTCCTCTGTGAATTTGATCTGTAGTTCTTAGCTTTACCTTTATTCATCCAGATGACCGGATCTTCATTTCACATTCTCCGTGTCTTTCTGGAGTCGTGATCATGACCCAGTGCTAAGAATGCTTGTGGCCAAGTGGTGTTTGAAGCAATTTCAGTGCTAGTATGGACAGGGCAAAACCAGAAAGTGCTCGGTGGTGCTGAAAATGGTTTTGTCCCATCCATACTATCAGTTAAGCCATTTTCAGGACATGCTCAGGGAGATTGAGGGCAAAGGTCATAACAGTAGGTCAATTTCCCAGTTTAGCCGGGTCTTCTAAATTGAATCTGAGCTTGAGGGGCACAAGTGACTGTGCGAATGACTGATTGTTCTGGTCGACTGGCAATTCTGAAAAATGCCGGGGGGGGAGGAGGATTGTTTCAGGTTGACCTAAAAACAAAAGTTTATTGAAATTTTCAGCTACACAAAACACTAATAGTTTCAGGTTGAACAAAACATTTTGTTCGACCTGCAGTGAAACTTTGCATTGAGATTTGGAGCTTTTTAAAACCAAAAATCATTTGGAATCAAAAAAATCAAAAACGTTTGTTGACTTTTTTCAGATTTTTCTTTCGACATGAAGTATTTAGCGAAACCAACACAACTTTGTGAAGCAGTCCAGAGTCACTGACTCTGCATTTTTCACTGAAAAAAAGTTTCAGCTGAAAAATGTCACCCGTTGTACAGGTGACCGCACTATAATGGAAACCAGGTAACCTAGATCCAGTACAACTTGAACATATAAAAAAGCTTTTATTTTACTGGCTTCCTGTCAGTGGAAATGCATTAATTATTTTCTTCTTTGTGATTTGTGATTGGTAGCATAACCCAGGCCTGCTTGATGTGACGCTCTGTCCTCCTCTAGTGGCACCTAGACCATCAAGAGCAGAGGTTCTCAAATTGGGGGTCGGGACACCTCAGGGGGTCGCAAGGTTATTACATGGGGGGGCTGCAAGCTGTCAGCCTCCACCCCAAACCCCGCTTTGCCGCCAGCATTTAAAATATTGTTAAATATATAAAAAAGTGTTTTTAATGTATATGGGGTGATTGCACTCAGAGGTTTGCTGTGTAAAAGGGGTCACCAGTACAAAAGTTTGAGAACCACTGATCTAAAGATTGATGAGTCTGTTACAGCCGCGGCTAAAAGCTATGTATCTTTCAGCTCATGCAGTAGAGGCTCATACACTAAGTTTCAGAAGTCCCAGGTTCAATCCTGCCCACCGACAACCTGCGTCTGTTGGTGTTACACTAGAACTGGCCCTATAGGAAGGGATCCACTCTTCCCCCCACCTTTTTTTAAAGCAAAGTCATTTGCTTCATTTTGTCCCTCCAATAAATCCATGAGTTGATACTGCCTGGTTGTCGTTTCAATGGAGCCATAAGGTACTACATCAAGGACTGGTCATAGGAGATACAAAAACTTTCACCACTTGTTTCCTGCTTCAGATGGAGCCCTGGTTGATAATGAGTGGGAGCTGTTTTGCTCTGACAACTCTTTGATGGCCTGAGTCCAGTTCTGAGCGGGCAGTATCACAGAGCAAACCACCAGTGTTGACAGTAATTGCCCATCTCAGCGAAGAGGCCAAGGACTAAATGGGCCATGGAGACTGAATGCCCATCTTAACTCTGCGGTTGGTTCTTCCTGGTTAAGGTTGAGCCTTGCAGGATAAGAGCAGCATATGGAGAATTTGCACAGTTGCAGCACAGATTGTCCCTGTTCAGTGGATAAGTAGAGGACTCCAGTCTCTGGGGCTGTCAGTCAGCATTAAATTAATGTACATTTTAAATAAAAAGCCCAAACACTGCACTATCTCTAGTGTAAACTGTAACATTTTGGACCAGTAATTACAGTGCATACATGATGTCAACCTCATTTTTCATACAGTGCCTGAAGGGAGGCAGTGCCGTCTACTGGTCAGAGCAAAGGAGGGGGAGCCAATATTCCTGGATTCTATTCCCAGTTCTTGCCACCTGACTTGCTGTGTGACACTAGTTCTCTAATTGCCTGGTGTTTCCCCATCTCTTACATGGGGATAATAATCCTTAATTCACTGTTACTAATGCTCATGAAGTGCTCAGAGAGGCTCAGATAGAAGCTCTCTCAGGTAGGAGAGCAGAGGATCATCATTTTTACCTAGTTACACCCAATGGAAGTGCCAGTGCTCTGATAGAAAGTTGGCACTTAAAAGACCCTCACCACGTTCTGCTGCATCAGGGAGATTATAGCCAGAATGCAGCAATAAAAATGAAAGAAGGGAAAGGGGGGGGGGAAGATCCTGAGTTTAAACCTTTGAGTGCAGTTTCAGCACGGAGCGAAAATCTACAGGTGAAGCAGAAAACTCCTGAAAACTGGCAAGAGGCCTGAACCCAAACGCTGGCTCTAAAGTCATCCAAGCTTTGGGGGTAAATTGCATTTGGATCTGAACGTTGTGATTGGCCCGCCTCTGTATAATAAGAGGATACAGTGGTCGTGTGGTGAAGTTTAGGAGATCTGGGAGGCTCCTTCCCAGCTCTGCCACAAGCTCTTCGGGCAAGTCCAGTTTTTGAAAGCAGCTAAATGACGTAGGAGCTTACGGCCCAGCTTGACAACGGTATTTAGATGTTGCTCTGCTCAGCATTGCAATTTCTAACTAGCTCAGGAACGTAAGTCTCATTTTCAAAAGTGATGTAGGGACTTAGGTGCCCAGGCCCTATGTTTTTTAAGGAGTCTAAGGCTAAAGACCTAAGTCCCATTTGAAAATGGGTCTTAGGCGCCTACGTCATTTAGAGCGCTGTTGAAAATGTGACCTTTATGCTATGTCTACATGGATGGCGGCGTGTAGAGGACTGGGACCCCATGTGTAACTACACGCTGCTGTGAAAGGTGGGTGCCGTCCACACTTGTCACTGCCGTGTGTAGCTACTTGCTGCAGTGAAAAGACTCCGGCAGTGGGGAAAGGCTCCAACCACAGACATGCCGACTTTCTGATTTTCCTGGGGGTGCTCAAATAAATAAATAAATGGAGATATCCCATCTCCTAGAACTGGAAGGAACCTTGAAAGGTCATTGAGTCCAGCCCCCTGCCTTCACTAGCAGGACTAAGTACTGATTTTGCCCCAGATCCCTAAGTGGCCCCCTCAAGGATTGAACTCACAACCCTGGGTTTAGCAGGCCAATGCTCAAACCACTGAGCTATCCCTCCCACCCCACATTATGCCCCAGGCCCCGCCCCCACTTCACTCCTTCCCCCAAGGCCCCACCCCTGCCTCTTCCTGCCCCGTTCTGCCCCTCTCCCGAATGTGCCCTGCCCTTGCTCCACCTCTTCCTGCCCCCACTCCTCCCCCTCCCACCAGTGCCTTCTGCCTGCCGCTGAACAGCTGATCAACAGCAGTCGGGAGGCGCTGGTGGGGGAGGGGGAGGAGCTGATCATCAGGGCTCGCCAGTGGGTGCTGAGCACCCATTATTTTTTTTCTGTGGGTGCTCCAGCCCCGGAGCACCCATGGAGTCGGCACCTCTGGCTCCAGCAACTACCTCTGCCTGCTTGCCTTCCCACTGCCAGAGCCTTTCGCCGCTGCTGGAGACTTTCCCTGTGGCAGGGAAAGGCTCTGGCATGGGGGAAACAGTGGAACACGACACTGCTAAAAATAGCCATGTAGAAATGGCAGGCACGGCTTGGGCATGTCGAGAGCCATGAAGGGAACATAGCCTTGGGGTCAGGCATGTAGAGCTCTCCCCCCGTCACCATTTACACTACTGTCTATACCCGTGCTAGCGTGATGGGCAGTGTCTGCACTCTACATGCTGCTGTGAGTGTACACGTCCCTTTAATCTCTTTGTGCCTCAAATCTGCATCTGTAAAATGGGGTTAACTTTTTTTCCTCCAACCCTCTGTCTGGTTGGTTTGTTTAGACAGTAAATTATTTGGACCAGAGTTTGTCTCTTACTACATGTTTGTACAATACTTATTCCCGCGGATCTTAATGGAAGCCTCTAAGCGCTATCATTATAGCACTAATAATAGCTGTGGGTGGGAGCAAAGCCCTTCTGGCATTTTGGGGACACTCAGATGTGGGCCGGAATGTGGAGACTCAGGTCCATCTCCCTTGAAAACCCAGGAGATCCCAGTGGAACCACAGACAGACACTGTCTGGGGCAACACAAGTGGGAGGTTCATGCTCCTCAACTTAACGAGCCGCGTTGCATGCTCAGCTTGGCTAGCAAACAGGCATTAATGACCAGTTAGCAACTCTGTTCAGGTCAATTAATTTATATGTGTATTTTGCAAAACTAAAAGTTGCCCGGTTAGATTATTGATTCTTTGTCCCTGTATTCAATTTGTTTTTAATTGCACTACTGCAGGGCCAGACCTCCCCTTGTAGCAACCCCGCGGTAAATCTGCCAGCGACTCAACAATCAACAATAAATGTGTCTCTTCATGTCGTTATTAATATGTCTCCTGGATTGGTTCATTACAGCAGTTAACAACGGTTTATAAGAGCGGGGATGGCGCAGGGCCAGAGTGCTTTTTTTTTTTCCTTTTCTCTTTTTTAGAGGCTATCTTATCGTGATACGATGGATGGTTTCGGGCACACACAAGTGCGTGTGTGTGTGTATGTGTGTGTGTGTGTGTGAAAGAGAGAGAGAGAGACAGAGTTATAAACAGAAAGATACCTGGGATTTAATTTAATGTAACCAGGATATGAGCCACCTAATCCTCTTCTTATCATAAACAGCTGTTGGGCTTAGGACTTCTCTCTGTCTATCTCCCTCTGCTCTCGCCATCCCTGTATAAATGAAACTGGAGCCGTTTTGGCAGACCACGTAAAGGTGAATAGGGTGAGGGGGAAAATATTGGCAGAGTGACTTCATTGGCGCTAATGACATCAGAGGAGCTGTAATTTCTCGATCAGACCAATTAGTCGAAAGCAGAGCCTTTTGCCTTGGAAAGGGTGTTGATTAATAAAGACAGAAATGCAGCTCTTGGAAGGGAAGTGAGATTCTGGCTAGAGGGATGCCAAAAAATCATCACAAACATGCCAGCCAACAAGGCCACTTCCTTTTCATTTGATTTTTTGTGCATGTGAGTGATCTGCAATCCTGTCGGGGAGGGAAGTGTCCTTTTTCTGCGTGCCATAGAAATGCACGCAGAGAAATCATTGGAAGCATCAGTGGTATAAACCGGAGCACTCTGGAATCTACTGACAGCACAGAACTCCTGCGGCCTCCCATGCATGGATTGTTTCAGGATATGGAATATATTTCTCTCTTGAATACAGAGCTCTTAGTCAGTGTTTTGGTTGATGCTGTGCATTTTACACTTAATGTACCGCTTAACAATATCACTCCATCTCCTCGGTAGCACAGACTCCTTGGAGAGGGAAATGAATGACATAAAAATCATGCATCAGTGACAATTGGGGTGGCAGGGAAGAGGCTGCAGCAGTAGGGGAAGGAGATGAAGGGTGAGTGGGAAAGATGGAAGGTAGTGAAGAGGGCGTAGGGCGAGGGATAGGGGAAATGGCAGGTATGGGGTAATACTTACCATCCCTAGGGCACTTTACCAACATCAATTAATTGATCAAGTTACGGAAGTATAGTCAGAGAAGGGCCGGCTGTTTGGAGAGGCTAATAGAAAAATAGAGGAAATTGTAAGAGATTGATGATGGGAGGAAAAGAAGGAGAGACGGTGTGTGGGGGGGAGGGTATTAGAAAGGGATGGAGGGAAAATAGAGACAGGATTGATAGAAACTGGAACACAGAAGGAGAAATGGAGATGATCCTGGGGAAACAGGGAAAACACATGGCAAGAGGGAAACATGGAAGGAAGTGAGAAAGAAGAGGTTTGGGGAAGAGGGGAGAATAGGAGATAAAAGGGCTCGATCCTGCAAGGTGCTGAGCATTTTGGCCCTGTTGCAGGAAAGCGCTAGGGCATGTGCTGAGCTGTAAGCATGTGGCAGTCTCATTGAAGTCAATGGGAGTGCTTGCATGCTGAAAGTTCATAGACTCATGGGGATCACAGATTTTAAGGCTAGAGGAGACCAGTATGATGATCTAGGCTGACCCGAATAATGCAGGCCAGGCCATTTTACCGAGTGATTCCTTCTGCAGCAAGCCCATAACTTCTGGTTGAGTTGGAGCATATCTTTTAGACAGATGTCCAGTCTTGATGCAAAGGCTTCAAGTAAGAGGGAATCCACCACGTACCTAGGTAGGTGGTTCCAATTGTCAGTTACCTCATGGTTACAAATTCATGACTTATTTCTAGTGTGAATTCGGCTGGGTTCAGCTCCCAGCCACTGGATCTTGTTATACCTTTGTTTGCTAGATTAAAGAGCCGTCTAGCAGGAATCTTTTCCCTATGGAGGTACTTATAGGCCATGATCAAATCACCTCTTAACCTTTTCACTGAAAAAAACTCAATAGATTGAGCTCCTGAAGTTTCAGTGTCAGACAGGTTTTCAAGAGCGCAAATCATTCTGGTAGCTCTTTTGTGAACCCTCTGCACATTTTCCACAACCTTTTAGAGGTGTGGGCACCAGAACTGGATACCTTACCCAGTGATGGTTTCACCAGCGCTGTGTACACAGTGATAATACCACCTCCCCTCTCTGATGGACCGCAACCTCGTTGTGGTGGAGAGGCTTGCATGGGCTAAAGATCCTCAGAACTACATCATCCAGAGCTTTCATACTCCTGGTAGGGACCCCCTTGGCGAGCAGGTCTGAGGCGAGGCGCCTGACTAACCACGATCCAAACTTCACAAGACCCCAACGGTGGATCAGGCGCATAGAGAGGACATTTTAGTGCTCTGCGGCTGTGAAGGAGGGTGAGGGCTGCAGCAGGTGGGAGGAGGATCTCCTTGCCACTGGGTCAGGGCATATATTGACCTGAGTATATGGCCAGTCCTTTGGGATCAGAAGAACCCTTTTGTTTGATGAAATTGGTTTTAAAGAACCACTGATCTTGAAGTCTAGTGTCTGGGTGTTGAATCCCAAGATTTGGTGGTGATGGGGGACTTCAACTATCCGGATATATGTTGGGAAAATAACACAGCGGGGCACAGACTATCCAACAAATTCTTGGACTGCATTGCAGACAACTTTTTATTTCAGAAGGTTGAAAAAGCTACTAGGGGGGAAGCTGTTCTAGACTTGATTTTAACAAATAGGGAGGAACTCGTTGAGAATTTGAAAGTAGAAGGCAGCTTGGTTGAAAGTGATCATGAAATCATAGAGTTTGCAATTCTAAGGAAGGGTAGAAGGGAGAACAGCAAAATAGAGACAATGGATTTCAGGAAGGCAGATTTTGGTAAGCTCAGAGAGCTGATAGGTAAGGTCCCATGGGAATCAAGACTGAGGGGAAAAACAACTGAGGAGAGTTGGCAGTTTTTCAAAGGGACACTATTAAGGGCCCAAAAGCAAGCTAGGAAAGATAGAAAATGTGGCAAAAGACCACCTTGGCTTAACCATGAGATCTTGCATGATCTAAAAAATAAAAGGGAGTCATATAAAAAATGGAAACTAGGACAGATTACAAAGGATGAATATAGGCAAACAACACAGGAATGCAGGGACAAGATTAGAAAGGCAAAGGCACAAAATGAGCTCAAACTAGCTACAGGAATAAAGGGAAACAAGAAGACTTTTTATCAATACATTAGAAGCAAGAGGAAGACCAAAGACAGGGTAGGCCCACTGCTTAGTGAAGAGGGAGAAACAGTAACAGGAAACTTGGAAATGGCAGAGATGCTTAATGACTTCTTTGTTTCGGTCTTCACCGAGAAGTCTGAAGGAATGCCTAACATAGTGAATGCTAATGGGAAGGGGGTAGGTTTAGCAGATAAAATAAAAAAAGAACAAGTTAAAAATCACTTAGAAAAGTTAGATGCCTGCAAGTCAGCAGGGCCTGATGAAATGCATCCTAGAATACTCAAGGAGCTAATAGAGGAGGTATCTGAGCCGCTAGCTATTATCTTTGGAAAATCATGGGAGACGGGAGAGATTCCAGAAGATTGGAAAAGGGCAAATATAGTGCCCATCTACAAAAAGGGAAATAAAAACAACCCAGGAAACTAAAGACCAGTTAGTTTAACTTCTGTGCCAGGGAAGATAATGGAGCAAGTAATTAAGGAAATCATCTGCAAACACTTGGAAGGTGGTAAGGTGATAGGGAACAGCCAGCATGGATTTGTAAAGAACAAATCATGTCAAACCAATCTTCGATAGGATAATGAGTCTTGTGGATAAGGGAGAAGCTGTGGATGTGGTATACCTAGACTTTAGTAAGGCATTTGATACTGTCTCGCATGATATTCTTATCGATAAACGAGGCAAATACAATTTAGATGGGGCTACTATAAGGTGGGTGCATAACTGTCTGGATAACCGTACTCAGAGAGTTGTTATTAATGGTTCCCAATCCTGCTGGAAAGGCATAACGAGTGGGGTTCCGCAGGGGTCTGTTTTGGGACCGGCTCTGTTCAATATCTTCATTAACGACTTAGATATTGGCATAGAAAGTACGCTTATTAAGTTTGCGGATGATACCAAACTGGGAGGGATTGCAACTGCTTTGGAGGACAGGGTCATAATTCAAAATGATCTGGACAAATTGGAGAAATGGTCTGAGTTAAACAGGATGAAGTTTAACAAAGACAAATGCAAAGTGCTCCACTTAGGAAGAAAAAATCAGTTTCACACATACAGAATGGGAAGAGACTGTCTAGGAAGGAGTACGGCAGAAAGGGATCTAGGGGTTATAGTGGACCACACGCTAAATATGAGTCAACAGTGTGATGCTGTTGCAAAAAAAGCAAACGTGATTCTGGGATGTATTAACAGGTGTGTTGTGAGCAAGACACGAGAAGTCATTCTTCCGCTCTACTCTGCTCTGGTTAGGCCTCAACTGGAGTATTGTGTCCGGTTCTGGGCACCGCATTTCAAGAAAGATGTGGAGAAATTGGAAAGGGTCCAGAGAAGAGCAACAAGAATGATTAAAGGTCTTGAGAACCTGACCTATGAAGGAAGGCTGAAGGAATTGGGTTTGTTTAGTTTGGAAAAGAGAAGACTGAGAGGGGACATGATAGCAGTTTTCAGGTATCTAAAAGGGTGTCATAAGGAGGAGGGAGAAAACTTGTTCACCTTAGCCTCTAAGGATAGAACAAGAAGCAATGGGCTTAAACTGCAGCAAGGGAGGTCTAGGTTGGACATTAGGAAAAAGTTCCTAACTGTCAGGGTGATTAAACACTGGAATAAATTGCCTAGGGAGGTTTTGGAATCTCCATCTCTGGAGATATTTAAGAGTAGGTTAGATAAATGTCTATCAGGGATGGTCTAGACAGTATTTGGTCCTGCCATGCAGGCAGGAGACTGGACTCGATGACCTCTCGAGGTCCCTTCCAGTCCTAGAATCTATGAATCTATGAATCCAGGACTGGAATGCCCAAGGAGATTACTTTTTCTGATTTCTTGTTAGCCAGTGTGGTGAGTCAGAAGTTTACTTTCATTGCTGGTTTGGTATATCTTATGGGAGAATAACCACCAGTTTTGGGGTGTGTCTGCCCTATTTCTCAGCAGTTTGTCCTGATTTTGGTATTCACAGCTGTGATCCATGGAGGCATCGTGACAACCCCTAAATCCTTTTCAGCCTTCACGGCTTTCCAGATTATGTTCCCCCAAACCTGTAAATTTGACGTACTGTTTTCCATCCTAGACCTTGTGTTTGGCACTATTAAAATGTGTGTTGTTCAGATGAGCTAGACAAGTGATCCCAGTAACTCTGTAGAACTGACATGTCCTTCTCATTGTTTACCATTCCTCCAAGTGGTAAATGTGTTCTCTGCAAACTTTACTAGGCATAATGTTATATTTTGTTCCAGGCTATTGATATACATATTGAAAAGCATACAGTCATGGCAGATCTCTGTGGGACCCCCCTAGAGACATCCCCAATGGATGATAATTCCCCATTTACAAGTGGGGTTTTTTTTTGAGATCTGTCAGCTAGTCAGTTTTTAATCCATTTCATATGTGCTGAATTCATTTTGTGGAGTGCTAATTTTTTAATCAGAATGTTGGGCAGTACTTCATCTTTCAGAAGTCTAAGTATATTATATCTGTACTATCCCATTTCTATCTAGTGACAGATTTATACCATTGCTAGGATTTCTTTTGCTCCTGATATACATAAAGAACCCTCCTCCTTCCTTTCCTTAATCCTACTAGCCATAGAGTTTTCATTAATACCTTTAGTTTCCCTTATCAGTTATCTGCATTTCATAACTGTTAATTTATAGTCAATTTGCAGTGTTGTTGTAGCCATGTTGGTCCCAGGATATTAGAGTGACCAGGTGGGTGAGGTAATATCTTTTATCGGACCAACTGATTTATGATTCGAACTGTGTGTAGCTTGAAAGCTTGTCTCTTTCACCAACAGAAGTTGGTCCAGTAAAAGATATTGCCTCACTCATCTTGTCTCTCTAATGTATAGTCAGTGCTGTCAACTTCCCCCTTTCTCCTTTTGCTAGGGATATCGCTGCTTTCATCTCCATTTTTAACACGGAAAAAAGCCTTTTCTTGTGGTTGCAGAACTATGGGTGTTTTGGGCATCTGGTGAAACGAGTTAAGCAAGGACTTAGGTACCTCTCTGAATCAGGGCCTAAGTATTTTTTTGCAGTGGGGCCAGAGTGCTCAGCACCTCACAAGATGTAGCCCAGAAAGGAGATTGAGGGTGCATGTTCACTTGGCAGGAGAGAGACTCTAGCTTTGGCTCCTGGGGCGCATACACCTAGCAGGGGTAATTCGGTTCATTCACAACATGCCATTCTTGATCTCTTCAGCACAAGGAAAGATGCCCCGTGTCAGACACAGCAGCATTGATCAAAGTGGGCTGTTTTGAGAAAATGCCATGCTGATGGATGCATCAGAGAGAGAGACTCATCTCATCAGCAAGTCTTTCTAAAGCAGTTGGGGTTTTTTTTTTTTTTCTTTCTTCCCAATAACAACTTGCTCCTTAACTCCAAAAAAACCCAAGGTGTCTGTTCTTCAATGACAACACATTGTGCCCGAGGGTCCCTGAGACAGGAAATCTCACAACTTCGGCTTTTAAACTTTCTTTTATAATGTTGTCTTTGATATATGGTCAGAAGATGAAACTGTGAGACCTATTAAAACTTTACCAGGAGGATGTACTGCACAATATGGAGATGAGAAGGCCGCGCTCAGCCTTAGTGTGTCTTTAGAAATGTTCTTCCAGCTGCATTAGCTGTTGATAGTGCTGTTGAGAGCGGAGATGCATGCTGCCTTTCCACTTAAGTTTGTTGCCCTGAATCTTCCTCCTTTTCAGGACATGGAAGGGTGTGTATGTCTGCACGGTGGTGCACAAGGTAAATCAGTTCAGGTTTAATTTTGTACATTGTAGGATGCAACAACATCAGATAAAAGACCAGAACCATCAGTAACAATAATAGTGCAGGGACCAGTCTTGTTCCCATTGAAGCGCGGTAAAGGTTTGGCCGGTTATTGTAATAGGAGCAGAATTTGCTCCCAAGCCATTAGTACCTTGAAAGAGTGACACCTGCCAGTTCAGGGACCAAAGTCTCTGCTGGTGTGAATGGGTGCAGCTCTGTTAATTTCAGTGGAGTTGTACCCATTTATACTAGCAGAGAATTTGTCCACAGGAATCATAGTTATTCAGCAGTGTATAGATCCCTCAGTATGCCAGGCCACTGATGCGGTCTGTGCCTCAGTTTACCCATATGCAAAATGGAGATATTGCTCTTTCGGGCTTGGAAGATTAGTCAGAGTGATTTGAACATAGAAACTGCAATGCAAGTGCTGCGTCTCAGTGTTTGCTAACGCAAGACTGGAGAGTTTAGAGCAGGGGTAGGAAACCTATGGCACGGGTGCCGAAAGTGGCACGCGAGCTGATTTTCAGTGGCACTCACACTGCCCGGGTCCTGGCCACCGGTCCGGGGGGCTCTGCATTTTAATTTAATTTTAAATGAAGCTTCTTAAACATTTTAAAAACCATATTTACTTTACATACAACAATAGTTTAGTTATATAGTATAGACTTATAGAAAGAGACCTTCTAAAAACATTAAAGTGTATGACCGGCACGCAAAAGCTTAAATCAGAGTGAATAAATGAAGACTCAGCACGCCACTTCTGAAAGGTTGCCAACCCCTGGTTTAGAGGGAGGTTTTGCCGTGTGGTCTGCAAAGACAGCTACTGCTCAGACCTGAGGAAGGGAAGATTAAGAACAGATAACACGTGACCGGCAGCGATACAGACTCAAGTATCTAAGATCAGTCTCTATCCCAGGCCTGGGAGTTTTATTTGCATCTAAGATCCTTACCAAACAGCAGCGGGCTTGTGATTTCAAATCTTGATGTCAGTTTCATGAAAAAGACTGTAACGAGGATGAGAGCTGATGCAAACTAAACCCAATTCAAGTGCTAGCCCTTCCCTGCCATCAGGTAATGGTCATTTAGAGGACACTAAACAGTACATGGGGAGCTTTGAGGAGAGCTACAACCTGGCCCATGAGTAGATCAAAACTCCTTAACGGGCATTTACAATGGGTCCCAGCATTGCCAACCACAGGCATTCAAAAATCATGACTCCCCAAAATGCTGAAATTGGCTTAAAATCATGGAGTCAATAATTAATGATTCATAATGGTAGTTGTTAATTAATACTCATTAATAATTAGTGTACAATTGGTGTTTGGATTTTTTTGTTTACCTTTGGTTTTTGAACCTTTAGGGTGCACTTGGGTCACATTTGTAAGTGTTGCTTCACAGCTGTGAGAGCTAGAAACTTTTTTTAAATGGAAGCTGAGATTTTCATGTGATCACATGACTCCAGGAGCTGGGGCTTCACCCACCATTGCTGTTGTTTAACACAAGATAGCCTTTTTTTTAAGCAGCACTACACAAGACTTTTGTCCAAGAATGCTAAGAGCATCTTGTTCATATTCTATTGCGACGGTGTATGTGAAATTTTCATTAGTCAGAATGTAATTATCTATATTGGGATTTAGCCAGAACACAAGGTGCTCAGCCTCTTCCCTTGTGAAGACTGCTGTTGTAACCCACACACCTCCCGGGTGTGGTGTTCTGTCCCCTCTAGTGGCACCAAGACCACTTAAAGAGAGCGATAAAATGAGTCTGCAACAGCCTTAGCTCACAGCCAGTTGGCTATTAGCTCATGCGGTAGAGGCTCATGCACTAAGCTTCAGAGGGCCCAGGTTTGATCTCACCCACTGACGACCAGGGTCTGCCAGCGTTACACAGTCACATTTTTTAATTATCACGAATGATCTGGACCTTGGTTTCACATCTGAAACTAAAATGAGCCCTTCACTGGGCACAGGGTGATGGGTGTTATGAAAGATGTATCCATGGCAGGCTTTAGCAGCAAGATTGTCCAATAAAGCAGCAAGACCCTGTTATGAGGGTTTTTAAAAAATAGTACCAAGATTTATTTTAAAGAAACACAACCACCTTCGATAACATAACCCCAGCAGGCCCAGGTTCCTCCAGGTGACCCTTCCTTCTGCAACTGTGACTCCCAGCTGGAAGCTAGGGAGTTTTATACAGAGCTTCCCTACCCAGAACCCTTTGTGGGAAAGGGAAGTCCCTGAATAATTGACAGCCCATCTCCCCAATCGGCTCTTTGCCCTTCACTCTTGGCTCCACAACAGCTTTTCCCTGTCACAGCCTCATTCTTTACTCTGCTATCAAGTGGGCGAGACTGACAGGGACTGGTCCCAAAAAGTGTTGAAAGCCATCAACTCCCAGTGAAATCAGCCTTAGCAGAAGATGCTCAGCACCTCACAATGACACCCCTGAACATTGTGATCTTAGCTTATATGTTCCTTATATATCTAAGGCGCTATGCAGATCCATGGCACTGTTATAAACAAAGGCTAAATACTGACCTAACTTAGCTCATGAAATCACAGCCTGAGGTAGCTTAGCTGCAGACAGAGTAGACTATATAACTGATGTGTCAGGGTTCCCTCCCCACTCTGAACTCTGGGGTACAGATGTGGGGACCTGCATGAAAGACCCCCTAAGCTTATATTCCACCAGTTTAGGTTACAAACTTCCCCAAGACACAAATTCCTTTCCTTGTTCTTGGACGGTATTGCTGCCACCACCAAGTGATTGAAACAAACATTCAGGGAGGGGCCGCTTGGAGCCCTACCTCCCCCCCAAAATATCCCCCCAAGCTCCTTCACCCCTTTCCTGGGGGGGCTTGAGAATAATATACCAACCAATAGGTTAACAAAGTGAGCACAGACCAAAGCTCTGGTTTTTAGGACACTGAAAATCAATCAGATTCTTAAAAGAAGAACTTTATTTAAAAAAAAATGTAAAAAGTATCACACCTGCAAAATTAGGATGGAAAATAACTTTACAGGGGAAATAAAAAGATTTAAAACACAAAGGATTCCCCTCTTACTCCACTTCCCAGTTACAAAACAGGAATAAAATTACCTCTTAGCATAGGGAAAATTCAAAAGCAAAAACAAAAGATAATGTAACACATTTCCTTGCTATTACTTACAATTTCTGTAATTTTAGATGTATCATTTCAGGATCTTGTTAGGAGCTGATTTACCTGCTTGGTCTGTCTCTTTGTCCCGAGAGGGAACCAACAGAGAGAGCACAAACAAAACCTTCCCCCGCCCGCAGATTTGAAAGTATCTTCTTTCCCCATTGGTCCTTCTGGTCAGGTGCCAACTAGGTTAATTGAACTGATTAACCCCTTACAGGTAAGTGATTCTGTATCTCTGGCCAGGAAGGATTTTATGTTTCTGCATACATAAAAGTTGTTACCCTTCCCTTTATATTTATGACATGATGTTTTCCCCCCTTGGCTTGTACAGCAGCTCCTCGGATTGAGTGTTAAAGACTCTGGTATGTTGATCATACTCCATATTTGAGCATGTCGTCCCCTCCACTGCGCCTCGGAATATCATTAGGTGTTTTGCTGACGCCTTTGTTCAGAATATTGGCTTTCGCTGATCCCCATTGCAAGAGGTTAAATCATGCCAGTGGGGAAAAGCAAAGTCGTTACGCCCAGACTTTAGGCTTTGTAATTGTGGGGATGGAGAGCAAGACAATAAAACAAAGATCAAAGGGCTTTTAAAAGGAAGGGGGGAAATCACTTATGCTGGCAAAATGTCTCCCCAGCAGGAAATAAAGGGGAAAACACATCAGTTGCCTTGAAAAATAATGTTTTGCAATCTCCTTTTCCGTACGCATCTGCACAAGTTGTTGGGCCGCAGGGGGAAGGCATGGACTGAAATGGGTCCAGCCAGCTTCAGTATGTTTTATTTCACTTCCACAGGCTGACACAGGACAGCAAAAAAATAAACAAACAGGAAAAACCAATTAGAGCTGGCACCATTACAAGGGATCCTAGGGGGACTCCTGGGAGAGACACGGGGACCTTTCAAATGAAAGGAACATCTCAAGATCGCTTCTTATGGAGCTTGAAAGCCTCGGAAACTGGTTAGTGCCTAAAGTGATTCTACCTCTCAGCTTCATGCTGGGTCTGACTCAGCAGCTCAGTCTTAGAGATCATGCCAAGGAGGCAGGATAATAATACAATAATGCACCTTCTCACTTTCAACTCTGCATCTCAATGGGGTCTTGAGTGTTTAATGACAACAAAGGTCCCGGGGTGGCGGCGGGGGAGACAAGAGGGAAGGAAAGTTTAGATTCAGATCACATGGGCTGTTTATTTTTTTTCCGTGTGAGCGGACCTGATGAAGAGGCCACTGAATTCATTGAGAATCAGGTTCCATCCAATTCATGGGACACTGGATTAGGCTCAGGATTTGGATTTCAACCAGGAGCTGTGGAAATGGTTCTGATTATGCAAGGACTTGTTGGTCTTGTTTTGATTTTGCAAAACCCAAACTGGTGATGGCTGGGTCTGGGTGTGATTTTATCCTAATTGCCAGAGGTTCAGGGCTTTGGCTAAATAGTTCTGGTTGGGCCTGTTTCTGATATAGCATCCAGGGGGGTGCTAGCATCATCTTGTTCCCTGGGATACCATGGTGACCAGTGGCATGTCACAGCATATACAGGAATGGACACTTGACCAGGGTGATACACACTCACCTGCACCAAGGTGAAACTGATTGCCACATTTGGAGATCGAAATTAATTCCCCCCCCAGGACACATTAGCAGGGGCTGGCTAACCTCCGCCTTTGAGCTGGCATCATCTGTAAGGATCGGGAAGGTGTCATCTGTCAAGATTGCTGAAATTTTATCTCATCAAGGACTGCACTGAAGGCTTACCCAAGGGCTGTGCCTAATTTGCATGAATATTTACATATATTTGCATAGTTTAGCCTACAAAGTGATTAGGCAACACTCCCTTGCTGTTAAAATGTGACATTGGGAACAGCAGGTTTTGGCTGCATCCGGTACAAGGTAATGGTGCCTGGGGACTTTGTACTGACAACAGTGCTGGTGAAAGTGGCAGATTGACCGCTCGGGAGACTGAAGCTGTCTCTGTGTCTGTGGAATAGGCAGGACAGGCTCTCCCCCTCCACCCCCCCCCCGTCCTGTAAGCACCCCTTAACCCAGACAGGGAAGGGATACCTACAGGGTTACCAAGATCCCTGCCTAATGTGTTCCTCGACCTCCCAGCTGAGACTGCCAACTAGGAGTTGGACTGAGATCACTGGCTCCTTCCACATGGGCCAGCAAACAAACATCGGGATAATAACGACTTTTAGTCAGTACTGATCTTGGGCCCAGTCCATCCCCCACTGAAGACAATGGAAGTTTTGCCATTGGCTTCAATGTGGAGCTCATAAACTGCTCTTTAGCCCAATCTGCTGAGCCATAGTATCGCATGATACTTCAAAATGTGCGTTACCTAGGCTGAGAACACCTTCATTTTGCCATGAACAGCTCATTAGAAATGACTTCAAGCCCACCACAATTCACCAGTTTTGCACGTAGAGTAGGGTGGAATTTTGCTACATTGCCCAGCGGAAAGGGTGAGATTTTACCCTGGATGGAATTTTCAGTTCACCTTGAACATACCCTTTTTAGTGAGCAGGTGCCATCAATGCTAAAGCTGACAGCTTAATGCTCTGATAGGTGCCGTAACTTATCAAAGAGAGATAACAAAGCCACATCATATTGAGTAGAAAGTTACTTTCCATAGATGAAAGGAAGGCATGCCAAAAACGAATAACAAAACAACAAAAAAGAATATAGTCTGAACCCTACAAAAACAAGCAACAGAGAAGGGGGAACACAAAGCTGATGACAAAGCATAGGACACACAAAAAAGAACACAATTCAAAGCCAGGGAGAGACCAGAGAAATCCAGGAGAGAATAACAATGAATGGAGAATAAAGTAACATTAAAAAAGAAAGAGGAGAACAGCCCAGCGACTTGTACAACAAAGAACACAGAAGAAAGACTGAAATGCACAAAAAGAGCCCATCATCAAAGGAGGAGAGAGAGAGAGAGAGAAGCAAAACAGAAAAATAAAAGAACAACGGAGGCGTGAAGGCGCAAAGAGGGGAAAGACTTCAAAGAGAAAAAGCTTGGCTTGGAGGTAGAAAATAGCACACACATGGGCAAGACAGTGATGGTCCGGTTTGTGAATGAAAGCAGAATTGCCAAAGACCTGTTGCTTCCAAGAGACAGCCTGTCTAGGATTGATGTCCGTCAGCACTCGCTTGGAGCTGCGAGTGAGTGTTCCGAACTGTGCTATACTCGGTATGCCTGCTTATACCTTTTGGAACCAGTACGCAGAAGGAAAGAGCTACTCTTAAGTGTAGCCAGGGGCCTGATTTTTCAGTGGCACGTCCGCCGTTCCCACTGACAGCAGTTAGAGCTGTGGCACAAGGGGTAAATCCTGGCCCTATTGAAATCAAAGGCACAACAGTAAACTATCTCATTTCAAAGAAAAGCTAGGAAGGAGAGTAACAGGCCAACATGGCTCCATCAGGAACTCTTCAGTGACCTGAAAACCAAAAAGGAATCCTACAAGAAAGTGGAAACATGGACAAATTGAATTCAAAAGGACCTTGATAAATAAAGTAAATTCAATCAAGACAAGTGGAAAATACTACATTTAGGAAGAAAAAGTCAGGTGCACAACTACAACCAGGGTGATACACTGGCTAGGTGGGGTATTCCTGTAGAAAATATCTGGGATGACAGTGGATCACAAATTGAATATGAGTCAACAACATGATGCTGTTGTGAAAAAGGCAACTATCATTCTGGGGTGTATTAACAGGACTGTCGTATGGGAGGTAATTGTTCTGCTCTACTTGGCACCGCTGAGGCCTCAGCTGGAGTGCCGTGGCCAGTTCTGGACACCATACTATAAGGAAGACATGGAGAAATTGGAGAAAGTCCAGAGGAGAGCAACAAAAATGATAAAAGGTTTAGAAAGGTTTAGAAAACCTGGCCTATGAGGAAAGGTTAAAAAAACTGAGCGTGTTTAGTCTTGAGAAAAGAAGACCGAGGGGGGACCTGACAACAGTCTTCAAATATGTTAAGGGCTGTTACATAGAGGAAGGTGATCAGTTGTTTTCCGTGTCCACTGAAGGTAAGGCAAGAAGTAGTGGGCTTAATCTGCAGCAAGGGAGATTCAAGTTAAATATTAAGAAAAACTTTCCGACTCTCAGGGTACATAGGCTCTGGAATAGGCTTCCAACTGAGGTTGAGGAATCCCTGATTGTTGGAGTTATTTTAACAACAGGTTTGACAAACACCTGTCAAGGATGGTCTGGGTTTACTTTTTCCTGCCTCAGCGCAGGAGGCTGGATTTGATGATCTCACAAGGTCCCTTCCAGCCCTACATTTCTGTGAGTCTGTGATAAAGTGGGCCCAGGACTTCACTCAAGGTGTCTCTGATTGGACTTCCCCAAATGGAAGCACCTAAAATCAGAGGCTAATTTTGAAAACATTTGGCCAAGCAAAAATCTTTTGGGAAGGACCCTGGAAACCCCACAATGTTTGCTGCGTGAATGTTCATGTCAAAACCTGAGGTATGAAAAAAAAAAATCCAGAAGACCCAATTCACAAATTTGCTTGAGGCTGTTTTTTTGGCCATGTTCTAGCAATGACTGACAGCTTGTCACGGGGAAGTTCTGTCTCAGGCTGGGAGAAAAGGTATGTGTTTTTTCTTTGTTTGTTTGTTTTGCTGTGGGTTGCACTATGGCTTCCTCTTTAAGATGTGGGTGGCTATTGAGAAAAATTCTGTTCCATGGGTGGGTCCTGAATAAATATTGCCCCGTGGCTCAGGGTTGCTGTGGAGGCTCAGGAAGGCAAGGAAACCTCCCACCAAGTTGTGATACCAGCAGATCCACCCCATAGCTGATGTTGCAGTCAGGGCTGCAGCCACTCCCATAGCCACTGCACTCTCCATACCTACACACGGCACTGGAAGGTGGATCTGCACACAGTACTCCAGCCACACTAAGGAGCCCAGCAGAATTGTGATGTTCAAAGGGGACCCAGACCTGCTCGGGGGCCTCTTTTGCATCCTGCTGCATCAGAGCTACTGTCAGGGTTCCCTCCCCACTCTGAGCTCTAGGGTACAGACGTGGGAACCCACGTGAAAGACCCCCTAAGCTTATTTCTACCAGCTTAGGTTAAAAACTCCCCAAGGCACAAATTCTCCCTTGTACCTTGGATTAGGTAATGCTGCCACCACCAAGTGATTAGACAAAACTCAGGGAAAGGACCACTTGGAGTTCCTACTTTCCCCTAATATTCCCCCAAACCCTACACGCCCTTTCCTGGGGAGGCTTGAGAATAAACAAGATGAGCACAGACCAGCCTTGGGTTTTTAGGATACTAAAAAACCCAATCAGATTCTTTAAAAAAACTGAACTTTATTAGAAAGAAGAAAGGTGAAAGGAGTACTTCTATAAGATTAGAATGGAAGATAATCTCACAGGCAATCAGATTCAAAACACAGAGGGTTTCCCTCTAGGCAAAACCTTAAAGTTACAAACAGAAAACCAGTAATATACCTTCCTCTGAGCACAGAGAAAATCACAAGCCAAAATAAAAGTAAGCTAACGCATTCCCTTGCTAAATACTTACTAACTCTATAGGAGTTGGATTGCTTGCTTCTTTGCTCTGTCTCCGGCAAAAGCCACACGGAACAGACATTCAAAACAAAGTCTTTTCCCCCCTCCCCAGATTTGAAAGTATCTTGTCCCCTTATTGGTCCTTTTGGTCAGATGCCAGCTAGGTTACCTGAGCTTCTTAACCCTTACAGGTAAAAGGATTTATTGCCTCCGGCCAGGAGGGAATTTATAGTTCGGTATACCAGAAGGTTGTTACCCTTCCCTTTATATTTATGACAGTTACAATAGTTCCTCTGCTTCCAGAGCCCAGGTTGCAGGATTTAGCCAGAGCTGGGTTTCCCCCTGGAGAAATCTCAGCTCTGGCTTGCAATATCTTTGTCTCATTTGCTGTGAGTTTGATAGCCTGGAGTTTGATAGCTGCTTTCCCTCTCCAGCACTGATTTGGGAGGCTGTGAAGTAAACTGATGAGGACACCTGCCACGCCCCCCCCTCCGAAAACATGTGCCCCCTCCCCCCAAAAACTTGAGAAATAAACGTAATAAAACTTCTTGCTCCAGAGCTCTTCATCATTCACCTAAACCAGCCCCACCATTATCATGCCGTGGAGTTCCTCACACAGCCCAGGTCAGTAGTGCAGTTTGAACAGCCTTCTCCCGCCAGCGCTTTGGGGAGGGCAAAACCAATGTGGATTAGCTTAATATCAAGTTGTGATGGGGGTGGCAGTAGCACATGAGCTGTCCCTGGAGGGAGAGGATTTCAGAGGCCCTACATGGCCTGGCCGGCCTACCTGAGGGCTTGCCTTTCTTCCAGGACCACTGCCATGCTTTGCAGAGGTTCTTGAGCTCCCCTCATTATAAAGGAGAGGGGGCACCTGGCAGGGTGTTCACTATGGGTACGTCTACACTTTAGTAAAAGAGTAGACGTCAATTGACCTGGGCTCACAAGGTTTGGGCTGTGGGGCTAAAAATAACATTGTAGACGCTCAGGCTTGGGCTGCTACCCAGGCTCTGAGACCCCTTGACCCACTCTGAGACCCCATGACATGGGCTTCGAGACTCGATGCTGCGGATTGTTCTTTGCAGCAGAGACATACCCTCTGAGGGCTCGGGACTCTGGAACTTGCTGCCCCTGGATCCAGATAGCCCAAATGTTGTGACTTTCTGAGCCCCCTGCCCAAGACACCTGTTTGGGAGGGGAATTGGAGAAGGCTGAGGGTTTGCTCCCTGGATAATGTGAAGGGTAGGTGGCTGGCTGAGTTCCTGTGGAACTGATGATTTGAATACTGCCGAGGTTGAATTTAACTGTATTTATTGTATAATTAATAATGTTGGAGTCTGAGATAGGCATCTTTTAGTAGTTTAAATCTAAATGAAAAATAGCTTTTAAAAATATTAATTGAGTGGGTGTTAGCGATGAGCACAGGGAAACCTTGTGGAATCGGAGATTCAGGGAAACGTGCAAACCGGTGCTGTGCAGTCTGCAAAAGCAAGATTGAATTTGTGAGCCATTTCTTCCACCCTGAGTCACCCCTGCGTCACTCTGGTTTTATGCTAGTGTAACCTTGTTGATTTCAGCGGAGTTACACATGTGTGAAACTGGAGCAATTCAGTGGTGAAATAGGCCCATTATGTGTTATTTCTTTTCCCCCAAGGCGATTCAGTTGAAGCAGAAAGATTGTTTTGTTTTGCATTTTCTTGCTACGGGAAAGCCTGTGTTGTCTTGTAAGGAGTCCCCTTGGAGCTAGGTGACCAAGAAAGTTCAGATCCAGATCTGAGTTTTAGAACTGCCAGCCCCAAGCATTCAAAAATGACAAGTAAGGCCCCCAAAATAATGAGATTGGCTTAGAAATCATGTGGCTTAAAATGAATAAGTACATTTTGGGTCTTTTTATTTGTCCTCTGGCTTTTCAGCGTTTACGGTTTGCATTTTCACACGTTTCTCTGCAGCAGTGAGTGCTCAACATGTACTTATTTTTTTGAATGTAGGAGAAGGTTCTTAGAAAAACACCAAATATATAGAGAACAGCAATAAAATTGCATGAGTTGGCAACACTGGAATTTGGAGACTAGTCACTCACTTTTTAACCAAAACCTAGATCCAAATGGCCCCAAATTTGCTGGGGTCAAGAGAGTGGAGCCACAAAATCGAGAGCTGAATTTTTCTGCTTGGGACCAGTGGTGTCACCAGCACAACACGACCATGAGCACCAGAACACGCCCGTAAAGTTTTTAAGGTCAGGCTTGACAAAGCCCTGGCTAGCATGGCATAGCCAGCTTCTAAGAGGAGGGGGAGCAAACATAAAAAAGGCGCCCCCCCTTGGCTCCTCCTCTGGCCACGCCCCCTTGGCTCCTCCTCCAGCTGCTCCACACACACACCCCGGCTCCTCCTCCAGCGGCACCGCCCCTCCCCCCCATGGCTCCTCCAGCCCTGCTGTGCCCCCTCCCGTCCTCCTCCCCTCGCTCCTCCGGCCGTGGCTGCCGGCCGCCATGCCGCGCCCCCCCGCTCCTCTGGCCGTGCCCGCTGCCCTCCCATGGCTGCTGGCCGCGCTGCGGGCCACCAGCCTGCGCCCCCCCCCCCCCCGCTCCTCCGGCCGCAGCTGCTGGGCCGCGCTGCAGGCCGCATGCCGTGCCCCCCCGCTCCTCCCTCCGCTTTTGGAAAGGCGGGGGAAGCGGCTGCTTCCCCTGCACCCCGCTAACTACGCTACTGCTGGCTAGGATGATTTAGTTGGGGATTTGTCCTGCTTTGAGCAGGGGGTTGGACTAGATGATCCCCTGAGGTCCCTTCCATCCCTGATATTCTGTGATTCTATGAATTATATGATTCTATACTGTGAAAGGCGAAAGGAAATCAAGGCAAGCTGTGGATATTTGTTAGATAAATTAAGTTGTGTCATCAGCTAGAGTAGAGGAAGGTGCAACAAAAAGGCTAGTCTGGGTGTGTCACCATTGCCCTTTACCGGTGTGAACGTCAGTTCTGACCAAGAGTCTACTGGCTGCAGCCCACAAAGGACATTGCCAGGTCTTAGTATTAGTGATGCCTAATGGAGATCATCCTTCGGCTCCAAAGCGAGGGACATGTATTCAGTATTTATGCAACAGTAATGTCCCCATTACAGCCATGAAGCATGTTTGGCCATTGAACTGTATCCATTTAACACGTGTAATATCCTGTGCCTGGAGTCACTGGCTGTTATAAACGACCGTTTCAGCTCTGTGCAATTTGGTGTATTTGCATACTGAGGGGATCGTAAGTTTCAAGAATAAAAGAACAACAAAAGCTGATTAATTACCGCAAAAGCTAAATTAAAAAAAGAGAGGAAAAAATTAGAAAAGTTGTTTCCCCATTATATTTCCAAACAAAATGAGCATTTTATAGCTTGCGCAAATGGTTCCCTGGAAAGCACTTTCACTTCCTAATTGTTCATAAATTTACTGACAGGTGGTTACACAGTAGGTGAAACATCGTTATTTTCATTTTTATTGCATACGTTGTCTTAACAAGAAAATCTGGAGCAAAAAGGTGTGTGTGGAATATCACTTTGAGGTCCCAGGCAAAAAGGGTAGCTCCGTGGGATGGTATTTGGTTGTAGGCTAGCTATCTCTAAGGCCTTGATTGGGCTTGATTTAGCAGTCGATTCTGTTCAGCAAAGCACTTAAGCATGTTCTTAAGTCTCACTTAGTTTAATGGCACTGAGGCATCTGCTTAAGTGTTTTACTGAATTGATGCCTATTGACTTAAAATCCAGCAAACTTTGCGTATGAAGCATCTGAAACTATGCGACAGTCACTGGGATGGATGGGGGGATGGATGGGATTTTTGTGAAGCCCACAGTCTGACTTCCATGAGTAAAGCCAGACTGGAAGCTTCATGAGTTGTTTAAAATCCTGGGCCAGTTTTGAAAATTCAGAATAAAATGTGAAGATCCCAGTTTCTGAGGTTTTCAGATTTTGTTTGGGTGTCTTTTTATTTTGTTTTATTGTAACTCCTATTTCCGTCCTCAAAAAATCTCACGGCCTGACAATGTCACATTCTAACCCTGCCCGCAGCCAGTGTTCCAAAGCTGGGCACGTAACGCTTAGCACGTAAATCCTCATTTAGGCACCTAATAAAACTGGCCAGAGGTTTAGAGAGATGAGCTCCTACAGCGCCAGTGGTTTCAGCACTTCTGGGCATCAGGTCACTTCTGCTTAGCGCAACAACACAGCGATACACTTACAGGTGGATGTGACACCTCACTGCTACTCACATGCTTTAAACTGAAGCATGCATTCAACTGCTTTGCTGGTTTGGGGTGAAATCCTGGCCGCATTGAAGTCAATGACAAAACCCCGTTGACTGCAGTGGGGTCAAGATTTCACCCGCTGGGTCTTTAGCCCTGACTCAGCAAGGCACTGAAACATTGCCTAACTTTCAGCACATGAATGCTCCCTTTCTAGTGCTTGTTGCCCAATCATCACAGCTTCATCGGCACATCCGGCCCTACCCTCTAAGCTGCAAGTAATTGAGGCAGCTCCTGAAACTCAGGTTTAAGTCATTTGGAGCCAGACAATCCAGTTGTTTAAAGTTTGGCATGTGCTTTTAGATGTCCCGATTTTATAGGGACAGTCCCGATTTTGGGGTCTTTTTCTTATATAGGCTCCTATTACCCCCCCCCCCCCCCGTCCCGATTTTTCACACTTGCTGTCTGGTCACCCTAGCTTAAGTCCTTTCCTGAATCAAGCAGTAAATTTGGATTTAAGCCCCTGGTTTGAAAATGCTGTCGTTGGATTTTAGGTTTGATGCTAAATCTGGATGGAGAAGGAGTTTTGGTTGCTTGTGGAAGGGGTTGAGAGGAGGGAGTGGACAGGGTTGCAGGCTGTGAAAGGGGCTTTTATGTTTTCCCAGACATGTTTTCAAGCATTGTTTTTAGAGACAGGAGGAGGAGAAGCAAGAAGGCACCATAACTGGAGAATTACTGCTGGATTGGAAACTCTCCTCTGAAGCTACCCATATGAATTGTTTAAACATATTTTCCCCATGAAATGTATTTTATCAGGGGAGCCAGATGGGGATGTCAGGGAAGGGGAGTATTTAAGCACAAAATTGAACCCAAACCAAAATGCTTTTAGAGAGAGAGCAATGGGTGCATAACTTGCCTGTCTGAGAAATTTGACAAAAATCATTTTGTTGACCAAACTCTAGCTGTCAGATGTACTTAATCTATTATCTCGATAAAATCAACTCTGACGACTCTCTCAGATTGTGCTGTCATCAAAATTGATTTTATCAAACAAGATAATCTTGATGTCAACAAGCAACACTTTGTTAAAACTCTAATTTAGCCCCCCTCCCCACTTTCTGTTCCCACAGGCTAAATGGGATCTGAGACACAATTACACATTGTCACTCTTTCACCCTGCCACGGTCCCCCAAACCAAAAACAAATTGGAAGAGGTTAACCTGGGGTGAGCATCTTTCAAGCCTGCAGGTGCCTTCATCCCCGCAAAGAATAACAAAGCTTCGATGGCCAGGTTTTCAAACACAGCCGGCTGAGCTGTACTTGAAAATTGTGTGCACAAAACCATCCATTTGTATTTGACACTTTGGTGTGTGCCTGTTTGTGCGCGCCAGCGTGCCTTTTGCAGATCCAGGCTGGGATTTTCAAAGAGCCCATGGGAATTAGGCACTGAGCTCTCATTGAAAGTCAATAGGAGTTGGTATGTAAATCATTTAGGCCCCCATTGAAAAATGTTACCCCGTAATTTCCAGATTACATGTTCATATTTTGTCGGTGCCGCTGAACCAGCTAAGTTTGAAAACTTGGCTCCCCGGGCTGAATCCAATGCCCAGTGAAGTAAATGGAAAAACTCCCATTGTCTTCGGTGGCACTGGATCAGAGCTATAATGTCTATGCATAGCTTGGACAATTTGCTTACAATAAATAGAAGACTTTGGTTGAAGATCTGCCGTGTGCAGAAGCCAGCCCAAGGTCTATGTGTCACTGAAGTCCCAGTGCATGCCCTGTTTTAAGGATCTAAGTGGAAGTTCATTGTTCCAAGGATTTTGTGCGGGCCTTCCGCATGGGGGTGAATTTCACCCTCTTTGTTTCTAAAGTTAATCCCGACTAAACTCAATTTGTACAAATCTCTCTATCCCAAATCTAAACTTTAAAATTAGTGCAAAATCTGAAAACATTGCTTATTTATTCGTTCTAAATCAAATTCCCCAGGAGGTTTCCCTATGTGATCAGTTGCCAACCTCCCTGGACAGTTTGCAGCTCCTTTGTTCCATTGACTACTCCATCAGTGTCTCCAGCTTTGTTCTCCCATTCAGCCTTCTGTGCTACAAACATTACCTTGATCTCTTGATTTTTTTGGTTTTGCCCTTTTCCCAGCCTTCATCTGCATTTTGCCTAGTTCAGCGGTTTTCAACCTGTGGTCCACGGACCCCTAGGGGTCCGCAGACTATGTCTAAGGGGTCCGCGAAAGGTGGTTGTTATCAGAGAATGGTAGTTTTCAACCTGTGGTCCATGGGAGTGTGCAGATTTCCAGAGGTCCACACCTGCATTTGAAACATTTTAGGGGTCCGCAAATGAAAAAAAAAGATTGAGAATCATTGGCCTATTTCAGTTGTTCTCTCGTCAGCTGAGGAACCTGTTCTCTGACAGCACCTGGTGTGGGGTGCACTTAGTATAATAATAATAACACTGTCTCTTGACCTAAAGGAGAAGCTGTTTTTAGCTTCAGCAACCGTACCACTATTATCCTCTTTGTGGCCATCAGCCACCAAAGCGTGTAAACAGGACAACAGCAATATGATAAAATAGGGCATGGCAATGGCTCTTCATTGTCACCTATCAAGGGTGACATGTCACTACTGTACAGCAGATCTTGCCCTTTCAGACTACGTCCAGGTAGCATGGATGCAATTTCAGGCAACATGGGGTCACGATCAATTTTTCAGATGAAAAAACTCGGCATTAGAAATGGTGTCACTGGCAATTTATTTAAATCTCCAATGCTGATGCATTTTCCTTATTGTATTGACCGCCTTCGATAGAAACAAACGACTTGTTTCCTTGACAGCAAAGAGGATCTGACCTCCGAGGAGCAGCCTACAGAAATGTTCAGAAGCTTACACTGTGTGATGGTTGGGGAAAATGTTCGGAACAAATTAGATCAACAAGAAGCCACACAGACAGCTTTGACAACACTACTCCGACCATGAAAGGAATGGGTGATATCTGCAGGGAGCTAAGAAACCCTGGCTCTCTCTTGGTTGAAGGCAGAACTCTTGCTTCAATAAAAATAAATATGTGAAAGGTTAGCCACCTTTAATAGAACAGCAAAGTCAAGGTATCACCTTGAGGTACCAGAGAGGCCACTGGCTGAGGATAAAAGGAGCAGAGAAAGCAAACTAATGGCTCAGGGAGGATGTTTTCCACCTTGGGTACCACTAGCTAATGAACTGAGCTCAAAGGAAGGGTGCAAAATCATTAATGAAATACTGAGTGAATGATAAAACCATTCCTAAATCCCATCTATATTTTGCGGTGACTCAACGGGGTTGAGTTTGATTGTCCCTAACAAGACAGATCGCACATTCGTGGCCATCCTTTGTATCTGAGAAGTAATTAAACACTTGCCAAATGACAGTTTTCAAATGGAATGTCGGGCTGGAGCCTTCTCCAGAAATAATGATGCAGTTGTTGCAGCAGTACCCAAAGAGAAAAGCTCTTTGCTGTGTTCCGAACCCACCTCTCCGTTTGTGCTTCAGTCCAATTTGGTAGCTGTGACAATTAATTTCCTCTGCGGCTATCTTCTGTGTGTGTGTGTCTATTTCTAGTGCTCTTTTCCACAGCGAGTCCTAGAGGAATACTGGTCATGAAAGTCCCCAAAACACTCACTGCTGCTATCAAGCCTGTGTATTTTTAGTAAGCTGTGTTATTGGTGGTGACTTCAGTAGAGCTGTAGTGGGAGACTAAGACTGCTGATGCATCAGAGTAACAGAGAGTTAAATAACCATGTGTTCTTTACTCAGGAATTTCTTTCTGCGCTGGGGAAACTTTAGATTTTAAAAAAAAAAGACAGAAGGTTTAAAACCAGGTTCTGACTACACAGCAGTTTGGTCCCTTCTGAGTTATGCAGCTGGAGTTTGATGTACAAGGTGCTGAACATGCAGGTCCCAATCCTGCAAAGTGCTTAATGTTAAGCACATAAGTGGGCACTGACTTCACTGATTTGCATAGTCCCTGCTCACATTCTTTAAATGACATAGGTGCCTAAGCAGGGCCGCGATATTCAGCACCATGCACGACCAAGCCTTAGGTGTGCTCTGACCAGAGGAGATCATACAATACTTACACTTATGTGTTACTTTGCAGCTAAAAAATGCAAAGCGCATTATAATTGCATATTTTTAATAAATTAAGCCTCACAACGTTGTCGTTATCCTCATCATTATTTAACGAATAATTATGTCATTTGTTTGTCTTACATTAGAACCTAGTGCTTATAGATCCTAATCAAGGAGCAGGGCACCCATGTGGTAAGCACTGTAAAAAGATGTAGGAGATAGTCCCTGCTCCAAAGACTAGTGACAAGCTGCTACAGGTGGGTGAAATAGACAAGCGGCTGAGGGCAAAAAGGAAAGAGAGTTAGGTAGCAATGAGAGTACGTTTTTACACAGACTAGCTGTGGGTAGAACGTACCTCATCCCTTGCCTAGCCAGTATGATGTAGTGAAAGGGACACTGGCCTCTTAAAAATCATGTGTTGCAAAGAAGGACATATCTTACTAATATCATCCTGGATTGTTTCATATGGAAGAATTTTAGAAAGCCAGTTTGTGTGTTACTGTCAACATAACTGTTTGCCTTTCTCTTGGCTTGGACAATGCAAGTCAATGGAGTCAGTTTCACTTACTGATGAAATATTTGGGTAGCAAGCACTGAAGAGGAAATGTTTATAGGTTTAAAAAGAACAAGTTTTACTGGATTTTTTTTTTTTTTGAAGGAAACATTTCTATTGGACTTGTTTTTGTGGAATGTAAATGGTGGGCCAAATTCAAATTGACAGCATCCTTTTCAATATTGTAATAATCTTGCTAGTGTGTATTTGTACCACTGCCCACCGTTGGGTGCGCTCAGAATTACTCAGTTGTGTGTCATAGGCCCTGTATTGCTAACAGAGATTCTCGTTTAGGTGGCCGGGGCATTTGGAGCAGAAGGATCTGAGTTCTGTCCCTACGATTGGTGAGAGGTTCTGAGTTGCCATAGGTCTGGGGCTGAGTGACAAGCGCAAGGTCCTGTGTGACCATGGACATGTTCCAATGGTGTTATTCCCATTTTGGAGCTGGAGGACTCTAAGTGGCAGAGCCAAGAAAAGCACCCATGAGTGCCCACTGCTTATCCCTTGTTCTGATGTTCTGTAGTATAAGGAACCATCACTCATCAAGATTCCCAGCCACTAGTCACCACTGCCTCTAAAGCTATATCTATACAAGTGTGATTGCAACACACGTACACACACCCAAGCTAGCATTAATCTAGATAGCTTGGGTACCAGTAGCGGTGAAGCTATGGAAGCACAGGTTTTGGCCTGGGCTGTGCAAACCCTCCCAGGAACCTGGGTACCTACTTGGGCAGCTAGCCCACTCTGAAGTCCATGCTGCCAGAGCCCCACTGCTATTGGTAGCTGATTGGTGTAAATCAAAGCTAGCTCGGGCGTGTCTACATGTGCTGCAATCACACCTCCAATTGCAGTGTAGATCCGCCCTTACTGCTTTATCACACCAAGGTGTCCAGCAGCAGAAAGAATAGGGCTGTTTTCTGCCTGGTTGCGTGGCTGCTGCACAGTGCTGCTTCACACAGCCAGCTGGAGGAAAGATAGTCTTGTGACTAAGACTTTGGATTGGGTCTCATGGTTGCTGGACTCATTACCCAATTTTGCCACTGACTTCTGATGTGCCCTTTGGCTAGTCACTTAATCTCCCCGTCTCAATCCCCCCCATCTGTAAACATGGGGATAGTGACACGTCTTTTGTCTGTCTTGTCTATTTGGATTGTAAATTCTTCGGGGCTGTCTCTTACTGTGGGTACGTACAGCGCCTAGCACAACGGGGGCCTTGATCTCAGCTGAGGTCTCCAGGCATTACTGTAATGCAAATAATAATAAGGGAGGGATAAAATAAACAGGGGAAAAGATGAGGCATCAAGTGACAAGTTGTGTCTGCTCATTTCTGCCGCTGCTGCCAGGCTTTTCTTCCCATCTGTAAAGGAAATAAATACATTAGGGCTGATTAGTCCCTCGTCAGAGCTCTGACCCAGCCAGTGCTTTTTATAGAAAGTTTTACTCGCTGAACTTAACTGGAGTTGTTAATATATTTCTCCTTCCTTTGCTGGCTTCACACACACCATCTAATTAGTTCCTGGATGATGACATCTCCAACAGCTCCATCCTTCCAATGCTGGGCAGCAGAGACAGGCTTGGAGACTCTGACAGAGAAATGGGGAGTGCTTTATATAGCAATGGAGAGAGGGGAAAGGGGCAGTTGTTAGATATGGCCTGTGTCCGACCTTTGCTCGGGTTACGGTCGTGCTTCCTGGAGGTGACAGCTGCGTCTGATGAAGGGCACGGCTGCGCAGCTTGCCTGGAGGATTAAATGGACAACAGCAAACAATTCCCTTGTGAGGTTTTTGGGAGAGGAAAGAAGAGGGCTGTGGAGAGCTGGATAGACTCCCAGACAGCTACAGAGAGGACTGAAGGGAGCCTAAAATACCTGGGAAGGGTCAGACACAGTCTGAGGGGGCTGAGAGGACCAGAGAGGAAGACTGAGATTGTGGGGGCAACAGCTAAGAGGCCCAGAAAGGATCTGAGAAGTGTGGGTCACAGCCACCTCTCCCATATAGACAGAACAGGCAGTGGGCTTGGGGTACTAAACTTTACATTGTTGTTTGTTCAAGTAGCTGCGGGCTGGCACATTAGATATGGACATTTGCTTGCGCTAAGGTAAAAGAACCCCTAGAGATTGCCCTTGGGTGGGGGTGCCACCCCAGAATGCTGTTGGAGCTGGGCCACAGAGCAGCTAGGAGCCTGCCCAGCTACAGACATCTTGCAGAGCTAGATGAACTTTCCATCTCCCACACGTCTGACTTTAACAAAGCGGAGACGTGTGGAAAGCTATAGGAGGACTCGATACATAGGCGCCGTCTTTATGAGTTGCCGGGGAGGGGTGCTCCATCCCGGGCCCTGCTCCCGCTCCACCCCTTCCCCTGAACCCCCACCCTCGCCCTGCCTCTTCACGCCCACCTCCTGCCCCCGAGCGTGCCCTGCCCTCACTCCTTCTCCTTCCCTTCCTCCCCAGCACCTCCTGCACGCCGCTGAACAGCTAATCCACAGCGCCCGGGAGGAGCTGGGAGGAAGGGGGAGGAGCTCATTGGTGGGGCCACTGGGGGGAGGGGGAGGAGCTGATTGGGGGGACTGCTGGTGGGTGTTGATCCCCCATTATTTTTGTTCTGAAGCCCCGGAGCACCCACGGAGTTGGTGCCTATGAGTTGATGCTTTTCTTGATTCAGATGCAGTCCATAACTGCCTCTGAATCAAGAAAAGCATCAACAATTAATGTAAAGAGGGCCATGGCTCACCTTACAGCTACAAATATTGGAGGAGAGTCCTCTCACAACAAGGGAAAATAAAGTGCCTATCTCCATGTGAGCAGCCAGAGAGCTCTCAAGAACACTCACTCAGCATAAAGGAGCCGGGACTCGGGCAACGCATGCTGCCCTCCTACAGAGTCCAAGAGCGATGGAGCAAGGAGGACCCTACACTCAGAACACATCCCAGGCAAAAGGAGCAGGAAGAGGACTCTTCTCCAGGAAAGTGCCTCTGGAGTGGGCAAAGTGGCCTCAAAAAGAGAGAGAGCTTTACGGCACCTGTGGCAACATCTAAGGGACATTTTGCTTGGCCGCTTTTGCTACGTTTTCTCAGAGAGCTGGATTGAAATGCTGGCAAGCAATGCCGGCAGCAATGTGAGCTCCCCACCAATGTGCATCCAAAAGGCATTGGCCCAACCCCACCTCTCTAGCCTCAGCCCTGGCTTAGAGTCACCACCTCTAGGGGGCAAGAAGATGTTGAGCTCTTTACTCCTTGGCACCTCCGTTGATAAAGGGGGCCAGTTAAGGCGTAGTTCTGACAGTGGCTTTTGTGATGTGGACACGGGCCCACTAGGAACTGTATGGAAAGCAAAAGCCAATGAATAGCAATCAAACAAGCAAAGATGTTGGTCACAACAGACCTGGAGTGGATTCTGTCTGGTACCCCAGGGCTAAAAGCTTTCGAGTGATAGATTAACCAGCTAAGAGAGTCCTTTCATAGTATCTCAGTTTTCATACCATGTCAGTTTTCATTGAAAGACGTGTTGTCCTGGGAGCATAGAGGGCAGATAGAGGGCAGGATCATCCAGTGGTTAGGGTACTGGTTTAGGCTATGGGAGATCTGAGTTCAATTCCTTGCTCTACCATAGACTATCTCTGTGTTCTTGGGCAAGTCAATTAGACCAGTGTTTCTCAACCTTTTTGATACCAGGGACCAGTTTGCTGGCTTCCTAACCTGTGTCAGGGAAATCTCAGGGGTTGGCACCAGTCCATGAACTGGTTGTTGAGAAACACGGAATTAGACTCCTTGTGCCTCAGTTTCCTTCGGGGAAAACAGTGCTTCCAGAACTTATAGGGGTGTTGTGGTGATAAATACATTAAAGAGTGAGAGCTACTGATGAAACATGCTATATACTATAATAGTAGGCATTATTATGTTGTTATTTTGACCAGCTGGGACCAGTAGAATGCAATGAAAAAAAAATCAATGGGAATTTTCAGTAGGGGGCGGAGTCTACGTGGGAAAAAATGTGTGATGGGTGTGTGTGAAAGTTTGACCAAACTTTTCCTAGTGGCATTGCTGACAAACAATGCCCTCCCAGCACAGCTGTAGACCTGGCTATGCCAGCGATCTTGCCTGCAGATTGAGGAAGGTAGAGTAGTGATTGCTTCTCCTGCCATGTGTTCCATGCAGAGACTTTCTGGACTCATGGGTGCAGGCAGCAGGCACTGAGAGAGGCATAGGCAGGGTGGGTGGAGCAGAATGGGAAGAGCACAATATTTCAACAGGCTTCTGAAAACTCAGGAAGAGGTGAAGAGTAGGAAGAAGATGAACCGGACCTATGGAGGAGAGCGGGACTGTTGGGTTTGCAGTGCCCTGTGCGTATATGGGCAACCTGACCTGGCACTAATGAGAACCACACGGGGGTTGAGGACAGTATGACAGAGTTAGGGTTTCTAATTACTGTAGGTAGACCTGGTTATTGGACTACAGAATTGGCTTTCTGTGTGACTGTATTGCCGTTTCATAGGAGGCTGTTGTGAATCGAAGCAGGCAGAAAAGGAAGGAATGGCTCAATTTAAGCCGCTTCTCCACAAACACTTGAGGGTAATTCAGCGACAATGCCAGGACAGGAAGAAACCTGGGAACACGAGATCAAAGAACTGTAGCGGGGTTTAGAAAGGGTCTTTCTCTCAAGAGAGAGTGGGGGAGTTGTTCAGAGAAACCACTCTAGGCCTGACTAGGTTCCCAGGAGGGCATGATAAGCGTTTAGGTAAAATAGATGTGTATGTAGGTGGTTGTTTTAAAATCCTTTGTTTCATGATGCATTGTTCCTACGGGTTAAAATAAACAATACTTTGAAACAGGCTGTGTGTCACTGTATACCAGGGGTCACAGACTCCTGAAAGGAAGAACTGCAGGTACCAAACTCCTGCTGGGTAAGCACAGTTGATACCCAGAGTGTCGTAGCCCAGGGCCTGCTCTAAGAGGGTTAGAATTGGGGAATTCTACCCCAGCAGAGGTAAAGGCATGTGACCTAACAACTGAGCGGGTGCTCTCAGAGAGACCAGAGAGGTGCAGCCAGCCTTGTAACTGTGACAGAGGAAATCGTTTTTTATGCAAAATTAGAAATATCCGTTTCCACGCTAGCATTTTATTTGTAACCAGCTTATTGCAAAGCGACAATGGCAAAAAAAAGCCATGTCTGTTAGTCTGGCTAGGCTGGCCTGATGCGTGAGCAGTTTGTGAACCTGGGGAAGGAAAAGAGAAGCATAATTAGCAGGGTTACCATATTTAAAAAATAAAAAAAGAGGACACTCCACGGGCCCTGGCCCCGCCCCTTTCCCACCCCCGGCCCTGCCCCAACTCCACCCCAACTCCGCCCATTCCCCGCCCCTTCCCCAAAGTCCCCACCCTAACTCCCCCTCCTCCCTCCCAGCCACGCAAAAAGGGCTGCCCGAGCGCTACCGGCTTCACGGTTTGCTGGGCAGCCTCCAGACCCTGTGCCCCCAGCTGGCGCTTCCCCAGCGCAGCTGGAGCCCGGGAGGGGAAGCGCCCAGCCAGGGGCGCAGGGTCTGGAGGCTGCCCGGCAAACCATGAAGCCGGTAGCGCTCCGGCTTCGGGCAGCCCCCATGCCTCCGGACCCCGAGACGCCGGCCGGGCATGTCCCCTCCCGGGCTCCAGCTGCTCTGCTCCTCCCCTGACTCTTCGGCTCTGTTTAAGAGCCAAGCTGCCCGAGCGCTACCGGCTTCGGGCAGCCCCCTTGCCTCCGGACCCTGCGCCGCCAGAGCAGAGCAGCTGGAGCCCGGGAGGGGAAGTGCCCGGCCGGTATTTTTTCCGGACACGTTCGGCTTTTTGGCAATTCCCCCTGGACGGAGGTTTGATTACCAAAAAGCCAGACATGTCCGGGAAAAACCGGACGTATGGTAACCCTATAATTAGTCTCCAGTGAGGCTCTCTCCATGGGATAACCCTTCAGCCTTGAACCTGCAAGGGCTTGCACCAAGGGACACGAGTTTGTTGAGTAAAAGCTAAGCATGGGTGGAAGCTGTGTACACAGATGATGATGCCTTAGGGCAGCATCCTTACAGAAGAAACTTTGCTGCACTCTGAATCTCATCAGCCGTAGTGGGATCAAAGTAGCCATCCACAGAACAAGTCACGCACATCAAAGAACACAAATTCCTTGGCTAGCACAAATCTGGGTTAAGTGAAAAGGGTGAACTGTGTGTCTGCACGCATGCAGCCTAAATGTGTGGCAGAGAAAGGCTCATTGGTAACTTGCCAGAATCATAGAATCAGAGAATATCAGGGTTGGAAGAGACCTCAGGAGGTCATCTAGTCCAACCCCCTGCTCAAAGCAGGACCAACCCCAACTAAATCATCCCAGCCAGGGCTTTGTCAAGCCTGACCTTAAAAACCTCTAAGGAAGGAGATTCCACCACCTCCCTAGGTAACGCATTCCGGTGCTTCACCACCCTCCTAGTGAAATAGTTTTTCCTAATATCCAACCTAGACCTCCCCCACTGCAACTTGAGACCATTGCTCCTTGTTCTGTCACCTGCCACCCCTGAGAACAGCTGAGCTCCGTTCTCTTTGGAACCCCCCCCCCCCCCCCAGCAGAAGCCCAAGGACCGTGCCTAATTTGCTCATACATTTATGTAGACTGTTTTTTAAAAAAAACCTGATAGAGATGGAGAGATGGATGGACACTGCTTGTTGGTTAAGTTTACCAGCAGCAACACTGACATTTGATCAGAATGGTGCAGAGTGGATCTAGAAGCAAAAACCCTGCATTTGAACTCATTTTGGCTTTGGGCAAGATCAGAACACATCCAGAGCCAAACTGTGCAGTTCTGGTCCGTCTGGAATTTGGCCATGCCACTGCAATTACAAGGAATGATACATGGATGGTTTTATTATGGGATAATATGACTGTAAACTAGATATAAAATATACCACCCACCTCCCTCTCCAAAAGTCCAAGGTATTCAGCAATCATTCTAAGAAGTCTGTCTGTCTATCATCTTGCTTTATGAAAGGTTTAAAAGTAAGTATATTTTAATGGATTAAAAACTAATGATAAAGAGGAAGGATATCGGTGATGGGTGTCAGTTCTGTAAGCATACTTAGCCTCTTTACTGCTTGGTATGCAGCATTAATGATCTGGGCTAAAAATAGTCCGCTGCGCTATCTGTGGGCCGCTGCCGAGAGCGTCTTCAGAACATATCCGTGCAAAAGTGTGATTGTGAGATGAGTCAGCCTCTGTGTTTTTATGTGTTTCCGCTTTACATTCAGTAAATAATCGCGCAGTAATTACTAAAGTGCTGTCTCTCACAAAAGGCTTTAGCGACAGTCGGTGAGAGCTGTGTCTGTCGGAGCAGGCATGACTCATCCTCCCTGGGTGGGTAGCACATGCCAGCAAGGGAATATTCATCGGTAATAATATTTAGGTTTCATCTAGTGTCTCACAAACGACAAAATCTCAAGCTGCTTTACAAATGGTGTCTGTGCCACGCACCTCTTTGAAGCAGTATCATTTCACCCGCCACTGTAATGCAGCCTCCTCGGGGTAGAACTGGAAGTTGTTTAACAGGCACATCCATCCCATGCGCAGTTGGAACTATATTAGAAATGTATGTAGCTGCAATATGATTATCCCCATATTGTATTTGGGAAAAGCACAGTTTTTGTTTTATGTTTGTACAGCACCTAGCACCATGGGGTCCTGGTCTGTGTCTACACTGCACACTAAGCCTGGGCTCTGACTCAGGTTTGAGCCCAAGCCCCGCTTCCATCCACACACACATCAATCTGACTCGGGTCAGCAAGCACTCAGGACCCAGGTCCTAGGATCCTGCTCAGGGTGTGGGTCAGAGCCTGAGTCCTTCTGTGGCTCAGGTCCAAGCCCTGTCATTTTGCAGTGTGGACACAGCTCAAGCCTCAGACCTGAGTCAGACAGTGTGGACAGGTGTGGACAGGTGAGCACGGTTGTGAGACCCAGGTCCAGCAATTGTAAGCCCAGGTTTACAATGCAGTGTGGACACTCAAGCACAGGCTTGGAAACACTTGAGTCCACAAGCTCTAGTCCCACACACCCAGGCTTGGTGTGCAGTGTAAACATACCCCAGGGTATGGCGATACAAATCATGAATACTCATGAAAACACCGCGGCTCTTTCAGAATCCAATTCAGCACAGCATTCCCTTCTTACGACAGCCCCAAATCACAGTCTTAAATCCCAAGACAATGGAACTTAAGGATATGTTTAAAGCTAAGGACATGCTTACGTGATGTCTTGAGGAGGGATGGACTTAAGCATAGGCGCTTTCAGGTCCAGTCCAAACTCCCAATCAGGCCACGGCAGGATTTCAGTTAGCTTCCACGGAGTTGGCTAGGGCCCTGTTTGACCTTGAGAGGTCAGGATCTCAGTTTTCTGTCTGAGCTGCCTCCTGACGGCAAAACAAAGTTGAACAAACCAAGTATTTCAGGTCACAATTTTCCTGAGCGCCTTTGTTATTAGACTTTATTTGTTAAAAAATTTCTGTGAATAATTGGTCTGTTGATTGTGATCAGTTTGTTGTGAGTTATTCCCTGGTCAAGCTGCTTTGACTTGTCATATAGATCACATAGTCTGGCTCAGTTCCCTGATTGGATGAGTGTAACTATTATAATCCAGTTTCTGGTGTAAACATTTGCTGTTCCAGATTTGAAATTCACACCCATATTGTGCAGTATTTTCTTAAAATTCCTTGTTTCTGTTTCTGTGCCTTGTTCTCTAGGCTATTCACAGCAGGGAAGGCACAGACACAATTGAAGCAAATTTGTTTTAAAATTCCAATAAGTATTCATGGAAGCTGTTGTGAAGCATTCACCAAGTTCTAATATAAAAGATTAATCAGAACATCAGGTGATTTGGGTCTAAAACTGTAAAGGAAGGAGATAAATCAAGGGCTTATTGTTATTGAATTTAGTGGCATCACTTACACGTTCAATATCTCTCTCTGGCTTTTTGAACAAACAAGAAATTACAGTTTAAATGCATTTTTTTGGCCCACCAAACATTATGTATTAACTTATCTTTGATTAATATTACACTGTGCTCATGAAATCCTCTAAGGGCTGCTTGGTGCTCAAATAAGATTGTTAAACAATGTGTTGCTACTTGCTTCTTGAGATTTTGTTTCATATTCCATTTAGTTTTAATAGAAATGCTTTACATGGAAAACAAGACTATTAATAAAATAGACAGAATGCTTAGCTTCTCTATTACGTTTCATCCATAGATCTCAAAGCACTTTGGCGAAGGGGGACAGTATCATTATTCATGTTTTACAGATGGGGAAATTGAGGCACAGGGAGGTGACCTAGGAAGCCAGAGGCAGGAATAACATCCAGGTCTCCTGATTGTAGTCCACAGATCTATCTATTAGGCCAAATTGCCTCCTAAATGGAAGCACACTAGAGCTCTGAGTCCTAGTTCACCCTCCCCAAAGCCCCGAACAAACCAAGTGTCACCGTTGTCTGGAATGGCTCAGGACAGTGAGTGTCTGCCTCAGGGCAGACCCTCCAAACTGTGCTATGTTCTATAATTAGATTTCACCAACTGAGTAACAAATGTGAACTCCTGGATCACTGTTACAGTCTTACCATGGGCTCACAGACAGTCCCCTGAGGCTCTCCAATCTTTCTTGCCACCCAGGCAAGCTGGACTTTGTGATAAATGGTCACTTATACCAAAATGACAAGATATTCAGAGTGCTTGCAGGCCCAAGAAACCAGTCACTTACCCAGATCAATTTGTACCTTAGATCTCACACCACAGGCAACGCCTGTAGCCAATTCTGTCATAAACTAACGAAAGGTTTATTAACTAGGGAAAATAAATAGTTATGTACAGGTTAAAGCAAGCAAACATAGACACACGAATGAGTTCCCATCTATAGTTCCGAAAGGTGACAGAGATGTAGTACTCTGGCCGTTCAAAATGTCTTTCAGGTTGACTCTGCGATTTCTGCTTAATTTTAGTGTGTCTGGCCCTGTGAGAGTTCAAACAGCAAAGGGATGAAATTTTTTTTTTCTTGTGACCATGTTTTATATTTTACATTTGACCATCCAGTCCATGAGCAGAGCTCCCTTGCAGGTAGCATTTCCAAGGTGTGATAGGGCCATTCACCAATCCTTTGCATATGATATTCCTTAATGGCCCATTTACTCTTGAGAGGCCTCCTGAACGGGGTCGGGAGGGGGAGGGAGAGAGACGATTCACGGGCCTGGAATCACAAGTACAGAGCAAACATTTTCCAAGTTATAAAGCAAAACTTACCTATTTCCTAATAGTATGAAATACAGGCAATACAAGTGCAAATAATGCAGGCAGCAACTTACAAGCAGTTCATAGTCTAAACACGAAATACGTTCTTATAAGACTAGTATCTATTTTGGACAAAACTAGCATACAGGGGAGCTGGTTTGCTTTCCGGGCATGAGTCTGTCAGTTCCTAGCTAACACCTACAGCCTTGGCCAGAGCTCGCACTTGGTTTACCAGCATCACGCCAAGCTCCAAGGTATGCAAGACTAACTGAGACAAAAGAACTCTTGTATTCCTACAGCAGAGCTAGGGAGAATAAGCATCCCTGAGCTTTACGGGGCCACAGCCGCTCCCATTGACGTCAGGGGGGAGTTTTGCCATTGACTTCGGTGGAATCAGGATTTCGCGCGCTGAAAAGAAACTCATGAAGCTGCCACGACTACGTTGTGTGCAGGGCCTCGGTTATAATGAATATAAAGGAGCTTCTTGACTGAGGCTGCTGAGTCCAGACAGCCCCAGAAGTGTCTCCCCGGCTCTCTAGCTATCACAGACTATGCTGCCTAACGTTCACATACAGAGTAATCCTTAGTCCTGGACGGGATCTATGTCTACTGACAGTCACCTTTCGGAAATGACATTGCTACTACTGCCCCACTCCCCCGGCATGTCCTTCTATTCCACCAAACAAGTAAAGTACCCACCTTCCCTCTTTGAAAACCCTGTTGGCCAAATCATGCTGCCTTCTCATAGGTCACTGGTAAATCTGGGGCAAATTACTTCTGGAGGTGGACTGTAAGCAGGTGGAATGTAATTACCTCAGGCAGAATTTGGCCAGGACACCATAGTTAACACCCTTAGTCTTTGGCAGGGAGAGGAGGGAAATGAACTTTACTAACCACAAAATATCAGTTTTGCAGTTTCATGTCACTTCTGGTAGAATGGTTGATAGCATATCCAGCAACCCAGCCTAGTTGTATTAACCCAGTAGAAGTAGCATCACCTGCTGAACCTCCAACTGCCTGCAAACGCCTATGCTGGCTTTTGACTCTACCATCCAAATCCTGGATAGGATGAACCCTAGTTTAGTTGTCGAGGTGTGTCAGTATCATAGCACAAGGCAGAATGATGGAAGGGGAGGTGTGACCTACAAGAGCTTTGCAGTGTTGCTCTCCTTTGGTGGCCAGTGATTTTCCACACTGCTTTCCATCTCGCATTCAGTTTCCTGAATCTTTGGTAGAAGAACTCAGAAGACATGACCTCCTACCTGATTACAATTTTAGGAGAAACCTAATCTATTCAACCAATAATCCCTTCAAGATGACTTTTTGTAATGGCTTTATTCACACGAAACAATGGAGGGGCATGTAGCCTTTTTTTCTTAAATATTTTATTATCAGACGTTATGAAGTGCATTACTAATAACAGCTCCTGAACTGACGAGGCTGTGGCAAGCTGTTATAAAGCATATTATGTCTCAGAGAAGATGTTAACACAATGAAAGGGATAACACGTAATAGTACTATATTTTCCTGCCTAAGTGACGTTCCTATTCTCACTATTCCCCATGCTTTTGAATGTTAACAAATTTGTCTAGTGATCATTTCTTATGTTCTATATTTAGTGGTAAAGATGGTGTGTCATAAATATTGAATGCTATCTGCATACTGGAGTTGTGTGGTTTGTTTCCCCCTCCCCTGTCATCTTTAACTATAGAATATCAAAGATAATCCAAAAAAAGATTACTGTAGACATTTATATGAATAAGAATAGCATCTGCAGTTCCACTTGCCGGGATACAAGATATTACGAGGGCTATCAATCCTCATGCATCAGGGGACTTGGATGGCTTACGGGCTTGGTAATGGGATACAAGAGCTTTTCACCTTCATGTCTGGAGCTCTTGGTGGGAGGGATTGAAAGCAGTTACCGCCTGACAGATGTTTGGAGGCCTATTGTGAAAGAAGCCGAGCGTGTTAATCCAGCTGTTCGTGCATAGGTGTCTACATAAAACAAAAAAACGCACACAGCTGTACTACCCTGGTTGGCGGAAGAAAGATCAAAAGGCTGAATGGGCCATGGAGACCTAGCTCGTCTCCTACGCTTCATGGCTGAGGCATACTGGCAGAGGAATGTGGAGAAGCTTGCATTGCAAGTGCCTTTGCTCGATAGGTTCACTGGGGCAGAAACCCAGTACAAGGCCTATGCACCATGTAAGTCCCCCTTAAGTGCTCAGAGTAGGACTTGAGTGGTACCTGTGCCTTTTGCTCCAGGGTTATAATTATCTTCCTAGATAAATAGGATTCTTCTATCACCAGAACTATCAATCCAGCACCTGTCCGGAGCTTTCAAGAACTCCTAAATTCACTGAACCAGCTACTCACGCCCTGGAGTTTGAGGAGAAATTTCCCTTTCCTCCTCTTCATGGCACAATTGGATCCATTGTGGAGGTTTGAATCATCTGTTGAAAAATCTGGCGTTGGCCAATCAGAGAACATAAACCAGTCCAGATGGCCCATTAGTCTGTTCCGGTATGGCAAGTCCTATCTTCATATTGCTACATAAGCCCTTAAGTTGTTTTTCTCCACTGCTCTAAATGTCACAAAAGACCATTTCCGTGTTATTGACAATGCTCACATCTCCAGTCTCCAACACTCAGCGCTGCCCGGGAGGCACAGCTTCTGTAATAAGCTGTCTTCCCTCCTTGCCAAATAACAGCTCTTTGCTGGTAGCTGTGGGACTGTAGGCCACTCAAAGGGTTAATTCAGGTTTTTGAGCAGTGCAATGTTTTCATTCATGAAAACACACAATTCAGCAAAAAGAAGGAGCAGCATTTCTGTGCTGCCAGGTGTTGCTGAGAACATCTGCTCCATAATAACTTGCTCAGATTTCTCTGTGGCAGGATGGGGGCCCATTCTATATGTGACGTGGCTGCACCTTTTTCACTTCATCCAGCAATCACGAATTCAAGATTATTTTTACCAGCGCAATCAAGTCTATTTCTTTCTCTTAAATGTGCCTCTTCCTTTTTCCTCCTCAGTTCGCTTCAGCTGTTAACCTTCTTCCCAGCCACTCCCTGTTCCCTCCTAGCCAGTTGCTGGGCTCAGTTTTGCAACGGTAAGGAGAAGTGGGCTGTAGTCCACGAAAGCTTATGCTCTAATAAATTTGTTAGTCTCTAAGGTGCCACAAGTACTCCTGTTCTTCTTTTTGCGGATACAGACTAACACGGCTGCTACTCTGAAATCTGGTAAGGAGAGTGTGTCGTTAGGGAAAAGTCCCCTTGAATGAATCAAGTGGGTGCCATAGAAGTGCAATCAAGTCCTTTAGAAATGATTCTAAACACCTGTAGACTTTCATAGAGAATGATCTTCTTTCTATCTGTTTTTTGAACCCACCCTCTAGCACAGAATTCTATAGCATGGAGAGTAGTCGCCACTGAATCCTAAAGGATGGCTCAAAAAGCCCTCAGCAAGGATTTCTGTTAGATTCAATGGGGAATTTCACTTAGGGTGGAGTAGCAGTGAGGGTCAAGGCCCCCTGGTCTCCCAGGACTTTGCTGACTCTGCCACTGATTAGCTGTGTGATGTTGAGCACGTCACTTTGCCTCTCTGTGTCTTTTTCCCCCACATCTGTGAAATGGGAATATCGATGCTATTTAAGCAGCATTTTCTGTTACTCCTTCCCTTGGTGTTAAATCTTTGGTAGCCCAAGCAGTATTACCCTGAGATGTTTGTCTCAGCTTCAAGGGATGTTTTCTAGACCTCTCCATGTGAATTTATGACTCTGGACTCAGCAGATAGGCAAAACCAGCTTTAGCCCAAGGCTAGGGAAGGGAGGATGCTCTAGTGAGACTGGGGTCAGTTCCTGACTCAGCTATTGAAGTCTTGTGTAATCCTGAGTAAGTCACTTGGTGCCTCAGTTCCCCATCTATAAAATTGGGATACTACTTCCCTATCTTGCAGGGGTGTCGTGAGGATAAGATCTGGGGATGACTGTGAAGTGCTTGGATGCTATAGTGTTAGGGGGGGTTGTAAGTACCTGGATAGATTCCAGAGAACATTCTACCATGAGGAGGTCCTAGCTTGAATGCTCCTCTCTGGAACTTCATTGTGGCTTGGTTCTGACCCTCTCTTCTGCTGTGTTTTGTTCAGGGCTCCAGATGACACCCTGGAGACCTTGCATACATTCTGCTGGATGCGTCATTGATGACTTACATAGGCCCTGCCTTTCCTGGCTTTGTCAGCACCGACCTACGCCTTAGCACAGCATTACAGGGATCTGTGTTGCTGGGGGTGCTGTATTTCAGATAAGACGTAAGAATGTGGTTCTGGCCGTCTGTGGCCAGTAAAGATCCCAAAGCATACCCTGATAGTCTGTATAAAATCTCAGTACGTAGAATACTTTGAGACGAAAGGTGATATATAAATATTAGAGCTCAGTGAATAATTCACTATGAATAATTTACTAGACTAATTTAGCTTTTCTCTTCTGCTGGTGGAATATCTGCCAGGAGATTTCAATTTCCTTGGATTTATTGGAAGGATTTGTTTCACACTTCTGTTTAGTTTTTGTTTTTTTCGGCGGTGGGTGGGTTGTGAGCAGTAGAATGTGTGAGTATTTGATAGACAGACAGTATTGGAAATTGGAGCGGGTGTGATGAAGAAGCAACACGGTCTAAGTCTCAGGGGAGCTGTGAACTATTCCCAGCTCTGCCACAAACCAGATACATGACCTTTAGTAAGTCACTGCAACTGTCTGTTTCTCTGTTTCCCCTTCCACTCTTTGTTTGTCTTGTGTAGCTAAGTTATAAAATCTTCAGGGCAGGGACTGTCTTACAGTTCACCTGTACAGCACCGAGCACAAAAGGGCCTTGATCTCAGTTGGGGCCTTTAGATGCTCCTACGCAATACAAACAATAATAATAAGCTGTGGTCGTTCACCTATCATCCTTCTCGCTCCCAGACCAAGTAAACACAACCATCCTAGCAAGCGCTTCGGTGTGAACTACTCTTGGGTGTGCATTTAACATCGGCTTTCCACGAACGGTCACCCCATGGAAGTTTGCTCCCTCCTCCCAAACACTGATGAGAATAAAAACTCAACCGCTCAAATGTTTGCTTTGAGCCCCGTCCAAAGTCCACTGATGTCAATGGGAGCTTTCCACTGACTTCCTCAAACGTTGGATCAGAGCAGTAAGAGATCATAAAAGCTACATGAGGGGAGTCATTGGGAGAAGGGATAGCTCAGTGGTTTGAGCATTAGCCTGCTAAACCCAGCGTTGTGAGTTCAATCCTTGAGGGGGTCATTTAGGGATCTAGGGCAAAAGTCTGTCTGGGGATTGGGCCAGCTTTGAGCAGGGGGTTGGACTAGATAACCTCCTGAGGTCCCTTCCAACCCTGGCATTCTATGATTAAAAAAATATATATATGGGGTTGTTTGCAGGAGTGGGAAATGTTTTGCAGAATTTGCTCAATTCTATATGAATATATTGGGCCATATTCATTCCCTGGTGAGGAAGCAAGGAGTTTCAGCTTTTGGTGAATGACTTTTATTAAACTAATACATCAAGAACATAACGGATGAAACTAGATTTAGCTCTCACTCTGTCTGTCTCCATGTCTCTCTCTAGCCTATTTCTGCTTGCCTCTGCACTTCCTGTTAGATGCATGCTGTGTCCACAAAATGGCACTATGCCACACCTGGTATAATGTCACTGAAGTAGCGTTACGTCAGGAATGAAACATGGTCCATCACATACAGCCCCCAGCTAAAACCTCTCCAGCGCATTATCCACGATCTACAACCTATCCTGGAAAATGATCCCTCACTCTCACAGACCTTGGGAGGCAGGCCAGTCCTCGCTTACAGACAACCCCCCAACCTGAAGCAAATACTCACCAGCAACTCCACACCACAGAAACACCAACCCAGGAACCTATCCCTGTAGCAAACCTCGTTGCCTACTCTGTCCCCATATCTACTCTGGCGACACCATCAGAGGACCCAACCACATCAGCCACACCATCAGGGGCTCATTCACCTGCACATCCTCTAATGTCATATATGCCATCATGTGCCAGCAATGCCCCTCTGCCATGTACATTGGCCAAACGGGACAGTCCCTCCGCAAAAGAATAAATGGACACAAATCGGACATCAGGAATGGTAACATACATAAGCCAGTAAGTGAACACTTCAATCTCCCTGGTCATTCTATTACAGATTTAAAAGTCACTATCATTGAACAAAAAAACTTCAGAAACAGACTTCAAAGAGAAACAGCAGAACTAAAATTCATTTGCAAATTCAACACCATTAATCTGGGCTTGAATAGGGACTGGGAGTGGCTGGCTCACTACAGAAGCAGCTTTTCCTCTCCTGGAATTGACACCTCCTCATCTATTATTGGGAGTGGACTACATCCACCCTGATTGAATTGGCCCTGTCAACACTGGTTCTCCACTTGTGAAGTAACTCCCTGCTCTCCATGTGTCAGTATATAATGCCTGCATCTGTAACTTTCACTCTATGCATCCGAAGAAGTGAGGTTTTTACTCACGAAAGCTTATGCCCAAATAAATCTGTTAGTCTTTAAGGTGCCACCAGACTCCTTGTTGTTTTTATGGTCCATTGTTGTGTGTCACTATCAATTCATCTGAACTTTCTTTCTTTCTTTCTTTCTTTCTTTCTTTCTTTCTTTCTTTCTTTCTTTCTTTCTTTCTTTCTCAATCCAGTTAGACAGTACCCTGCAAGGGTGCTCCACCTCCTGTTTTTGTGAAGAGACTGCTCCCTTCTCACGTCCTCTTGTTGGCAGAGAGGAGGCAAGGCCATGCCCCTAACACCCAGCAGAAGAGACGGCCAGCTGTGCAGGAGATCATATGGTGGCACTCCCTGAAGCAGCCACCACCCACAATTTTGGGCCAAAATATCTGGTGGTGTCAGCTGATGCAGATCCACTGCATTGAGTGGAACTGTGTTCATTTCCACCAGCTGAAACTTTGGACCATTGTGCCTCACTTAGACTCAGGGCCTCCCAGAGCTCCCTCTGGAGTGAGTTGGGATGCATACCAGCCCCAAACCAGGGCTGTTGCTAAAAGTCCAGAGAGAGCCCTACGTGTCTTTGTGTCCACCTGTCTGTCTTTCTGCACTCCTGTGACGACATTAATCCATACAGGGAACATGTATATCTGTTAACACTGAAAAGCAGATGATGTCTGAACAACATTCGTTTCCATTTTTCTGTAATCCACGGGAATATCCTCTTAGTTAGCCTGAAGTATAGAACATGGGGTTGCAAAGGAAAATTGATAGGAAGGGCAAGGAAAGAAAGTTAGAGTGCAGCTCCTCTCTTGCTTCATGAATAATGTGACTGATTCTGTTTCCAAACCACTCTGTCTCTATAACGTACATTTTCTCTATTTCTGCTCTCTCCATTTCATGATTAAGGACACTCACCTTAGAAACAGTACCTCCGCTCCTCACCGAGCCTTCTTCCCCTGCTGCCTTGTTGACCACCTTAATGCATCACAATTGGCTGCTGCGGAAATGATGATGGTATTGCAAACAAAAGATTATATAATTCCCAGGTGGGGAAACGAGTGGGAGGGGATGTTTTCTTCAGAAACATCCGTTTTGTGCTTGTGCAATTACAGACACAGAGAGAGGACTAAGGAGAAGAGAATTACAGCAAAATCTGTGATCGAAAAGCAAAATTGCTTCTGGGGAGGATTGTGTTTCCAGGCTTTGCAGGAAATCATCATAGGCCCTTTACAAGAAAAGATTATGCAAAACATATACATAGTTGTATACTTTCCCAATATTGTTTTTTTATGTGACTTTAGTGCAGGTAAAAGATACCATATTGACACTCACCTCAGCTAATGGAGTCACCTCTTTAATTCAGAATAACTGCCATCCAAAGGTCCATCTAGCCCAGTAACCTGTCTTCCGGCAGTGGCCAATGCCAGGTGCCCCAGAGCAAATGAACAGAAAAGGTAATTATCAAGTGATCCATCCCCTGTCGTCCATTCCCAGCTTCTGGCAAACAGAGGTTAGGGACACCATATCTGCCCATCCTGGCTAATAGCCATTGATGGACCTATCCTCCATGAATTTATCTGGTTCTTTTTTGAACCGTGTTATAGTCTTGGCCTTCACAACATCCTTTGGCAAGGAGTTCCGCAGGCTGACTGTTCGTTGTGTGAAGAAAAACTTCCTTTTGTTTGTTTTAAACCTGCTGCCTATTAATTTCATTTGGTGACCCCTAGTTTTTGTGTTATGAGGAGTAACACTTCCTTATTTACTTTCTCCACACCAGTCATGAATTTATAGACCTCTTTCAGATCCCCCCTTAGTCGTCTCTTTTCCAAGCTGAAAAGTCCCAATTTTATTAATCTCTCCTCATGTCAAAGTTGTTCCATACCCCTAATCATTTTTTCAAGCGGTGGAAGGCTGTCTTTTAGGGGATGAAGGTCCTGGGTTTGTTCCCAACTCTTGAGCACAATGTCCATGCATATCCAGACACAGTGCGTTGCACAAGGTTGTAGGTGACTTGAATCCAGTGTCCTGAGTAGGGCTCATCCCTCTGTTAAGCGTTTCATCTTATAAGAAGTGCTCCAGAGACCATGGTGTGTGAAGTGCTGTTTTAGTCCATTCCATTTCCAGCACTTACTTGCCTGTTGCAATATTTTCCAGGGGGAGAGTTTCTTTGAAGACCCGGCAGTGCCTACCAGGGGTTGTGTCAAGGATCAGTTATGTTCTGGAAGACACTGAGGGGAAGAGGGAAGAGCACTACCCCAGGAGCGTGCATCTTCAAGTACAGATGATATAGTCTCATCTGCTTTTGTTTTTACAGGGCCTATATTTCCTGTATTGTGGAGAGAGGTAAATTTGCAGAGACAGCACCTATTAAAAACAAACAAACAAACAAACAAACAAACTAGTGGCCAATAATTTCAGATGTGACCAGCAATTTTAGGTGTTTCTGTTTCAGGTGCTCTGTACCTGCTGGAAATCAGGTCCTTTTAAGCTAGCTCAGATTGGGCACACAATAATGAGGTATTCAAGATTACTGGCCACATTTGAAAATCTTGGCCAGAAGGTTTTATATTCAGGTCTCCCCCCAAAAATAAAACCTTTCATTGTCTATTTGTTTTCAATCCTATTTCCAAGAAAGGATCTGGCCCTTGGAAGCCAGTGCAGGTGCTGGGCCGTCGGAAAGGTTTCCTGAGATGGAGTTTGTCAGAGATAAGGTGGTAAAACTTGCTCAGTTCAACGCTCGGTGTTGACTACATTTTTCACCCGTTGCCAGCACACACTTTTCGTTTTTGGATTGCCGGTTCCCCCTTAAGAACTAAGACAATCTCCCTTTGATATAACAGACTGTACTTCTATATTAATGTGTCAAGTTGCTGTGAAATTTACTGCCTCGCTGGGCCCATTAGACTGCTGAGATTCAGCTCCATCTTCAGCGCGTCTCAGTCTATCAGAACTCTATCGTCTCGCTCGGAACAGCCTGTGCCCGCATGCTACTGTACCGAGGAGAAACCCTTAATGGAAGCAGTGCAGATGAATTCTTTAGGCCCTGAAAATCTCCATGACTGGAGGATGCCCTCTCGCGGGAGGCTAGGCGGCAGGCTCTGGGTGTCTGCTGTATGTAGCGGGAGTTTTCCCGTACCTCCTTTTTTGTAAAGAAATGATTTAGCAGCACTGACTCAGTGCCTGTTTAGCACCATTCTTACCCAAGAGACTGCTACAGAGAAAGTCATTTTCAATTTAGCTCAACTCACCACAAGAAAAGTTTATCTCATTTTGCCCTGCCTCCCCCCCTCCACCCCACTATTCTACAATGAATTTAGTGCTGGCAATCCAGCCCTGGACTCTGAAGTCTCCCATTTAACCACAGCTCAGACGATCACGTCAAGTTTCGCCACACAGCCCCCTTCTGATGTGCCTCAGGCCTGACCCAAACAGACCATGTCTAGGTGACAAGATGGCGATTCAGTTTCCAGGGACCTTTTTCTCCGTTGAATCTTTGTTGTGACTGGCAACAAGGAAAGCATCTGGGAATGGTGTGGGGGTGAAATCGTCACCTCTCTGCTGGAAGCAGGGGTGAGACCACCCAGTTCATGACACACATTGGTAGGTCGCCGCACACAACCATCAGATGGTAGCAAATTTTAATCACAGTCCTTACCACCTACCCTGGGCTGGAGTCTAGCCTGGGAGTATGACCTGGCATTGGAAAGCTCTCTATCCCTTTATTAATCTCCTAACCCATCCAGCCCCAAAGATGTTTAACCAACCTGTTTGAATATAACCAAAAGGAGAATTTGGCCCACACTGCAATAGTCACACTGTAATAATCATAGTGTTGAATTCAGATTGAATTAGGCTGTCATTGAACTAGACGGTCACTGACAGTTTTATCTCACTGGATGTTATCATTTGAGAAAGAGCTTGACTGACTTAAAGATTTAGGCCTTTGATTCTGTCATATCTATCTGAGCTCTCTGGATGCCTATAATGCACCCATCCCCATAGTATCTGATCACCTTAGAGAAATACCAGATTGCCTTGCGTTCTTTCCTCTTCTCTGAGACAGGGAGTAGGAGAGACTGTGTGTGTGTGTGTGTGTGTGTGTGTGTGTGTGTGTGTGTGTGTGTGTGTGTGTGTGTGAGAGAGAGAGAGAGAGAGCGAGAGAGAGAGAGATTAATCTTGCATGTTGTCCTAAAAACGATAAATGCGGAGATCATTCTGATCTGACGCGACTTTTGTAGCAGGTTATATGGGTGACCATGTTAAACTCCAGTTTCTTTATAGATTAAGCAGCAGTTTGACTTAGCACTCTTGGCTGAGAATAGGCATGCATCAGCGGGGAAGCCAGTTCTTGCCGATGGTAATACTGCATATGATAATAATGCAGTCTAATGAGCTCTCCCAATGCAGTTTGTATATTATGCGCAGGATGTGTCATTTGGCATTGTTCGTTAGCTCCAACAAATGCGGCTGTTTTCTTTATTCAAAAATTGCCTGCTTTGCTCCAGCGCAGAGACGACAGTACCGCTGGTACAATTTTATTTTTAACATTCTGAACTGTTGTAAGCCTAGTGAACTGTTTAATACGCTACATTCAACAAGCCCAGCTTATACACTACAGAGGCTTTGAAACTGTCATACCTTCAAATGAATACAAGTTATGGACAAAAGCTTTTTGTTATAAGGTTCTGCAAATGTGGAATCAGTTACCATTAAGACTGTGGAAGGTTGTTGTGCGGGTTGGCTTTAAGATGGAGCTAGAATAGCCCTTCTGCCTGGAGAATTTTATTCTATTGTATATAGGTTCTTTTGCCACCCTCACCACTGTAGTATCCGAGTGCCTCCACTTGTGCATTGTGACATGACTAACATCTGTCAGATATGGTTTGTTCTCTCATCCTCTCCCTGGGGAGGAGAGTTGTGTGTGCACTGGGGTGTTTTATTTTAGTAGGGTTTTGTTTTCATTTCTTTCTTTTGAAGTCCACTCTGTTTAAAGAACGCAAACCAGAGAAGTGCACTTGGAGTGGAAGGTGGGGAAGATTGCGATGACCCTGAGTTCTGGGTGAATTCATTCCATAGTCTTGGGCTGGCCCTCAGGAAAGCTTGTCTCCTGAACAGGTAAGCTTGTGATAGAAAATCCCATTGTGCCTGGGAATTGGAGCTGTCACCACAGCTCCAGGACGGAGCTTTGCGTGGTCTGTTAGATAGCCTGGGCCCAGCACATTAACCACCTTGAAGGTGAGAACCACAAGCCATGGGAGGAGGGATAGCTCAGTGGTTTGAGCATTGGCCTGCTAGCCCCAGGCTTGTGAGTTCATTCCTTGAGGGGCCATTTGGGGCAAAAATCTGTCAGGACAGTACTTGGGCCTGCTGTGAAGGCGGTGGAATGGACTCAATGACCTTTCAAGGTCCCTTCCAGCTCTATGAGATAGGTACATCTTCATATAAACTTTCTTGAGAAGAAATGATTGGGCTGGTTTCAGTTGTTGCCTTGACTGTGCTTGGGGATTGTTGTGCAAACATTTTGTGCAGCCTCCGGATAAAGAGCGAGAGAACAAATTATCCATCCTGGTTTCCTCAGAGGGCAGAATATGAGTGCAAAACCGGTGAGGAAGGAAGCATGTAGGCAGACTGGGAAAAATGAGCTGCAGTCACCAAACTATTCTAAAAGGCTGAAAAGGGGCAACGGCCTACATGCCAACTGTTATCGGGGGCAGCAGGAGCTTTTCCTACGCACTCTGCTCTTTATACACTGGCTGACCCACCAGTCGGCCCCTCCCAGTGCCGAAGTCTGTCCACACAGAACTGCCTATCTGCGAGCTGCAGCGGTCCGTGAGTGCGAGAGACAAAGGGAAACAGGCTTGCGAACACGAACCGGACGTGTATGCGCAGGATCCACAGGCACTGTAATGTGCATAAGCAAATCTGACGGCAAAGGCAGACAAGGTGCAAAACAAATTCCTCAAGAGAACACAGATGCACATTTCACTTCTGGGCAACCGTCACGGGCCAGTGTGCTGAGAAAAAAATCCCTGAATAGAAGGGGAGCAAATGGGTTCCTCCACTTAGGGAAATCTGCCTTGTAAAAACCTGTCAGACACATTAGAGCGACCCTGTGGCAGGGGGCCAAGAATTGACAGTCACTTCCAAAGCACTCAGCTTACGCACATTTGTGACGCAGAGGCAGCTTCCACCGGTACAAGACGGTTAATTAGTGGCTTGGATCCAGGCAAATGGGTAAAGGACCCTATGCCGCCTCTGCCAACAATCCTGGGGTACCAAAAGGGGGACACAGAGGCTCTAAAGTGAACAGTGAAGCGATTGTGTTGGTAGCGGCCAAAATAACTGTGCTTGTTGAAAGGAGAATAGGGGTAAAGGGAAGCCTTTGGCTACCTGATGTGGGAGTAGCTCACACTGGAAGCATATGGTGGTTTGTCCCTCTCTAGTGGCCGTTCCACATAAAAAAAGGTTCTACTCCTGTTACGAAGCAGTGGAGTTCCACCAAGTGGCAGAAGCCCACGCTCTTAGCACTGAAGGTCCATACCCCGATGCTGATCCAGTTATGGCAGTGTGGTTGTTGTACATGGTCCTTGCACCATCCATTGGAGAGGAAAGTAGAGATCAGAGTGAAACCTATGGGAGCTTAACAATCGCTTAAGAACAGTTCCTTCTGTAGCAGTGCATTTGGGTGCAGAGGTGTTCATCTGCAGTGTTGTAGCCATGTTGGTCTCAGGATATTAGAGAGACAAGATGGGTGAGGTAATATCTGTCATTGGATCAACTTCTGTGGATGAAAGAGACAAGCTTTCCAGCTCTTCTTCCAGTCTCAGAGTCTCTCGGCGAAATACAAGGTGGAACAGATTGTTAAGCATAAGGAATTAATATGTGTAACAAGACATTCAAGATGCTTTTCATTGCTAGTGACTGTGGGGTGCGGGAGAGAATGGGGTCAGTATCCACTGTCTACAGTCAGAGAGATGCGCATCTGCGAGTAGAATTAGGTGCTAATATAGGGTGTGTTCCACTCCATCTCACATAGTATTCCAAGTCTTTATATTTTTCTTATTTTAAAGACTCTCTCCCTCCCCCCCTTCCCATGAAAGACTCTTCTATAAAGATGTTAAGAAGTTAGGTCCTGTTTTCCCTTTTCTTTTATTAATTTGGGGTTTTTAAATAATTTCTAAGATGAGCTTTGGGGGGAGAGGGGAAAAAAAAGCAAAATGCCCCCAGCTGGGTGCAGTTGGAATCCAAAGGTTACAAATAATGGATTAGCTTTTACCTATTTCCATGGCAACAGCTCAGTTGCTCTTAAATTCTACTTTAAAAGCTTCCCACAAATGTGTCTCGTGACCCTGAAAACTTTTCCATCTCCCTCCTGACTTCTTTCATTTTGTTTTTCAAACATGAGTTATTTGCCACAACCTTGCAGCTCGGCGCTGACAAGCTATTGAAGAGATGAGCTCAGAGGGGAACGGGATGGCTCGAGGGGATTGGCGATACTGCTTTGAAGGCTTTCACCTCTTGGTTCTTCTTTCAAATCTGGAGCCAGAGCGGTAGTGACTGAAAATTGGTACTGTCGGACAGCTCCTTATTATCATGTGTGCAACGACTTGGCGGGCGTCAGTCCGGATCCTAGCGGATACGTACTCAGATCTTGACAGCTGTTATTGCAGTCGGCACTGATTGTGGAGGAAGAGGTTGGCCCAGCAGATAGGAGAAATGGGATGGTGTTGTAGTTAAAACACTCAACTGGGACTGGAGAGATTTGTGTTCTGTTCCCATCTCCGTCACAGTCTTCCAATGTGGCCTTTGGCAAATCTCTGCACCTCAGCTCTTCATCCGTAAAATTGGGAGACTAGCACTTGGCCTTGTATTGTGAATGCATGTTTGTGAAGTGTTTGCATACTATGGTCCTGGTGGCCGTATATGAATATATCTGCATAAACAGGGCACTGGACTGGGAACCAGTGGTCTGGCTTGTGTTCTAGTTCTGTCACTGGCTCAATATATGTGACCTTGCCCAAATGGCTTCACTTCTCTGTCCCACATCTGTATACTGGGGGAAATAGTATTAACTTCCCCACCTTTGAGCTCCACGGAGGATAAATGCTAAGTAGTATTTTAAATACCCATTGGTACTTTTGCTCTCTGTCTCAATAGAGCATATTTATTGGTCATGGAAGTTGAATCAACCTCTGGGTCAAGACTAAGGTACAAGCTGTTTTGTTTTTTTGGTGCCTGTCCTATGAACAAAGGGAGAACATTGCTCTCCAGGGATGTCACCCATTTCATAGACAGGGGGAACAGTAGCTTGGGTTTCATGCCTTTTACTCTTTTCTAAAAAGTGCCAGAGGATCTTTCGCTTCTCCCTGGGCAGGAGGGACCTCAATGTGTTGTGTATTTGAGGGAGTCTCCCAGCCAACTGGATGGTAGAAAGCATGGAGCGCTATATAGCACAGTCCATAGAACTTCCCTAAAATAATTCCTAGAGCATTTATAATAGATCTGTTCTAGGAATTATTTTGGGGAAGATTTCTGACTTGTGTTATACAGGAGGTCAGAATAGGTGACCACAGTCATCCCCTCCGGCCTTAGAATCTATGAATTTAACACCTTTCTCACCAGACGATTCTTCTAAAGGTCCAGCACCCTCCTAGCCCTGTGGTATATAAGAACATGTGCCCGTAGGAGACTAGACCCTGTATTGACTGAGCCACACTGAAGAAACTGCTGGCCTATCTCTTCATAGCTTCTTTTGTGCCAGGCATAGGCAAGCTATCGAAAGTTTGTTAGAGAATACTTCACTCTAGGTAAAGTCTTAGGCCCTGTCTTCCACCAGTGGCACTGTCCTTCTGTCAGTGGGAACTGCCCTGTGTTCATATGCACATTTTCTTCCACTGATGATTCTCTGGGTACCCATCGACACAAGGTATCCTGGTTTGCATCCAAGGCAGATGTCTATCAGAGGGAGTTACATCAGGGTAGTGCCATTTTAGATACATTCCACTTCTGGGGCAACTGAATCGGTGCAAACAATCCTTCTGCCCTGCACCGATGACTGCAGAAGTGAACTACCTGGTCATCTTTCTGAGGGAATGCATCCCCAGTTTGCAGGTTACAGAGAGAGCCTGGAATTACTTGTGCATCCTGATACATTCCAGATTCCCTGTGAGATTGCATTGGCAAGTCCCCGTTTAACAGACTAAATTTCTCACCTGCTGTCTGGGCTCGGGCCACCGTCAATTAATTTCTTTGCAAATTAAAAAAAAAAAAGAGAGATAGAAATTATGGATTGTGTTGGAGATTGTTCAGAGGAGATTTGCACCAAGAGGGACTATCACAATAATTAAAAAAGAATAAACTCTATAAACAGAGCTAGATGGGTGTGGAGCAGCTGTTTGACTTGGAACGCTGGGAATGGAAATTTGGTTAGCATTTGGCATTTGAGGGGCATTAATCTTTGGCTCCTTTTCCCCCCCCTTGGGTTTTAAATTATAAATCACTTGCCTGGGCAAAGTCCTATTTGCTCAAACATCTGCAGCAGGGAGCACACTGGCAAATCCCTGCAGAGCAAAAGCTGTTAGATTGCTTTTCTACTGGGGTCATTCCAGAGCAGTTTGTTCTTCTTAAGGAACTGGCAACATCGTAAAAAGTTTAATCAGAAACCAAGTGGAAAAAAAAAAAAACACAGGTTGGGTGGGAGGAGGTTTCTGTTATAGGCAAGTGCCCTGTAGTCCCTTCCAAGGCCTTGCTAGCAATCCAAGCAAAAATGGAACTAGTCTCTTCCTTGCTTTGCTGCCAGGCTGAAGCTGGGAAGAGGAGCAGAGGGAGATGTGAAGAGGGGCCTATTCTCTCCATAGCACACAGTCTGAGCAGCTGGGCTTGCACACTGGTGAAATCGGCAAGGAGGAGGGGATATAATCCTCTCCCATGGCAGAGCAGTGAATGGCTCGCCAGTTCTAGTCAACATCCACATGCAGCCACCGGGTGAACTGGCTGGATGATGTGGAATCCGGTGCCAGCAATATGCAGATGACACAACTCTACCTGTCTTTCACCACGGATGACTAAGGCTAAGATTTAGTCACAGCTATTTGTGATAAAAGTCACGGACAGGTCACGGGCAATAAATAAAACATTTACAAAAAATACCCATGATTAAATCTCTACTTCAGGGGCCCAGCTGCTCCGGCGGCCCTGCTCCAGTGCTGGGGGTTGACTGTCCCCCAGCTGCTGCTCCTGGGATCACTCTCTGGACGGCCTCTGGGCGTCCCTGGGGCCCCTGCTCCAGCCGCCCCAGGACCGCTGCTGCTCAGGTGGTCCCTAGGGCACCCCCATGACCACTGCTCAGGCACTCCCCAGAGCCAGCCACACCAGCCAAAAGATACAGTACACTGCAGCGCATCGCCTCAGCAACCCAGGCTACCGCCAGCACATCAGACCTGCCTGCCACTCCTTATACCTGCCTCCCGTAGAATACTGAATCAAGCACAAGGTCTCGATTGTTATCTGCATGGCGCTCCATGGCTTGGGCCCAGAGTATCTAAAAGAGCCACTAAAGCTCAATGAGAAAGAGCGCGGTTGACCGTTTTGCTCCTCTGGCACAGTGGAACTATCGGCTATAAGGGGAAAGTTTGTCTGTACAGGAGACGGCTTTCTCGGGGGCCAGCCCAAGCCTGTGGAATGATCTCCCGCAAGCACTAAGGCCCATCACAAACCTCACCACTTTTCGCTCCAAGTGCAAGGTACCTCTTTTTTACCCTGCTTTCTCCAACATGATCACGGAGCAACATGTGTGCGTGTGTGTATCATAAAAAAAAAAATCCACAACTAAACACTCCCCTTCACACACATCTCCCCCAGGATAAAGATGAGAGAACGAACACACAACAGATGTAGTGCACTCCTGGGAGGACCTCAGGTACTATGATGATGAGGATGGTATAAGAAGCTATAGAGACTAGACTAGAACCCAGTTTAGGATACTTCACCCTAATGGCTGGAGGAGCATCCATGGTCCTGTCTCTGTGGGTTGGAGGGTTCACATCACAGCAGCTGCTGCTAAACGTTCACGTATGTCCCTGCCTTAGGACATGCAGTTCCACCTTTGGGTGCTCAAACTACCCTAAGTACCTATTTGAGCCCACAAATGTCTCCTTGTTTCCACATTCAGTCCAAGGTCCTCTCCTCTGCCCGTTCCAAAGACAAGTGAATAGTACAGACTAGGGTTAGCCCTTTCCTTACAAATTCCTGTGTTGCCCAACACTGTGGCCTGGGATTGGCCACACAGGTATATCGCAGCATGAAGGAAGTTTCAGACTGGGCCAGACTCACCCATGGTGCGAGTGCCACCCCATTGACCTCAATGAAACACATGAAGGGGTTGACTTGGGTGGATCTGTGCCTGCTTACAAGGAATTGGCCTGTCTGACAGTAAATATGTAATTCACTTAGGACAGTCAGAGATCAATTCCAGGCTGAAGGAGACCTTCGCTGTCTGACATTAACAATGGTTCCCATTACTCCTTTTTAAATCTGTAGCAGGAACCCAGGCCAGGCGTTAGACTCAGGGTCTCGTATAAGGCTTTCCATCCCTAGATCTTAAAGGACAATAAGGGGACTTATCCCTGTTTTAAAGCTGGGGAAAAGGAGGCACCCAGAGGTGAAGTGACTTTATCAAGGACACCCAGCAGTTCAGTGGCAGAGCTGGGACTAGACCCCACTTCCTCTAAGTCCACCCACTCGTTATCCTAGTCTCTAGAACAGAGGTGGGCAACTTGCGGCCTGCGGGCCGCATGCGGCCCAGCAGGGTAATCTGATTGCGGCCACGAGACATTTTGCTAACATTGACCGTCCGCAGGCACAGCTCCCCGCAGCTTTTAGTGGCCGCAGTTCACCGTTCCTGGGTGTGCTGGTTCGCCGCAGGGACGTGCTGGCTGCTGCTTCCCGCAGCTCCCATTGGCCGGGAACAGCGAACTGTGGCCACTGGAAGCTGTGGGGGGCCGTGCCTGCGGACAGTGAACGTCAGCAAAATGTCTCGCGGCCCGCAATCAGATTACCCTGATGGGCCGCATGCAACCCGCGGGCCACAGGTTGCCCACCACTGCTCTAGACCAAAACTCTTCTGGAAAAAACAGGAAGTGAACTTAGTTTTAAGGACAGTGGCTCCGCGTCCCACCATTGAAATCGGTATATAAGAACACACCTACATACCTTTGAGAATCTGGGCTAAAGATGTTTTGCTTAGAGTCTGCCACACCCACCCCCCTTCCTAGGCTTCAGAGCCTACACAGCACCTTCAAAGCACTGTCCACACAGCTATCTTAAAGCCCTCACACAAGCCCCCCGGCCTTGGGTCTGTACCCCTACGTGTAGCTCTACACAGCAATAAAAAACCCATGGGTCAGCTGGGCTCAGGCTGCGGGGCTAAAACTAAAGTGTAGACATTCAGGCTCAGGCTGGGTATCAGAGCCTGGGATGCAGTCAAGCCTGTGTGTCTCCGCTTATTTTTTTTAACCCTGCTGGCCCAAGTCAGCTGACACGGATTCAGTTGCGGTGCTGCATGTCTTTCATTGCTGTGTAGATGTACTCTGCATGTCTATTCAGGTTCCTTAATCAGTATTAGAAGAAAGCATGTCTTCCTGGAAGACTTTATCATGGTCTTTTGAAAAATATCTAGTAGTTGGGGAGTGGGGGTTAGCTCAGTGTTTTGAGCATTGGCCTGCTAAACCCAAGGTTGTGAGTTCAATCCTTGAGGGGGCCATTTAGGGATCTGGGGCAAAAAAAAAATGTTGGGGATTGGTCCTCCTTTGAGCAGTGGGTTGGACTAGATGATCTCCAGAGGTTCCTTCTAACCTTGTGATTCTAAGATAAGTCCCAGAAGAGCTCACTTGCACTAGATCCTTGGAATTCAATTACATTTTACAGTGAAACCCTCCATGACCTACAGATGCTTTACAATGAACTTCTGTTTGGAGTATCCAGAGTACACAAGAGGTTCCCATTCATCGTCCTGGTGAAAGCAGGGAAGAATCAGGGACTTTCCTAGAGGTGGTGCCACTAACGCATGTAACGCTGAACTCCAAGTTCCCCTCATAAATAAGGGTGACTTTTACCTGGCATACGCCTGAACTTTAATAACCTGAAATATATTCTGGGCTGGCGAGGCAGGAACCTTTAATAACATTTGAGTCTGCTGTCTTGGTGCTTAATGCCATAGCATTTTAAGCACGTTTTTTGGCTCAACTGCTTCCCGAAGTGGTTTTTAACAATATTTTAGCAGCCTAAGCTGTCTCAGGCGGCTAAGAAACACTTGTTGCTGGAAATAATGTTTTCCTCGGTAACATCTCTGCATCATTGTGACATGTTTAAACATTAAAAAATTGTTTTGTATGTAGCTTGTTGTTAAATTGGAGCCAAAGCATAAATTTTGGATGGGGGGAGCTTGGCCAGGGTGGGGTTTTGTGTGTATGTGGGGTTTGTTTTTCTTTTTTGCCTGAGTAAGTGGTGTGAAATATTCCAGGTGAAGCATCCAATGACATTGCAGTCTGGAGTGCTGGGAAGCGGCATTTTTTAACATGCTTTAATTGCTTTTTGCCGGGGCCAGGGATATTTATGGGTTAGGAGATTGCCAAGTTATTTATTAGATGGAGTATCTGGGGATAGACTAATATAAATCACGTAGGCTGGTATTGAATATACCAGACACTCAGTAATTTAAAAAGCTTTAATAAAAATGCTAAAATATGAGACTTGTCTTTAGCTGTAATGAGACTCAGTTATCATGTTTTTATCAGCAATTTTCAGCCCTTTTTTTTTGCACAGAGCTGGAAAATGTGGACTTGACCCCCTCCCTGTATCTGGCATTTCACAGCATCTGGCCCCAGCCTTTGATCTTGCAGGCATAACTGGTAGCACTTAGACATCTTGATTTATGGGTGCAAAATCAGAAGCTGTTCCTGAAAGTCACACTCACACGGGGAGCTCTAGGTCTGGCCATCAGGCCTCCACGGCCAGTCGGGGGCGTCTAGCTCTGCAGGGAGCTTCTCTACATACCTGTAGTCTACGTCTCTCTTTCTGCGTATTCTAAGCTGGAAGGAAGTTTCACCACACGCCCATGCAGCCAGCTTTAGCCATGCGACATGAGGACAGAGCTTCTACCTGTAACTACTATCTCAGCCTTTTTATTTTCTACTTCAGAGAGCTTCCTGTTTTTACAAACCCAAACTATCCATTCTAGGGCAGATGTTGCCTTTTTATTACCCACCCAAGTTGTCTTCAGCCCCACACCCATGGGTGTTTCTCTGCGTGATTGGGCTACCCTGGTGAGTCATAGAATAAGCACACCTACTTTCTGCTCTGATTTCATCCCACACGGAGATTTGGGTGCCCATGCCTTTCTCATAGAAATTAAAGGCAAAAATACTTCTGCTCTCCTTCCCCCCCATTAGATCTTTCCCAACTGGTCCTATGACTAACGCTGCTGACCTTTGGTAACTAGGGAATGGCTCAATGCCTCTAGGCTTGATTGGGATTCTCACATCCCTGCCACGCCAGCTCTGCTCACACCTGTCTGCTGGTGGCAAGAAATCACCATTCCAGCCTGCAGAATAGGAGCTGGGGGTGGGGGGAGAGGGATGGTGATGGGGTGAAGAGAAGGCAGAGGAGCAAGGAGGCTGCAGGACACACGAGCTGGAAGGAATCGCAGAGGGATAATAGGGTAGGGGAAGGAGAGAGAAAGAAGTAGCAGCAGGAAAGCGAGGGTCAAGACTGAAGAAAGAAGGAGGAGCTGGTACTAAAGCAAAGGGGCAAGGGGGAGTTAGTGAGACAGTCGAACAAGCAGGTGCTAATAGGATAGGAGTGAGGTGGTGAGGCCAGGCCTTAGCTGGTAACAGGGGCTTTCATCTCTAGGTCAGTGGTTCAGATCCAGCACCAGTTAATGGCCAGAAGTGCCTGCTCTGTATGAAATTAATTTGCCATCCTTGGCCCATTTCTGAGTGTGCATGTCAGAAAAGCACCACTGTGACAGGACCTGGCCAGCAGGCTCAGCAGAGGCTAAAACGGGAGCAGACCAGAGAGACTCCCGTTAGGGTGGGAGGATGTGGGGGGAGAGGATTTCCCGTCTCCGGAGCCATCAAGCCAGTACCTTGCCCAATAGACACTGGGACGAGAGCCAAGGGAGATGCCAGGGGAAGGATGGGCAAGAAGTAACCTCTTGTTCTTCAGTGTTTAATAGACTCTATGCCTTGTGCACATTAAGACTAGGGAAACTGTGAATAAGGCTATAAATAAACGTGCCAAGAGATGCTCTGGAAACGATCATTATAAACCACCAGAGCAAAGCGCGAGTAGTTTGTGATGTCATCAGCCTCATGGCATGTATTTATATCCCTGTAATTCATAATCATTTGTTCTCATTCCCTATCATCTCTCGCCACAAAATACAACACAGGGGCGAGACGCAATCATAAATAGAACAGGCTCTGAGCTGACATGACATGATATAAAGCAGCAGGGTTCTGGGTGCTGCTGCCCAAGGCCCGGGATTTAGCTGTGCGCTACATAATGCAGACCTCTCAGCAGAGTCGCCACCTCAAAGGAGTCTAGCTTCCCTAGGAGTTAGGTGTAACCAAGCTCAGGGCCCCACTGTGCTAGGAGCGGTACCTATTCAAGAGACAGTCCCTGCCCGGAAGAACATACCATGCGAGGGCTTATACATCGCCTCCTCCATGCAGGATGGATCACAGTTACCTGTGCTTAAAAGGAAGTTTATCTTCCATGTATGGCCGTGTAATCCTGGATAACCTTCTTCATTTAAATATAAACCACCAAACTATTCAGTCATGCCGCGCTCCTTATACAGTGCCTTTAACGGACTCCAGTCCTGTCCTGGCAGAGACCATCCATCCTCTCCTTGAACTAGCGTCTTCCTTCCCTGCTTTATGGTGGGAGGGAAAGACACCAAGGACATAATCACTTCCATAGCAACCAGCTGTGAAGGCGCAAACAGGAGCTTATGATTTCAGGTGGGGAATAAACAGCAGAGACACAGATGAATCCTTGAAGAACACGTTTTCACGCCAGTGTCCTTTGTAATAAAGAGCCAGCGGAGAGAAATACAGAATATTTAGGATGGAGAGGGCTGAATAATTTCCTCATTGGATGTTTTTCAGCTTGCCATGAGATGTCAGCCATCCTTTAAATCTGCCAGGCTTTATATCGCCAGCAGCAGAGTGGGGAGTGAAAACGAAATATCTTTCCCCGGGTGATTTCAGGGCATCGTGAACAGCTTTTAATTCTTCCTGCTGCCAGCAGTTGAGAGGGGAGAGTCAGAATTGAGCCTCCACGTGGCTGGAGATCTTCCCTCCAGCCACCCACTGCTTTGCAGCACCACAGAATGAAGCTTTCTTAAATGAACATTTTGAATAACCTGCCTGGTTAGCTAGGTGCTTGCCTTCATTGCTGTAGTGTCTGAGGGGCCCACAAACTTAAAGGAAGTTATCCTCACCAACTCCCTGTGGGCAGAGCTATAAGGGCAGACTGAGGCTCAGAGAGAGAGAGCGTTGCCATCCCTTGAAATGTTACCGAGTCTCAGCATATTTGGTGTTATTCTTACAGCCCCAACTCCTGGAGCCAAGGGATTATGGTGAGGAATCTCAAACAGAAAACCTAGTCTTCGTGGGTGTGAAGAAAAGCTTGAAATGTGGGCACCCCAAAGGCTCAGAACCCCCCCCACCCCCGCACACACATATACACTCTCTCTCTCAAAATAATGCTTCAGCTTTCTCATCTGTACAACTCTTGCCTTTTTGAACATTTGGGATTCACAAAACAGGTTTAAGGCCCCAGTGGCCTTTACGTCTGGAGGCCTCCATCTTTGGCTGCCCAAATTAGGTCCTAATTTTCACATGCAGTGGTTCTCAGCAAGGGGTATGCGGAGGTCTTCCAGCTCTCACAGGCTGGTCCTTGGAGCTGTGGGTTCTTAGCACCTTTGGGCCCTTCAGGTTTGGGCATAAAACATCAGGGGTCCCTTCTAAAAAGTTTGGCCTGAGTGACTTGCCCAGGGTCAGCCAGGGCGTGTATGGCTGAGCTGGAAACCGAATTCAGTGCCCACTCCAGCTCCCTGGTTCCTTTTCTGGCCAATCTCTTGTAAGTTTGTTTGTTTGGATTGTTAATTAATAACCTCACCAAAATGTCTAGGCACTCCTGACTCCACATGTAGATAGCAACTTATCCCTAGAACTAAACCAGTTACTACCGTGAAGCCTTGTCTACTTAAGGACTTCCCTCCCATCTAACCAGGGTCTAGCTGGGAGCACCCCTTCCCCAGCAATATGGAAAGGACAGGAAGGTCATGACCCCTCTTTCAGCAGCCTCACTAACCCCCACATTGAGAAATTCTGCCCTTCAGAATTTTTTTTACTCCACACAACTATCAAGCCCCATTTTCTGCAGCTGTTTCTTTGATAACTGCCATAGGGGGGATTGAACCAGGGACCTTGTGAGCATAAAGCATAAGCCGCTACAGCTTGAGCCACAGAGCCAGCATTGTAAGACTTGACAGCCCTCTTCCTTAAATGAAGAGGGCTTAGCATTGGGCCTCTCTGGGGTGATGTTTTGGACGTTGTTTCTTTAAGAGGCATGGGAAACAGAAATTAGGCTTGCTGATGAGAGAAGAGGGTCTGGAAGCAGGAGAGCTTTGAAGTGTGGGTGCCTGGCTGCTATGTTTGCTGGGTGAGACATGAGTTTGTCATTAGGTGTATAACATCATTGCAAGCCTCTTAGAGAGCCAGGTAGCAATGAATAAACAAATGGCTTTGATGGGCTCAAATCATGAAGGGATGGGGATAATCCCTGCATGACCTCAGGCCTGGGCTGTGGGAAGGGGTCTTCTGGGATGGTCTCCACAACCTTAGGACTTGTGGTGGTGCTGCAGCCCTGGACTCCCAGCCAGGGGCGTGGCACTGAATCCAGGAGCAGGCAGGCTGCAAAGCAGACAGGGTCTGAATTACCAGGGCAAGAATGGAGTCACATGGCTATTTTTAAAGTAACAGCTGCTGAAAAGGATTTGAGTGCTTTTTCTCTGTGAGTAGCTGAGCGAGGGGGAGGAGGATGGGGGCTCTGGGAGGGGAGAGGGTCATCTGAAAAGACCATCTCAGGCTTTCCATTTTCAGGTGGGTAGGGCGGGGAATTGTGCTACTCCCAAGCACTCATTCTATGGCAGGGAGGGTAGCAGGTGGCTGAGGTCCTGGACTGGGTCCCAAATCAAATCAGAAGGGCGTGGTTTGGGAAAAAAAACAAAAAACTCTTCCCACTCTGTGAGTGGACAGAGCCACGTCAGTAACTGCCTATACATGGATCAGGATTTAAAAAGCAAGTCAGCAAATTTAAAAAGCCTACAGACCTGGGTTACAAACCCACAGCAAACAGACAAGGATCATAAGCAGCAAGAACAGCACCCTAGAGCAAATGGACTGAGCATTAAAAAAAAAACAAAAAACCCCAAATCATAATTAGGAAAGGGGGGGCAGGGAAAATCTTGTCTTCCATTCCATCTCTTTCCCCTTTCTTAAAACACCATCTGCAGACTGTAAATCTTGCAGGGCACAAGCCTGTTTTCCCACCTGTCTGCAAAGCACCCAGAGCACTCGTGGGTCCTATGTACCACCCGAAGGCAGTAACTGTAGCCAGCATTGTAAGGGCCTGATCCACAGTCAATAGAAATTCCACTGACTTCAATGGGCTTTAGATCAGGCCCTAAAAGTGTCCAGGGGTTATATTCCCTGGGCCAAGCTGTGAAATCTCGTTCTACGGTGACGAGATCAGGAGGTTTGTTTCGGGTTCATCTCTGATCACTATAAAATGTGCTTTATGTGATGAACCCAGACAGGTTTCATTTGCTGACGCTAATCCCTCGATGCTCTACTGAGGAACGTTTGGGAACAGCGGCATGTTTTTGGTGTAGTAAGTTGACCGCTCTGTGCTATTCAAACTTTGCAAGAAGAGCGGGTATTTCAAACTGTGGGGTGTGTAAACGAGCTGGATGCAAATGGCCAGGCTCCTACAGCGTCCAGCATGTCTCTTTTAGAAACAAGGGGTACTTGGAAAGTAGGTGGATTCCCTTCTGGGTGGTGGGGTATGTCAGTGCTTTTAAACAAGCCTTGGACTGTGGAATGAGGCTGCAGCTCCTGAGTGGGCCTTTGAACAGCTGGTATTGCATTGACACTTCAGTAGAGACTTCCCAAGTGTAGTAGGGGAAGCACTAGGAATGTGGTTTACTCCAAACTCTCTGAGCCTGCGTAATTCAGCCCTGAGACACTTCAGACGTGCTGTACCAGAGTGGAAGGCTTGAGATTGCCAAAGCATTAAAGATGAGCCTTGGATCAGACACAGTTCTCATGAATTTCTCCTCATTCTCTCTCTCTCTTTTCTTTCTAGTTCCTCCCCAGATTATAAACATCTCCTCAGACATCACGGTGAACGAAGGGAGCAGCGTAACTCTCATGTGTCTGGCTTTTGGGAGACCAGAGCCTACGGTGACATGGAGGCACCTGTCTGGAAAAGGTAAGAGGATGCTTTGAGATGGGCACTGGGACTTCAGGCATCTGCGATGGTTCTGAACAGATACACTAAAATACAGTAGGGGATTAGCCACAGGAGGGATTGCTCAGTTTTTCTTCCTGTGTATTTCTCTCTCTATGCCCCTTTGCCCTTAATCCTTGGTTCCTGATAGTGTTCCTGGAATTGTAGTGATGGAATGGCACCAGGAGAGCAGGAGTCAGGATTCATAGGATCTTTGTGGGGTTCTGCCTGATTTGCTGGGTGGCCTTGGGCAAGTTACTTAACTCCTCTGTGCCTCAGTTTCCCATGTGTAAAATGGCCATCATGGAACTTGCGTGGGACCAGTTACTTAACCTCACCAGGCCTCAGGGACACTGCAAGGCGTAAGTGATTAATGTTTGTAAAAAATCTTTGAGGTCTGTGGGTGAAAGAGGCTAAATAAACACAGGGTCATAACTATTTAGATGTTTGTTTCCTGGGTGAGGCTTCCATGCTCCTGCTTCGCAAGGGGGAGGGATTGGCTCCCAGAATGGGCTGAGGGACAAGGAGGTATTATTCATAACAATAATACGCTGCATATTGCTAGCCCCTTCTGTCCTAGCATCCCAAAGCATTTTACAGACACTAATGAATGAAACCCCTCTATCCCCCGGAGACACAGGGTCAGTGCCATGTCTACAAAGGGGGAAATTGAGGCACGGTGCAGGGGGACCGGCTGGGGGTGGGGTGGGGGAGGGAGCGGGCGGGAGAGAGAGAGAAGGGGGTGGCCAGGGCTACAGCAGGGGCGCTGCCACGCGGCCCCTCCCACTGCTCCACCTCCTGCCGCCTGCCGCGAGGGCTCCGCGCCGGTTGGCGGGGAGGGAAGGAAGAGGACTGCCCCGCAGGGTGCTCTGGTTCTCCGCGCCACCGCCCCCTACAGGGCGGACAGAGCAAAATTAAAAAAAAAAAAGCGGCCGTGTCGCCCTAGGATTGGGCAGAATGCCGCCTCAAACAATCTGCCGCCCCAAGCACCAGCTTGCTCAGCTGGTGCCTGGAGCCGGCCTTGCTGTTGTGGGTCTGCTCCCCAACAGAACTGGTCATGGCAAACACAAGCCTCCCCTCTTGGCCTTGCAGGCCCTGCTGTCACAGTCCGACCCCTGATCCCTCCGAGCATCTCCCTGGACTGTCCAGCCCCTGGTCCTCTGGACACTTGCAGTATTCATTGATCCGCTGCTTCTAAAGAAAGAGCACAGCCCAGCTTACCAGTTCCACATTAGATCACTGCTCTGCTTAAATCGCGGCACGTAGATTAGTTTATAGTGACAGCAAGTATAAAATGATTTAACAAAGCACAGAGATTCAAATTGTAGCAAGTAGAAGTCTTGGAAACAAACGGTTACAAAATCAAATCATAACACGCACTCTAGAGCCTAGATTTAATTAACCAGATACTCTCCTGTCGAGTAGAGAATTGCTCTTCCCAAAGTCCCTGCAGTGCTTTACAGCCAGGCTGGCTGTGAGCCTTCTTTCATGAGACATGAATATGGTCAGTTTGCCTCCTAGGTGAAGGATTCCGTGTGTCGCTTTGCACGCCAAGATATACCAGACCTATCCTTTGTCCTTTTCATAAATAGGTAACCCCTCCTCCCACTGTTTGTTTCTTCCAGTAGAATTCCTTTCTTGTAGATTTTACAATCTCTCAATTTGCACCTGGCTCAGTATGCAAATAGGTAAACGATACACAAGTGGCCAGACAGGGAGATTGGTGTCAGTTACTTCCTGCCTGACAGGAACATCTCCAAGGCACGTCACCTCCTCGCAAGCTGCCGTAACCCCACGGCTTGAAGAACATCATTTTCGATATAGGTACATAACTCCTTAAACATGATCTGTACATACACTTTGCATTGATTATGATGAGTGGGAAACTGACTCTCAACAGAGACCTCCCATACCACCCTTCAGTGGACTAGTATGCCAGTATCTGACCCAGGGATCCTTGTACAACCTTATGCACCCTGTTTCCTCTGCCAGTTGGCACCCAGGGGCTCTTGGGTCACAACCACCAATGTGAACATTGAGAATGCTCCACCACAGTCATGAATGCATGTGCACATGTGTAAGTTGATATGCACGCGCGCGCGCGCACACACACACACACACACACACATGTTCTCCAATTCCTCCTTTTGATGCATCGGGGAGTTAAAAATACAAGCAATCATGGGCAATCAACACATCATGTTGCTTTTCTATCTTTGACATGGCCTGGCAGCTGCATCCACTTTACTGTGAATCATGAAGCATAATTTTTTAACTACGGTTCACACCACTAGACGCGCCGTGTCTTAGCACAGCAGGAAACCTAAGTAAAAGGACATTGCCACTTTAGAACTCATGGAAGTAAAGGGCTAATAGCACTTACTGGAGGTGATGTATAGAGTGAATAGGAGCTGTACAACCTGCATCCACCCAGCTCTGCCGAAGTATCTAAAACAGTCATGACCTGCAGCTCAAACCCTGCTACCCCGGCCCTATGCCCCATCCACCTCAGCAGCTGCATCTCATTTCTTAACCTGGAGCGTAATTCTGATTTCTCACCAGACTCCTGAAATGGCAGCTGTCAGGCAGTGACTGATGGGGTGGCTTTGCGTCATGTGTTTGACTGCAGTATTTAAACCCAGCACGCTAATTTTCGCTATGTCTACGCTGGCAACTGAACGAAAAAACGTTTGTCTTTCAGAGGTGTTAACACCCCCGGGAAGACAAAAGTTTGGCCATGCCAGTGTGAACAGCGCATTGTTGGCAGCTGACAACGCAAACGCCACTCGTTGGGGGTAGATGTTTTTTGTCGGCAGGAGAACCGATAAACAGCGGCTACACTGCGCGACTTTTAGCGGCACGTCTGTGGTGACACAGCCATGTCGCTAAAAGCGGTGTAGTGTAGACATAGCCTTTCACTCCTAACTAAGCTTGGGTCCTAGATCTCTCTGGGCAGGATACAAATGACTCTTGTGCTGAGACTTAGGAGATCTGAGTTCAAGTACCTCCTCTTCTCCCTGTGTGACTTTAGGTAATTCACGTCACTGCTCTCTGCCTGTTTCCCCATTTGTAAAATAGGAATTCTAATATTTCCATTCTTCTAACCTTTGTCTTCTCTATTTAGACTGTAGAGTCTTCAGTGCAGGGGCTATCTCTGTACAGCGTCTAGCACAACAAAACCCTGGTCTTGGTTGGAAGCTCTAGCTGCTATTGTAATACAAATAATCATCATCATAATTGCCGTCAGTGGTATTTGCTCAGATCCTGCAGCAGGAGAATAGGACCCCTACTTATCAATCCCCATCTCCAGAGAGGAAAGGGGGATTAGTTCATGGGTTAATTGAGCTGTTCTGCTCTTCTTCCTCAGAGTACTGTGTCTTTCAGGCCAGAATGCGAGCCGGTGGATCTGAAGCATTTGGAGTCACAAATGCATTTGATATTGATGCCTGCCTTTGGGTATCCAGTAGGCTTTAAGAGGACTTGAATGCCTCCTTTCCAAGTGAATGCTGCTAATGGCAACATTGTCTCACTTTCAAACAAAGGCCATGGCCCAAGGTCAGGAAGCCCAAAGGACCTGATTCTGATCCCGCGCACACTGGTGTAAATTGGGAGTAACTCCATTGACCTCAATGGAATGGTGCCAGGGTGACACTGATCTAAGAGGAGAATCAAGCCTGGCTCTGTCTTCAGCGGTTCTGAGCACGACCTGGGCTACGTCGGCCAGTGATGCCCAGATGTCTCCTCGCCAGCTTTAGCAGCCTCATGGGGGCAGCGTGGGTGGATTTTAGAAAGGGCTGAATCAGATTTAGTATTGCATTTACATAAGCTAGTCAGTTCTATCAACTAGGCCGATCTTATGTTTCCGGATTAAGCTGATCACTTCAGGGGTAAGGAAAAGATTTCCTCTTCTTTATCCCCAGCGTTGTGTAATTGGCCAGGTATCTATAGAGTGGGGTGGAGCAGCAACCTTGTTTTAAAACACTGGGTCCTGACCACTGCCGGAGCCTTGGTATTGAACTAGATGGACCAGCAATGCACTGACTCCTGGGTTTACATTATCTGCTTTATTTGTATTCACGGATGTCTCACAGTTGTAACAAAGTGCTTTCTGTATAGCTACGCGGGAAGGAGGGATAACAAGGTGTGTGGAGGCCCAGCCGCGTGCATGAATCTATATGGCTAGATCCATCCCTTTCCACTGCTCTGAAAACTCGGTAGTAGCAATACGACTGATACAGTTCTTAGATGTGCTATGTCTGTAAAGCCAAATTCTGGCCTTGGTTATACACCCCAATGGCTTCCTTAGGGATGTATTGGAGGGGAGTTTGGCCCAATGTCTGTTTAGTGGTTTTAGCTATTTAAGTAGATTTAGTTCTCAGAAACGATACTAAAGTGATGGCCCTGGAAACAAAAGTTCCCTGTTTATCTAAAGAGCATCAGCAGTGTAGTATGGTGTTCCCCATGACATCCTGCCAATGTATCTCAGCCCTTCCCTGGCAGAACTCCCCTATGGGTGAGAGAGGAATACAGCCTCCATGTCCCATTCAGGGCTGGTCACAGAGCCACTGTTTTTTCTGCTGTAGACCAAGAACTGGAGTGATTCCCTCAGACCCCCAAACGTTCATCAGGGGACAGCTGCAGGAACGAGCCAGTCTCTTAGAGGTGAAAGCCTCTGTCTCCTGTTACCGGTAGTACAAGTAGAATTCATTTCTTACCAGTATTCTGCACCAGCTAAAGGGGGGGGGGGGGGGGAAGAGCCCTGTCCTCTGGCGGGGCTGTGTTCAGACCCCAGACAGCAGACGCTAGATGCAGCTGCATGGAAGGGCTGGGAGCAGGGCTGAGGATGGTACAGCTGTGCTGGAGGAGCTGCCGGCATGGGATCGCCTGGCAGCCCCACATTCTGCTCCTCCTGTGTCTTTCCAGTACAGTGTACCGGCTCTAAATATCTTACCAGTACAGCATACCGGCTCTAAATATCTTACTGGTATGGTGTACCAGACCACACTGCCCTGCTTACCCCACTGCCTCTTACTGAACCATGGAGCTGGCATAATTCTTGCCCTCCTTGTTGAGAACAGAGCAGGTGAAAATATTTACCTCTAAGGCACCTGATTTACTGTGCACTGCAGACAAAGGCCTCTCTGCCACTGATGGGACCTGCCAAAGCCATACGTCCATCTGCTGCTGACCAGCGGCCCAGTCAGTTTGTGCTGGCGGTAACACTCGCTTCTGTTCACTCCTGGCTCTCCTGCAATGCTGCTCTAAATCTCCTAGCTCAATTCAGTCATCTCTGCTGTGCCTCATGGCAGCCCTGCACCTGCTCCCCAGCTTGCTTTGCATCGAGACCAACCTCCTTTTAGCTCTTCCCTCCTAAAATGTCAGGCCAGATCTTAAAGACATGTGCCTTAAGCACACAGCCATGCAGTATCTATTCCAAGCATCGGTAGGATCCTCTTTCTCTTGGCTCTACTTTATTTCAGTATTCAGGGCTCCTGCTTAGCATAATAGGTTTGCTCTTTCATCTCATCACTCTGTTACTGATCATCGTAAATCACCTGCTTCTCCTCAGAGACAGTATCCTACCAGACCCTACTTTAGCATGTCTCACATTTATGTATTCCCCAGTAGCCAGTGGAGAATATACTGCCAAAGATCTGGTACTTGTTACTTAAACTGCCAGGCAGATCTGGAAGTTTGGGGGCCAATGGGATTGAATAAGAAGTGAGAGTCAATGCAAAATATGGCCCTTAACCAGTAATATAGTTTTCAAGCTTATAGGCCCATCCATGTCTCCCATACCCTTTCAAAATTAGCCATCCAGCCACGGTACATATGTGCACAGCATAGGTGGAATTATGGGAATAATGCTTGCCACGTAAATGAATCATGTACCAGACCATGTATGACAAACATATCAGAAACACACATAGTACATATACCATAACTGTCAGGACTACATTTTTTACAGTATGTGTATTGGTAGATATGTTACATGAATTGTACACGTGTGTTGGCATGCTTGCTTTATGTACTTTGGAACATTTGTTACATGCATTTTGGTATACATGTCGTACAGTAAATTCCTCTCTCAAGTTACACCAGTGTAAATCTAAAGTAACTAATAGTGTTATTTACCTGATATATACTAGAGGTAAACTGGTGTTAATTGAGAGAAGAATTTAATGTATGACACGCATGCCAACATACACAGAACATGCATGCAAAGTGTGTGTAAGACATGCATGCAAAGGCATGTAACATATCTACCGACATATGTACAGCATAAACACACAACAAAACGTTGGTAATGTGTATTAGATATGTAACATACCATTACTGTCTGCACTAAAACATAATCAGTGCAAAACACAATACATGTAACAAGTGCAGATGTATAACACACAAACCAATTTCTCTCTGCAACCAGTGAAGAAAGACATCTTTACAAATGCTTGAAATCCCCAGTATGTATTTAGTTGATCCTAAATACATATTTATATAAGCCTGAAGATCTTTTTGAAGGCATCTTGGCTTCTGGTAAATGCTTTAACTCACTTTTTATAGACCGTACATGGAAAGATTTAAAAAAACCAAAACAATAAAAACCCCAGGGACTTAAATACAGCATTGAAGTCATGACACAAAGGGAAAAATGCTGAGGATATTCCAGGGTCAGACTGACCATCTATGCTCAACTCAGCTGATATCGTTATCTTTTTGTTTTTTGTTTTTATCGCTTTGATTTTTTTTAACTCCATGTCTTTTGTCCATTTCTGTCCCAGCCTTTAAACACAGAGGCCTTCATTTTCTCAAGGGCCTAGTGATCTTACATGTCTCTGGTTTTGGGTGTTCAGCTCCAGGGACCTGATTTTCAGAGAATGCTGAGCACCTTGCCCTCTGAGAATCAGGCCCTTTAAAAATCTTTCAAGTTGAAAATCCCAAAATTAAGGCCTCAGAAATCACGAGGCACTTTTGAAAATGCCGGCGAGGGGCTTTTTTCCCCCCTTTTACTTAATTTTTTCATTTATTTGTTTTGAGACCAATGGAAATCTAGCTGCATGCAAATGTTTCTTCCAAAGTATTTCTGTCTCCCTTCCCCCTCCCCTCTTTCAACTACTGAATGTCCATTCATAGGCACCAGGTCAGGAAAGCCTTTAAGCACAAGGTTAATTTTAAGCACATGCTCAAGTCCTTTTGAATTCAATAGAAGCACATGGTCAAAGTGAAGAATGCACTTAAGTGATTACTTGAGTAGGGAGGCTTTCCTGAATTAGGGCCATAGAGAGGAAGGATGGTCCAATGGTTAGAGTCTTCATTTGGGACATGAGAGAACAGGGTTTAATTGCATACTCTGCTGCAGATTTCTTGTGTGGAGGTAGGGCATGAGGCGTAGCGCTTAATCCGCAGCAAGGGAGAATTTGGTCAGATATCAGGAAAAACTTTCTTATTATAAGGATAGTTAAGCACTGGAATAGACTTTCAAGTGAGGTGGTGAAATCCCCATCACTGGAGGTTTTTAAAAACAGGTTGGTCAAACACCTTTTCAGGGGTGTTTACTTGGTCCTGCCTCAGTGAGGGAGTTGGACTTGATAACCTTGCGAGGTCCCTTCCAGCCCTACACTTCTACGATCTTATGACCTTAGACAAGTCACTTAGCCTGTACAACGGGAATCAAAGCACTACCCTGCCTTACAGGGGTACTGACAGAGCTATGTTAAAGACTGGGAGCTGCTCAGATACTAAGATAATGGGGGACATAAAAGAACCTTAGTAAAATACTTCTGGGATGAAAATGCTCTTGTTAAAACAATCACAGGTATCGAGACTGTCATAACCAGGATCCTTCTTCTGCTGGAGAGGTGAAGGCTTATCTAGGCTGGAGGCCCCTTTGAAGGCATCTTAATTACTACTCACACTTCTCATCAAGGGGGAGCACTGCATGTCTCTTAGTGTGATAGCTGGAGACAGGTATTTGGTCTCAGATTGCATGCGGAGCCTGATCCTGCAAAGTGCTGCACATCCTTAACTCCCATCCGCGTGGCTGGAAATTGTGAGCTCTCAGTCGCTGGCAGGAACCGAGCTGATCTTTCCGAATTCCCTTTGATCCAATGCTCTCAGGAGATGCTGGCTTATCCCGGGTTTCGGACAGGTAGTAAATATCCCGAGAAGAGCTGTGCTCAAGTCTTTCTTCGGCATGTGTACTTCTGCTCACTGATGGGCCTGGAAAATGCAGAAGCAGTCAAAAATGATGCTTTATTGAAACTTGATAAATCCAAGGATCTCTCCAAACGTTAATGAATTCACACTCACAGCCCCTCTCAGGAGGGACAGAAATATCATATAACAGATGGGGGAATGAGACTTATATAGAGTGACTCGCCCAAAAGCACACAGGAGGCCACTGGCAGACAATCCAGGAGCCGTGACGCCCACTGTTCTGCTCTGCTACTGTAACTATGTGTCAGGGAGAGAACTGTTTTTTTCCCCATGTTTCATGCCCTTCCGTCTCTCTGCAGTCGGAGACCACACCTGCTCCTATTTATATTACACAGTGTCACTCTTTTTGTTTTCTTCCTGCGGGCGGGGAGGGAAAGAGAAGTACAATTGGCATGTGCTGGTGGGATCTGTAGCTTCCGAAGGCCCCAGGCATTGAGACAGCTAGCAGATCTTTGTAACGTTGCTGCGTCTTCGCTCGACAGTTAGGGTCTGCTCCTGAACAGGCAGCTGCTGACCCCTCGCCTCCGCACTGACAATTTTTTGAGCCTTCAGTTCTCATTGACTTGACAGGCTGATTGCACTAATTCAATTTGGGCTTGGTCCTGGGAGGGAAAAACAACCCTGCCCAGCGTTTCCGTTGCACCTTAGTCCTGACCCAAAGCCACTGAACTTTGCTGATGTATCTTATCGGAGCTACAGCACCCTCTGCCATTGTATCCCTAGCCCCCCGCCCCCACTCGGTTACTGATGCACCCCACACCCCATCAGCAGCTGGACACAAACTATGCTCTGGCAAAGCTTTTCAGTCATGCCCTTCAGTCCCCCTGCTCTTTCAGTACCTGGTCCCCATACAGCTCTGCCAGTGGGGATCAATCCCAGATTACACTGCCCCGTTCCTAATCCCCCCACATACCGTCGCTCGGTTCAGGTGACCGCACTGGTACAGAAAGCACCCACTCTGCTTCCTTCTGCTTTGGTAGCCCTGGGATTTTCCTGATCCAACCTTGTGCAGCAGCAGTAGCTTTCTACTTGCTGTTTTAATATCTAATCAGCCAGTAATAAATATGGTGGAGCCCCACCAAAGTAATCGCACTTGTGACCTGAACCAGGTACAATTGCAAATGACTAACGAGAGATATCTAATATATTGACCTGCTGTGTCATCTAGTCTTGTCGCCGCCTCTGTTTCTTTTGCCTTCCTATCTCCAAGGCGCTCTGTTTCCCCATCCGAAGACTTGTTTAGAGGCTAATTAATCCCCCGAGAGTGTGGCTGAGGTGGCTGAGATGAGAAATCAAGGTTATTCATATCTTGCTCAGTAAAACGGTTATGGGCAAGCAAGCTGTTCCTTGCACGTTTTTTGCAAAGCAAATTTATGTTCGCTAACTTTGCTTCTCGTTGTAAATGAGAAGTGTAGGAAGGTCTAGCAATGCGCTTTTTACCAGATGGGCACCCATATGTTTCCCCTCGCTGCATGCATCCGTTTTAGCTTTGGCATGCACATATGCCTGTATTTTTGCAACTTAACAATATTAAAACTAATTCCATTTATGCTCCTTTTGAGTTGCTTGATTGAGTCGTAAATTCTTTGGAATATCTTCCTTGGGAGGCCCTTTTTATTCCCCTCCCCAAAGCCAAGAGAGCGCTAAGCAATCTGCTCTCAGCTTAGGAGCTGGACTCGGTGCATTCACACAGTCTTGGAATGAAGCGCTACAGGGAGCAGCCTTTACTTTCTGGAATTATGACCCATCTCCAGGGAGGAGAATGCTCCTTGCCCACACCCCTTTCTTGTGAACTGTTCTGGGACTAAACACAGTCTGGCCCTAAAGCAGGAGAAGTTGTGAACACCCAGAACAGACAGATAATTTTGTTATGGAGGGCACCAGTATGTGGCACTGTTGTGCAGTCTTCCAAATTCTTTTTTCTTGGGGTGCAAGCAAGTTTTGACTCCTGGGGAGATGTGCTGTTTGTGTTGTGCTTCTTTTGGATTAAGCAAGGTTGTGTGTGGAGGTAGATTAAGGAGAGAGGGAGCTGTGTGAGTTTGCTCTGTGCCTTGGTCTCTGACTGGAGTCAGTGCGTGAGGCAGAGTTGCTCTCTGGGCATTGGTAGTGAGCTGAGATTACTGAAAGAAGAGATTGCCCTGCGTGCTGTTTGACCATCTTAGTTCAGGACTGGTGTATGGGTGTAACTCAGTTGCACTCCGTGTATACCCAAACTCCACTTCACTGATTTCTCCTCCTCCTAAAAGGTCTGCTTGCAAGGACCCGGACTTCTGCTACCTCTTGGCAAAGGGCGACGTGTGTCTCAGAAGAACGGGCAACAGAACAAAAGAATCTCAGATCCTGATGCTGCAGTGAGCTCTGCATGGTCAGACATCTTGCATCCAGGTGGGGCTCACAGCAGGATCTGGGCCTTAGGGAGTGGAACCACGGCCAAACTGAGAGTCAGCTGGAGAAATTATCAAGTTAATACAACTAGGGGGAAAATAATCCAGACCACAGACACTGAGTGGAAGGGAGGTATCCGGTGAAGGTTCATGGCTGAAAGAGACTCAGGGCCTGTCTACATAAGGGAAGTTCATATTGATGCAGCGACGCTGATGCAAAACTCAAATGCAACTGCAGTGCCCCAGTGGACAACGAATCTCACACCAGTGCAGTGTTGCTCTGTGCAGGCCCCGTTTTACACCAGTGCAGCTCATCTACATTAGGGGTTTGTACCAAAGTAGCTACCTTGAAGCAAATTTCTAATGAAGACAGGCCCTCGGCGGTGACAGTGGGCAGCCAACAAAGCACGAGCTGGTGATGTAGAACAGCAGCCCAAAATAGGAGCATCGGTAGAGCTGTGATCTGCATGCGCAAAGGCACCAAACCAGGGAGCGGAGTGAGAATGCTCCCTCTCTCCCCTGCCCTAGTGTGATGATCACAACCGCGACATTGCTTTCAGCCTGGAAAGAGTTCAGATAAAGCAACACAAAGATCAGGGGGCTGGCAGGAGTGATTCCCATAGAGATAGCAAAAGTTAATCGCCAGTGGAGGGCCTCGCTCTCCCCATCCGTGCACTGGTCCTCCTTGCTCACACTTGTGCAACGTGGGTGTAGCAGGCCATCCAGTCAGGAGGACGGTAGCAATTTACACTTATTTTGCACAGGTATAAATAATGACACCAAGAGCCGGGCAGTAGGGAATCAGGCCTGGGCGGGAATGTCCATATACAAATAGGGTGACCAGATGTCCCGATTTTATAGGGACAGTCCTGATTTTGGGGACTTTTTCTTATATAGACTCCTATTACCCCCCACCCTCATCCTGATTTTTTACATTTGCTGTCTGGTCACCTTAGTATACAAATAGCTGACTCGGGTATAAGCACAGATTGGTTAGCATAGCTCATGGGGGTGTCGTGGGGGGAAATGAGATGAAATTTTTAAAAAAAGAAAAATTAGACTGAATATGAAGACTCTGTCTTGACAGCTATGGCCTGTGGGCAGCACGGGCTGTGTGATTGTGGGGCTAAATATCCCATCCCCTAAGAGGGGGGGCTGTTAACAGGCTGTTTCCCTTCCCCTGCCCTCAACAGAACACACAGACCCTGACGTAGGGCCCTGTTCAGAAAAGCTTAGATCCCATTGACTTTAGTGGGACCTCCAGTCTTGGACGAGGCTGTACTCGGGCGGCTAGCCCATGCTGCCGCCACGGCTTCGCTGTGATGTTTAGCACGCTAGCTCAAGCACAGCTAGCATGTGTCTGGCTACTTGAACGGGGAATCGCACCTCCCAGCTGCAGTGTAAACCTACCCTTGCAGCTGAGAACATGCTTAAAGGCTTTGTTGAATTGGGGCCTTCATCCCCAATCTCCCCCATCATCCCAGGTGGTAACTCGAAAGCAGAACCCCCCACCTTAAACTTCATCCATGAACTGGTGTGCCCTTAGGAGATCCCTCCCGTGTCCTAGCACTCCCTTGCTAGGCTGGCTGTAGCTAAGTGGATCCACCTTCAGCATGACTCAGGAACAGTTCTCTTTAATCACAGGGCAAGAGATTCAGCATCCAGGCTGACTTAACAGAACAGCTTTGCATACCTGCACAGGGTCTTAGTGCCTCTTGCATCCGCACAGGGAATGTTTGATCACCTTCTCCCAGGGCCTTCCCTTGAGTAATTTATATGGTGCATGGGGCAGGGAATGAGTCAGCACGTCCGTAACGGTCACCCCCGCCCGCGGACCGTCTTGTGGCATTAAATAGTTCCTCTGCAACTGATGACTACACAGTCGCTACGCTAATTGGACCCTTCTCTCTGTGCTGAGCTTAGAGGAGGGAAAGGGATGGAAAGTAAAAAAACCAAACAAACAAAAAAAAACCCAAGAGAAACAGCCGTTAGCAGTGAGGATTTTAATTGGAGTGGCACACTCTGCCTGGCTAGTTGGACCTAGCCGGCTCTAAGGCGGGATCCCTCTCCAATCTGGGATCCAGGCTGCTGGGTTGGGGGAGGAACCGGGCTCATTAAGTAGAAAATCCTTGATTGTTGCTTTGTGTCTGGGCCGCACAGCCAGAGGCATCCCTCATGCATCCGGCGCACCAGCAGGGACGGGGTGGGCGAGGTGGATGTGTTTCATCCCGCTGTATCTAATGCCGAGAGCCCCGGGGTCCTCTCTCTCCACTCTGCTCCCCTTTAGCAAAGGGACTGTCATTAGTCAAATGAAGGGTGATCATTAAGGCTCTCTCGTGCTCTTCACTGGCATGACTTATTAGTGAGTTCCAGACCTCCGGCAGGGCCTGTGTGGTGGGTTGTGGTTTTTTAATGACTCTCTGGGTTATTTTGCTTCTTAAGCGAAGCGTTTGGATTATGAAATAGCCCATGTCTCCTTAATCTCTCTCTCTATTCCCAAGCCTCTCCTCCTACCTCCCCTTCCCTTCACCTCCCTTCTTAGCCTGGGTTTTTATCACCCTGCTTTATCAAACTAATATTCCTTCTCCGCCTCCTTTCCCCGCACTGTGTTTGCATGTGTGTGCTTCTCCCTGAACAGTTTGGGTCAGACACGACGCAGCCGGATGGCAGCAATTATGAGTGATTAAACCCCGCTGAGATGTAGGTTGATGGGTTTTTTGTTTTTTTTTAATATATATATTTATATATAAACTTTTTCTTCCCTTGAGAAGTAAAATTCCTACACGGTTGTCACAGGCACCCCCGTGACACCGCTGTCAATGCTCTCAAGGGTATTGGCTTCCCAGGTCAAAGGGGATTTGGTTGTAGTATGCGTCGTAGGGTGTGCCTGCCCTGTAACGCCCTCTGCTGAGTTCGTATGGAGCTGCAAGTATTCCTTGCCTCAGTTTCCCTTCTCAGGAAGCCAGTAATTGTGCTTCAGGCACTCTTGACACTTGATTCAACAATACCCTTTCTAGGGCTTGTTTATGACAAACCTCTTTTAAAAAGGGCCATAACAAAAAGTCTCAAATAAGCAAAAGGTGCTTCTAGTTTTCAGGATTCGTCTAAGCTCTGCTCCCAGTCCCCTCAGGGTTCTCGGTCAGTCTCTCGCCTCATGGCAGGATCCCTAACTCTCCTCCTGGAGCTGGGTAGCGCCTTCTTTGTCAGCCCCCATCTTCTCCATATGCCAGGAGTCCCAGCGCACCTCCTGGAGCTAGCTAATTCAAACCGTGACTATCCCTCTCACATCCCCAGCTCGCCTCCTGGAGCTGAGTGGCACTTTTTCTCCCTAAATTGGCCCCACTTAGCCCTCAAGCTCAGAGGGCTTGGCAGCTTTCTACTGGGGTCTGTTCCTGGCTAACTCAGAGCCCTGCCTTCTTACTCCTTTCTATGTCTGCTGGCATCTGCCCTGCTGGGTAGGAGGAGGCCAACATTTATGCTGGCCCCTTCTCCCAGCTGATTTCTTATTGACTGGGTGAAAGGGGAGCCCTGCCCCACCGTCTCTGCAAGGCTCCAGGTCCCGGGCCCTTAAACACAGAGAAACAGGCCCTCCTAAGTGCTATTTTTCCCCAGGATCCCTTTTCTCCCTCCTCTTGTCTCCTCGGGCTTGGTGTATCAGACCACTCCAAACTCTTAAAGGGCCACGCTAGGTGACGGGGTGGACTGACAAGTAGGCAGTATTGCTTAAGGGGTAGACTCCCCCATGACAGTCTGGTTACTCCCTATTCCCTTCATCCCCTCCAAAACCATCCAGCTCAGCTCAGCCACTCACTATAACGTCCTTCACAGTCGGGAAGAAACCACACTCTGTGGTAATGACTGTTCACAAACAATAAAAGGATATTCAGATGGAGCTAAGGTTGAGAGCACGTATCAGTAATGTAAGGATATAAAACGTTAAAGGGATGTAGTAATTATCCCATAACCATAAACCCAGGACATTCAGAATTAAGGTTACACTTAAAATTAATTGCAGCATGTTAAGGTAAGAAATAGGCAGTGAAGGCACCCAAACAACCTTAACTCTGCCCTATAGTGATGCTAGGCAGTAATCATATGAATTTCATTAAGGCCTTTTGGTGTTTGTGCTGTCTAATTAGGTGAAACTGCATTTTTAGATAAGCATTTGATTTTTTCTTTTCTTTTCATACTTCTGCTCATGGTTTCATTAATATAAAAGCTGTTTTGCTGAGGTGGCTGGCCCGAGAGAGACCTGTGGTTCTCTCTGGATTTCTAGTGCTCAGAATGAGCAAACACAACATGCGCTGCCTATTATCACCACTTCAGAACTTGCTAAGTCCTGGCCTAGGCTAATCAAGGGACTGATGGCTACACCACGCCCACCTGATTCCCTGTCTGGGCCCTTTATTTCTCCAGAATGCTTTCCTAGTTCCCGTGCAGTCCTCTGCAGTGGGGTGGGCAGAGTAACGTGGGCACCCAAGGAAGAACAGGTGTCCTCCTCACAGGTCAATTGGAGCGAGGGGTCCTGCTGTTCACATATGAAACTGTCATGTCTGATAATAAGCCTGCACTGGGGCAGAGCTCTTGGATCCGCTACAGCCTCCATTATTGGTCAACACTGGGAATTGGCCTCGTACGTGGGTTACATTACGTAGTGGGCTCCCTAGGTCGAGGGGGGTTGACTTCAGGCGCAAAGGTTCTACCGCTCCAGGATTCTGCTGACTCGTCAATTCTTGCACGCTAGGTATTGCTGTCACCGGGTGAAATCTCTCCAGATCAGAACCAGAACTGCAAAACAGGCCCCTCCCCTGCTGAGCATCCAATCCGGAACTAAACCCACAGGAGCAGGTTTGGATCCAGCAACCGGAAACCGACCTGACTAAAATGCCAAGGAGCCTGGAACAGAAATTCTGGTTATATGTGAACCTGCCCCATTAAAGCCATTGAGCGAAAGTGGGGGGCAGGATTAATTCCTTACTTGCTTATTCATTGACTGCCAGATAGGGCTAACAGCAAGAGAGGGCACCAGTTCCCCACAAGAGCATCATGTTGGATATTTGTCACTTTTCCTTCCTGTCCATGTTGATTATTGAGGGCGGTAATTATTTGGTGGGGAGGGGGAGGTGGGGAAGATAGAGGGAGAAATTGACAGTCGCCCGGGGTTACCATCTATAAATCGGAATTTTCCCAAGCCTGGTTATGAGGCAGGCATTGAAAGCCATGGCTGCATCCTAGCCTGACGTCTCCACGACAGCCTGTGCTTTCTGCAAGCAGCTTCGCTCCCAGCTAAGAGAAGGGCTTGCACATTAGCCTCAATTCCCCTACATTTCTGAAATGTTACTGGCTCCCTGAAACAAGGCAGTTTGCATTTCACTGCTGCAATTACCCTTCACCATCTCCCAACCACCCTCACATTTAAATAAAACTCTCATTTCACTTAACAATGGAAGGACTTAAGAAATTTGCATATTAAGTGCAAGTCACTCAGCTCCAAGATCTAATTAAAAACCTCTAAATTCCCCCCCCCTTTTCATTTTTTCCCTTCCCCTCCCCTGAGCTGCTGACATTATTGTAACTGTATTCGGTGTCCCCATTCTGTCAGCGCCTGTGCTGTGAGAAAGGCAGAAAGGGCAAGTGGGCGAGCCAGAGCCAGGGAGAGCGGGAAACGGGAAAGGAACTAGGGGGAGAGGATAAGGAATGAGGGGCTGGAGGTAGGAACTGGGGAGAAAGGAGAGATGAGGAAAAGACTCGGGTGAGGGAGTAAAAAGAAAGGACCTGTTCCACCACTCAGTGGGAATCATTCCACTGACTTCGCGGGGCTTTCGAACAAACCCGGAGCGAGCAGAAAAGAGACGATTTTCCTAGATCCCAAGGACAGAAGGGACCGTTGTGGTCATCTAGTCTGACCTCCCACCGTAGAACGTCCTCAAAATTATTCCTAGAGCAGATGGGTTAGAAAAACACACCCAATTTTGGTTTAAAAAATTGTCATTGAGGGAGAATCCGCCACTACTCTAGATAAGTTGTGTCAGTGGTTCAGGAGAGAATGAGCTCCAGGACCAAACATTGGAGTCCTCACTTAGGCAGAGCTGCCATTGGACTCAATTACAGTCCATGGGAGTTTTGCCTAAGGCGTGCCAGATTTGGCAGCGTTTGTGTTCACCTGTGTGTATTGGCAGTGCCGGATTGCCAATTTGGCACAGTAGGGACGTGCCTAGGAGGGTTCTAGGGGCATCTAAAAGTTTTAAAGTGGGTTAAAAGTTAGAAAGTGAACACATACAGCTCCCCTGCGGGCGGCCGGTTTCCTGGCGTGGGATGGTGGCAGCCCTGCCATGTGGCGGCTGGAGCAGGGTGAGCGTCCGAGTCAGCCTGCCTGGGGGTGCTGTGAGCCGTGGCCGGGTGGGGTGGGGCAGCTGATGAAGATGCTGGGAGCATCCCAGCCCTTTCCCAATCTTGGCCACCCTGCTGCCTCCGTCCTGTGCCAGGGCAGGAGAGAGAGGGGCATGGCCAGTGCCCCATTCAGTAGCATGGGCAGAGCTGGAGTGGGGCTGCCACACTGGGCTGTGGGAGGGATGGGAGACACCCAGGGAGAGGTACAGTCTCCTCCTTGCACCTCGCTTGGGGCGGGTGGGCTGCACCCTGGCTTGGGCTGGGAGCACCGTGTGTGGTGAAGGGTCTTGTGCCTTCCTGGGGAGGCTATGTTTATATTTCTTTTCATTTCATTTTTTACGGAAAACACGGTCAGCTGCAGACGCGGGGGTGCTGAAGACGCTGGGCCTAAGGGCGCATAAGGTGTGAATCCAGCTCCATGTATTGGCCTGAGATTTCAGAGATGGCGGGAGATGGATTTGCAGTCGCTCCCCCTCTCTTGATTGGAGGGATGTAATAGCAAAGGGAGGTACAAGGTGTGCATCACCAAATCCCTCACCTTTCTCTTGGACGTGTGCACGCCTCACTGATTTGGCATGCTTATGGTAGCTGCACGTGGAGGTTTTTCACACACATGCCTATTGTAGCCTCCTGGGGGAGGGGGGGAACCTGTCCCCCAGAAATGTGCTGATTAGAAGATTCCTCCCTTTGATTCCCCCGAAGCAGAATTCAACTGCAGAAAAATGTCCCTTTTGCCCAACTTGTGTTTATTTCCTTCCCTCCCTCCATCCCAAGCCCCCTTTGCCAACCAGCCTCCTGTAACGCTTCTGTGTTTAACAGGGACATCCTGAACCCCCATCTTAAGTTTATTTATACCTAGGTGTGCCCCGCAGCGTACACAGAAATTGACTTCAAAGGGATTTCTCTGTAATGGTTTTGTTAACTTCAGGATCCTGCCAATAGCAAGATATTTTTTTTTCACCTCATTAGAGCTTTTCTGGTACAATGAATATGAAATTAATTAAAACCTTCCACCTAGTGGTTTATTATTTCCACCTCTAACAGAAACCCACATATCAAAAACCGTATTTATGGAGAGAATCTGCTAGTTGTGGAAATAATGTACAGTGTGAAAGGGCACTATGATGCACTTGCAATCAAACGAAGTCAGGAACAAATGTGTTTTTCGAAAGGCACAGTTTGGCAGGGAGTGAGGAGTGTTTTAAAAAAGCATGGGGGTGAGTAGTGGGTACCCCCCCACACACACATTTTTATTAATTACTTTGTTACTGTTGTTAATTTCTAGTGCAGTAGTGACTGGTAGCTCCAACTGAGATCAGAGCTCTATTGTGGTAGATGCTATACAGAGACCTAATAGTCAATGCCCGAATGAGTTTATAATCTAAATAGGCAAGGAAAACAAGGACTGGGAGAGATGACATGACTCACCCAAAGTCATTTATCAAGTCAAACTGTAGGTAGATATTGTTGAAACAGTGAAATAAAATAAATAAGAAAAGCTCTTATGAATAGAAATGCTTTTATGTTCTTTGTTTTGTTTTTTATTTTTAATTTAAGTGAAAATAGACTTTTATCCAGGTTTATATATTCCCAATCCCGTGTTCTGCAACCCACGTGTTTCTGCATAGTGAAATGCTAGCATAAGACCCATTTATCATGTCATTTCCACTGTAAGCCCTCTTGCGAGGTTTCCTCGGTGGGATTTAGGAGGTGTGCAGACCCTCGGCACAGGGGTGAAATTCACCCATTTGCAAGTAAGTGCCCAGGAGTGAAATTGACTCGAAGCAAAAGTGAAAGTGGCTGGTTTCCTCTCTTTTTCCATAAGGAGGGAAATGCAAAAATTAAACAATATTCATGGGGTGGGGAAATTATTTGTTAAGATTCATTCTGCTTTTATACCGGAAGGTGTTGTCATCCAGCCTTGCACTCCTGATGCATCCAAATCTCTCAGTGAAGCTAATGGCAGAAAGTGGTTTGTGGAAGTGGGCCCAGTTATCAGAGTACCCTTTTCAGCACACCGAGCAAAACATAGGATATGTTTCCACTGGAGCTGGAGGGGTAATTTCCAGCTCAGGTAGACATACCTGCGCTAGTATCGATCAAGTTAGCATGCTAAAAATAGCAGTGTTATCCATGGCAGCATGAGCAGCCGATAAAGCTAGCCACCCAAGTACAATCCCGTCTGAAACTCTAGGCATGTGCTCGGGCAGCTAGCCCATCCCGCCGCTTGTGCAGCTACATTAGGCTGCTAGTTCTGGCGTGTTAGCTCCATCAGAGCTGAGACGGCTTTTTCTAGCCAAGCTGGACTTGGAACTGGGGCCTAATCCTCTACAGAGGCAGTACAGCTCTGTGCTGCAGAGATTGGTCCCTACATAAGAACAGCCATACCGGCTCAGACCAATGGTCCATCTAGCCTAGTGTCCTGGCTTCCGACAGCTATTTGTAAGCTCTTTGGGGTGGGGAATTCTGCAGGGTCATGCCCCGAAATGAATGTGATCTGATTAGCTGTTAGCTCCCTGCATGGTAGTGAATTTTAGCAGTATTGGGGAGAGTTTAGTACTGGCAACTCAAGTGTTCAAAAATCATGAGTCAGGCCCCCCCAAAATAAAATAAAAACTCTGCTGTTCTTTTTTTTTTTTCCTCTGGCCTTTAAGACTTTAGGATTCATGTCTTCATCCCTTTCTCTGCAGCTGCGAGGGCTAGGAGTGGACTTTTTTTTTAATGAAAGATGAGATTCTTCACATAATCCCATGATTCTAGGAGCTCGGGCTTTCAGAAAAAAGAAAGAGTCTCACAATAAAATCACAAGAGCTGGGAACAATTGACTTTAATTCTGCATGGCGGTTCCTACAGCGTATTTTGTTAACAATGAAATAAAACCAAAGCGCTTTTTCTGCAAAGCGTGAATTAGCTTGGTACAAACGCAGCAGCTCTTTAATCTGCAAGCCACAGGCTGCCTTTGGTTCCTCTCACACCAATTAACAGCTATGACTTGACTCCACACCAAGAACTTTTTGGAACAACTTAGTCTCATTCTGGTTTCTAGGTAGCCCCTCTCTGCTGTCCCTGGGCAACACATATTGTAGCCATAGCGGGGTGGCAAACCCTGGTCAAAACAACAGCATCTGCAGAAACAACAGCATTTGGCATACGCGGGCTCCTATCCCGGGCAGCATCCCCAGTTGTGCAATTCAATCACTTGTCATATGGCTATCCTGCCTGGCGTGAAGGAGAGTTGTTAAAATCTTCGGCTGGGAGACATTCTCTTTCTCTGCTGACTGGAAACACTAGAGCCAATCAGCTGTTCACCTCTCTCTTTGATTCTTAGGGGGCTCATTTTTGCCCATGCTGGCTACATTTGGGCAGCAAACATGCATGGAACATGCAGGTGTGTCCTGAATCAGGGATGAGCCTGCATGTTCCTTGCTTTCCTCCTTGGATGACTTAGGCACATCTGCCGCATTTCTCACCCTTTTGTCTGAAACATCTGGTGCTGGCCATTGTTGCAGACAGCAGAGACGGAATGTGAATCCGATCCAGTCTGGCAAAGCCGATTTTCCTCTGATTCCTGTATTCTTTTCCCCCGGCACGATGTTCAGTAGGTATGATACGTAACCTCAGTCCGCCATCTGTAAAATAACAATTCTGTCTTTCTCCCCTGGTTTGTCTATTGAAATTGTAAGCTCTCAGAGACACGGACTGTCCCTTATTGTGTGTTTGCTCAGAGCATTGCCCCTTGGGACGCTGGTCTTGATTGGAGGGCCATCAGTTGTGTTGTGATAGAAATAAAAGGAAGAGTCAGGAAGGGAAGTGGAATGGAAAATTTGTGTATGTGGTTGAGAGAGACCGAGACAGACACAGATTGATTCCCCCTACACAGTTGCTTGAAAAGAACTAGCAGGGGGAAGAGGGGGAAAAAATATCCAGAGACCTCCCTCCTGTCCCTACATGGGAGAAAACAGCTATTTTTAAAAAGGTAATTGTTCCATCTAGATTTATTATAAGCAGTGGCATATTTGCAGGCTGTCTGATTCATGACTGTACAGTGTCTGGAAAATAGCAGCTTGCAACGCCGACGTTTTTCTTCCCTTGCCTCTGGCTAATTATTGATAAGGACAGCCGAGTGATTAGGAATAAAACTAGGTAGCAGTGGAAGGGCTGCGAGCCCTAATTGGCAGTGGCGAGATGCTGCATCGAGAAGGAGGCTCACCTTCCCAGAGTCCTAGTTGACACTGACAGACTGCTTCTGGGAGACATCTCTCCCAGCAGGATTGGTGGCTGGCGGTGACAGGGCACTGCTGTGAGGAAGCTCCCGCTGAGCTGCCACGGGGAAGGTGTTGCCAGGAGGAAATTCTGGCTCTTGTTCCAATGGAGATTGTTCCAAAGCGGCGGTTCACAAACTGTGCGTGGTGCCACAGAATAAAAGTTTGGAGTCTCCCCCCTTTTCTATCTCAGTGGGACTGCCCGTCCCATCTAGCTATAAAGGGAAACCATTTGCAGCCTGCCTTCCCCCAAGTTCTGATCCCATGCTTTCAAGCAAACAAATGCGACAAGTGGTGCAGGGGAACAGAGTCGGAGCAAATCCCCTGTGAGGCGTGGAATAAACAAGTTCCCTGGGCTTGAATTCCGAGCCTTTTGGATCGTGGAGGAAAGGCAAGCAAAGAGACCTCAGCGAACCATGTATTATTAATACTGCACCAGTATTCTCTTTACCAAGAGTTGTTACAGGGCAGACACAAACCACTGCAATAGACAGGGAGGCGAGGAGGGGAGGGAGAAACCCTTTGAAACCGGCAACTCTTTGTCTTGAGTCTGCTCTCCATGGGATGTGATACGCATCCTCCTTTGACTGGAGACAGAGGGAAAGCAGAGAGAGACAGAAGTGCAAGAAAGGAGGGGAGAGAGGGAGAGGGAGGAGGAAGAGGACGGGGAGCTGACACAGGGGCTTTTGGGCCCCTTTAGCTGACTTGCCTTCTGCCACTAGGAATCCACTTCAGAGCCATGTTGCCTGGCTTAGATTTTTAACCCTTCCGTTCCCAGCCTTCCTCTCTGCAGAAGGAAGACATCACTTTCGTATTTCGAGGCAGAAGAAAGCCAGGATCTGCTTTCATCCCTGGTGCCCCTACCCTGCCAGGACCCAAGCTGGTGGCCGAAAGCTAATCGGGAAACCCACCCGGGTTTTAGTCAAATGAGCTGTCCCCAATTAAGTTCCGTGTCCTCGGCCTGCTGCACGTGTTGCCAGCATGTGAAAGGACTGGCGCTGGCAGCTGGGTCTGTCTGCGTGCCAGGCGGCTGGGAAGATGCTGCGTTATAATTAGCAGCAGGTTCAGACTCTCTGAGTACCCACTGTGCCGCTCACCTCTGGCCCCCGGAACACAAATACCTCCCGTACCGGGACCAAGGCAGGGCACAGACAAAACACAGGAGCAGGTTCACGGCCAGAGAGCCAGTTATGTGATCTTCCTTAGCTGTGCGCACGGAGGAAGGGCCTTGCCAATTTGGGGGTCAGGGGCAGTGCAGGTGTTGACAGACAGTGGCGGAGCCCTTATTAAAGAGACCCCAAAGAACACATTATCTAACAGTACAGGTGCAAAACACTGTAGCCTACACCAGTGGCTCTCAACCTTTCCAGCCGACTGGACCCCGTTCAGGAGTCTGATTTGTCTTCCGTATCCCCAAGTGTCACCTCACTTCAAAACGACTTGTTTACCAAATCAGACGGAAATCTACAAAAGTGTCCCAGCGCACGATTACTGACAAACTGCTTCCTCTCTCATTTTTACCCTATCATTATAAAATAAATCAATTGGAATATAAACATTGCCCTTACATTTCAGGGTGTAGTATATGATCCAGTGTATAGAGTATACACAGAGCATAGTATATGATTCAGCGCCTGCCCTAAAAAGAGAAATAGAGCCATGGCGACACAGGTGGTGGGAGGGGCGAGCCACCCCGAGTCCATACCTGTCCCGGACGCTAGGCTTCTGTTTGGGGCGGCTAGCCCCTCTCGCTGCTCGTGCTGCCTGGCTGCATTTGTGTCTAGCTCTGATCGAGCTAGTGCAAGTAGGTTTCCTGGAGCTGGAAATGACACCTTCCAGCTCCAAATCTAGAGTGCCCTTAGTCACAGCCAGGGGCGGCTCTATGTTTTTTGCCGCCCCAAGCACGGCAGTCAGGCGACCTTCAGCGGCATGCCTGCGGGCGGTCCGCTGGTCACGCAGATTCGGCGATGTTTCTGCGAGTGATCTGCCGGTCCCGCGCCTTCGGCGTACCCACCGCCAAATTGTCACCGAAGCCGCGGGACCGTCAGACCTTCCGCAGCTGCCTGACTGCCGCCCTCACGGCGACTGGCACGCCACCCCCCGCGGCTTGTCGCCCCAGGCACGCGCTTGCCTGGAGCCACCCCTGGTCACAGCTGGGGAATTAACTGATCTGTCCATTAACCCTTTTATTGCTGCTGTCCGGTGTGGGCTATACACTCCATCACAACAGCGTTGTGTGTAACAGGGGTGTAACATACGCCACAGTAAATGCCTTCATCTCTCAATAATACTCCCTCTCTTCTGCTTCTCCAGCCATGAAAACTGTTGTTGACCCTTGGGCCTCTTCTTCTCTACAGCTTTATTGTGTTAGAACACAGTCTTTTCGAATCAAGTGAGCTATGCAAGGATATCTCACGATCGCTATCGCACCAGCTAATCATGGTTAAACACTACTGGGACTAGGGTTCCCCAAAAGTTGTCGTCTGCATTGGATTACTTACCTTGGCTCTTTGTTGGAGGCCTTAGATTGCTGGCTTTTTCCAGACTGTCAGTCAAATGGAAGTTTATAAGGGGATGTATGTGATACACACGCACATTTATTATGTATACACACACCTGCATTTTGCATTATGCATTATACTTAATGTATGTATACACACACACATACAAACTGTGCATTATATACACACATACCCACACCCTCTGCAACGTATGTGGCATAAACAGACTACATGGTGGTGGTGTTTTAAACATTTGACCAGTGACCATTTGCAGTCTCTAAAAGGTTATGTTTTCCAGGAGCATCTGCCTGAAAATGGAGCTCCTTTGCCTGTCTGTCCATCTAATCTAATTTACTCTCCAGCTAACCCATTTAGCATATGCATAAGATACCTATCAGCACAGAATCTAGGTGCCAAAGTAGACAGTTAAACTATGAATGCCTAGTGGGGCTTGCTTTCATATGCCTAGGTTTAGCTGCTTATACTTAATACTACTGCTACTAATAATAATTAATAAAAAATCTTATTCCTTCTCCTCCTCAAAGTTATTTTGCTACTCTTAGTGCCAGAAGACTTGTGTGAAAAGGTGAGCTTTGCAACAAAGTCTAAAGTCCGCTAGGTTGGGGTTCATTCAAACCATGGACTAATTGATGTAGTCAATTGGCTATTTCTTTAAATAATGTCAAAATATTTTATACCCAGGATGAAAATGGTTGCCTGTTTTTAACAGTGAGCAAAGGATGTGGTAGATTCTCCATCACTTGGAGTTTTGAAGTCGAGACTAAATAATATGCTCTAGTTCAACCACAAGTGATTGGGGTAGATGTTGGATGCTTTCCATCAAGTCTACAAACCATGCAAACATCTGATGCTTTATATTGATAAGCACACACAGCTTTTCTTAGACAAGTTGAATTTGTATTAGCAGAGATCGCTTTATATGATGGCGTATGATCTGTGAATTGTAGCTATTCTTCAAATTATGTCATACTTGGTGTTTTCTCTTGTTGTATCTTTCCACTTGCTTATTGATCATTTTAGAGCTGTTATCCTCAGCACATAGTAACTGTGAGGAAATCAAATTCTGTCTGTTTTTCATAGATTTCCAGGCCAGAAGGGGCCTCTGTGATCATGTAGTCTGTCCTCCTGTATAACACAAGCAATAGAATTTCCCCGAAATAATTCCCGTTTGAATAGATCTTTTAGAAAAAAACATCCAATCTTGATTTAAAAATGGCCAGTGATGAAAAATCCACCCCAACCCTTGGTAAATTGTTCTAGTGGTTTATTACCCTCACTGTTAAAAATGTCAAGTATCAGAGGGGTAGCCGTGTTAGTCTGGATCTGTAAAAAGCAACAGAGAGTCCTGTGGCACCTTAAAGACTAACAGATGTATTGGAGCATACGCTTTCGCATGCGTCTGATGAAGTGGGTATTCACCCACGAAAGCGTATGCTCCAATACACCTGTTAGTCTTTAAGGTGCCACAGGACTCTTTGTTGCTTTGTTAAAAATGTGTGCCTCGTTTCCAGTCTGAATTTGTTTAACTTCAACTTCCAGACAGTGGATCTTGTCTGCTAGATTGAAGAGCCAGTCATGAAATATTTGTTTCTGGCCATTGCCACAAAGGTTCTGTTGCTAAACAACATTGTGGCTTTGCTAAGGAAGCTCAGGAGAGTGGCGTGAAATAAGCAATAGGAAATTCATATGACCCGCTGATTATGCCATTTGGTCAGCAAGTTACTTTCGAGCATTCGAGTGGTATAACAGCCTATTGAGATCAATTCAGTAGGGAGAGAAAATTTTCAGTGGCTAGCTAGACAGATCCAACTTTGTTATGACTGTGCCTGTATCTCTTCATCTATGTACTTTATATGGCATCCAAATCACAATATTCAAACTGTAACCCAGATAAATATGATAATGGAGATAAATAAAGGAAAAATATTTGTATGAATTAAGATGATCTTTAAGAACTAACAGGAAAGATGAAAGTTAAAACCCATTCATTAGTGAAAGAATTCTCATGCTGTGGGCTCCCAATCAGATGTACTGGTTTAGGGTAGCACATTTGGGGAGAGGACACTTAAAACATGGATGCTTAAGCGCCACATAATACTTTCACACGGCCAGGATTGTCATCTGACGGCAATGAGTTTTGCTCAGGTGTGTCTGAGGGCATAATTTATCCTGCAGATCTCTTATTCGTAGTGATCATGCACAAGATGGAAAGCCCAGCGGGAGTTTGCATGGCTGGCAGTTTGGAAAAACAAATGTCTAGGCTTGTAAACTCAGCAAATCTGACATGGAAACCAGTGAGACAGAATGACTGAGATTTTCGAAAGCAGCTTGTGATTTTGGCTGCCCAACCTGAGGCCTGATTTTCAGAGGAAGGGGGCACAGCACTTCCTAACAATCAGCCCCATTTAAGGTAGCTCCGACGCCCGCCCCCCCAAATCGCAGCATCCAAAATCAGTCATCACTTTTGAAAAGCTTGGCCAGCCTCACACTGACATTTTTAAAGAGTCGATTTCAGGGCGGAGCCATGCTTTAAGGTACTGTGGATAGTGTTTGTAACTGTGGCCAATTTTTAGCAGCTATGTACCTGGTCCCACAAACACACCAGAGTTCCCATTAGCTGAATGAAGCAGGAGACCTGTGGGGGGGAAAATATGTGGTCATGTAAGTTGCACAAGCAACATGAGTTCTGGCACTTCCAAATTTTTGAGTGCTTGCCTTTGCAACCATAACATTCTTTTAAGTCTGTGCATGCGTGTGCATACGTACATGCGTGTGTAATATATATGTACATCTTTCCTGTCTAAACATCACCAACAAATGTGACTCCAGGGATGACTGGTAGGACACACTTGGGGCCTCCTGCTGAATATACCTGCCAGATCCAGATCCCCAGCTGCTGTAAAGGATCAAAGCTGCACCAACGTCTGTGGCAATGCATCCCTTTCCACCAGTTGTGGATATGCCCTGGCCGCCAGTCTGCAGGGGCCATGAGAGACCTGCAGTCGGGAGAGGGGACACAGGGCCCAGATAACACAGGCAAGGATCTGTGTGTAGAGCACAAAGAGAAAGAAGGAAAAATGAAGTTTGTACTCCGTCCTTTGCCCCTTTTCTAGCCCTCACTGCTGCTCCGTGCCCTGGGGAGGTCCCAGCCTTGGTCACTTTGGCCCTTCTGTTCCCTGTCTCTGAAACAATTGACTTTAATGACACTCATTTTCAATGATAAACAATTTCAAAGCTGGGCTGCACAAAAGGCTGGGACACACTGCAGGGAACAATGCAGCGTCAGCCAGGAGTGGCTAATGCGACCTGGGAGGTCATTTCCATCTCTATTTTCTATTATTATGACTCTATGGGTGTGATTGCTGACTGGCCCGGCGTCAGCCCTCTAATGGATTGAAGCCAGCAGGATCCTCCCACAGGCTACTCTCCCAGACCCCAGAGACCTCCGTATCTGCAGTCCCTTCCCCAGGTATGATTCAACAGCCCTTTTCAGCGGCCCATTGTGCATGCGGCAACAGAGCCTGGCTAATTAATTGGCTTCTGAATGCTAGACAGCACTCGTGGCATGTCCTAAAAGCAGGGAAACTGGATTGTGTGTGTGATATTTCACTTGCAACAGACTCGTCACAGGACTGCTCCCTAACCTAGTTACAGGATATGGTTCTCTCTTCAATTACAGCCGTGCTTGATCCCTTGCCAGTATCTCAGGCTCTGTACCCATAAGACATTCCCTCTGAAGAGCACAGTCTCTTCCTATTTCTTCTGCTTCATTTCCAGGGCTTTGCTTGGCAAGAACTCTCTTTCCTCTGGATTTGACATGTCTCCTGCCTCCCTGCCGGGGGGCCAGAGTGGAGAAAAAGCATCGTGGTATCCCCCCCCACACACACACACTTCCGCCCACAATCTCATAGCAACTGGGTGCCTCTGCTAAAACAATCAGCCAGGAAACAGTTGTAACCCACTCATCAGGAACGACCCCAGGATAGGTTAGATGCTGGGACTTAACTTCAGCAGTTGGCTCTATCATTGAGAGTAAAAGGGTATATATCTACAAGCTGCTAGCAGCAGTAGGTTCTTATCCTCTTGTGCGGACCAGCCACTAGAGGTGGACAGGTAACAAACCCTGCGTGAGTGGATGACATAATGCTGGCATTTAAATAAAAGTTGTTAGTCTTTAGGATCAATGCACATTTGAGATGGAGCATTCGTACATATCTTAGACCTGTTGTTTTGGTCTCTCCTTAGACGCAGTCTGATGTCCCTGCATTCGTTTCATGCTCTCAAGATTATCTAGGCAAAGTGCAACTTTTTTTTTTTTTTAGGTGAAAGTTTAAATCTTGCAGAATGTGATGAGTTATTGGACAAAGCCTTTTCCATGTGACCCCTCCACCCCAGCTCCATCCAGCCCATGCATCTCCCATATGGGTTTCTATTTCTAATTTGACTGTTAGAAGCCAGGTGATGTGACAGGCTTCCAAACAAGCCACAAAAACAACAGCAACAGCAACAAATACTGGGGGGGTGATATGTTGTAGACTGGGGAATTTCATCACAGCCATTGTACATCCATCCAGGTCCTCTGTGTCAATTCCCTTCCCGTGTGTTGCACCTAGCCCTGGGCCGAGCAGTGAGATTGTGAATATTGGTGAGCAAGCTCAGGAAGGCAGCTATTCACAAGACGACAGAGCCTTCCCTCAGCTCATGCCAGCAGTCATGCTACCTGGAGCTGAGATCTTGTCAGATCTCATCAGCTAAGGAGGGTTGGCCCTGGCTAGTAGCTGAATGGGAGATCTCCAGCGGGAATCCAGCTGGTGTTGGCGGTTCAGTAAGCTGCCTCTCTTCCCTCTGAGTTAGTGCCCCAGCGTGATGCTAAGGGGTTCTGTGCTGCTGGCAGTTCCTTCTCTTGGATAAAACCCTAAGGCCTCGTGGTAATTAAAAATCTCATGGCATGTTTCCCAAGGGCACTACTGTGAGCCCTGGTGCCTTGGCCAACTTCCTAGTTAGGTTAATTACATTCTGCCTCCCTAAAGGCGCGCTGCACTCACAATTGGAGACAATCTTTCCCCTCACTTCCTGTCTCAAACTATTGCGTTAAACAGCTTCCCCACAGAGGTGCTGAGACATTTGCCTTTCTGCGCTGGCTGCTGAGATCCTTGCGTAGCACTTTGGGAACCGCGTGGGTGAAAGGCATCGTAGAAATATACATTCTTTTAGAACAGCGTGACAGATACAGAGCTGCCAGACATGATTCTGACAGCTACTGAGCCAAGGCAAGGTGGTGGCGGGGGAGGAGAATGTGGACTGCATCCATTTTCTAGCCCCATCTGTTCCTTCCATTCCTTGGTGAGGTCCGACTCTTTCTGAATTACGTTTCTGGTTCTCGGATTTGAAATGTCGGATTCCGATGCTCCCTGCTCACAGACCCAGTTATAACCTGATTGCAAAGCGGTAACAGTTGTGCACAACCCGAGCCTGGGGCCAACTCTCCCTGCGCATGTCTGGTGGCCTTGCTAGCGTGTTGCCACCAGCTTGTCCAGCCCTCTGTTCTACAGGATAGGAGAGTGTGGGTGAGCGGACTCTGATTGTTGACATGCAGATGCCTGGACATTCTTTATTTTGATTTCACCGGGTGGTCACTCCAGAAGATGCTCTTCATGTTCAGCCCCTTCTGCCCTACTTCAGCAAGAACTCGGTCTGACCCATTGCTAGCCGACAAGCAAGTGAATCTTCCTTCAGTCCCCAGCATCTGCATTATTTCTCTCCTTGATACAGTGTGTGGATTTAGGGCGGATCTACCAGTCTTGGAGGTTGAGTCCTTAGTGCAGGCACAGCACAAGGCAGAGGGAGCGGCCCTGCAAGCTTCCCCCATGCTGACCCACTGATGTGTCGCATCCGTTCACCTGGAGCCATGTTCAGTCTTCGTGCTCTGTTTGGTTCTTGGCCTCTCTGCTGAGACAAAGGGGGAAAGGGCAGTTACTGCCAATTGTGTTGGTGTTTTTCTGAATCAGATTGAAGCCCACCAAACTCACTTCATGTCATCCACCAAACAGCCAAACAAAGATAAATACCAACCTAAGCTGAATTTGAACAGTGACAGGGATAAAATGCTCCCTTGCCATTTACCAAGCTCTCTGTCTTATCTACCCTCGGTTCTCACTGTGGTGCCCATCACCGTAGATCTCCTGAGTCACCCATGTTGTAATCCATGGGCCCATTCTCCAAATTAGACGCTGGGAGTCCAGTGCTTACGGTGAGAGACCTAACTTCTGACGTACTGCTTCTTGCATGGGCACCTAGGTTCCTCAAATCATGCCATGTAGGCAGCTAAGTTGTGGCAGGAGGCAGCTAATTTTCAGCACTCAAGTTTGAAAATTGGGACCATGCTATGGGGGAAAAAGACATAATGACTTATGGAACTGGAAGTCTTGTAGCCTTAGGAAGGCTGATCATTTGCTATCATTACCGATCACATTTGGGCTGCTGAACATATTATACGTCTGCAGGAAAAAGGTGTGTCCTGTGTGGGAATAAATGTACATTGAAATGGAGTGGGTGATACAGTGCTTGCCCCCAGCGTGCCATGCTCTCAAGAATGGACACAACGTCAAATGAAGTGGGTGCCAGTGGAGCATCTTGTTCCTGAGATAAGGTACCCCAGGTCTCGGTATGACATCAGATGAAGAGGTTACCAAAGCAATGCTTTGTCCCTGTAACATCATGTCCTGCTTTGTAGCCTGCATCGAGTTACAACACACAAAGGCAGCGGCTGAGTCCCTGAAATGCTCTGACCTAGTTACCATGGAAAACTTGTGTATTCTTGGCTTCTTTTTTTTTTTCCACATGATCTGCAGAATTACAGAACAGGACGTCTTTACTGCTGGGAAGTATAAATATTACTGAGAGATGCTCATTTTCTCGGCATGTGATGATTATTACCAGAGATATGCAAGAGGACTTCATTACAGAACATTGTCCCTCTTAACGAGCCCTTGGAAGTCTTTTATAGAACACACCATGAATAAACTTTCTGAGAAGTGATTAGTTTTAACACTTGGGTGTCTGAGGGCCCACCACGTACCTAAGGAATTATAAAATATCTGTGGAGAATCAGAGAGACAATGTGGCTAAGGTAATATCTTTAATTGGACCAACTCCAGACAGTCTGTTCTACTGGCTCATTTTTTGCCCTTCCAAAGTATCTCAATACTGGTTGGTAGGACTGTCATCTTCTGTACTTGGAGGGAATCCTGGGTGTGCCCTCATGCTGCCTGCACATGCCCTAATTTTTACCTGGAGAGGTCATCATTTTCTGGAGTATGACGGGAACTCTGTCACCACGTTTTTTTCAGTTCTGAACTTACCACATGCTCCTCCATCCGTGCACTCCCAGCCCCTGAGTTGCAAGGTCCTCTTCCTGCCTGAGATGGGAATTAAGTTGAAATGATTCTCATTCTTCACTGCACCTCACCTGGCCTGGAGGGACTACCGTGTCCTAGGAGAATGCAGTGCCCATGTTCATCTTCAGTCCTGGGCTTCCCACACTAAGGATGGATAGTCTGGCTCTCTTGACAGACACGCAGGGGTCAGTGCAAGACAATAAGAGGTCCTGCAGTTGGTACAGATGTTTGACATCCTGAACCCATTGCTGTCCAATAAACACTGCTCTGGGGCCTGATTCAGCGCCCGTTGAAGTAAATGGAAATATTTCCGATTGTGCCCCTCATTGTTCATGCACTTTAGGGGAGGGAAAACACAGTCTCCATCTTGAGTGGCCTGAACACTTTCCCACAGTTCCACAGAAGGCAAAGAATGAAAGAGGCTTCATCTGTAGACAACTTTGTATCCCCGCTTCCAGAGCGCAATTTCTGCCTCCCTAACAATGAGCCTTCAGACCAGTGGATGAATCTGTTATCAGCTTGTGGCAGGTTGAGAAATAATCTCCAACTGGTAGCAACAATAGGTGCTGTATCTCAGGCCAGGTAATGAGGAGTCTTTAAACTGCATCAGCTCAATTTTATTATCCTTTAGTTTTACACTTTCCAGCTAGGAATATTCTTATCTGTTCTTTTCTTTTTTCTTTCTTTCTTCATTTTCTTTTTTTTTTTCCCTATTGCAACTATCTCTTTTGTTCTCCCCTTCTTTTCACAAAAGGAAGATATGAGATGGCCTTTTCCTTTTCTTTTTCATTAATCTAAAGCCAATGTATGGGAATAAGTTTGTGTATGTATCTGTAAACACATGCACACATCTGTATAAACACATACATATATACACTCATTAAGCTGCATATGAATATATATGCATGCACATGCAGAATTGAACCTCCTTTGGCCTCATTTTACAACATTTAGGTCATGTATATATGAAAAAGTGTGTGTGTGTGTGTGTGTGTGCGCGCGCGCGCATAGAGGTAAATATAGACAGGTGTCAATATATAGAGAGATAGAGACAGGTGTATGTGTGTATGTTGGACTTTTTTTGTAACTGTATATAAATACACAGACTCCACTTTCTGCATTTAGCTATGTATCTTTATATCTCTACACACACACATACACACACACCCCTCTCTCCCTCTATAGATTGTGTTTGTGTGTAGCTGTTGAGAGCAAGAGAGAGAGAGACACACATATGTGTGTGTTTATAGTTCGATAGGTACGGAGATGTGTCTATGGAGAGGTGTGAGTAGGTAGGCATAAGTGTGTAGATAGATATTCTAGGTGTGTATGTTTACAGGTATGTAGGGGTAGGATTGTGTGCGTCTCTGTGTCTTATCTCCCCAAACTTCACCTTCTGGAAACTTTTGTCATCATAACTTTTTTTTAAACAAAGTAAAAGGAAATAAAAATGGCCCAGCCCTTCCCCCATGCTCCTTCAGCTAGAGGCGTTAAGAGGGCTCTTTCAATTTATCCCTTTTTAAAGGATGTTTCTTATTCCGCCGGGGATTGGCCACGCTTGATAAAGTTCTATTCTTGCAGCGAAGCCGCTTGGATTTTCTTTCAGGACATTTACCTACTCCTTTCCCCTCATCTGTGCTGCGCGATGAAAAAGGCATCCCTCAAGCAAAACCACCAAGATAAACATCCACCCGCCTGCACAAAGAGGCCAACTCTCCAATGGGGGGGGGGGGATGCTGCGTGTAATGTGTGAAGAGCCACAGAGCAGGGGGGAAAACTCATTTCAAGGTATCAGCAGGTGCTTTGCCAGCTCCCAGCTAGAATTCCCTCACCCACAGGTCCCAGAATGAAAGGAGAGCCAAGAGAACCGAGAGAGAGGGGAGGAAGGCAAGACAAAAGCGGCCGCACGAGCCAAACAATAGGAAACGGCGGTGAAAGGAACTCATTACGAGCTGCCTGCCTTGCTCTGCAGGGATTTGTGGGACAGCGAGGGAGTGTTTCACGCTGGAGCCAGAGTCTTCTGTCTGCCCAGCAGGTTTTTACCGCATGGAAAAACGGCATGGAAAGGCCAAGACCACGCTGTGCTGCTGTCCAGGGCGGGGAGGGCAGTTTCGGGAGATGAGCATATTTCTGAGAAGCCGTTAAATGCTGCGGGAGTCACAAAGAAGAATTACTCTTCAAGCTCAGGGACAGATAAACCATCTCGAATGTCCCTGGACAGATCCTTCCCATGTCTCCCACCAGGACATAGGAACAGCCAAGATACCGGCCTCTCCTGTGCAATCTCTTCTGGTCTCTCCATGAGATTTGGTGCATGCTGTTTCCATCAGCGCTAAGTAGGGACACAGCCATGTTGTATGTATCCAGTAAAGCTACCTGGCCTTTCGCTTAATACCAGAGATAACCCTGAACTATCACCTGGACTATTGCTATGAACTATATTATTTAGTGTTTTTCAGTGCCCAAATGTGCTAGAAGACCCCTATATGTATCTATATAGGCTTGTGGTTATGGGAGTGGACTTGAGGCTGAGAAGATCTTGGTTCAGGACCCAGCTCTGCAACAGATTCCCTGTGCAACTGTCTCCCTGTGCCTCAGTTTTCCTATCTGTAAAATGGGCATAATGGCACTTCTCTAGGGTCAGAAGGCTGTTGTGAGGTGAATGTTTGTGGTGCTCAGTTACTATGCTGATAGGGGCCTACCTAGACAGGTAGAAGACACTTTTCCTGACCTGAAGAACCTCTCCAATCAGCCCTGAAGTTGGCTTCCATAACCCAGATCCCTCGGATCACTACAGTTTATTCTCAGGCCAGTGGGTTATTCCTTTCAGCCACCTGCTTTATCTCATTGTTTACACTCAAGTTGGCCCAGCTGTGGTTTCTGGTCCTTCACTCTTTCCTGTAAAGAGTGAGAGCACGTCATGTGGCATTCCTGGTTCTCCCTGGCCTGGGAACCTCAGAGACTAGTAGATGCTGTGAGCTCGTGGCTTGACTTCCAGTAAACACCTCATTAACCAGACATGACTGAGCCATCCATCCCGTTTGTAGCAAGAGCTGTTTCACAGTCACTAGCTACATTCTAGATTGTAAGGTTGGGTCTATCTAATTAAGATATATTGTTCTGAGTTGGTCGGCGGGGAGGGAAGGTTGCCCAAGAGGTTATGAGGCATGGTAATTGAAGCTGTGTCCTTGTGTGCCACATTGTGGGGAGATTTGCTGTCAGTAAGACAGCGTTTGGTCTCAGCTACGCTGATGCTAATCCAGCGTAACTCCACTGAAAATGAGATCCGAATCTGGTTCCGTTCCTTAGTGAATAGCTTCCCGGAGGCATATTCTGAATCGGAATATTCCCAGGAGCCCGTTGATGTTCAAGGCTGGCGATGAACAGGCAAACCCCCAAAGGTTCCCTTCAAATAGCACCCTAGAATTTCGGAGGCTTCTCCAAGTGTCTGTGGTGGGTAAATCCCTTCAGAGCTGGATGTGTCTGGGAACATTTCCAGTACTTCCTGCTCCTAATCCAGAGCTGGGTCTGCCACAAACAATCCCCTGCTTGATCCAGAGACCCCCTGCTCCAGGCATGTCTCCACCCCCACTGACCTACTTTCAGCCTAGATAGGATTTGGGTGCTCAATGGGCCACCTCCTGACCCCTTGCAAACTACAAGGCCCCAGCCTGTTCTCAATGGGGCCCTACCTCAGAACAGGGCTGGCTGGTCCCAGGCCCCCTGGTCCTTAAAGGGGCAGACCACTGGTACTGTCTGAAAAGGCAAGGCGTGTGCCAAGGTAGAAAATAACGAAAAAGAAAAAACAGTTACGTGCCGGGCAGGGTTTTGGGAGGAAGGTCCCACAGGGCTGCCCATCGCCGTTCTGGGGCGTGTGAAAGGGTCCGAGTTAGCCAGGTGCTGAGGCTGAGTGCACTCAGCCCCTGGCGGAATCCAGGCCCTCATTTTCTGAAGCTCTCCGATGAGTTTTGCAAAGGCTGCTATTTTGTTGAGCTATCCGGATGGCTTGGGATCCTCCTGGTGGTTGTCAATAAGAAGGTCAGGCAGTTTCTTCCAGGGGGGTGATTCCTCTTGTGCGGCTGGGATGTGGAAATTATATAATCTCCCTCCCCAGATTGCAAACACAGACATGACTGCTGGTAGCTACCGGTCAGTGGGGACGTCGTACCACTTGTGCTACGAGTGTCCTTTTGTTTGCGCAGTGGGCATGACAGCCAGTCACCTGGCAGTTCACGCGTACCAATGACCCTCTTACGCCCAGAGAAGTACCTGCAGCAGCATGCATTTGCTTGAACTGTGCAGAAGGCCGGCTTTCTGCACGGCCAGCTTGAATTTCCATTGCCTTGTGATGCAGAGGCGGGGCACTGACCTGAGTTTTGCAAAGGGTTGAACTAACATGGCTTCCTTATGAACAGTGACTCGTGTGAACTCTGAGTGGACCTGATTGTCCTAGTGTAAATCAGAAGCAGCTCCCTTAGCACTAGGGGGGCTGATTCTCTGCTGCCTTGCACCTTTTGTGTAGCCATTTGCCGCCGTTCAAAGTGAGCGTAAAACAGAGCGGCTGGCATGCAGGGAGAGTTTACCACCTTCTTTGCAAGACGACACCAAGGTGCAAAGTGGCGGAGGATCAAGCCCAGTGGAATGACACTGGTGTGCGTGAGATCAGAACTGGGAGTGGAAAATGGTGTCTAGGTTCGGTCCCTGCTCTGCCACAAGCTTCCTTTGTGACCTGGGCAAAGTCATGTAGTCTCTCTGTGCCTCAGTTAAAATGGGGGCACTAACTCTGCCCTACCTCACAGATGTGTTGTGAGGATAAGTCTGCTAAAAACTGTGAGGTGTGGTCAGCTATTGCAGTGATGAGGGCCAGATAGGTACCCAAGGTAGATTGGTGGAATTGGGCTCAGCAACCTAAAAACGGTGTTTTCAGAGTTAAACAACCTAGTTACAAAATTAAGTGAGGGGGGAAATAATAGCAGAAGGAGAGAGAAAGGAAAAGAATCAGATAGAGGCAAGGGAGAAAAGATTATTTTTTTAGAGGAGTTTTGAATATAGATGGTGAATTTTTTACTCTGGTTTTGTGCCATACCTGCATGCTTCTGCTTGGAGCTGTCTCAAGTTCTCTTCCTCAGAGAGCTCTCCTGCTCCTCTATATCACTGTGATATAACCCTGTTTCCCCTCATCTGCATATATGCCTTCATGGGAGAGTGCTGAACTTGCTGATTAATACTCTATTTGAAGAGTATTTCTGGTGGGATTATCCATCTCAGTATTTCAGCCAGGAGTCACTGGTGCATCTCACTGGGTTGAGAGGAGCCAGCCCTTGGCTGCTAGCAATGATTTGCTTGGTGCATTCTGATGTGAGATTAGCCTGTTGAAGGCACCCAGCTTCCCTTTCAGCGGGCTGGGAACCCCCTCCTGAGGAATTGCTGGGTGCCCTGTGATAGGAAATGAACCAGCCTTTCATCCACTCACTGAGACATTAGCTCACAGGCAAACCTGGTCAGAGAAACTCAGTCCTTTCCCCGAACTATCCTACTTCCCGGGCCCCATCCTTCAACATGGGGTAGATACAATGTCCTGCTAGCAACCTGCCTACAGCACACTTCAGTTTCCCCTCTCAGATAGGCCGTGTCTGCCCACGGAAGTTGCACTGATTTAACCAAATTGTGGTAAAAACTCAAATTTACCACTCCAAGTCAAACTGATAGAAGCAGGGTTTAAATTGAATTAAGAACATCCATACAGGACTTTTCACCGGTTTAACAAAATCTGCTTTAAAACGTACCTTTAGTTAAACCCAGCGCAACATTGTGCTTTCAGCTTTGTCTTCACTCCAGGAAGAGGAGTGTTTTTACATTGAGACAGCAGACTGGAAAGAACTATCTCCTGGTATGATCCTAGAAGAGACAAGGCATGGTGGTTTTTTCCTCAGCTAGCTACATCGAGGTAAAAAAAAAAAAAAAAAAAACAGCTGTGTCTTATCTCCCCTAGGATTTTAAATCAAGATGCCTCTCTCAAGGTAGCTGTCTCTGTGTAGAAACACACCTCTGTCTGCAGTGAACATGTAGCCTTAGACTGAGGGTTTGATTCTACACTGCCTTTCACTTCATGGGAACTCTTACAAGGTAGGTGTCAAATGCTACCGGATCAGAAGCCTCCACTCATTCACACCTCTGATGATGCCTTTATACCCACCTGGCACTCACTCTGCACAGGTGTAAATAACTACACAAGTTGCTAGGCAGTGCAGAATGACTACCCAAGATTTCTGGGCTTGATACCTCCAACTAGGTCCCTCCCTGAAGCACTCTGCTAATCCTTCCCCCCCCCCCCCCGTTTCCCCCTGCCCTCCCGCCCCCCCTCCCCCCCCCCCCACTCACTTTTGAGATCTGTTGCCTGTGAGATCCAGGGCCAGGATTTAAAATGCTTTGCACTACAATATTGTACTTAGTTGTCCGAAGGATGCTGATTTTTGGGAGATGACTAGTTGGTAGGTGTCTGGACGCCACTGTTGTCTATTGGAATCATTCCTTTGTAGTGAAACCGGTTGCAATTCGGAATTGACACAGACTTTGAAGCTGTCACTTCCCTTTCCCTCAGTGTCATCATATTGCCATTCGATTTCCCTGAGCATTTCTCTTGCATGAGAACATTTTGGACTTTCTCTCTTGCTGTGCCGGCTGCGTTGTTAGAGCCTCCGTTGGCCAAGAATTTGTTGCCAGGTGATCGGAACTGGGCACAACCTCCGGAGGCTGAAGTCATTGGCTTTACTGCCCCGCAAAAAAGATGCTCCTTGCCCAGCTGCTCTCCCGCAGACTCCATTCCAGTCCTGTAAGTCTGCGCTCCCTCCTCAGAGGTTTACTATCTGTAGAATTCCTGAGGTTTTGGTGCTCAATCTTGCTTTTATTTCCTGCGATGCTGCAAAAGACCTGTTTATTTTGTTGTGTGTCCTTGAGTTACCATAGATTGGCCATCCCCGGAGTTCCTTAGGGCTTTAGCTTGCGAAAAGGTGACGTGCCAAATCTCTAGCTCACTATTCCAAATTCAGCCCCCAGGCAAAAGTCAATAGCGTCTCTGGTGGCATCTCTGTGTTAAATAAACTGGTGCATCTCAATAACAAGTCTTTGTGGATTGAACACCTGCCTATATCACTAAACCACAATTGACACTCACTGAGAGTTGGTCTCTATTAAGAAAATTTGTCCCACTATAAATTACACCAGTGCACACTCCTAATATAGATGCCTCAACCTGCCCAAGGTGGGTCTTACCCTGGTTTACCTTAATTGAGTAACTTACTTAATATAAACCAGTCCATAGCAGAGAGGCCAGGGACAATATGGGCTATAGGACTTTAAGGAAGAGAGTTCTATCTCTATCTGCACTAGAGAAATTATTCTGTTTCAGCCCGACTTGTGTTAACGACACAAGTCGTGGAAGTCCTGGGGCAGAGAGATCCTCAGCATTTTAAGCGTTACGTCAGTTAGACTCACTCTGAGCAGGCTCAGATGACACAAGGCTTAAAATCAGAGGGCTACTGACATGGTGGGATATTTTGATGTGTCCGTCACATAGAGAGGCTATTGGTGTTGCTGCTTGGGGTGAATGGGCAGAGTACTGCATTCCTGCTTGCACTGCCGTTGCCTGGACTGTACCGGGACCACCAGCTGCAGAACATTTTAATAGTAATATGTACTAGGGTGGGGAGGCTGCCTGGAGGCCAAACCATTTGAACTGGATTGGGAACAAGGGGGCATACATTGATCTGGGAGCCACTCATGCCTCCTCTTGATGGTTTCCCCACAGATGGGTTCCAGTCCTACCATCCTGACTCAGGCAAAAGCCATTCTCAAGTGGCTTCCATAGGAGTTTTGTCCAAGTCATTCTATTCTATTCAAGCTCCTCGTGCAAGCACCTTCTAACAGTGCACTAAGCAGGGTGATTAGCATCTGTCATGTATGTTGGGTTTTCCCCTCCGATCCCTTTTCCTCTCCTCAGGGAGGAAATTGGCTTGTTGAGGGTTTGAGGGTTTTTAAGGGCTGCAGGACTGGGCTTCGTCTATCCTGGGTTAAATTCATCCCTCTATAGAGAACCGGTGCAAGTCCTACGCACGCTGGGGGCTTGAGTAGTTCTGGCCTCCTGCACCGGGGTGAATTTCATCCTCTGTGGATAAACAAAGGGCGTCAGTTGCCAATTCTGTCAAATTGGCATCTTGCCCTAGCAGTAAATTCACTTCAGAAATTACAAGTTGCAACAAGAACAGGGATCTGTTTATTCCTTTGTAGTTTATGCCTTCCACTGTAGTGCAAACTCCCTGTCTCACCAGGGGCGGGTAATCATTATCCAGTTCTCATTTTGCATGAGCTGGCTTCATAACCCCAGCAAGGTCTGCTCTGTCTTGCCATTTTAATCTCAGCCATTGATTATTAGTATTAATAGCACAGCTCTGCTGTGCAGGGGTTCAAGTCCTGTGAAAAGCGAAGCTTTAGGAAGAGAAGACGACTCTGGGGAAGGGGCTGAAAGAGATCAAACGCGAAGAGGAGCAATAGACGCGGCAGTACCCTGAGCAAGGGTGCTAAAGCCCGTAAAGTGTAGAGAAATGGACATGGTGACGTGGTCAGGGAGCTCCGATTAAGAAATGTCAGGTTCTCGGTGTTCTGGAGCGCATGGAGACAGGGCGAACCCAGCCACTCCTCTCCTCTCCCACAATTGGCTGGTGAGGGTGTGAGGGCCAGGTAATCCCCATCGCAGCGTCCTGATGTGGCATGCAGATATCTCTAGGGAGGCCGGCCAGGTGCCATCACACAGCAGGCTCTAGCAGAATGAGGAATGGCATGGAGGAGTCAGGGTCTAGTTTTAGGGGAAGTGATCGCGCTGAGCATTAGAAAGCGGACAGTTCCACTAGCCCAAAATGCTGCTATTTAACCCTCAGATGTAGTGCTAGTGTGTGTTGCCCTATCCTGACTGGCCGGATGGAGCTATGCATGGACTTGGACTGACATGGGCAGGGGGATCCGGGCTTTGGGTTTGAACCTGTTCTCCCCACTTCCTCCATTCTCTCAAACACCCTCCTCCTTTCACACAGCCCTGAAATCTTCTGTAGACCCACCTCCCTTTCTTGCCATTTTCCTGTACTCTCATCCCAGCCCCCATCCACCACATTTCAGAGGATCCAGCGGGGATCAGGGGAGGAGCGTTTGGAAAATCTGGGAGCTTTTCTGCAGCTTCCAAACGGCACATGCGCTGTGCACCCTGGCACACACTGGAGTGGGGATGTGCAGAGCTGCAGCTGGGTGACTTACAGCAAATAATGTGTTACATTTCTGTGTCAGTTCCACACGATTAACCACCGGTCATAATTATAATGTACAGCGCCCTTACGTAGCTGCTTCCTTCGCTGATTTCCCTGGGACGACTGCTCGACACAAGTCAGTGTGTCCAAATCAGGCCCATTGTAGTTATGATCTGACTCAATTCAGTCACACAAGCAAACCCGACCTATAAGTGCAGGGTAATAGCCTTTATATCCCTTCGCCATAAATGCCCTGACTCAAAGCACAGGCTCACCTCTGTTCTTAAAACTGATGCAGAGGTTAAGACAGTGCTACCTGCTGCTGCCCCCTCCTGGATGGAATATGTCTACTCACAGGTATATATCAATTTGCTGTATCCGCTGAATGGGAGATACTGTTCCTTTAGCTCAGTGGATTGAGGCTCGATTGTCCTGAGTTCTGTTCTCTGCATTGCACCTCTGTTTAGGTAAAGCCAGAGAATCAGGACAACGGCTCCATTTAGAGAAATGTATCCAGTTATTTCTTGGTCTCAACATTTCAGCTGTCAGCAGCGCACAGTGGGAATATGACGTAACCACCTCCACGGCCCCACTGCAAGCACAGATCGCATCAGCCTATGCCCCAGACCTGGCTCGCAGCTGCATTGTGCATGGGCTAAAGGCTCCACCACACCAACAGTGCCGACCTTCCGGTGTGGCGTGTGCTGCGCCGGTGGGAGAATCTCACCTGCGAAGTGGCATCGCCGGACCCATCCCACACTATCCCCTGCTACCAGCATGGACAGGGTGTGGTTGGAACGCGCCAACGCTTTGTCGAGACTCTTGCATTAACTTCTTGGTGCCAATGTAAAGAAGAGCAGCCCTTTGGCTTCTTCAGTTTATGCCCGGGGACGGGCTACATACACAATGGCCCCAAGATTGGGGGAGTGCAAAGCTAAACTTTCCATCTCCTTTGGCCCCATCCCGACCTGGGTTTTGCACTCCTAAAATGATTCTGTCTCCTCTGTACTAGAAGCTGGAAAGCTCTTCACGTGGGAGTGGCACGTGGGCCAAATAATCCACCGTCGGTGCAGTCTCCCTCATACAACCAATGACATTGTAGCATGCAAATTAGCTGTAGAGTAAGGGTCGTGATTGGCTGAGTTACTGCCAATCTCACAATGGCACGGCATAGACGTATGCCTTACTTTAGCTGTACCATGCGTGGGTGTAACTGGTGAAGTCAGAGTGGCTGAGAACTTAAAAACTGGACGGTAACAGACCACAAAGCCCAGGGATGATTGAACCTGGGGATAGTCTGAACAAAGAGTGCTCAGCCATGCTTGCAGCTGCTTCCATCGCTTCACAATGACTCACCAGGCATCTTGGGCTTCTGAGTGACAATCCTGGCATCTTATTACAGGTTACATTAGAGCCCAGGGGCCCCTGTTAAGACCAGAGTCCCCTGCCCCCAAGATCTCATAATCAAAACAGACAAGAGAGAAGGTGGGAGCAAGGGTGTATTAATAGCCCAATCTGACAGATGGGGAGCTGAGACGTAGATTAAGTGATGTGCCGAAAGTGACGCAGTGTGTGGCATGGCTGGGAACTGAACCTCACTCTCCTGAGTCTTAGCCCACGGCACTGTCTTTCTTCTCTAAATGCATACTGCAGCCATGTGGAAGGGTTGTGACTCGGGCATGAATACATCTATCTTATCTGTGTCCCCCTCCAGTCTTTCTTCTGCCGCTAAACTTGTCTCTCCTTTCTCACTTCCTACTGGGTCCATCGCTGTCGTATTTCGGCAAAGGGATGACTTTGTACCTCCCCCACCCCCACACCATCATAATTCTGAACAAACTAGAAACAATTGATTTTCCTGAAGGAAAACCTGCTGGAGGGAAGTCAAAGCCCATTTAATTCCAGCCCACGAGACGGCGTTTCATTGTCCTATCAATGAATTGCTCACAATGCCTAATTTCACTTTCTGTAATTAGCACAAGTGCATCCTTCTTTTTTTTTCCTCCCTCACCCCTCCACCCCCTGCTTCCTTTTCACAATGTCATTGGTAATTCCAAGAAGTTAATACCTGATTAGTAAATATGATGATAAAAGAGTTCTGGCTGCATCAAGGCCTCCATTTACAATCCGCCTCTGATTGAAAAATTACGTTCAGTTCAGTAATAATTGATGAAAATGGGCTCCCTTCTTCTGCAGCTGATTTGCTTTGTAATTGTGATTTAATAATGTAAATATCACTTGTTTTCTTCTGAAAATGAATTGCTTTCTGATTTGTTAAAGCAGGCTGCTCTGCGCCTGCCTATCTTCTTCCTAACCGGAGACCAGCAGGCTTGTTGGCAAAGGATTTTGGGAGAGCAGAACCATTAGCTGACTCCTGGGTGAGGAATTGGATGCGGGCTGGGGTGCCTAGGGTGGGCAGGGTACAGCTGCCGCAGCCCAGCCAGTGCTCTGTCAGAAAGCACAGCACTTCCTGGAGGTCAATAATGGTTCTTGCATCGCACTTTTCATCTCTGGATCTCAAAGAGCTTTACAAAAGAGAGCAGTGCTGTTATCCCCAGTTTACAGAGGGGGAAACTGAGGCACTGACAGGGGACATAATGTGCCCAAGGTCATGGAACAGGCCTGTGGTAAAGCCAAGCATAAAACCCAGGTCACCTGAGTCCCAGGCCATATCCGCTGGACCGCACTGACGCTGTTACACACGTTGCAAGCACCATATTGTGCCCTGCCCCTATGCTGGGGCAGTAAGGGGCGGGGACTCCTTGTGTACCTGTGCGGGGGCTGGGTATCATTTGTGTGCTATTCTCATATCAAGGTGTCCTCTCCTATATAGGCAATCAGGGTACCACTCCAGGAAGATTCCTTGTGATGGAGTGTACCAGGTCTTCATCACCCGCCCATCCCCCCATTGGAGGCCCTGCTGCTCTGCTAAACCCTGCCCCCCAAAACTCTGCCCCCCAAAACTCTTTGGTTTATAATTGTCCCTGAAGGGCAGAAGGAGCTTCTTCTAAGTCTATTGCCCCCCAGAAGGTGTGGTTTGCACTGTGGGACCTGGCCGGTGGGCCGAGCCACAGAAGCCCTGCAGAGGCAGGCAGGCGGGCAACCTGCATCAGGGGCTGGGAGCTGAAGAGCTCAACCTTCGAAGCTCCTGATCTATGACCATGACTGAGACATGCCATGCAGAAAGCCCCAGCTCTGCGGGGAGTGTTGGTGCCTGCTGCTAATGGGAATCCCCAGAATGGAAGCTGATGCAGAAAAATCAGAAGTCAGCTCCCAGACTTTTCCTCCTGGCCACCTTTCACCCCTTGACTCTCTCTTTCTGTTCTGTCTCCTTTGCCACTTGTTTGACTACCAGGACTTGAAATAGGTGGAGAACTGCCGTTCAGGATTGAACTGCGTGCATAACACTGTGTGAGGGACAGGGCTGGAATGGCAAAGGGTTGGGGGGTGCCGATCAGGATCTCAGTAATAAGTAGAGTGGCGTGAGGACTCGAGACTTAGAGCATCGGGGCGAGGCTGAAGGTTAGGAATGAGATGAGCTAGGAGGAACAGGAGTGAGCCAGGAGAGGGGTCTGCAAACATGCCAGGAAAAACAGGCTACGGGGAGGGAGCTCAGGACTGGGACAATGAGGTCAGAGGTAGCTGTAGTTCAGGAATGAGGCGGGAGTGATATTGGCAAAGGGTTGGGTCAGGGAAGCTTGCACAGCACCATCCTGCTCATGGCCGGTTCCAGCCAGCCCTGTCCATCCTTCCCTATGGAGTCCTTTCCCAGCTGCTTTACTCACTGCTGGCACCGGAGAGGTATCAGGGCAATGGGTAAATAAAAAGGCACCCTCCAAAAGCAGGGTCCCTTTGCTGAGACGAGCAGCCCTGGTTCCGGGACCAGGCCTGTGTCCTGCGGATCATGCTGTCCTTTGGTGACATGATCGCTCTGGAGTGTTCTATTGAACAATGAAATGAACATCATGTCACTTGCTGATGCAAATCTGCCAACGCTGCCGCCGCTGTTAGTGGGTGTTTTGCCTGGGAGCTAATACAGGTAATTTAAAGATATTAACGAATGCTGTTAATTAGCATCATTATCATACCGCTAGGGCTATGCACAGACAGATAATCCTGCCATGTCAAAGTGTCTCCAATAAAACACCTGTAGGATGAGGGAGAAGGAGATGGATGCACTCAGCGCTGGAGGACATGCTAGGACTGTCTTGGAGTTTGGAGCGAGAGAACCTGATCTTAGCCAGATGTGCTGGATAAAGCAGCTGTTGATGATTCCAAAAGGGAAGCAGGAACGACTTATCTAGAGAAGAAAGAGTATATTCTGGACCGAGCAGTATAATTTGCTCTCTCTTGTAATGCCCTGCGTTAACTATCATACTGGCTTTGCATGGGTTTGTGATATTGCCTTTTTAGTGACTGCCTCACAGAGAGGAGAAGGGACCTATTACTACAGATTCCTGTTAAGGGAGTTCTCTTTTAGCTCCAGTGTTCAAGGCCTGTGTTTCTAGAAATGAAGGAGATACGCATCAGTGTCCGTGATTTCCACAGTAATCATCTGCCTATGCAGCACATGGATCCATTGTTATCCTACCGAGTTTTCTGATGATGTCGTGCATGTTCCAAAACTTTAGAGCAGAGAAGGGTCACAAGCTGCAAATTCCAGATCTGGATCCAAACTTCCCCTAAGGTCCAGGGCTCCTTGGAGACAGGCTTTTGGGTTGGTCTATCATGGAGAGCCAGCCAGCAGTGCAGTGTGGATTCTGGTGCAGATCCAAACTGCTCTGAAGTTTGGGATGCTCAGATAAGGAATTGGAGTCCGGAGCCCTCTCGAATTATGATGTATCCCATTCCATTCCAGCAACGGCAGAAACATACCCTAACTCCCTTGTTCTCCTTGCCCACCTATCTCTCATTGAGCAGAGCATGTGCCGTCTCCTCTTCCTGTTTACAAACTGCTGTGTGATAATGTCCTGGCAAGATCGTTTCCATATGCTGGACACAGACTTTGGACCAACTCAGCAGAACTGGCTGCAGAAGAATCCATCTGAGGCTTTACTTGAGTCTCAGGGAAGGCTGGTTGAGTCTTGGTGGGCCAAATCCTCCTTTGCTTGTACTGATGTTGCTTCAGTGGAGTTGGCCTAACGAGGGGGAATTTAGCCCCGTCCGTTTTGGTTAGTGTTATAAGGACAGGGGGGTGGGTTGTAGGCAGTAGAGCTGCCCCTTTCAATAGTGACTCCTAGCATAATAACTTAAGGCTTTCGGAAACCGGAGGCTCCACCCTAGCAGCCTTTCTGCATCATTCACTGCCCAGCCAGAGCCAGCTGACCTTCTGGGTTTCCAAAGACCCTGTTCCATCTGGGCATATCAGTCAAGATATTCATCTCCCCTAGCTGGGCTGCCCCTGCCTTTCTCTCACTGTGTTGATTCAGGGCTTCCAGTATCTTTAGCTGTATCCTGTTTCCATCTGGCTGGCTGGAAAGGTCATACAGATGTAATTAATCTGCAGCACTGGGGCTGCCTTGCCAAGAGGACTTTGCAATTATGTCGCCCGTTGCCTGCTAGCATCTCACAGGGCTTTATTGAATTCCCACCCCACGCGTATGAATTAGAGCACTAGTAGGACCCCCGAGGAAGGAGCTGTCTCCAGAGAGGTCAAGCCACTTACCTAAGCCCACACAAGTCTGAGAGGGCTGGAACTAGAACCCAGGAGCCCTTAGTCACAGTCCTGTGTTCTACCCGCTGGGAAGCTCTAGGGGCACCCTTCAGTTAATGGAATATGAACCTCCCTCTGTTAAGGACATGCCCATTTTTAAAGCACCTACTGGATCTGCGTTGCTGCTGCCGCCCGGTGGAGTTGAAGGTGTTGTTTTCAACCTACCGGGCATTTTATGCATTGCTATTACTGTTTGTATCGGACCAGGACCCCGTTGTGCTAGGTGCTGTACAAACAGAACAAAAAGGTGGTTCCTGACACAAAGAGCTGCAATCTAAATAAGTTACTGGGACCTTCCCGTTCCGCACCCCACCCCTTGCCACACGGCTGGAGAGATCGCCTCTCTCCTCTCCCCCCATGCCACATGGCTGGAGCTCCTGAGTTTGATCCCCTGCACTGGGTTCTCCATGAGAACGGAAGGTTCTGTCCCCTCCCGGACTGTGACTGTTCACCTCCACGTTTCTTCTAAGGAGGGCGGGGTCATGCGTGTTGTGTGCCCGAATCTCCTCCTCCTCCCCAGAGTAACAGCTCCCATCACAGTCACACATCGGCCTTAGGGTTCCCGTGCGCCTGGGCAGCAGCAGGAGGCTGTGGGGGGGAGTTAGTGAGCAGGAGGGAGGGGAGCCCTGCAGAGCCCAGTCACATCTGCTGCAGTCAGAGATGCTCGCGCTCGTCCCACATCCCAGACAAAGAGCCGCCTCCTCGCTCCGCCAGCCAGCAGGATGCTGACCCCGGGGCGCTTTCTCCAAACCAGGCTGACTTCAGCACAATCCAATCACTGGGATTAATTAAGGCGAAATGAAACAGTGGGTTTATCACACTTTTCATTAACTCCGGCGTGGTGGCGTCTCCGGCGCCCGACAGGGATGAAATGCACTGCAGTGCCCGTCCTCGCACTTAATTAGCGAGGGGAATCCGCTCCTCCATTGCTGCAATTAGATTCCCAAATGGCGGGGGGCAGAAGGCTGGTAGCTTGGAGAGCTCCCCCCGCAATATCCCTCTTTCCCCTCCTCCCCCCCCCCATAACCCCTGCCTTCCCCTCCTCACTTCACTGCGTCTCTCTCCACCATTGTGCCCCCTTTTAGGCCTCTGTAGTCCTGCCTCCCACATCGCATCAGGTACTCTAGCAGCGGAAGCGCAGGCTGTTGTTGGTGCTAAACTCAGGATGACAATGACCCGGGCTCTCCAGAACAGTGCGTATCTGGGCAAGAGGCCCCAGTAATGCCAGATGCTGGGCCTGGACAGCAGGGGATGGATCGCTTGATAATTGCCCTCTTCTGTGCTTGATGATTGCCCTGTTCTGGTCATTCGCTTTGACACTGCTGGCACTGGCCACTGTCGGAAGACAGGATACCGAGCTATATGGACCGTTGGTCTGATCCAGTATGGACGTTCTTAGGGTCTAAGGGAAGGCTGCAGCCAGCAGGCTCTGTGCTTCCCTTTTCCCTTCGTGCTTCTGGGTCAGGCTTCATCTCGGAGACCCCCTTACTGAAGGGCCTCAAGAGGTTCAAGGAGATGCCTTAGAGGGCATCACTTAGGTGAGATAGGAAGAGAAACTTGCACGTCTCAGGTCAGCTCCCCTGAACAGGTGTCTGCATGGGAGTGAAGAGGGTAGCTGGAGGGAGGCGTTAGACCAGCTAGAGCCTAGTGGATTCAGTACTGATGAAAGGAGACCAATGAGCAGCGCTAGGCACCAGTGACCTTTGTTTATCCTAAGGGAGGCTGGGGCCCTGCTTCACATCAGTCAGTCTGTGAGGCACCAAGCAGCACATCCCAGTTCAGCCTGTCCCTGAGAGACCCCCCCAGCATATTTGTCATCCAGCCAGACGCGGGGGGCACGGCGCGTGACCCGGTGCGCGCTGGCCGGCTCCGGCGCGACCCCCCCACTCCATGATTGATGGCCCCGTGTCTGTCACGCAGCCTCCGTCTGAGCGCGCCCATTTGTATCCTTGTAGATCCTTATCTCTCTAATGTAGCGAGCTGGGCTTATCTCTTCCCAAGGCCCCTTCTCCACAGAAAGAAATCACCTTGGTTATTTATGTATTTCTGTCACCGGCTCGTCGAATCTATTTTCTTTCGCTTCCAATCATCTTTTATAGAGATCACCGGGCGGATAGGCCAGGTCCATAATGACCCCAGGATTATGGGATCATTACAAAGAAGACTCACTTACAAAGTGTCGTCGTCACTCATCCACTTCATCTCCCCCCCCCCATCATTATTTTTTGTCTTCCCATAACACCTTCCCCAACCCACGCTCTGTGAGTTTCCCTCTCAGGGGATGGTTCTGTCTTCCAAGCAAGGAGGGTTTTGCAATCAATATTGTTATTTCCTGGTTTGAAACGCTTGGTATTCCTGGTGTTAATGTCAGCAAGGGATGCTGGAGCTGTAAAGGCAGTGAATCTTGTGTGTGGTTTTGCGACTAATATTTATGTTCCGGCATATGAAAATGATTGTGCAGTGATCTCTTATGCTTTGATCCTTACTGGTTAAACTAGGACAGGCTTGGTCAGTATTTGGGGATATCCTATTATTTCAGCAGACTCTTCTCCCAGTCTCTGGCAGACATTTTTCCCTACCTCACCAACCAATTTCACACAGCTGCTTTGAAAAGGTCCGGAACTGAATTAGCAGTCGGGGTCCGCAAGTCAGGAAGGAAGTGCAGTGGTAAAGCTCTGTGCATGTGCGTGTGTTATGACTGAGATAGCAGGGGGTATTTCAGCTGAGTCCTGGGGAGCCCTGGCAGAGAGACGTGGAGAATCATAGAATCATAGAATATCAGGGTTGGAAGGGACCTCAGGAGGTCATCTAGCCCAACCCCCTGCTCAAAGCAGGACCAATCCCCGCCTAAATCATCCCAGCCAGGGCTTTGTCAAGCTGAGCCTTAAAAACCTCTAAGGATGGAGATTCCACCACCTCCCTAGGTAACCCATTCCAGTGCTTCACCACCCTGCTAGTGGAGAAGCTTTGTCTGGTTCTAACCTGGTGTCCATGAACTTTAAAATTCACTGTTCACAAATTAGACTGCAATGTGGGGATTGTTTTTTACCACCTAATGGCGTATTTATTCAGTGTATAGAGATGACCCCACATTTAGAGGCACCCTCTAGGATGGATTAGAGGGAGCATTTCAACATCCAGCCTTCAGATCCTCATTGTCCGAGCAGAGCAGCCGTTAGAACAGTGATTCTTGAAACGTATGGCTCTCCTTGGCTCCAGTAGGTTGAGAAGAGCTTCTCCTGCCTGGTCTAGGCAGAGTGAACAGAACAACTGATGCATGTGATGCAAAGCAGCCTGGACATCATTGAGCAAATGGACAAGGAGTTGCTGTTGCTTCTATATCAGCGGGAGAGGGATGCTGGGGGAGAGGGAAGAAGCAACTGCTCCATTCAACCTCTGCAGACAGAATGAGTGGGGAGGAGGAGAGAGGGAGCAGAGAGCCCCGAGCTAATCGGGGTGTTACCTCCTGATGTTGACTTGTAGTGTGAGCCCCACGTAGCTGCACCAATAGGGGATGCCATTTGGTCACGGTCACATGCTGCCATGAACTGCACTGTCGGGACATCACAGTCTGATTCTCTTGTGTCTCTCAGTGACCACGTCACTGGCAAAGATACTCTTCAACTCTGAGACCTGCTGGCTAGAGTTCAGGATCTTTGTAGCAACACTGCAGCTGTTATAACCCAAAATGTATTTACCCTGGAAGCGCTTCAGGGCAGGGCCTGACTACTTCTCTGTGTTTGTACAGCACCTTGCACAACGGGACCCTGAGTAATAAGAATAACCACACGAATATAGCAGCAACCTTTAGGTTCCACAGAGAGGGCTGGAGTACAATAGTGATAATTGTCACATAGTGACTGGCATTTGCTGTTCTCTGGCAATTTGTTGTAATGATACTGTGCTACATTTTCATGCTAGGAATACTGCAGGTAACTCATGTCGCCACTGCAATGAAATACATCCTCTTCTCCTTGTTTGGAGAGTGACCTGTAAACATCCCCACACTGCCAGCCAAGAATAAGCTCTTATATTTGCCATCCTTTCCAGACGTCCCAAATTAAACCTCTGAGCATCCCTGGGAGGCCGGGAAGTATCACTATTCCCATTTTACAGATGGAGAGACTGAGGCACGGAATGTGACTGGCCAACACAATGTCTGGATGGCAGAGCTGGGAATAGAACCCAGGAGACCTGACTCCCAGTCCCACTTTTTCGCCAAGAGACCATTTGTTAATAATAATTTAGTCCGCAGCCCCCAAAACAATGGAAATGGTGGGGTTTTTGACGGGGGAGAGACACCTGCCCCGTGCAACACTGGGAACCCAAACGCAACAGCAGGGTGCTGATGAATGACCATGGGAAGTGATACTGACCAGTTTAATATTCTGCCCCAGCGGATTGAAATGCAGAACAGTGAGCAAACCGCATAAATGGCAACAAGCCGAGGAGCTCTTTGCATGTATTTCAGGTATAATAATCAGTGGCATTGTCAGTAAAACAGATTAGGATTATTTTACAACGGGGGATAGATTCTGCGCTGCGGCTCATGACGTATGCAGCATGGACGGCGCAGCCCAGGGGGACGGGGTTGGCTTTGACTCTGCACTGCTTTGGGAACATGTCCCCTAGGATAAATTTGAGCAGCTCCTGCGGTTGTAGCCTTCCCAGAGCTGCCTGTAGTCCATGCACTGGCCCAGAATAGCTGTAGCCCAAAGCACTGTGGCTGCTCCCCTGCCTAACCCAAATGCGACCCCAGCCGAGCCCCTGACATGCTTACATTGGCCCTGGCGCTGCTGCAACCTGGAGGAGTTGTTCTTTGGCCCCTGGCAGCTCATTCAGCACCCTGATATGCTGCTGGGGTCCTGTTAGTGTTACACAGAGTCTGATTCTGAGTTAACCCCCCTGAAACCCTCAGATTTACCCCCAATGTAACCAATCAGGATCAGGCCTGTAGGTCGCCATTCCATCGGATTTTACTCCCAGTGACCAACGGGAGTGGAGGTGGCAGGCTGGTGGGTTGATCTTTCCTCTTGCGCCTTCTCCCTTGCAGGCCGGGGCTTTGTGAGCGAAGACGAGTACTTGGAGATCTCTGGGATCACCCGGGATCAGTCCGGGGAGTACGAGTGCAGCGCTGTCAATGACGTGGCGGCTCCAGACATCCGGAGAGTAAAAGTCACCGTAAACTGTAAGTAGGGCACGACTCAGCATGACACACTCCCCGACCCTGCCTCCTGGCTTCAGACAACACCGGGCTCAGGCTAGTTGTGGGGGCTTTTCACGGAGATCCTTTTGGCTTTTACCCAGCCTGAACACCGGGGGCCGTAATGTAGTCTGCTTACAGTTCCACAACTGCCTATTCTGTTCTGTTCTGTATACCATGCCCCATCGCCATGCTTTCGAAGGGGACGTCTACACTTCAAGCTGAAGGTGAAATTCCCAGCTCGGGGAGACGTGCCCATACCAGCTCCGATTGAACTAGCATGCTAGTAATAAAGTGTAGCCACAGCAGTCCGAATGGTGGGAGGGGCTAGCTGCCGGAGTATGATCCCATCCTAGGCACGTACTCAGCGTGGCTAGCCTCTCCCGTCACTCCCACCAACATGGCTGTACCCTATTTTTAGCATGCTGGCTGGATCAGAGCTAGTACAGGTATGTCTCCTTCAGCTGGGAATTGTGCCCCCGGCTCAGAGTGCTGACGTACCCCGAGTGGGGACGGGTGCTCCCGAAGCATGACTTTCCTTTCCGTACCCGCCGGTGTTGGGATCTGAGGGCCTTGATTCTTTACCGCTTTGCAGGGGTGTAGGAGATGATGAAAGGCACAAGATGATGGGGATACAGAGCTGAGATCCTAGTATCCCAGTGCTGGCTGGGGTTTGCGTGTGTGTTAGAACAGCTGAACTATAACCATCAACTCCTGAAAAAAAGTAAAGCAGATAACATCTACGTCAGCATCCCTTAAAGACTATTTATAGCTGAAACATAAATGGTAATACCTTTTTCCTGAGGAGCAATTCAGGGGGAAAAAAATCTCTAGTGGCTCACCACACACAGAGCACATTAAATATCTTTCCCTTTAGGAAGGAGCTTGTAGAGTTTTTATATCCACTAAATTGCTATAAGAAAATCACATATATACATTTCATTAAGCTTAAAGCATTTACGACTTAGGACAATTTGTTCTTTAGAAGCATGGTTAGGAATTTAGAGCCCAGACGATTTAAAGACTTCAGATGACGTGCCAAGGCAGAAAAGCTGGAGTGACAAAGCTTGTCGGCATTTCAGGGGTGACTCGGATTCTTTTGCGCCTCTGGGAAGCTTAAAAAAACCTGAGTATTTTAGGGATGAAGGGCTCCATCTACTCCTCTGCTACCTGGTGCTCTTTTCTTTTCAATCAGGGTTCCACTGTTGTAATCCTCTTCACACCTGACACAAGGAGAAGTGGGTTTAACAGAGATGGGTGAAACTGGAGCAGTCGGTCTATTCTTTGAGCATGCAAAACCAGGATTGGTTTGGCTCAGGGTTACGCTTTATAGCGACCCTTCCGGGGGCAGGGGAGAGGCAAGACTTTGCATACGTTGTTCTGGCTTTGGCTCATCTCTCCAAACTAGGCTTTTTGTCTAGGTCCTACAGAGGTGTTGGCCTGTTTGTAAATTTCTCGGCACAGCAGAATGGGTTTAAAAGATGCAGGGAACTTTCCCAATCAGATTAGAAGAGCTTTAAAGTAAGCCCACTCCGGGGTCTGAATTACATGGCTATGAGTCAGTAGAGCCTTGTGCCTTCAAAGTGTCCCTATTTAGGGGACTCATCCAAACCGCATCCCAAGGTAGGATTAGGGACATCAGGGACAGCACCCTACAATGGAGCATCTCTTCTCATTCTGCAGGCTCCTTGTTTCCATCCTGTGCATGTGGTATCTCCCTTGTGAAATGTGGGTTTCCCACAGTCATGCGGTCTGGGGAGGATCCGAGGTTTCATGTGTATCTGAATTGACACTTTTCAGAATGACCTAGTGCTGAGTTGGCTACCCTGGGCCTGAATCTTTCTCTCTGTCCCCAGAGCAAGAGAGGGGGCATGGGTAGCAATGGTCCAAGTCTCATCTATGTTGTCCTACCAATGTGCTCCAGTGTTGAGGGGGCGAGAGCAGACTTTGGTCTCCCTGGCCGGTTCCACCTTTGGCTTCTTTACTGAGATTGCTCACACGGGCTCCAATGAGTGTTGGTCATGGTGGGGGAGGTCACTATGTGGCCCTCTGCCCTGCTAGGACATCTCATTTCGTGCTGGCCGACGAACAGCCCTTACATGCTGACCCTCTCGACTGTCCCATGTTGGCCAGATATTGGCCATTTTTGTGGGGAGGGGTGACCACATTGCGCTGGGATTGTCCCAGGCTCTTCTCCGGCTCTGTCCCCTTGTGCTGGATGGGGCCTGCTTGCTGCCAGCCACACCACCTCAGCTGTCTAAGCTGTGCTAGCTCTCGGTCCACCTCTCCCACCGCCAGCTAGGCTGAAGGGAGGGATGGCTCCTTTTGTCCCTGCTCCCACATGGCTTTTCCCTCTTGCTACCAGCCCTATTCCCACCCTGCCCCAACACAATTCAAGGTTCTGTGTCCCCACCCCACGTGGGAAAGGACAGCTCCAGAGGTAAATGGGGGAGAGCACAGGCCAAAGGGGGCAGATGAAGGGTGGGAGGAGAGAAAGGAGATGGCTCGGGTGGGGGGGGAGGGGATTGAGAAGGGAAGGGGAAAGATGCTGAGCCAAGCAATGGCAGCCAATTGTGTGTCCTTTATATGAAGGCAGCGCCTAACGCTGCCTCTCCTGGGGGTGGTTCTTTGTAACCCCCCCCACTCCCCCCCCCCCGCCATCCCAGAAGGGCACAACCTGGAGTGGGTTCCAACCAGCCTCATAACGACGCGGCTCCACATCCCCTCACTGCTCCCCACGTCTCTCTGAGCCGAGCCTGTGCTTGTGATCCAGAGCCCCTCCCAGCTGCAGTCTGGTATAATAACGTCCCTTTGCTCTGCAGACCCACCGTACATCTCCAACGCCAAGAACACCGGCGCCTCGGTGGGCCAGAAGGGAATCTTGCGCTGCGAGGCCTCTGCCGTCCCTGTCGCAGAATTTCAGTGGTTTAAAGAAGAAACCAGGTACCTGAACAGGCTGCCAGGGCCTGGCAGATCCCAGGCTGCGTTCTTGGCAAGGATGGGGAGTGCTGAATTCCCTGGGTCAGGATGGCCATCTGTCAGCACGGGAAGGAGAGAGAATTACACTTCATTTTAATATATCTGGGGGGGGGGGAATCTTGCTGCAGACGTCTCTCTAAGTAAAGGATCCTGTGGGAGGCGCATCGGGATCCGCAATTAAAACATCCAGGTCCCAAATCTCATACCAGGAGGAACGTCTGCCCTGAGGCTGTTTCAGAAGGGAGGGGAGGGGAGTGCTATTGCTAACCTGGTGTGAGCTGCTGGGACCGTAATGACTCGATGTGGAAGTCAGATAGAGACTCAGGCTACGTCTACTCTGGAACGGGAAGTGGAATTTTCGCTCAGGTAGACATACCCCTGCTAGCTCTGATCAAGCTACCACGCTAAAAATAGCAGTGTTTCTGCAGCTCAGTGGGATGGTGTAACCACGCCAAATACAGTCCCATCTGAAACCCAGGCTAAATACTTGGGCGCCTAGCCCATCCCAGCACCCCGTGCTGCCCCAGTGACACTGCTGTGGTTAGCAGGCTGGCTCGAGCTAGCTAGCATGGGTATGACCTCAGGTGGAAATTAAACCTCCTGTTCCAGTGGAGACGAATCCTCAGTGATGGCCTGGTCCGGGGGTCCCTTTAGCTGGAAGAACCCTCTCAATAGCCTGGCAGAAAATATCCTGGACCGGGGAACCTTCAGGAGGAGGGGGAGACTTTGGGGCAGTGGCGTAGCTCTGTTAAAATGAGGAGAGTCACTCTGCTTTAGACCAGCTGAGGAGCTAGTCCAGTGTCGTGGTGACAGCTAGCTGGGAGGTCCTGATCTGGGGACTGGCGGGGCTTTCCCCACTAACCTAGATATAGCTGGTGGGACTGCATGGGCGTGGGAATTGATCGATCCTGTCGTTGGGGGGACCAGCCCTTCGCCTTTCTCGCCCCGCAGATTAGCCAACGGGCTGGATGGCGTGAGAATTGAGAACAAAGGTCGAATGTCCACGCTGACCTTCTTCAATGTCTCGGAGAAGGATTACGGCAACTACACCTGCGTGGCCACTAACAAGCTGGGGAACAGCAATGCCAGTATAATCCTGTACGGTAGGTATGAGGGGAGGAGCCTGTGCTTTGTGAGGAGACGCTGCCGGTACTGACGGAGGGAGCTGGATAACCACCGAGCCTCGCAAAGGGTGGAATTCAGCTCCCCGCAAAGTGCCAGTCCAAGGCTGTGGGTGCCCTACTTTCAGGGCATAAGTGGCATAGGCCTGTGTTGGGTCCTCTGGGAGAGAGTGAATCTGAATCTCGCCTGCAGAGAGGTGTGAGGCAAAACAAGAGAAGGGATGTTACCACAGCAATGAACCCACCATCCCAAGGAATTGGAATCCGGCCATTTAATTCAATGCTTCCTCCTCATGTCCAAGCTGCAAATAAACGAGGCCCTTATGCTTAGAAGAACCCGACCCTGCTTATTCACTAACGCACACAGATGTATACTGCTAGCAGCCAAGTACTAAAGGGAGCCGTTTTCTCTTTCTGTGAGCAAGTGATGTCACCTCACCAATGAGTGTGCTTCATTCCCCCGCCCCCACCTGCCCCAATGATATTTAATCTAAAGCCTCGTGTCTCCAAAGCACAACACTAGTGAATCCTCCCAGCACCTCTCTGAAGTAGGCAGGCACTGTCATCTGCATTTCACAGCTAGGTAAACTGAGGCACACAGTGAGTACGTGTAAGCGGGTAGGAGTCAGTGACTGAGTCGGGGTCCCAGTCTCATTCCACTAGACTACGCTGCCTTGGGAAATGAATCCAGTTGCCTCACCTGGAAAGGGAAAGCAGACCCTTCCATACCTTTGTAGTGGTCTCCATCTCAGTTCTGCACCTCACTAAACCGCTTCCATCTTCATGTCCATGCCTCCAAAATGCCATCTCCATGGTCACAGTCCTCGCCAGCCAACCTGCTCAGCGTTTTCTCGTGACAAAGCAGTAAGCGGGGCCGGGGTTCAGAAACATTGCTCTGCCGGGGCCTTCCTTTAAAACTGGGGTTGAATTCTGCAAAAACGATGTAACATAGAGCAGAGGGGTCCATGTTTATTGTCTCCTAGTCCCACCCAGATTGCTGGCTGTTGAGTTCACCTGCCAGTCTCACCTGACATCTGAAAATCTAGTAGTGTTCTCTCCCTATGCCTCAGCCCCACTCATCCTGATCCCATGTACTTAGCTGATATTTGTGCTGATACCCAAGGCAGAATAGATAGCTTCCTCTGCAGTAGACTCTCATCACTGAGGGCTTCTCTACACATGGGGTTATCCCAGAATAACTATTCTCAACTAACTCCACGTGTGGACACACTTATTCTGAAATAAGATTGCCTTGTTCCTGTGTAGCTTAATCCATTTTCAAATTGGATTAAGCTAAACCAGAACAAAGCTTGCTTATTCTGAAATAAGAGCGTCCACGCACAGAGTTGTTCAGGAATAGCTACTGTGCTTTAAATTCACAGCCTCCCTTAATCCGAATTGTCTTTCAAATGTAGACAAGCAAATGTGAGTCTGGATGTATAGAGAGAGACGCTGTCATTTTCTCCGATGGTAACCACACTTCCTGCCTGTTCTGTGTAACCATGTCAGCGGCATGCGTATTATTATCAGTGTGTACTCACCTTTCTAATGATCATTCTTTCATCAACTGTCTGAAAACATGAACTATATATTTTCTCCCCCCTCCCCTTTCTGTTCTCTCTGTGTCTGTCTCCATTGTCCTCTGTTTTAGAAATAAGTGAACCCACAGCACTGGCAGGTTGGTACAGCATGTTCCTCCCTTCATTTGCTTGCAACACCCAGACGCCTTTGCCTGTTACGAATGACGACTGTCTCCTAGATCACTGTCTCCTAGATCAGCCCCAATGGGCAAGCATGCATAGATTTAAGGCCAGCGATCTGTTCTAAGGAAGGATGGCAGGAAGGAACTGACCGGGCACGGATATTTCTTCTAAGCAGGAAGGAGCCAGTTTGTATAAATACACATTAGTCACAGCCGCCTTGGTCCCATCTTTGCAGAAGTCAATCTGGCAAAGTGTATTCCAGTTTCACAGACCCATGCACGGCTTTGCAGTGCCGGTATTTTGGAGGGTTGGTCTGCCATGATAGAACAAGCCTCTAGTTGTTTTGTATAAAGCAGGGCAAACTCAGTTCTACAAATGTAACAGGGGACATGACATTCATTCCAATAATCAAAGGGTTTGGGCAAATGACTATCAGTCAGTGCCAGGGGTCTGCGGAGTTCCTAAACTCCAGCAGGGAGAGGCTGCAGCGTTTATTTGATGGGCTTATGCTTTGAGGACTTCACTGCACATGGTCAATTTCAGATCTATGAGTGGGTGCAAATCCATTGCTATCAGTACGGTTACACTGTTTATACCAGGTCAGATGCTTATTTGCTTTGTGCATTTATTTAAACAACTAAAAACTCTCAGGGCACATACACAGCAGAACCAATCTGAAGGCGCATCTGCCGCAAGTTGGTTGAGGATTTTGTCTTAAAGGTGACCCGCAAAAGAAAGCAAAGATTGGATATGTGCCCTTTTTTTATTTCTTTATGATATATTTAAAAGGCGCTTGGGTTGGGGGGACATGGGAAGAAGTATGCACTTGCTTCATTTCTCCATTAGAAAGTGAGGTCTTGTGTACACTGTGGCCACCAGAGAACTTGGAGGGTTTGGACATCACCAATACTGAGGAATTGAAACCTGATTAATTATTCTTATTCTTATTTTTATTATTAAACCTATTGAACACAAATGTCCCACAAACAGAAGAAAAGTTCTCTTTGTTAATTATTCACTCTTTCATCACCGAAGGCTGACAAAGCTTGGCAAACTGTTCTCTGAGACCCCAGCAAGTCCTTCAGCAAAAGCAGAGATGACCAGACTTAATGTTTCTGCTACTTCTAATAGCTTAAAACAAACAATCAAAGGAGCATATGCTTGATGAATTAAATACATTTATAAGGTTGCCTTTGTACATCATAAAGACATAACAAGGTGCACCACCATCCTAATGTATATATTTTCCCCCTTCACGACACTGTTACAGGGACACAGTCAGTTTGCGAGAAGCCCAGATTTCTAATTTGGGGTGGACAGAATCTTTACAAAATCTATGCTGAACAGTAATACTCCAATTATGGCTTCATTTCAGTTCCAATGCAAACAGCTTTATGGGTTTAGTACAGGGGGGTGGGGCTATTTGTAAGGTAAACCTTGCACCGCAGAAGTGCTGCATGACCAGAAGAAAGTGAAGCTAACGCAAAGTCTCCTTGCTAGGTATAAAAGAGTCTGGTTTCATTCTCAAACAAAGCTGCTAGAATGGAAAAAACCTATAAACTTCTTTGTTTTATATCCTCAAAGGGAGTGATTATAAACAATTCTGTATGTTATTAAAGTATATGATTTGTAAGCAGACAGTGTCTAGATACAGTTCCATTATCATTTCTCATTAATTCAGTGTTTCTGTTGCATTTGATTTTACCCCGGCTGTTGGCTTTACCTCAGTTATTTTTGTGCTGCACAATACTTTCCCTCCTGAAGTTCTCCTTCACTTTTGCCTCCCGACATAAGATTTGGGTCCAGGTTGCTGTGCACTCGTCAACAGCTGCTGGGCTTCAGCACAGCATTCCCTGCGTGGGAATACTGCTCTACAGGGAGAAGATAAAATACTGTGGAAGATGGTCTGGATGGAAGTGCTTTGTAAAGACAAACAACTTTAGAGCAACGGGTGCCAGCAGTTACAATGAGAGACATAGCATGAACAGTCCGTGCTAGTTTTGGACATGGTGGGATGGTCATGTGTTTGAGATTACAAATCAAATAAAGGCAATTGTCACCACTTTGTCCTTCACTGGAGGCAGGGATAGCTCAGTGGTTTGAGCATAGACCTGCTAGACCCAGGGTTGTGAGTTCAATCCTTGAGGGGACCACTTAGGGATATGGGCTGAAAATTAGTACTTGGTTCTGCCTAGTTAAGACAGGTGGCTGGACTTGATGACCTTTCAAGGTGCCTTTCAGTTCTAGGAGATATGATATCTCCATTTATTTATTTACTGGATGTGTTTCTCCAGCACAAAAACCACCCTGCAGTGTGACTGGACGGCTCTCCTCGCACACGGAGTGGAGCGGAGGGGGTGTGGCGGAGCATTGGGCAGAGGGTTACAGATAAGGGTATGGAAGGGGGATAGTCAACCCACACATGGATGACGGTAGGCTCGGCGGCATGCGCTGAGGATGACAGGAAAACACCAGGATGTTTCAAGGGTGTGACCCGAATGTACGAGGGCATTTCAGGGGCCTGTATAAAGGCTCATGCGAGCACACTGGGGTGTCTCAAGGTTATGGGGGTATGGTGGGGGTGTTTCGAGGCTGTGTCAAACCCATGGGGGTCTGTCAGGGGTGTGTTACGACGAAGGATCGAGCCTGTGCGGGCATGGAAGGGGAATGGCGAGTGTGTACCGGGGTGTTAGGGGCTTGGCAGGGGCGTGTCAGGGTTCTGGTTCGAGTATGATTTTAGCCTGGGGGCGTGGCGGGGGTGTGTCAGGGTTCTGGTTCGAGTAGGCCTTTCCCCTGGGGGCGTGTCAGGGGCTTGGCGGGGGCGTGTCAGGGTTCTGGTTCGAGTAGGCCTTTACCCTGGGGGCGTGGTGGGGGCGTGTCAGGGGCTTGGCGGGGGCGTGTCAGGGTTCTGGTTCGAGTAGGCCTTTACCCTGGGGGCGTGTCAGGGGCTTGGCGGGGGCGTGTCAGGGTTCTGGTTCGAGTAGGCCTTTACCCTGGGGGCGTGGCGGGGGCGTGTCAGGGTTCTGGTTCGAGTAGGCCTTTACCCTGGGGGCGTGGCGGGGGCGTGTCAGGGGCTTGGCGGGGGCGTGTCAGGGTTCTGGTTCGAGTAGGCCTTTACCCTGGGGGCGTGTCGGGGGCGTGTCAGGGGCTTGGCGGGGGCGTGTCAGGGTTCTGGTTCGAGTAGGCCTTTACCCTGTGGGCGTGGTGGGGGCGTGTCAGGGTTCTGGTTCGAGTAGGCCTTTACCCTGGGGGCGTGGCGGGGGCGTGTCAGGGGCTTGGCGGGGGCGTGTCAGGGTTCTGGTTCGAGTAGGCCTTTACCCTGGGGGCGTGCCGGGGGCGTGTCAGGGGCTTGGCGGGGGCGTGTCAGGGTTCTGGTTCGAGTAGGCCTTTCCCCTGGCGGCGTGCCGGGGGCGTGTCAGGGGCTTGGCGGGGGCGTGTCAGGGTTCTGGTTCGAGTAGGCCTTTACCCTGGGGGCGTGGCGGGGGCGTGTCAGGGTTCTGGTTCGAGTAGGCCTTTACCCTGGGGGCGTGGTGGGGGCGTGTCAGGGGCTTGGCGGGGGCGTGTCAGGGTTCTGGTTCGAGTAGGCCTTTCCCCTGGGGGCGTGGTGGGGGCGTGTCAGGGGCTTGGCGGGGGCGTGTCAGGGTTCTGGTTCGAGTAGGCCTTTACCCTGGGGGTGTGCCGGGGGCGTGTCAGGGGCTTGGCGGGGGCGTGTCAGGGTTCTGGTTCGAGTAGGCCTTTACCCTGGGGGCGTGGCGGGGGCGTGTCAGGGTTCTGGTTCGAGTAGGCCTTTACCCTGGGGGCGTGGCGGGGGCGTGTCAGGGGCTTGGCGGGGGCGTGTCAGGGTTCTGGTTCGAGTAGGCCTTTACCCTGGGGGCGTGGCGGGGGCGTGTCAGGGTTCTGGTTCGAGTAGGCCTTTACCCTGGGGGCGTGGCGGGGGCGTGTCAGGGGCTTGGCGGGGGCGTGTCAGGGTTCTGGTTCGAATAGGCCTTTACCCTGGGGGCGTGGCGGGGGCGTGTCAGGGGCTTGGCGGGGGCGTGTCAGGGTTCTGGTTCGAGTAGGCCTTTGCCCTGGGGGCGTGTCAGGGGCTTGGCGGGGGCGTGTCAGGGTTCTGGTTCGAGTAGGCCTTTACCCTGGGGGCGTGGCGGGGGCGTCTCAGGGTTCTGGTTCGAGTAGGCCTTTCCCCTGGGGGCGTGGCGGGGGCGTGTCAGGGGCTTGGCGGGGGCGTGTCAGGGTTCTGGTTCGAGTAGGCCTTTACCCTGAGGGCGTGTCAGGGGCGTGTCAGGGGCTTGGCGGGGGCGTGTCAGGGTTCTGGTTCGAGTAGGCCTTTACCCTGGGGGCGTGCCGGGGGCGTGTCAGGGGCTTGGCGGGGGCGTGTCAGGGTTCTGGTTCGAGTAGGCCTTTCCCCTGGCGGCGTGCCGGGGGCGTGTCAGGGGCTTGGCGGGGGCGTGTCAGGGTTCTGGTTCGAGTAGGCCTTTACCCTGGGGGCGTGGCGGGGGGCGTGTCAGGGTTCTGGTTCAGGTAGGCCTTTACCCTGGGGGCGTGGCGGGGGCGTGTCAGGGGCTTGGCGGGGGCGTGTCAGGGTTCTGGTTCGAGTAGGCCTTTATCCTGGGGGCTTGTCGGGGGCGTGTCAGGGGCTTGGCGGGGGCGTGTCAGGGTTCTGGTTCGAGTAGGCCTTTACCCTGGGGGCGTGCCGGGGGCGTGTCAGGGGCTTGGCGGGGGCGTGTCAGAGTTCTGGTTCGAGTAGGCCTTTCCCCTGGGGGCGTGTCGGGGGCGTGTCAGGGGCTTGGCGGGGGCGTGTCAGGGTTCTGGTTCGAGTAGGCCTTTACCCTGGGGGCGTGTCAGGGGCTTGGCGGGGGCGTGTCAGGGTTCTGGTTCGAGTAGGCCTTTACCCTGGGGGCGTGGCGGGGGCGTGTCAGGGTTCTGGTTCGAGTAGGCCTTTACCCTGGGGGCGTGGCGGGGGCGTGTCAGGGGCTTGGCGGGGGCGTGTCAGGGTTCTGGTTCGAGTAGGCCTTTCCCCTGGGGGCGTGGCGGGGGGCGTGTCAGGGGCTTGGCGGGGGCGTGTCAGGGTTCTGGTTCGAGTAGGCCTTTACCCTGGGGGCGTGCCGGGGGCGTGTCAGGGGCTTGGCGGGGGGCGTGTCAGGGTTCTGGTTCGAGTAGGCCTTTACCCTGGGGGCGTGGCGGGGGCGTGTCAGGGGCTTGGCGGGGGCGTGTCAGGGTTCTGGTTCGAGTAGGCCTTTACCCTGGGGGCGTGTCGGGGGCGTGTCAGGGGCTTGGCGGGGGCGTGTCAGGGTTCTGGTTCGAGTAGGCCTTTCCCCTGGGGGCGTGGCGGGGGCGTCTCAGGGGCTTGGCGGGGGCGTGTCAGGGTTCTGGTTCGAGTAGGCCTTTCCCCTGGGGGCGTGTCAGGGGCTTGGCGGGGGCGTGTCAGGGTTCTGGTTCGAGTAGGCCTTTACCCTGGGGGCGTGTCGGGGGCGTGTCAGGGGCTTGGCGGGGGCGTGTCAGGGTTCTGGTTCGAGTAGGCCTTTTCCCTGGGGGCGTGCCGGGGGCGTGTCAGGGGCTTGGCGGGGGCGTGTCAGGGTTCTGGTTCGAGTAGGCCTTTCCCCTGGGGGCGTGGCGGGGGCGTGTCAGGGGCTTGGCGGGGGCGTGTCAGGGTTCTGGTTCGAGTAGGCCTTTACCCTGGGGGCGTGTCAGGGGCTTGGCGGGGGCGTGTCAGGGTTCTGGTTCGAGTAGGCCTTTACCCTGGGGGCGTGGCGGGGGCGTGTCAGGGGCTTGGCGGGGGCGTGTCAGGGTTCTGGTTCGAGTAGGCCTTTCCCCTGGGGGCGTGGCGGGGGCGTGTCAGGGGCTTGGCGGGGGCGTGTCAGGGTTCTGGTTCGAGTAGGCCTTTACCCTGGGGGCGTGGCGGGGGCGTGTCAGGGTTCTGGTTCGAGTAGGCCTTTACCCTGGGGGCGTGGCGGGGGCGTGTCAGGGGCTTGGCGGGGGCGTGTCAGGATTCTGGTTCGAATAGGCCTTTACCCTGGGGGCGTGGCGGGGGCGTGTCAGGGGCTTGGCGGGGGCGTGTCAGGGTTCTGGTTCGAGTAGGCCTTTTCCCTGGGGGCGTGCCGGGGGCGTGTCAGGGGCTTGGCGGGGGCGTGTCAGGATTCTGGTTCGAGTAGGCCTTTTCCCTGGGGGCGTGCCGGGGGCGTGTCAGGGGCTTGGCGGGGGCGTGTCAGGGTTCTGGTTCGAGTAGGCCTTTCCCCTGGGGGCGTGGCGGGGGCGTGTCAGGGGCTTGGCGGGGGCGTGTCAGGGTTCTGGTTCGAGTAGGCCTTTCCCCTGGGGGCGTGTCAGGGGCTTGGCGGGGGCGTGTCAGGGTTCTGGTTCGAGTAGGCCTTTACCCTGGGGGCATGTCGGGGGCGTGTCAGGGGCTTGGCGGGGGGGCGTATCAGGGTTCTGGTTCGAGTAGGCCTTTACCCTGGGGGCGTGGCGGGGGCGTGTCAGGGGCTTGGTGGGGGGCGTGTCAGGGTTCTGGTTCGAGTAGGCCTTTTCCCTGGGGGCGTGCCGGGGGCGTGTCAGGGGCTTGGCGGGGGCGTGTCAGGGTTCTGGTTCGAGTAGGCCTTTACCCTGGGGGCGTGGTGGGGGCGTGTCAGGGTTCTGGTTCGAGTAGGCCTTTACCCTGGGGGCATGTCAGGGGCTTTGCGGGGGCGTGTCAGGGTTCTGGTTGGAGTAGGCCTTTACCCTGGGGGCGTGGCGGGGGCGTGTCAGGGGCTTGGCGGGGGCGTGTCAGGGTTCTGGTTCGAGTAGGCCTTTCCCCTGGGGGCGTGTCAGGGGCTTGGCGGGGGCGTGTCAGGGTTCTGGTTCGAGTAGGCCTTTACCCTGGGGGCGTGGCGGGGGCGTGTCAGGGTTCTGGTTCGAGTAGGCCTTTACCCTGGGGGCGTGGCGGGGGCTTGGCGGGGGCGTGTCAGGGTTCTGGTTCGAGTAGGCCTTTACCCTGGGGGCGTGGCGGGGGCGTGTCAGGGTTCTGGTTCGAGTAGGCCTTTTCCCTGGGGGCGTGCCGGGGGCGTGTCAGGGGCTTGGCGGGGGTGTGTCAGGGTTCTGGTTCGAGTAGGCCTTTACCCTGGGGGTGTGCCGGGGGCGTGTCAGGGGCTTGGCGGGGGCATGTCAGGGTTCTGGTTCGAGTAGGCCTTTACCCTGGGGGCGTGGCGGGGGCGTGTCAGGGTTCTGGTTCGAGTAGGCCTTTACCCTGGGGGCGTGGCGGGGGCGTGTCAGGGGCTTGGCGGGGGCGTGTCAGGGTTCTGGTTCGAGTAGGCCTTTACCCTGGGGGCGTGGTGGGGGCGTGTCAGGGTTCTGGTTCGAGTAGGCCTTTACCCTGGGGGCGTGGCGGGGGCTTGGCAAGGCGTGTCCAGGGGCTTGGCAGGGGCATGTCAGGGTTCTGGTTCGAGTATGGCTTTAGCTTGGGGGCATCAGGGTTGGGGTTTGACGATGCTTGAGGTCCTTTGGGAGGGTGTCAGTGGCATTTCAGAAGGCTGTTTTGAGCCTATGGGCGTGGCCTCAGTCCCAAGAGGGGATGGCTGGGGCCTGGTTCCACTATGCCTCGAGCGTATGGGGGTGGGGGCCTGTTTGGGCCACGGGTGGGGACATCATGTGTGTCCCCCCCCCGTTTTCAGGCTGCTTCAGGCTTGCAGGGTGCGTCAAGGGCATTTCTAGAGTGCCTCGAACCTATGGGGGCGTTGCAGGGTGTGGGTGTGCGATATGTTTTGAAGCTGCATCGAGGCTATGGGGGTGTGGCGGGGGCATACTTAGAGGGTACACTGAGCGAAGGCTCATTCTGAGGCGGAGGTGTGGTCAGTGCTGGCCTTTCATGACCAGTAGCCACCAGAACCTTTTTCATACAGTCCACTACAGCGCCTCTTTGTGCATAGTCTGGGCCAAGCGCCGACACCTCTGTGATATAGAAAGGGGGCCAGGGCCAGGCTGTGTAGCAGGATATGCTGAAATAGTGGCTTTCAAGGGTATAAAGAAAGGGTGAAAGTCACACACTGGGATCTTAGTCTGAAGCAAGGTAACTTTTAATACATATTAGAAATCAACCACTTTTATCATAGAGGTGTAGAGAAGGCAGCCGGCGCAGGGTCTCGGCCACATGAAGCACTCTTCTCTAGCGCAGCGGTTCCTACCTGCCCTCTTCTCCACCGCCAGGGGCAAAGCCAGCTCTGCTTGCTTCAGGAATTAGCGTTGAGGGCAGTAGCCTTGCCCGACGGGGAGTGGAAAAGGAAGATGCTTTGAGATGAACTGTGGAAAGAACAAGGCGTTAGGCTGATTTTCCTTTTACTGAGGGCGGCGGAGGAGAGTGGGGGGGCTGAACTCTCATCCCGGAGCAGCAAAAGGGGAAAGGCATTCCTGATCTTCCACCCCGCCCACATTCAGATTAAAGGGGTGGTGGCCCAGTATTGGGGCAAGATGGCCCCACTCCTCAGCAGCTGCGAGCCACACTCCCTAGGGCAGCCGCAGCTCCAAAGGGCGCTCTGGCAGTCAGCCTGGGGGGGAAGTACCCGCTGAGGCAGCGCACTCTGCAGGAGGAAGATCGGGACTGTGAGCAAGACTCAGCCGGGAGACTGGAAGCCTGACCCCGCGTGCTCGTCCCCTCCCTTTCTCCCTGCGCCCAGCTAGGGCTCTGAATGACTGAGACTGTGCAAGCAACTGAAGGGAAGGGAGGAAGTGGCTCAGAGGAGGGACCTGCTGGAAGAGGAGAACCTGGGTCCTCCTACCCTTCCCTCTTCCCCCTGATAGATCCTGCAGGACTCCAGGGGCAGGCCCTGAACTGCGCCTTGCCCCCGGGACTCCTCTCACATTGCCCAGAAGAGCTGCCCCCAGAGAGAGTTTGGAGCAGCCTGATCACAGTCCCCTTCCCTATTTACTTCCCTGAGTGTTGAGCTCCTCTGCGGGTCCTAAAGCAGTCATAGGGCCATTTACACCAGAGTGAGGGAAATGAAAACGCTCCTATTGGGTAGCACTCCCCACCCACTTTGCACTGGTGAAAATGACGACTCGTGAGCCATCAATAGAGGCCTAGGTTTATAAAGCCAGGCTGCTACAAAGCGACATTTTAAAAAGGAAAAAAAAAAAAATCCCATCTCGTAAACATTTTCAGAAAAATGAGAGTCTAGAAAGTTGTGAATAAAGGAGCGAGATAGACAGGAACAATAGAGGAGGTTACTGAGCCGCAGCTAATCAGATTTCAGAAGCCAAGATAAAGGAGCAGGGGAGAACATGAGATTGGGTAAAAATAAACAAGATGCAGCAGAATGAAGACGGCTGCAAACTGTGAGTAAGATCAAGTGGAACAGGCAGCAGTATTAATCTGTAATCTGAAAAACAGCAAGTACAGCTAGAAGCCGCAGCGGGAGAGAAAACAAAACAGAACCCCCATCTCTTGACCCAAAAGGAATATTTCTTCCCCCCCCTCCCCAAAGTAATAATAAAGCAGCGTCTGACCCATCTTACTGCATAAACTAGAGTGAGAAACACCGCCTTGGGCAGAGTATTCTTCACCAGAGGGGAAGGGGGGAAAAAGAGAAATCCCACGAGACCCAGCGTAGTGGAAGCTTCTGCTATCACTGCTGCAAGGGGGAAAAAAAATTAGGTTGAAATATCAATTCATATTGTGTCTCCAACTCAAGACCGGCTCTTTGTGGAAGGAAAGAAAACGACTTGAATAAAAGCCACTAGCGTGAGTTTTCTCTCGACACAAAGAAAAGTTAAGAGCGTACTGGGCTGTTCGGTTGTTTGTTTTCTGTGTCTTGTGTTGTGTTTGTACCTTTCAAATCCCCTCGGATTAAGGGAGATGAGACAAAGGCACAGCATCGCACTAATTGTATTCGGAACCTGAAGAGCTTGGGGGGTGGTGGGAGGAGGAAAGGAAACAAGCTGATTTTTTTTTCTTTACCATTTAAAGGCCAAAGACAACTGTAGTGAGCTGTGCTCCAGACATGGCAGGAATGAGACCCACGTATCATGCCCTGGGAAAATTACTGTCATCACCTTTTGGCAGGAAAGTAATGAAGTAGGTTCTAGCTTAGGGGAGGGCAAACTTTTTGGCCCGAGGGCCACATCTGGGTGGGGAAATTGCATGCAGGGCCATGAATGTAGGGCTGGGGCAGGGGGGTGAGGCGCAGGGGGTTGGGGTGCAGAGTGTGGGAGGGGCTCAGGGCAGGGGGTTGGGGTGCGGAGTGTGGGAGGGGGGTTCAGGGCAGGGGATTGGGCTGTGGGAGGGGTTTGGGGTTCGGCCCAGGGCTGCTTACCTGGAGCTGCTCCGAGGTGGCAACGGCGCACAGCCTGCCTGCCCTGGCCCTATGCTGCTCCAGCACCACGTCCCTGTGGCCCCGGGGGGAGGAAGGGGGAAGAGGACTCTGCACCCTGCCCTCACCAGCGAGTACCTCCTTCGAAGCTCCCATTGGCCGTGGTTCCCCGTTCCTGGCCAACGGGGGCTGCGGGGGGCAATGCCTGTAGGTGAGGGCAGTGCGCGGAGCCCTTTGCCCACCCCCACCCCCTAGGGCCACAGGAACATGGTGTCGGCCGTTTCCAGGAGCTACGTGGGGCCCGCAGTGCCACAGAGGTGGCAGTCCCGCAGGCCGGATCCGGCCCACAGTTTGCCCACTCCTGTTCTAGCTGCAGGTTTTTGAGTGAGATCAGCTGGGCCACAAGGAAGTACCTTCATTACAATCCACTTTGAATTTCAGGGGGGCACAAGAGGGTTAAGGACTGTACAATAACATCTTCATTCATCTCTTTAAACTCCAACTTTCCGGTGCTAGCTAGAGATTGGTGTGAATCACAGCATGAGTCTGATCTCCAAACTCTGGGAGAGTATGGACCCACATCCAAACTTCATGACTTAGGGCTCTGTTGTGAACTAAAAACTAACATCCAATGGAGGCCAAAGGTTCTCAAACTGTGGGTCGGGACCCCATTTTAATGGGCTCACTAAGTCTGTCATTAGACTTGCTGGGGCTCAGGGCTGAAGCTGAAAAGTGGCAGGTTCAGGCTTTGGCTTCAGCCCTGGGTGGCAGGGCTCACATTACAAGCCCCCCGGCCGGGACTGAAGCCCTTGGGCTTCAGCTTTGCCCCCCCCCGCCCTGCTACCCAGGGTGGAAGGGCTGGGGTGGGCTCAGTCTTTGGTCCCCCATCCCTCCCAGTGGGGTCGTGTAGTAATTTTTGTTATCAGAAGGGGGGTCGCGGTGGATATGAATGGATATGAAGCCAACCTTTGCAAATCTTGCTTATCGCTATTATAAGTGATACAGGGATTGGAGACACTCCCTGGACTTTGCGGGTGCTTTGGCTTCCAACCTGACTCTAAAGGTTGTGGTTCATATGTAGCCTGGAGCAAAACCCGTCCCTTTCTACACACAGACTCTCAAACAGCATACTGGCTTCAGCTGGGAAATTGGTGAGTCATATTGAAAGTGCCTTGAATTCAAACTGAAACGAGGTGGGGAAAAAACCACTTTCAATCAGAAATGGTTAAGGAAATTATTGCCAAGGGATTTATTTTTCCCTCTGTAGCAAGAACTCTGAAGAGCCTTCCATTTCCTTCCCCAAATACATTTTCACATCTCCGATTTAGTTACGGAGGAGTGGAGTGAATCAGTCCCTTCCTTTTTCTGGCTGACAGCCGCGCAATCAGTTACATTTTCCGAAACCTGCAAAATGTCAACATATTAGAAAAATATGCAGACATTTCATTTCTGATGAGTGTCCCCCCCCCTGCCTTTCCCGAATCATTGCCATCTGGTTATTAGTCCTAGCGTTCCGAGTTCTGACGCCGTCAATTCGACGTTTGCTAAAGTCAGCAGAGGCTTGGAGTTTTTGCAGCTTGGCAGTGTCTCTGTCTTTATTGTGATGATCCGACTGAAATTAGCTTTTTTGACAGAGCATTACAAGGCTCCCAGTCACAGCACTGTACCCTGCACCAACTCGATGCAATTTTAAAATACAAAACCAAAACAAGCACCCACTGCACTTCCCCTCCCCCCTCCCACAAAATAATTTTAATTGCTCTACAAAGATCGTCTGGTAGATGCCTGGAAACACAATACCACAGTCTGTTGTAATTAAGGAAAATAAAAGTTCTGTTTGAAATGAAACAATTTGGCGAGGCTGGTTTTGCACTGCGGAAAACAGGTTTGTGTTCCCGAACAAGCGGAGAGACGCATCCGCTAATTAGATCCCCTCACTCCATTATTTTTTTTGCCATTACAATGGTTGTTATTCCTTTGCCTTAAAATTAATGAGGTTAGGCTGTGCACAATGTGTTTATTTTCAGTTCAGATCACAGCCAAGTGTGAGAAATTTCACTTAATGTGTAATTATAAATTAACGATTCTTCTTTTAAAGGGGGAAAGGTCCCTTTTTCTCTTGTTGCAGTTATTTCTGACTGCACTGCAGTGAGCTGAGAAAAGGAGGAGCTGTTCTGATGGGAGTCTAAACTGGAATTCAGGGTTTGGGGGGTTACAGCCGAATAAGAGATTGATGGCTCTGAAATCGCACAAGATTTTGTCTCCCCACATGGCAAAAATCTTGCAAACTCAGCTGAAGTCTCAAGATTTCTATCAACTTGGGACGAATCTGAAAAGGTGGCTTTCAATTTGGGGATTCAAATCTGAACCTCCATGGGATTTCAGAGGGTTTCAACCAGAGGCTTCGCTTTTGGCCCATCTGTAATTACCGAGAAGGTGGAGGGTCTTGAGATGTCCAGCCCAATAACAGCTACGAGACACAGAGGCGCTTTATTTCTGTCCTGGGTCCCCAGACCCCCTCTGTGTAGAAGGGTCCATACAAGGTCTCACTTAAGCTTTAAACCGTGAGAGTTAAGCAGGGCAAAGGTCTCATGCAAGCCCTTGCAAAGGGGCGAATTTCTCCCTTAACAGTTAGGGTCCGTCAGCAGGATTATAAGCCACCCAAGTTCGCGAAGGATGATCTAGGCAAGAGGTTCCCCCTCTCTCTGTAATTGGAGGCTGAGTATATCCCACTGCAGTTTGGGCAGCTGGTGAACAACAGTGAACAGTTCCTGTTAATCTAAACAAGCATGGACAAATATTTCCTTTGGGTGGATTGACGATAAAAAAAAAAAGTCCTGCCAAGTGGCCAGTGAAACCCTTGGTGCCATAAAGCCGAGGGGCACTCCCCAAAATACACCCATGCTGCTGCCATATGCATTTCATAGGCCACTGATTTTCAATCAGGTAAACCAAACTAGAGAGAGAAGGATGAAAGCTGAGTTTGGAATGTAACCCCCCCCTTCCTCCCTGCCCAGTTGCTGCTCCACTGGGTGAGCGACCTGGGCACACCCACTAACTTGAGGAAAACAAGTTCCTTGAATAGATTGCCTAGATTTCCCTCCACGTGTGCAAGACAAATCCAAGGTGAAGCTGATGCTGGAGAGCGGACTGCACTTGTAGCATCAGCTGGTTATTAAACTCGCCCTTCGCCCGTCATAAAGTCATGTTCCACTCAGGCTCCCTTAGAATAATCGGCTCCTTTAAGAGGTTTGTCTTCCAGCATCGCTGCCAGCAGAAACCACGATGGAGCACAGTCACGTTTGTCAACCTGTTTTCAGACTCATCTCCCACTGAAAATTGTCTGTCTGGCTGAGTAATCCCTCTTCTCGCCCCCTGCACACACACAAATTGACCTTACAAATTCCCAAACAGCTTTATGTCTTCTTTATGGGCCTCTCTCTGCATGGCTCCTTATTTTTTTCCTCTGTAGTTATTTTTCTTTATGTCCTTCCCTGCTTTCTCTTTACTCTGTACACGTAGTCTTTATGGTGCCTTTGCCTTTTCCATTTTTTTTTTTGTCCTTCACACCCCATTTTCCTGGTTTCGCATGAGACCCTGGGGTATATACTGTACCTTCCCAAGGCTGAAGATCACAGGTGCAGAACATATGTTACTTTGTGTTGTGCTGGAATGATACATTTTACTTCTACCCAGTCTGGCCTTTTCTGTATAGCGGCGAATTCTAGCATTCTGGATAACTGCACTCATTCTAAAGGTGGCTTTGTACTGTTGACGTTAGCCCCACTTCAAGCAAGTCCAAATCAGGTTTGTTCTTAGCTTGTGACATTACAGCGCTGGCATAGACAAGAAGCACCGGAAAACTAGCTAGCATGTTCCGATTATTCCTGACACTCCACTGTGGGCAGGACACTTGCACTGCTTAACTGCACCCGGGGAATAATGCAAGTGGAAGAGAACTGCTAGTTTATTGCTGTTTATTATCTGTATTACGGTAGCAGCTAGGAGTCCGAACCAATTAAATCAGGGCCCTGTTGTGCCAGGTGCCGTATACACGCACAATAAAGAGACAGTCCCTGCCCGAAAGACCTTACGTTTTGAATCGACAATTGGGACAAAGGGCAGGTGGGGAAACTGAGGCACAGAACAGTGAAGTGGCTTGCCCAAGGTCACAAAGTAGGTCAGTGGCAGGGCCAGGAATAGAATCCGACTCCTATTACTGCCTCCTATCCGCTAGATCACGTTGCCTTTCCCCATTACATACTACTTGCCCTAGCATTTCCATTACATCGTATCATTCCCCAGTGTAGACAAGGCCTGTGTCTCCCAGTTTAGGGCCTGATACTGGTTGACTGAAGTCCCTGGGAATTTTGCCCACTGAGACAGGAGCAAGTTAAGCTCCTTCAAGGCAAACCTTAGTTTAAGGCTGTTTTCATTAGGGTAGCTAGTTCAACCTAATTAACTCAGATTAATTTAAGAAGGCCATTTTGGACTGACTGGCTATTTAGACATTTTTGTCGTGCCCATCACCATAGCTCTTGGGCAGCAATCACACACTGCCCTCTTAGTGTGCCTTCCATCAGACAATCTCTATGTTCTTCCTGCATCTTAATGAGGCCCCTCTCCCCTTCCATCCCCCCCGACCTCAGGCAGAGGAAGCAAGCTGAAAGTCATTCCGCCTTTTATTTGATCAATGCTTTAAAATCAATCACTCCAGCTATAATTACATTTAACAATATTTTGACGCTGCTCTTTGCGTTTCCCATAGAGATTAAACACACCTGTCCACGTAGCGCATGGGAGCAGATGGAGTCCACGCAGAGCTCTGCATGTCTGTGTCTGGAACGTGCTAAGAGGAGCAGCTTTGGGTTTCTCTTCCAATTAGAGCCGGAGAGCTTGATTTGAAAACATAACGGGATGGGCATGATTAATCAGGGCGGCGTTAGTTACCATTCCAGAGTTGCTTAAAATGAAAAGATATCAAGGTACTTAGACTGAGCCCCTTTAAATACAAAATGTGAATATTGTCTCCCCTGTGCTGTTGGCTGCCTTCTCCAGCTAGCTTAGAGAGGCAGAATGGTTTAAGTAATCCGGGCAGGGCGCAGGGACGAGTCACACTTCTTGGATAGAGCTGGGTAAATCATGGATTTTTTGGTTTACTAGGAATTGCGGGGAAGGGGGTTGTTTTAGGGTAACCCGAAAATAAAAGTTTTCAAAATGTTGGGTGATTAGACAAACAAACAAGCAAAAAATCCATCTAGGATTGGAACAAAACCTTTTGGCAGGATTTCGAGTGATTTTTAATGTGCGGGTCAGTGCCTGAGTTGGCCCACCTAAAATAGGGATAATTCTTACTTTAGTCTGCCAGCCAGATCTAAAAAGCATCTTATTAATGAGTGAGGGTAACCAATCAGCTAGAAAAAATTTACTGTTGTCACACATCAAAAAAATAATAAAATCACAAAAAGGGACACAACTCGAAGAAACAGTCTAATTTGACTAAAATTGGCAGAAAGCTTCTAAATACAATTGCTAATGCAACTATATACTCAACAGAGTACTGTTTTGGAAAGTTTGGGAAATATTTAGCCCCAGGTAATATATTTTATGCATTTTCCCGTACAGATGCTCCCCGGGTTATGCAAACCCGACTTACGGAAAAAGTTCTGTAAATTCCGTAAGCTAGAAAGTTTTTTTGTTTGTTTTTGCTGATGGTCAAGTATACGTTCCTGACTTATGCAAAATTCGAGTTATGCAAGGTGTTCCGGAACGGTACGCTTGCATAAGTCGGGGAGCATCTGTACTTTTTGCCTTCCGTTAAAACAAAAGTCTGTAGTCACATGACAGCATGAGCTTGTCCACACCAGGTAATACATCAAAATGTGTGTCATTATTTGTAGAATGGACTGATCTGAGAAAAAAAATTCTGTCTGCTATTTTATGAATAGTGACTGCTGTCCTAGGATTCCTGCACCAGCAACTAATGTTAATACAGCATGTACAATGATGAAATATTTTCAGGATATGTTCCATTCTCAGGGCCAAGTCTGGACATATGATGTTTATGATGAAACAATCTATTGCAAAGCACAGTTGGTTAAATGGAGGAATCAAAACTAATTTGATAGGGACCACCTTGAGTTGGGAGTCATGCACTGTGCACTGAAATTCATGGGCAATATAGGCAGCAATGCAGGCAAGTGGGTTTGAAAACATTCTTGTGGAAGCCACCTTCTATGGTGCTTCACTCATGAGCCATGCTCTAAGAGGGAAAGCATATAACCATAGCGTTAGAATCCACAAAGTAATGAATGAAGCAATGAACTGCTTGAAATGGATGATAGTTGGTGGTTCCATGAACAATGGTGTTCTCTCAGAAGGTGACACCTTGGAGAAAGCTCAATTGTACAGTGATGCATTTGAAGCCGTAGAGAAAGCACACAGAGGAAACAGTGTAGAAGCACTGAATGCGCTGGCAGACTTAAGGAATAGCACCCAATCACTCCACCCGGTCATGGACACTTAGGTTACCCAAGAAAAAAAAAACTGTTCATTACATAGTTTTCCCAGAACAGAAATGCTTATGAATTTCTCCCAACTACTAATGGATACTTAGCAGCCAAGAGAGATGATGACAAGTCCATGGAGCCTGAGACATTTGCAGAGATGATTCCACTTACTTCCATGTGAACAATGGTAGACGGAGTTCTGTAAATGTAGCAGAAACCAGACTTCTGGAGGAGAAGCCAGCAATATATCATGTCCTAGCTGTTTGTCAGGGAGCAGTATACCCGACTGGCAGACCCTTCAGTGGTGGATGGCATGACATGTCCATTGAGCAATCACTCAACAAGAACTGTGGGAAGCATCAGCATCTTTGCACAAAAGATAAGGCTCTGACCAAGTATTAACTGGCTGCAGCTGTAACAGCTGTGACCAAACAAATGTGTGGAGGGCAGCCTTCAGCAACAGATCTCCACAAAGCAGCTATCACAAAGCGCATGGCTGCAGATGAAATGTCTGTCCAAGAATGACAAATTCTTTTAGCACTGAACCTGGAACTAGCCCAGACAACAGACAGCCACTTGTGAACACTGTGGGCCCACCTGAAATTGCAGAAAGTTAGTGCATGATCAGAGAGAATGGCACACGAGAAATGAAGCAGTTCATAACCAGGAGGCTGCAAAGGGGTGAGGCACAATCTCAAACCATTTGGTAATCTCAACAAAACAATCGAACAAGAGAAGAAGCAGACAGCACAAGCAATAAACTACTGATTGTCAGATCTTCAGCAAGCTGATCCTTATTGTCCAGTCCAGAGATGTTGCTATCCAAGGTTTGAAGTATGTCCCATTCCCCTCTGCCAGAACTTGAGGAGGATCACAAGGACAAGGAACATGCAGATTCACACATGTTCTTGCACGTTGCTGATGCAAAGCAAACACTCGGCGTGAACAAGGTGCTAATGTGGAGTTTGGAATCAGATGTTGCATTGATGTGCCCAAGTTATTGCTCTATTCTTGGGGCAGATTAATTCTATTTCAGAACTGGTGGTGGCCCAAGGTAGAGAGGCATTCCCATGCATAGAGTAGCTGGGAACGGACACGCATCTTATGCTGCCAAACATTCATGCAGTCAGTGGATGTGATGCTACTTCAGCTTTCAGAGGCAGGGGAAAAGAGATGACTGAAGACAGCAGCTGACTTCCAGAGAAGCAGATAGAGAAGGAATTTAGAGCTCCCTATCCCAAGCAGCACGAGTGTGGGGGAAGAGGAACTCCAGAAAGCCTCTCACACACCCATCTGGACACCCCAGGTTTAGGGCTCTGTGTCTATGGCAGGCACTGAGGCTGCTTGTTCTCAATTCCCCACCTTGATCTTGGGTGCGAGGCTGGGGCGTGCACTGACGGTGTCTATTTTGCACTCCCTGCCGTGATTTCAGTGCTTGTGGCATTCACAAAGCATGCCCATTCTCAGGTCTCTGGGTCCTGGTGATGTGGTATGAATGGAGCACGCCCAATTTCAGCATAACCCCTCTCCTGGATATGAGTCAACAGTGTGCCCTTGTTGCCAAGAAGGCTAACGGCATTTTGGGCTGTATAAGTAGGGGCACTGCCAGCAGACCGAGGGACGTGATCATTCCCCTCTATTCAGCATTGGTGAGGCCTCATCTGGAGTACTGTGTCCGGTTTTGGGTCCCACATTACAAGAAGGCTGTGGAAAAATTGGAAAGAGTCCAGCGGAGGGCAACAAAAATGATTAGGGGGCTGGAGCACATGACTTATGAGGAGAGGCTAAGCGAACTGGGATTGTTTAGTCTGCAGAAGAGAAGAATGAGAGGGGATTTGATAGCTGCTTTCAACTACCTGAAAGGGGGTTCCAAAGAGGATGGATCTAGACTGTTCTCAGTGGTAGCAGATGACAGAACAAGGAGTAATGGTCTCAAGTTGCAGTGGGGGAGGTTTAGGTTGGATATTAGGAAAAACTTTTTCACTAGGAGGGTGGTGAAGCACTGGAATGGATTACCTAGGGAGGTGGTGGAATCTCCTTCCTTAGAGGTTTTTAAGGTCAGGCTTGACAAAGCCCTGGCTGGGATGATTTAGTTGGGAATTGATCCTGCTTTGAGCAGGGGGTTGGACTAGATGACTTCCTGAGGTCCCTTCCAACCCTGATCTTCTATGATTCTGTGATTCCTCTGCAATCTCAGCTCCCTTACAGTCACAGCGCTGCCTGCCTATAAAATGGACCAAGTATATCCAGTCTCAGTTCCTCTCTATCTCAGGACTGCGACCCAGATCCACAGAAGGACTTAGATGTGGCAATATCAGCAGTGCCAGCCCTGCCTTTTAGATGCCTAGAAAAATAATTGGAACAAGGAGATTCCCAAAGCTTGAATTGAGCACTTAGGCTCCCTCTTCAATGAAAAGGGAGAGTCAGGTACCTAAGAACGAGATCCATAAAAGCCAGCAGGGAGCTGCCTGAGATAGCCACTGGGAGACAACGATGAGAGAGGTTCTGCTAAGCCCTGCCTCTTTCAGGGAATTCAGCACCTATCTCTGCCAGAAACCCCCTCTCCTGGAGACAGGAGACTTCGGTGCCCCAACCGTTTCTTATGAGATTGTGAGGTACTGGCCTAACACCCCGCAAAACAGCTGAGGGCAGAGGGGGAAGGAGTTGGGAGGCCCCGGTGTAACCTTTAGACCATTAGGGTCTTCACCTGTGACGTGAGGGATCCTGTTTCAGTTTCACCCTCTGTCTGGTGAGGAAAAGGCCTTTAAAGAAGGGTCTCCTACACTCCCGGTCTACTCCAGGGGTTAGGATACTCATGTGGGCTGAGGGCGATGTGGGTACAAATTCCCCCTCGCCTGCTAAAAGCGGGTTTGAACAGGCATCTCAGGCAGCCTAGGTTTATGCCCTAACCTTGGGGGTACCACGATTGGGGGCTCCCTCACTCTTGCCTGTTGAAGCTATTCCACTTTAATTACATATTAACTGGCCCAAAAGGGACAAAGAAATGAGAGCCCTCTGCAGGCTAGTGGTTTGGGTACTCCCAGTGGGATGTGCTGGTTTGAATCCCCTGTCTGCTTGCTGAAAAGGGATTTGAACTTTGATCTCTTACCTCTCAAGCGAATGGCCTAAGTCCTGGGCTAGGAGCCCTGCCTGTTTGAAATTGGGTTTCGAAGGGAGAAAGTAAAATCAACGGATCGTTACTGACAATATCCCCCAGTATGAAGAGGAATGCCATTCAAATGAGCAGGGCCCGCTTGCGGTAGTTGTCGGTTCGCAGTCTGCCCGCGTGCCTTGGTAGTTATCAATTTTTAATTAGGCTAGTACCATTAGGCTAGTTAAATAACAACTGAGATCTGTCTTTTCATGTACGGGGGGGAAACAGAGCCCACGAGAGAACAGAGCTACAAGAGTGTAGAGCGTTTAAGAGCAGTTACAGCATAAAGAGCTCCAGATGGGAGGAGTTAGGCACAGCTGTTTCTTTTCCGTGGCTCCAGTCAATCAGGGTTACTCTAAAATTGTGATTAATTAATCAAACAGCACGACACTTTCCTGGCGTCTTTAGTCTCTAGCAATTCCACTGGGGGTGCAGTGGGGGGACGATCTGTTGGGAGAGAGAGCTGCTTTCTGCTCCGATTCTATCCTAAATCCACAACTTTTGGAAAGCTGTGCAAAATACATAGATATATATTCTGGAACTGTGAGCAAATGATCCTACCAGAGGCAGTGCGGTCTATGGAGTTTTGTTGGGGTAAAGCGGGGTCAGATTCTTTGTGCAGCAATGTGGTGCTCCGGAGAAAGCACGTACAGGGATGCAGAGCAGTTATGCTAACTTGCAAAGCACCGTGGAGCAGGCTGCAGGGTTTTGGCTTTTTTATATATGCCAACGCTTGAGGCAGCTTGATTGTGGTGCGGCTCAAACCCACAGACTGATGGCAACCGCAGGCTCTCTGCTTTTGCTCTCTTTACGCAGCTCTGACAACGCACCTCAGTTCTGATTTGCCGCCGCCCCCACTATTCCCGCCCTGGGCTTTCCCACATCTCTCGGCTAACACACCCCAACCCTGGTCCCTACTTTCCCACGCAGCTCTGCGGAGGCACCTTCATCCTGACCCGCAGCCCCCTCCTTGCTATGCCAATCCTGGGATCTAGTGTGGGGGTTTTGTGGGAGGTGTCAAGCAGGGACTCAGCAAAGACGATTAAACTCACTCTTACTGACAGGACCTAAATGGAACGACGCCAGTGAAAGCCATGTCACTTACAGTCTGGTTCCCCTGGTCCTAAGGCTAGTAGTGTCTTTACCACACCATCACCGACAGATGCAGGCTATAGGACGACACCAGTGGACCATGCTGCATAGGACAGTGCCTGCAGCATGGCCCCCAATGGTCTGCACGGGGCATGCAAGCTGGAGACGGGGAGGCGGCTATTTCTTACCTCTAGGGTCAGGCAGTGCCACCTATCAACAACTTCACAATGTTCCCCGAGAGGAACTCCTCTTCCTCCCTGCCCTTCCCCTCCCTATTGCATATACAATGAGGTCCTTTGGGCCAAATGCTCCCTCCCGGGAGGGGAGGGGAGCGTGGAAGAGGGAGTCGCTAGCTCTCTGACTCGAAGGAAGCCCCTCCAGGAATCCTCCACGGGGATCAGGCTCTGCAGAGGGGGATGGGGCAAAGCAGGGGATGACGGCTCTTTAGAAACAACTTGCCCTTGTGCCCTGTAGGGACTCCTGGCCCAGGTCAATATGGATTCCAACAGCAGTGCACCGAGTTCTCCTCACTGTGATGAGACTGCGCGGGAGGGGTGTTGGGATACCCTGGGAGCAGGGGTTGGGAGGGAGTCCCGAGGACTCGGCTCTGACGACGGGGGCAGTTCTTGGGACTGCTACAAGGCTTTCCCCTGCCGTAAGAACGGGGCGGGTCCAAATGCCGCAGCTCTGGCTCCTACGCGAGAATTTCAGCCCTTGATCTCACTGTTCCTGACCCTAGCCCCCACCAGCGGGAGCCTGTGTCATCATGACTTCCCCGTGACATTTCAACCTTGCCCTGACTCTACAGTGCTACCAGATTGGTAACAGGCATCACCTTCCATCCTGCCAGTAGCTACATGTCCGTGGCGAGTGTAACGTGCAATGCCTCTTGCTTATCAGCTCAAATCCAGTCCCCGTTGGTAGTAACCTGAGGAATGGCTAGGAGGCTTATGTGAAATACGCTAGCTCAGTTCATGTTTGTTCCCCACCACAACTGTATTGCCTGGACCTCGTGGTAGCACAGCACAGAAGCTAAGGGCGGAATGGGATCGCTGATGCCAAGAGCTGGCTTTCCGATTTAAAATTAAGGTGCAAGGGAGCTCGGGTGGGAAGCCTGCGTTGAATTCTCTCTGCTCTGCTTTCTCTTCAGCGGCCAGGCCTACACCTTTCTTGGTCCACTATCCAGTATTTAAATAGTCCAGAGCCTTTCCTGAGCACTAAAATTCACTTAAAGGAAAACAATCTGATGGATGTCCGGGGGCCATTTCCTCAGGAGGAAAAGTCCTGTGGAAAAGCAAAGGGATATTTTGAATCGGAGTCGAGGGATGGGGTCTCCAATGGCAATATATTTATCTGATCTCATTATGAATGGCCATTTCCTTTGAACCTCCCTGACAATTTAGTCCAGTGTAGTTCCGAGTAATGATTCTCTCCGGGAGTTCCAGAAGGAGCCCAATGGGAAAGAATTTCCTTGGGAGTTGGTGCCCAACTCCCTTAGGCAGCTTCGAAAATCCCAGTGCCTGGTAATTAGGACGCAAGAGCTGTATGGCATTAGTGGAGTGGGAGTGGAGTTCGACTGGGACTCACAGATTTTGTTTCCACCTTTGATTTTCCCTAAACGGGGTCAAGCCGAAGTCACTCCGTGTAAGAACCTATGCAGAATAGGGTGGAACAGAAAAGAGCCCCAAAGAGTCACATAGAGGATGGAGGATCTGTCTAGGCAGCCACATGATGCAGTGGGGGAGCTAACTCATGGATGGAGATCACTCACTCTGCCTAGTGCAAACAGGTCCTCAAATTGTGCCACAATTTGTGATGGGTCACAACAGCATCCCTTCCGGTGGGCAGCGCAGTGAGGCCTTTGGGGACCTGAGGAGGAGGATGGAGGAGCTGACTGACTAGGAGTGATTCTTTTCCCCCTGCAGTGGTTTGTGGACTGAAAGCAATGGTTGAGGATCCCCCCGCCCCAGCAAACCCTGGCTTAGTGCGGCTGCAAGCAATGAGTGAGAGAAAGGAAACTCTGGCTTTGGACAAAGGCAGGGAGGAAAGACCTGCTGTGTTTTTAGCTGAGCTAAGCCTGAGCCATGGACCTCAGAGCTAGACTTCCCCAAAGTTCAGGGCTTCCCTCTGGGACCCATCTCGCCTCAAAGTCAATGGACCGGTTGATTTCCTTCTCCCTCCAGCTGGTAATAACAAACCTTTCTCTCTCTCTCTCTCCCTTGTCCAGGCCCCGGAGCAGTACATGACGGCAGCAACGCGGCTTCCAGAGCAATGGCCTGCCTCTGGCTATCGGGCACCCTCCTCGCTCACTTTCTCATCAAGTTTTGATAAGAAAGCAAAGGGTCCTCGGAGGCGACACCTGGCTTCTCCCACACCACAGACTTTACTCTCTACACTGCGGGGGCAACACCCAGTTTTACCACTTGAACGTACTGCCAGGGGGGAAGGGAGAGGGGGAGGGGAAAAGGGTTCCCACCGCCTGTTGGGGGATAAGTCATGGGCATTTCGCCAAGCGAATCAATTTCTTCTTCCCCGGCCCTGCCCTCAACCCTATTTATAAACCTATCCTAAAGTTAAGCGTGTCTCGGCCGAACCTGTTCAAATTGCCCCCGGAGACGTGTCTTGGTTTGAGGGACGACACACAGCGGAAGTCAAAATGAGTCAAAGTGTCCTATTATCTCTGTGTCTCTTAAGCAAAAGGATTGTTCTTTCTACTTGTTACACTGTACATACCTGTTCATGTTGATAAGTGTCCTATTACACTTGGGCTTCACCTGGCCTCCATCTGGAGGGATGTTTTAATAAATCCACCCACCCACCCACCCCCCGCCAGCACCTGGGCTCTCGGCAACAACTGCAGTAAGTGGCGGCTGTGAATGGGCCATAGTGATTGTGCATTTGGACACTGACAAAGGATTTGAGATCCCTTGGAGTGCAGAAAGGGAAAAGCTAGGGGACACTGTTCTCCCCTCTTGCTAAAACTGATGGCTGAGTGGCTAATGCAAACAGATAAATAGACAAAATGGTGAGTCATCCATCTCCCCAGCCATCAAAGTAATCACGGAGCCATTCTATCCATCCATCTATCCTATTCACCCATCCATCTAATTAGCTATCCATCTGGCTTTCTATCTCGCCATCTCTTTACTGTATTTATCAATTTATCAATGTAATTATCGGTGCTTCTATCCAAATCTCTCCTTCTCTGCTCTTCATCCATCCATCAGCGTAATCATCTCTATTGAGTCACCTATTTATCTAGCCAAGTTTCTATCCCACTCCCTCCATCCATTTAGTTTTCTTTCTATTTTGTCTGTTCATCCACCTGTTACGGCGGAGGATATTGAGAAATTTCACAATATTACATTTATACGTGTGGTAGAACGTAACTACAGGCCATAAAACTAAGCAATATTTGGCCATTTGGGCATGTCTCTGACAATTCAAAACACGATAATGCAGTAGCAATCCTTCACTTAGTTCCCCCCCTGCAAAAAAAAAATAGTCAGAGATCTGTTTTCTCCTACCTCCCCAAAATAAATACTCTTATTTTTAAAGTAAGCAGCACCCCTCACTCTACCCCAATGCTGTTATAATCTTTTGCCTTTAAGAACCAATGTTTTATATCTGCTAACAGGTGCTTGTACTGCTGTTCTCCAACGGGGATGCATCCAGTTTTCTTTAAGAAAAGTCCTAATTATCCATTATTTATGGCAATTCCAAACAACACCTTCACGACCCATCCTGGGAGAGCCAAACGCAATCTGGCCAACACTTCTATGCTCACTCCCTTTCCCAGCCCCGATCCTCATTTGCTCTGTTCGGAATCCATCCAGTCAGAAGCCGACGGAGGCCAATTATTTTGCTAGTGTGTTGACATCACTCTTGTATTTGTTTGGGAACCTCTTATGAGCAAAGGGTACTTGAATAACTGACTTAATTTCCAAGCACTTGATTAGCTCAACACAGAAAACAGATGGGAAAGAGGAAGGGAAGAGGAAAAAAAATACAACCTCCCACAAACCTACATTCACATGGTTTCCTGTTTCTCAGCTGCTTCCGTAGAAGCGTTTTAGAGAGGGAATTTCAGGCAGCTGTCTCCAAAATGGAACAGCAGCACCAGAGCTTTTATTTTTTAGACTATGGATGTTTATTTTGAAAGATTCAATTGATTCTTCCCCCCAAGTTCCTTGGTTCGGTTTAGGCCTTATTCGAATGAGACATGTCACTTTCTTGAAAGCCTAACAGCGGTAAGGGAGGAATCTGCATTGCTTAAATGTCTTTGAATGTACCTTTTTTTTTTTTTAAAATTAAAAATACTACTAGCTTTCTGGGTCACTGCTAAGGCCTGACAGGGCGAGAGGACTGCGGCATTCCCAGACCAAACTGCAGCCTGCATGACAGTCAATTCAATCAACGCCCCAGACCGGATTGGGCTGCACAGCACGACCTGGATCACTAGAGTGAATCAAGTGGCTCTTACAAAGACCTGCCAAGTAGAAACTTCTTTGCTTTTTCTGATCCCCCGAGACATAGACACTATTTCCCAGGTAGGAAGTAAAAGGAGACATTGATTCATTTGGTTATTTTTGTTGTTGTTGATTGTTTTGTTTTTGTGGCCATCTGACTGACTGCAGGCACTACCAATGGTGCCAGGCGTGGTGGTCTGAACGCAGTAAGCAAAGAAATGCAGTAAGGAAGCATACGGCCTACCATACTGAGCTGCTGACAGCCACGTGTCAGGGACGCAAAGATGAACTCGCGGAGAGGGAGTGACTTGTGCTGGTTTCCGGTAGGCTCTAGGTGTTTTAATCGGAAGATCAAGGATGTGCCTCATCAAATCTGTCAATAAATGTAAACCATGAATGGTTAAAAAGAAGTCTGGAAAAAAAAAACTTATACAAGACTAAACATTTGGGCAGTATATTCACAAAATGGAGGGGGATATTCTTTTGAGTTCATGCATATGAAAAAAATATCCAGCACAGTCGAGTTCTTGAATGTATACGCTTGCTTTCCCATTTATTTTTCCTTCCAAGAGGGAAGGTTTGAGTATGAAGAGCAACATGCCTGGATTTCACCACCACCACCACCACCACCACCACCACCAGTTTTACTGCTCTGAAAAAAATCTAACAGCGCCCTCCCACTCTTTCATTTGGATAAAAAACATCATGAGGCTGTTGCACGTTGATTTAATCTGTGCAAGAAGCCTCCTGCAACAGGTCCACATGGAACCTCGTTCATTGTTAAAGACATACAAAGGTGTATTATTATTTTAAACCCCAGATACACACGCTGGCTCCATTGGCTTGTTAGGTGGAATGCTGGTAAAGAACTAAAAACAATAAGTCTTCACATTTATATCTAGTTCAACCACAAGTTACAGGCTAGCAGCTGGGATCATTGGGTGTAATCTAAGGTCTGTGTCATACAGGAGGATAGACTAGATGATCTAACAGTCCCTTACAAATCTATGAATTAGTACTGAAAAATGTTGTAGCTGTATGAATACCAAAAATAGCAGCAGATGCCTTTAACTGTCAAAGCAGGGCATCAAACAGAGAGTTTTAATCATGCTTAATCATGTCATAACTCTGTTGAGGCTGAGGGAGGAGAGCTGCTGGAGAGAACCTGAAGAAGTGGTCTCTCAGAAGGGTCAACTAGTGTAGCTACTCCTACCTAGATGCCTATTCTCTTCCTGCCTGCTATCATCATCAGAGAGACAATAACTTGATGAGCCACACAGACACGCATACTGCTATTAAGAAGAGAGAGGTACGAAGTGGAATCTAGTGGAAGGAATAAAAGACCCCAAACAAAACAACATTTCAAAGCCCACTGGGGCATTCATATCTTTCATGACTTCCAAGGTCATGTGAACTGAAGTGCTGGTGGTAAACATTAAGTGCCTGATACATAGTTGTTTGCAAGCCTATTTTTTCCCCGGTGTTCGGGAGAAATGCCACCAATGTAAGAATCAGGTCTCCATGTCCTGTTGCTGTGGTACAGCGTTCTCTTGGGCACGGGCAGACAAAATGTTTTCACTTCAGCATCTCAAGTGCCCTGCAAATTTAGCCCAAGCTTTGGCAAAATGTTCACATTCGCAATGCAGCAAGGAAGCTCTAGGCTCTCAACTCTGTATCCCAGACGCCGCATCTCTCTGCACAAGTTTCATGTGAGGACGACGTTATGGGCTAGGTGGGTAGCAAGTCAGAGCACAGAAAGTCATAGAAAGGTCCTGTTTCAGGGCGATACATTGACTTAAAATAAATCGGTTAAACCATGCAATAGAAAAAAAAAACACCACACACACAAAAGTAATTGCTGCAGATGATTCACCTGGAAAAATTCTAAGATGTTTACACCCTGGGTGGTCCCAAGTGGAGCTGCATGAAAAATACCAAGTGACGCTTGACAAGGAGTGAGATTTTTTCCCCCATCAAAGGGAAAAGCAACAACAACAACAAAAACCAATGATTTCCCTGAATGTGACTCCAGGTTTCTTATCTCTGGAACCCAGGGAAAAAATAAACAGCAGCCACAAGGTGAAGCTGAAAAAATGTTTTAATTTGGGGGGAAAAAAATGTGATTTTCCTCTCCTCTTCATTCCCCACCGACAGCAAGAGGGTTTTCGTTTCTGCAAAGCCCTAGTTTTGAAAACCTTCAAGTGCAATTTTCCCTCCCCCAAAGACCAGAACGTTTAAGTAGCCACAGGACGCCTTTCTAAGAGGTGGGCGGTATATCAGAGAAAAGGGTTTCCAAATAACGCTAAGATGGAAAAAATCCTATTCAAAAGGAAACAGAGTCTATTCGTCCCTTACGGGAGAAAAACAAAACAAAATATTGCAGTTAAAAGCTATGCCAGAAAATAGCTAACCAAGATACATTGTCTTTTCAGTAGTCAATGCTTTGGAACAGAGGCCACGTGATAGTCAACCAATGCACGTTGCCCTTCACATAGTCAATACTTTGGTACTAAGGCCAAATTTAAATCAACGTAAGTTGTCCTTCAGATATTGAACATGCTGGGTCCAAGGCTAAGCGAAATGGAGTTGATCAGACCTTTTTGGAAGATGGCAACCACATGCCCAGATCTCTGCATTACTTTAAAGGGATCCTTTAGACTCTCCAAGAGACACGGCTTCAAGACTGAATTCTTCCTGCAACCCTGGGTGGTTAGCATCAAGAACAGGAAAACCTCTAACCTAGTCCCCTCTGCTCCACACGGTTAGTTCTTTTTGGCAGAGGAAACTAAAAAGAATGGCGAGCAGGGAACATTTTTTTTTTAAGCATTCAAGTTTCTTGTGACACGTAAAGTGCAGTTGTGAGGAACATGTTGGGTGTATGAAACCGTTAACTGTCCAGTTCAGAGTCCTTCTCTTTGCTAGGTTTAAAAAATTCTATGACTTATCAATGGTGCAGTTCTACTAGCTGTGTAAAAGGCTATGGTTGTGCACATTTTACTCACAATTATCCTAAAAAAACAAAAATAAATAATTTTCTGTATTCAAACGCTTTAAAGAAAATCAAACAAACAAACCATCACATTGTTACAAAAAAGCAAACTTTATTTTTCCTGTCAGCCTTCTAGGGTTACTTTCATTTGATTATTATTTCTTAAAGCAATGAAGTCAAGTCTTGATTTTCCGTCAATAATTGTATTAAAAAGGGTGAATATACTACCTGAATTTTGTGCATGTTACATTGTAGTTGTAACCTTTTCTAATTCAGAAAGAATAAGAGATGGTTGTGATTGTGCAGTGTATCAATAAAGTTTGAAGAAATTTGTACTGGGGGGAGGGGTTATTTGGGACTCCGCCCACACAGCGCTACTGTATTGGACTCCACGCGGGATTCTAGTAATGGAGAGGTCCCCGCCAGTGGTGAAATTCAACCTGGCCCTTAATTTGGAAAAGCGTCCCTATTTGGTAAAACACATGCTTAGGTTGAGGTCAAAAGGACTTCAGCATATGCTTGAAATTAAACATGTGCGTAAGTGCTTTGCTGCACAAGCTTAAGCACTTTCCTCAATGGGAGCTTTGTGCGTATAACCAGCACAAGGCCTAGGCGTGCTCCTTAAGCCATACATAGACATTGTATTGGTCCCGTCTGCACGCGGGTTCATTTCACCTGGTATTCATAGCAGCACTGGTACTTAAGGCTCTTGTGACTGGTACTCTAAGCTTCCCTCTCCCCTCCACCTTCAGACTCTGTCCTGATCCCCACTGCTCCTTCTTCCATTCTCCTGCCTGCACCTGTCAGGCCTGGCTACTGGAGCAACCACGAGTTCCAATGGTGACCTCGCAGAGATGAGATGAGGTTGGTAAATAAACTGGCCCAGCAGCCAGAGAGGTGAAGAGGCACCGTATACAAATATGGAGGGCGGTCCTTGTATGCAAAAGCCAGGCCTGCTCTTCGAGACAGATACAGGGTCAGAACCAAAATATGACAGCTATCCGCCAACCAGAAGAGCATGTTAAATGAACTGTTGAGATCTCAGTTGCCTGAAAGCCCTTTCTATCAGCGTCCCTCTATAATTATCTTACTAGCTAACCATCCTGCTTTCATCCATATCTGTCAATCCTCCAATTCCTCACTTCTTCACTCACTCTCTTATTTCTCTCTTTCCCCATCCAACAAGTTAACCACCCACCCATCTATCAGCACCCACTTAGAAAGCCCCCCATTTATCCCTGCCACACTCCATCTATTCACTTGCCTACTCATCAATGATTCATCTAACTATTTATTTCTACATCATCTAGCCACTCACCAGCCATCATGCACACCCATTAGTCTCCACTCCCATTTATCTTATCCCCTGAACGTGTATTCATCCAATCTACCTGCCTAATGTAACCATCTACACACATATATCCCTCCATCCATTTATTTAACCATCCATCCCCCAACCTTCATCTATCAATCCATCCACCTAGCGTCTCCAAACTAGCCCTTGGCAGACACATACCTATTTTCAGAGCCACTTCAACATAATGAAAATCTTTGCCCTTATCTCTCTCTAATGTTCAACTGGGGAAGCTTTATCCAGTTGTTCTTTAAGCACAGCAGTTAAGCGATCCGATGCATTTTCTTTATCTTGTCCAGAAATACATGCTATTAAAAAAAAAAAATCTGAAAAAAAAACAACAGAAATGCCTTTGGAGCTGTAATAGTATTAAAGATGTTTCTGTCTCTATCAAGACATATCAACAGGGGACTGAGGGGAAATAAATAGAGAGCAAAGAAGCAGAGCAGAAACAAGATGGTTAACCCTTCCTACTACTGTGCACAAGGTCTGTCCCTTTAAAAAGCATCATTTCCTACCCTGCAGGGTGAATTCCATTGAATAACATTGAGACCCTGAACAAAAATGCCCTCCCTTCTAGACCCAGAGGAGAGATTTTTTTTTTAAAGGGCCAGGGCAGTGTTTTGTTATGCCTCACAACATTCCCATTGGGGCAAACGTTGTCCTTCTCCAAGCCCGCTTGCTGCTGCTTTCTTCCAGCAAGAGAGAGAAAATCCCCACACCCGACTGTAACCACAGCTGCCTAACCCTGAGTACGCCAGGCCCTCTCTTACCATTGCTTCTTAGGCAAAGGTGACCAGACACTGTTCTGGTGGTGGAATCTCAGTGACACAGCTGATTAAGCCAAAAGTTGCCCATCAACAGAAGGCTTCTGCCTACACTTTCACCAGTGACTAGTGATTTTGGATTCCCTCCGTGAGACACCTGATTTTCATGGTGTGGAGGCTCGGCAATTTCCAGAAATCAGGCCCTTTTAAAGGTGTCTCAACTGGGCCCCAAAATCCCCAGTCCCTCTTGAATATAGGCCCCTTCAGAGGGGAACTCTCCAGTGTTTATTAACTCAGCACACAACCCAGGCCTCGCTAGGAAAGTTAATATAAATTAAGACAGTTAAATTCCTTTTCCAGCAGCCCCACTAGAATATATCAGCACCCCCCGGTGTGGATTATTTTAAGCTGTGCAGCTCTGAGGAGGTAAAGAGAAATTGAGCCGATCAAAAAGGGAAAACAAATGACCCCCAAACCAGCTTCAAAGATACATAAGTGCTGAGGAAAAAACTGCTTCGCATACAACGATCGCCGTTAAGAAGTCAGCAGCAATCATGCTGCGGCGTCTGAAAACTTGCAGGTATTTTACTTGACTAAGAATAAAGACATTCAGCTCATCCTCGGACACTACTGCACGGTAACTTATCTAGCGGGCTTTTTAAGCTGGCCACTGCAAGGCAAGATTAACACGTGTTGCTTATTAAAGCAAAGAGACATTGGAAACAGGGGCATTTTAATGCCACCTTTTATGCTCTTTGTTTAACTCCGCTTGGACGGTGAAGCTGGTCAGATTCCCTGGCGATCTGTTGCGGGTTTCCCCTTCTGTTTCCAGCTAGTTCCCCGCTCTGGGTCCCAAGCATTATCCAGCCCAGTGCTGTAGCCCTTGAGGTCCTGGGTGCCATGGGAAACTGTCGAAAATGGTCTTCACTGAAGGAATCTAAAAGGCGTAGAGGCCCAGGTCTCAAAGGTATTTCAGTGTCTAACCCCAACTGAAATCGATGGGAGTTAGGTGCTTAAATACCTTGGAGGATCCAGGCCAGGAGACCAATCCATTGCTGACATGAACACAATCCCCAGGGAGCTCTGAGGGAAGTAGTTTGCTGTGTTTGGTCCAACACCGTTTCAATGGCTCACCCCAGTCAGTGGTGGCGTCTGGCCTCAAACTCTGACCTCCCAACTCCCAGCCCCCCTTGCTCCAACCACTTCACCAAAACCCTTTTCAAACAGCCCAGGTGCCCCATGTTTTGGGCCTGACGACTCCACAGCGTCTCCTTTGACAGTCCCCTGGCGATCCAAATGCCCAGCTCACTTGGCCATCTTTCCCCTGCATGGGTCTTTATCACAGAGCGCTCTTCCTGCCGCTACGACCGCTGCCCACTCAAACCACCCAGGGCTTCTCCCCTCTCCCCCATATATACTGCTGTGCTCCTTGGGGGTGGAGGAGTCTGGAGCACACAAGGTTACAGATGCTGCTCTCCCTCCGTGCAGGTGTGTAGCAACAGCCGATCTGGAGGGGAGAAATTCACACAGCTGTGACAGTCCACCAGATGGGATGTGACACTTCCACTGTCTAACACGAAGGGTCAGCCCATTAATCACAGGGTGATACAGGAATAACCAGGGACTGAGCATAATTCATTACAATTTACCAGCTAGGAGTGGCTCCTAGCAGAGACCCGGCTTCACAATGGGGAATGATTGGCTGCCTCGCCTGCTTCCTGGACACGGCTTGCTCTCTGCCAGCCTCGGGGAGGTGGATGTGATCCCAAGCTCCCTGCTGACCATGCTTTGCTGGCACAGGGTGGCGGGGGAGGGCGAACCTCCACCCAGCCTTCCAATAACAGAGCTGAAGTTGGACTCCAGCCATGTACACGGAGTGGTTCCAGGCCTGTCTCGCACAGCTCTGCGCTGGCTTGGCAACTCGTGCCAGCCGGGTCACTCCGGCAGCAGGCCCAAAGGGAGGGGAAAACTCACTGCCCTTGCTTGGGGGCCCAAGCATCCTAAACGTGGCCCTACCTGAATGGACACGCACCCTTTTGCCATTTTGCTGCTACGTTCAGCGCAAAGGGGCCTGGCTGACAATCTCTCTCCCCGCGGGGGCTCTGAAGAGGGGCTGGAATAAGGCATTCCACCCAGGACTCTGCACTGCCCTAGAGACACAAGGGAACAGGGAGGTGCCACTCAGAGCCACATTCCCCCACGCCTGAGCAGGTCTCCATTGGAAACCCTCTTTCTCTCTCTCTGTTAAGCCACGAAGGCAGCGACAGGTGCCCCGTTGGCACACAGCGGGCGCAGCGTTCCGGATGGCCTCTCAGTAAACAGCGCCGTGGCAATCAATGTGGCTTTCTTTTTGATGAAGACAAAAGCGTAGAGGAAAAAATCATTAGGGAAGGTAATAAAGGCCTTTGCCTACAGTTAATAGACAGGCTCCTGGATGGTGCAGGCCCGGCTGTGGCGGTGGGAAAATGCACTTCTCTTCTCAAGTTCAAATAGAGACTAAAGCCTCCTGTCTGGGCCTATTGATTTTACGTCCTCCGAACACGTGCCACCTTAATTGTGATGTGTGCGATAGTTCAGTCCCTGAGAGCTTTCGTTTATCTCTACCTGGTTAAACAACGTTAAATACTAACAGGTCAATATATCTGTCTGTTGACCAGGCCTGTCTGCCCAGCCTCCCCCACCCTAGGCCCCCCCACTGCCGGTTTGGAATAAAGGGGGAGATGTAATTATCTCACAGGCTCAGAAATTCACTGCAGGACTAGCCAGGTACTGGCAGCCACCTGTCCTGGGAAACCAAAGCCTGGGATACACAGATGATGTGACCGATGGAGCATCCGACCCTCCCATAGCACCAGGATGCCAGCAGAACTCTCTCAATCCCCAGCTCCCACCCACCAATGCTACCCCTACTGGGGAGTGGGGTAGAAGAGGAAATTTTACCTCCCTCTCCCCTTCCTCCAAACTCCCTCTGCCATGGGGGAATTTACCCATAGTTTCTCCTCTTCTGCACTCTCTGTGCCAGAGTTTTACCCTCATGCTCCGTGCTCCATAGGGCGGGGTTTTCCTGTCCACCCCGTGGCGGGTACTTAACACTGAAAGCTCCATCCCATACAGCCATGTGCCATTCACAGGAGCGAGCCACAGCCCGATCTACTCCACCTCCCCCATGCTGACTACGAAGCTGCTGCACCACAGACATGCCAGAGAAGCTGGGCCATGTCTCACACATCTCAACTTCTGGGCTGGCCTGGTCCCCACAGAGGTCTCTCCCACCCATATTCGGGGAACTCCACCCAACATTCATCTTTGCTGCCCTGGGTCGTCAACACAGCTGGACACACATGGCTCCTCTGGGCACCCTGCCACCGCCACGGTCAGCCCTTAGCGTGAGGAAGTCTTGTCTGTGCCAGATGCAGATCAGCTCCTTGAAACCACCAGCCTCTGGCAATCCAAGCACTCTGCAGGCTTTGCTGTCTCTCTACAGGTTTGCGATATGCACACACCAACCCCCAAGCGTCCTTCTGCACTGGCCAGCCCTGTTCCCCTAAACGCCCCCAGAACTCACAGATTTGATATTCCCAAAGGAACAGTACCTGCCAACTGGTAAGATTCAACTCGGGATCCCCACTCTACTTAACACACAGCACTTAGATATGTCTATATAGTGAAAACAAGAATATATTTATTATGAAAGAACAAGGATTCAAACGACAGGGCGTGTGAGCATACGGGAAACAAATGGTTACACACAAAACAAAATCATACCATGTTTTCTAGAGCCTAATCTTAACTCACAAGGCATTCCCTTATCTCCTATAAGATAGCTGACCCCCAAGTCCTTTTCCCAGCATTTTCAACCAGTCTGACAGGGTTCCCCTCTCATAAGATGCAGCCAGTTGGCAGCTTTTCCTCACAGACTGAAGGAATAGCTGGCGATTCATCTGCCCCTCACATATAGTTCCAAAAGTTCATGGTCTTTTTTCCTAACCAGGATAACCTCTGCTGGTTTTGTTTTTTCCTCCAAGCTCCACAATCAATTCATTCGAATTTTGCTCAGACTGTAAGTGGGCCTCCATTATGAACCATACAATACTCGATGTTCATATGTTCAACCAGAGAAAGAGAAGCATCTCTTCCCCACTGCATGACAGGGGTCTGTGGGTCACCTTTTGCTGACTTACCTTAACTCACAGTCCTAGAGACCATATTGTGATAGGTAGCTCTTCACACGTTTTCCAGACATACACCGCACAGCGATGATGATGACCTGCTGGCTTTCACTAGAGACCTTCTTTGGTGAACTAGCATGACATTCTTTGGTGGACTAGCAGCTAGATGCCAGACCCAGGGGATCTTGGTATCTCTTATGTATCCTGTATCCTCTGCCAGTTGGCATCAAAAGTTCCTTCGGTCACACGCCCAATCACATCCTGTCGCCCTTACTGGGTGTCTCGACAGAGAGGCCAAGAATAAAGAGACACAGAGACCAAATTCTCTAGCCTGTGGAAATGGTGCTGACCGGTCATGGCACCTGGGTTGGGAGGGGCTTGCCTTCATGCTAACCCATTCTATACCTTTTCCATGGATAAACCCGGGACTCCAGTCCCCTGGGGCGGTCAAGCCACCATCCCCACTCCCCCCCGCTTGCTAAACTCATCTTTTAACAAACACCTGAAGCTGGCGCTGCACACAATCCGGGATTTATTGCATGCCTCTGGTGTGTGCTTTGAATTTCCCCTAGGGAGGGCTGTGCCACTCTCCTTTTCCATAGGAGTCTCCCTCGGCAGCGATAGAGGGAGCTTCAAAAACAGACACAAGACCGTTCATGTAGGTGCCCTGAATGGTGATGGGTCTGATCTAAGCCCGTGTGATGACAGCTTCATAAAGAGAGCCTAAGGTGCCAAAACAGTCAATGCATATTTAATAGGGCTCCTTAGAAAAGCACCCTCGTCCTCTTCACATATATCCTTGTTGCTGCGCCAAGCCTGTTGCTGGCTTGGTTTTGAACTAAGTGAATCTCTCTCTCATCCTGTTACTGAACTTTCAGTCAAGGGCTTGTTTCCCCCCCCCCCTTCTTTCACCAATCAATGGCCGTTTCATTAACATGCAATCATTGTCTAATTAACTCTGCATTCAGTCGCTATGGTCGTGCACATCAAAGCTGAAGTCTGTTTCATCAGATTCTTATTACTGCCTGTTTATGAGCAAGCAAAGGGACTGGAGGTTGGAACCGGGGCTGGCGGGAAGGCAGGAGGGGCCCCCATAAGGAAGTTTCTACCTGATCATTGTTTCCCAATTTAACAAATAATTGCGTCTTGAACAAACCTGCTGCCTTATGACTAACAAAAGATAATAAGGGCAATCAGCCCTCTTGACTCAGGAGCAGAGTTGCCCAGCAGCAATGGAGTCAGGACAGAGTTACACAATAGTCCACACGCATTGTGGAAGGCTTTGTTTTGCTTTCTTTTGAAGCATTGGGTACTGGCCACTGCCAGAGACAGGATATGGGGCCTGGACTGAAACGCTGAGCCCTACGCTTGGTCGATTTTTTTTTTGTCTCCCAAGAACTGAGAGACACCAAGAAATGCTCTGTGAAAGGACAGATAGACACGTAGAAATAAGGATTGGAGAGAAGATATCGGGTGTCCCTCCCCTCTGGAACTGCAGGGTTGTTCCAACCAATGTACGTGCTGGGATTGTAGTTGCTACAGAAATGTTGGCACTGATTGTTAATAGAATTAAAGGGTCATTTTTTTTCTGTCAATTTAGACCTTGAAACATAAGCTTTATAAAATCTGTGTTTCTTCCAAAACTCCAGATCAGAAGATGTGTTTCTACAGATGGGATTGTCTCTGATCCTCTTCCCTCCTGGTCCTACTCCCTTCCTCTTTCTAACTTTCCGACTCCTGCCAATCCCTCGTGTGCATTAATTCATACACAATCCCGAACTTTTTAGGGGGGCCGTCTCTCCTTTTGTAACAGCCAGCTGAGACCCAATCCGGCAACCCTTATTCTAGCAAAGCTTCCACAGGGGCTACCTGCACATCAGGACTGCAGGATCAGGTCTTTGATATTTCAGGGCTTGATTTTCAAAGATGTTGAGCTCCCGCAGTTCCTATTGGCTCCGGGCCTTTAACAAGCAATGCCGTCTAACCTTCACTCAGTGCTTATCATGCTCATTTGTGAGTGCTGCCCATTTTTCTGGACTCTCTCATCTGATATTCCATTGGACAGCAAAACGGGAAAGGACGTTCAACTTCAGCCGGGTAATGGTTCTCATGATCCATCCGAAATAATGCTGCCTCCTGTAATTTCTTCTTCAAGGAAGTCTGTAACCTTGGAAATATCCAGAACTTGCCTGCAGCTACACCATCCATCCCGGCTTATCTCCCCAGCCTTAGCCTGAACCCAATTGATCATAAATTTCAGTTTGTTTTCTTCTCAGAAGCCTAGAGGAGGAGGGAAGGGCCAGGGAGTTTGACACACACGCACTCTTTCTCGTCTGAGCTCTGCAATGAGCAGACTCCCTCCTCTGTCCTATCAATGCACTTGTAAGGCATTTGGGATGAATTATGTTGCTTTTGCCCTGGTACAAGCATGAAGTCTTAGCCCAGGTCTACACTAGCAGGGGGGTCGACCTAAGATATGCAACTTCAGCTACGCAAATAGCATAGCTGAAGTCAGTGTATCTTAGGTCGAATTACCTGGCCATGAGGACGGCGGCGAGTCGACCACTGCTGCTCCCCCTCTCGTGAGCTGGAGTTCCGGAGTCGACGGGGAGCGCGATCGGGGATCGATTTTATCACATCTACACATCTACACTAGATGCGATAAATCAACCCCCGATAGATCGATCACTACCCGCCGATCTGGGTGACGGTCACAGGAACTTAGTGTCATTCAATGGAATTCATCCAGACACTTAAGACTCAGGACTAAGCAGTCATGATTTTAGTCTCAGCTATGCTGCTGACCTGCTTTGTGACTGCGAACAAGCCACGTCACCTCTCCGTGCCTCAGTTTCCCCTTTGCTTTGTCTATTTAAATTGTAAGCTCTTTAGGGGAAGGGACTGCTTCTTACTCTGTGTTTGTACAGTGCCTAGCACAACGGGGCCCTGATTTTACTATACTATAAGACAAATGAATAAAAAGACTCTGTAAGTGCACTTGCCACACTTTTGTATCTGAAGATTTTTTTCTTAAAGGGACATAGTTCAGATCAAATTTGACTTCATATTTTTTTTCCACAAAACTTAAGACCAACTGTAATATGTCTCTGGTTTTTGTTTTGAATCCCAATGGGAGCCCATGTATATTTTATAGATAAACAAATGAGCATTCCCCTGCAGCGTCAACCATCCAGACACTGCAGCCCTGTTCTTAAAGCATGAGCACCTGAAAGTGAAACTGACCTAAAACTGTCTATGAATTAGTGACAGAGCCCAAACTCCACTCTCTGGGGATGTTTGCATGTGGTGTCCCAGCCCCTTGTCACGAGAAATGAAAGTGAAACTCACTCATCTATTTTCATTGTCCAACTTGAAATGCAAAAAGCAAACACTGCAACGACAGACTCACAAAGCACCATTTCTTTACAGTCTTTCATTTATAACAAACTCTAAGGTAGTGTGGTCTGTGGGTAGAGCACTGGACAGGGACTCAGGAGACCTTGGTTCTAGTCCCACCTCTGCCACTAGCCGGGTGGGTGACCTTAGGCAAGTCCCATCACCTCTGTGCCTCGGTTTCCCCACATGTGAAATGGGGATAATGCTACTGATCTCCTTTGTGAAATGTTTTGAGATCTATGGCTAAACACTGTTTAAGAACTGGATATTGTTATCATTAAGGTAGCATCTTTAATACAGAAAGGAATTTCCCTCTATATGATGTTTAACCCGATAGTGTCTCTTTAAGGCACATCTATTGGGAAAGGACTGATAGCTGGGGCCGCCAAGTCTACCACCACTGTTTTGCCTCTCTCGTCGTCTTGTGGGGCTATGGGCCTGATACAACGCTCATTAATATCAGTGGAAAGACTCATGTTGACTTCAGTGGCAGCTGGAGCATAGCACAACAGGAGCTCTCGTGCAGAGTACATCTACCCAGGGCGAGTGCCCTGGAATATAATATGAGGATAAACACCACCAGGAAGCAGACACACTTATCTCTATCCCTGAGCATCCTCCATAGGCTGTCAAACTCAGGAGGCACATTCCATATTCCCATCAATCAGGACTAGCTACCCGCTTGGGGGTGAGCCCTGTGACTTCCAACGTAGGGCTTTTGATTGCCGCTGGATTTTGTTTCATTCAGGGGCTAATACCCTGGCCCCTTCCAGGCTCCAACATGGACTGCATCTTTCTTAACGGCAAAGCCCATGCAGTAACCCTGGAGATCCGGGCGCTCTTCTACACAACATTTTATACAAAGACATCCTCCTGCCGGGGATTTCCCCTCCTCTACGTTCAGGACATCGAGCAGCTTGGCAAGGTCTCTTTCAAGCACTGTTCTACCCTGAAAAGTGAACGCCCTACAGCGAGCAGTTCCACATGGAATGAGCTCTCGATATGGAAAGATGGGGCGAAGAGCTGAGGGCTCAGATGGGGCTGGGAAGAGGTGGGGAACAGCTGCTATATGGTGCATGCTCCCTGGCTTAGGAACTAAAGCTCTGCTACAAGATTCTGTGGTGGCTAAAGTGGCTCAGAGCCTATTAACTCCCTGCACCACACAGCACTGACTACAATGATGGCCACTGTTATTCACCCAATGGCCGCTCAGCACTGGCGCTGTCCAAGGTGGCTGAAATCTAGGCAGCGTGACAACTGCTTGAGGAGCGGTACGGTTGGATCCCGGTTTCCTAATCTCTTCTGTATGCTTTGGCCAACCCACATCCTAAAGGGGAGCCATCCCAGTGCAGCAAAAGGGGAGACACAGGGAGGATGCACTGCACTGAATGGCACAATGCCACGCAGGTGTTGCCCCAGCTAGATTTGTGAATTACGGTAGAACTCCAGAGCCTTTTCTCCAGTCCCCCCATGTCAGGCTGTTTGCTGCCCTGCGGGACCAAGTCCAGTGAATCCCACTGAGTTCCTTTAAAGGGCAGGAGGGATTGTGAGGCTCTGGGTCTGTAGCTGTTGGACTCAGAGACAGGGTACCACACTTCACCATCCCCATCCCCGCACTATCGGATGCAGAAGGCAGAAGCCAAACGATCTTCACTATCCTGAGCTCAATTCTCCAGGTCTCCCCATCTCTTGCCTTGGGAATGCCAAAGAAATGTTTGTTCAGGCAGCCTTTTATCTCACATTCTTCCAAGATGCCCCAAACAGGCCCAGCTTTTTTTCCATACTACCTGTAGGAAGTTATGCCCCTTCTTGGACCATGTCATTACTTACTCTGAGTCCATTTTACTTTGAATAACACTACGCCCCAGCATTGGAGTTACTGCAGCTGGAAGGTAAGGGGAATCTCTGTCTTGCTTTAAACTTTCCTTGCCTTAAATCAGGGTGCAGGCATACATTTTGCAGACAATCTCTGGGGTTCAGTAGCTACATCACCAGATTTGGATTGAGGATTATCCTATTCCCATTAGCCTTGGACAAATCACTTCCCCTCCCCACTGAGGATAATTCTATTGATCATTCTTTGTAAAGCATCACCAGAACTCCGCATCATTATTTATCTGCTCAGGCAGGCTGCAGTCAAGTCAAACCACTTTGCTATCTCATCTGCAGGCTCCCCCACAGCCCAGGGCAATGTACAGCAGGACAGTTCTCTGGATAGAATCTGAATTCAGCAGGAGGAAGAATTTTCATCCACTACACTGGAAAGGGAAGAGAAAACCTCAGTGGCTGATAGCAGGGCTGAAAATCTGTTTCTTTTCTCTGCTTAATCGGTGACCACTTTGTTTAAAGAAAAGCATGAAATTACCACTTTGCCTCTCCAAAGTACTGGTGACTGAGGAGTAAATGATTTTTGTATCAGGGGCTATAAGCCAGAACAAGGCCAGAAACTCAAATCAGAAATTACAAGAAGGCACCTGGTGAATTTCTTTGCCTTTGTCAAAGTTAGAGTTCTCTTAAAGGGACAGTAGCCACCTTTTACAATTCTTGGCTGCACTGAAGACACGTGCTGGTCTAAGAACCAGTTTAATTTCCTAGCAACAGATGTGACAACCACATGCAGAAAGGCTGCAGCTAGTTTATAAGCCTTTTGAAAACTGGTTGGCATAGAGGCTTGTATTGGGTCTAAGAACCAATTCAGTCTCAACTGGTTTAGTGTCTGTGTCGACACAGATTTGCTGACATGTTCAATTATCCATCCCTACTAACATTCTAATATTCCATGGTGCCCATAAGGAATTTCCCAGAATCCGCTGCTTCTGGGAGTTGTGATGGGAGGTTTAGAAGAGGCAGCCAGAGGACACTGCGACTGAAATGGCTTAGAACACTGCTAGCATGGGTGTATCCGCAAGGATTCTTAAACTAGTTCAGCGTGGCTCGTGTGGACACACTAAACTGTCTGTGTTCAATTACAAATGGTTTAATTTCCTGGTGTAGACATAGCCTCACACCTTCCTCCACTCCCCTTTCCTGCTCACGGCACCCACGCAAGCATCTGCTTGCTTCTCCATCTCTCCCCACCACCTCAAGGGCCTTCTCCTCCGCAGCTTCTGTGATCTGCTACATCCTCCAACCTCCTTGTTGACTTGTTTAAAGCAGCCTATTGCTCCCTTGTCTACACTTCAACATCTCTCTCCCCCTGCAGTTGGCCTGCTGACTAAATGCTTTAATTCTATCGCCGTACAACTGCTTTCTGTAATTTATACCAGGGACCTGCAGTGAACCATAACTCTGCAAAGCGTTCTGGGATGCAGTTTGTATGGAAGACACTATACAAAAGTTGTACTGTATTGATTATGCTGTTAGGAAATGTCCTCTTGGTAATATCCATGTGTTAGCTGTTAAAAATGATATCTCCAAACAAGAGAGCAGAGGGGGAAAACATAACAACCTTAAATACACAATCAGTGCTTTTATTGCAGAGCACATAAGGGATGCAGTGCTGTCGAGCCGCTAGGGCACTAGGACGAGGAGTCAAGAAATGTCGGGTGAAGTCACAGCTCTATTAAAAGCAATGGGAATTTTGCCACTGACTTCAACAGGGCAAGAGTTTTACGCCTGGGTCCCATTCCCAGCTCTGCTACTGACCTGCTGCATGACCTCGAGCAAGATTCTTTCCGCATAACATCGCTAAGATCTGACCTTTCCTATCAATCCGCACAGCTCAAACTCTCAGCCAGGCTCTCAACATCTCATGTCTCTGTAGCCGCTTTGACAGATGCAATCTTGTCCCGTTCAGCTCCATTCACAGCATAGACCAAGTGCACCATACTGACCAATACGGTCTCACTGTTTCCTTGTGCTCCCCCATCGATCTGTCTGTATCCATTTGTTGTCTCTTGCCTTATATTTAGATTGACAGCTCTTTGGGGCTTTGTGTTCTGTTTGTACAGCACCTAGCACTACGGGGTCCTGGAGCATGGGCTCCTAAGCACCGAAGTATAATAATAATAAAGTCACTTCATTCCCTGTTCCTCAGTTTCCCCTCCCACCCTTTGCCTATGTAGACTGTAAGCTCTCAGGGCAAGGGGCTGTCTCTTACCATGTGCATGTACAGTAGCTAGCGTGGGGGGGAGGAGCTGTAATTTTGACTGGGGCCCCCGCCACTCTTGTATTACAAGTAATACATCATCATCCTAATCACAGCTAAGAACACCTTATCCCTGATCATAGCTTTCAGGGGGAAGCTTGTTAAGTCCTTTCTGACACTCCACATCAGGGCATGCAAATTCTGCCTCTCACATGGCTTAGACTGATGGAGCGACCTCAGCTGCCCTCTGGGCGTGGACTATTATACAAGGCAGGGTGGAGAATAAAGACTTGAATGAACAGAATTCTTCAGCAGTGAAGTTAATACATCTAAATTCACAGGGTCAACGCAAATTACAACTCATTAGCTGCATCGTTCCCTTTTACACAAACACGGTGCGCTGATGGAAGAACTACGGGCCGGATCCTCAGCTGGTGTCAGTGGGCACTGCTCCGTAGAAGTCAATGGGGCTACGCCAATTTATAGCAGTGGAGGATCTTGCCCCATATTTTCTCTATTACCGTGTTTTATATTAGATTAATGGAGTTATAGCTCCAGAAGGGGACTCAAAGGAGCTTAAAACCAATGGGAGTTCTCATGTCAATTTCAGTTTAATCAGGAGTTTTTTTTCCTCTGCTTTGCGTTCTCTAGGAAGGTACTCAACACCGTAGGGACGACCAGGACCTTTCATGAAAGCAGCTCATCTGTAAGCCACAGCAGCATCTAAGTTGCTGCCAACAAAGAGGAAGTGGCTTGTGAATCTAAAGCGAGAGCTCCCAGGGGTTTTTGATTGCTGCCGGATTTTAAAGCCCACGGCATTTCAGATCCATGTAATCTTTAATCACATTTACATACATCCCCTAACAATGTGTAGGTCTGCTTTATCGATCAACATTCATCTAGGGATGGGAAGCCCGGAAAGATTCGGAGCATCTGATTACTAGCACCCAAGTGTTCAGGGCCAAGGTTTGCAACAGCGGCTAGTGATTTTGGGTGTCCAACCTCAATTTTTGGAAATCGTGATCCACATGTTTACCTTATTCTACAGGGTTGGTGAAATCTGGCATGAGAATCAGTTTTATTGGGAAATGTCTATAACGGGGCAGGCAGACTTTTTGGCCTGAGGGCCACATCGGGTTTTGGAAATTCTATGGAGGGCCGGTTAGCGAAGCTGTGCCTCCCCAAACAGCCAGGCATGGCCCGGCCCCACTCCCATCCAACCCCCCCTGCTTCTCACCCCCTGATGCCCCCCCCCACCAGACCCCTGCCTCATCCAAGCCCCCCGTTCCGTGACGGCTCCCCCCGGGACCCTTGCCCCTCCCTGTCCCCTGACAGCCCCCAGAATCCCCACCCCTGACTGCCTCCCGCCTCCCTATCCAACCCCTCCTCTCCTTCCTGACTGCCCCCCCAGGACTCCTGCCCCCATTCAACCCCTATTACCCACCCTCTGTCCACACCCCTGACCATCACCCCAAACTCCCCTGCCCTCTATCCAACCCCCCCTGCTCCGTGTCCGCTTACCACGCTGCCTGGAGCACCGGTGGCTGGCGGCGCTACAGCTGCGCCGCCCGGCTGGAGCCAGCCACGCCGTCACCACCACGCAGCACAGAGCACCGGGTCAGGCCGGCTCTACAGTTGCGCTGCCCCAGAAGCTCACAGCCCCGCTGCCAAGAGCACTGTGCTGGCAACGCAGTGACCTGAGGCTGCGGGGAAGGGGGAACAATGAGGGAGGGGCCGGGGGCTAGCCTCCCGGGCCAGGAGCTCAGGGGCCGGGCAGGAGGGTCCCGTGGGCCGGATGTGGCCCGCGGGCCGTAGTTTGCCCACTTCTGGTCTATGACTTCCAGCTTCTTGTAGGTGCAAAAATACCCCAAGGATGCAGTATTATTATTCTTACCCCACTGCATTTTAACCAGAACCAGAACCTCCGCAGCTACAAAAGTGAAAATGTTCAAATTACCTATAAGAATAAATGGTAATGGGAAAATATGTAAAAGGGAAACAGAGACTGAAAAAGTCAAAAGAAAAAGGCTCCCTGGTTTATCTC